>NC_134152.1:17829285-18432500 GCF_033958435.1 Carettochelys insculpta
TCCTACACAGCCAATACCATGATCACAGCTGTTTGAGACAGATGTCATCAGCTTACAGCTGAGGCCTGGGAAACAAAGCATTTAGGTTGAGGGGATTGGGGAAGGGCTTCTGCCTGTAGAATACCTGTCTATGCTGAGATTTGACTGAAGGACTCCTCAGGCAGACGCCCACAAGTCAAGTAAAAAAAAATGATGATAAAGTGAAAGGAAATGAGCTAAGCAGCTGCAGGAAACTAAATAATAACTAAGCTAATTAACTACTATGTAGCAAGGTGCTGCGGAATGCACCAAGCCACGGCCTAGGGCAGTAGAGAAGAAACTCTGGAACTGTCACAGGCTACGTCTACACTAGCCCCAAACTTCGAAATGGCCACGCAAATGGCCATTTCAAAGTTTACTAATGAAGCGCTGAAATACATATTCAGTGCTTCATTAGCATGCGGGCAGCTGTGGTGCTTCGAAATTGACGTGGCTTGCCGCTGCGCGGCTCATCCAGATGGGGCTCCTTTTCGAAAGGACCCCGCCTACTTCGAAGTCCCCTTATTCCCATCTGCTCACAGGAATAAGGGGACTTTGAAGTAGGTGGGGTCCTTTTGAAAAGGAGCCCCGTCAGGACGAGCCACGCGGTGGTGAGCCGCGTCAATTTCTAAGCGCCGCGGCCGCCCACATGCTAATGAGGCGCTGAATATGTATTTCAGCACTTCATTAGTAAACTTCGAAATGGCCATTTACATGGCCATTTTGAAGTTTGGGGCTAGTATAGACATAGCCACAGTGTCAAATAACTGCCTCCAGCAACATGTGACAGGCACCACAAGCCCCTCATCCCCACCCCAGAGCCCACATCCCCAGCCAGAACCCTCCTCTCACATCCCAACCCCCTGTCCCAATCTGAAGCCCCCTCACAGACTCCCAACCCCTCATTTTAGCCCTACCCCAGAGCCATGAGGAAGCCCAAAGACCCCCCCACCACCACCACCCCAGTGCATGTGATTATTTTGTATTCAATAAGAAAATGACATATACCGGGGCCCACAATATCCGATATCCACAGCCCATAGAATTGTTAATCCAACCGGATCACCAACTGTGATCAGGACTGACCCAGCCCTGCACCCTTCTCCCACACTTCCCCTGCACCCACTGTCTCCTGACAGCCCCCCCACCACACACACCGACTGCCCTGCCCTGCATTTGTATGTCACAGGGCTTCGTTCGCTACACCACAATATCCACTTTTTTTAAGAAAAGCCTAGTTGGAATAAATCAGTATTAATATCAGCAAATTGGATTTCTTGTTTTAATTACATATATATTACAATCCACTGCAAACAACAGGGGACCTGCAATGGCAGCAGCTGTAAAAAACTTATTTTCCACCCCGTAAATTAGACCATAATTGAAAGACAAAGGTGAATCTATAAATACAACACAGAAGACTCATAGCCTTTGACATGACCAGTGACAAAGTCTCAGGCAAGCAAGGGGCTGTACTACCAACTAGCAAGATAACACTTTAATCAAGCCTTTCAGCATGATAGTGTACAGAGAACTGAGCTTCCCAAGGGGCTGTGAATAACTGATATTGAACTAACAAAACAAAAAAACAGTCAAGTAGCACTTTAAAGACTACCAGAATAATTTATTAGGTGATGAGCTTTCATGGGACGGACCCACTTCTTCAGATCATAGCCATACCAGAACAGACTCAATATTTAAAGCACAGTGAACCAAAAATAGTAATCAAGGTAGACAAATCAGAAAGAAATAGCAAGGTGAGCAAATCAGAGAGTAGAGGAGTAGAAGAGGGAGGGAATCAAGAATTAGATTAAGCCAAGTATGCAAATGAACCCCTATAATTACCCAGAATATTCACATCCCGATTCAACCCATGTGTTAATGTGTCGAATTTGAATATAAAAGAGAGCTCAGCAGCCTCTCTTTGAAGAGTGTTGTGAAAATTCTTCTTCAGTAAAATGCAGACTTTTAAGTCATTAACAGAATGGCCCACTCCATTAAAATTCTGGCTAACAGGTTTATGGATCAGGAGTGTTTATATGTCTGTTTTGTGCCCATTAACTCTTTGTCTAAGAGAGTTTGAAGTCTGTCCAATACACAAAGCATCTGGGCTTTGTTGGCACTTGACTCCTGCCCCCTTCTACCCCACTACTCTCTGATTTGCTCACCTTGATATTTCTTTCTGATTTGTCTACCTTGAGTACTATTTTTGGTTCTCTGTGCCTTAAATATTGAGTCTGTTCTGGTATGTCTATGATTGGAAGAAGTGGGTCTGTCCCACAAAAGCTCACCTAACAAATTATTCTGTTAAAGTGCTACTTGACTGCTTTGTTGTTTTGATAGTATATAGACTAGCATGGTTTTCTCTCTGTTATGATATTGAACTGAATAAATGTCAATAATATTCTTCGCAGGGTAGAAAAACACAGAAAAAGCAGAACCAAGGAACTGAAATCAGAGTCACTATAATCAAATACAAGCCTTGGAAATGATTACCAAACATTTAGAGCAGCCTTACTGTGCACTCTACCGTACACAGAGTTGTGTAAGGCTAATAAAGAATATGTGGAGGTCTTCTGGAGGGAATTGTAACATCCCCCTAATTCCCTACTATTGCGTTGCTACATGCTGGTTCTTTGCCCTTTTGTACAAGGTTGTCAGCTAAGGAAACAGATAGTACTACTTTCCATTTCATGCAAGTGTTAAAACTAGACAGGGCAAAAGAATGACCAATATGAAATAGTTTTATAACCTCATTTTGCCTTGGCATTCAGCACAAAATATTTATGACATATGCACAAAGATCCTGGTGTCACACAGTCACAGTTCTGCCTGGTTCCACAATCATATTATGTGATAGAAAATATAATGTTACTGAAGGGGTCAAATAGCAGCACTGACTGACTATGTAGTTAGGGTTGTTCTCTCTCTCGTAAGCAAACTGGAACTCAAAGTGCATGAAGCTACAAAAGTCTGGTGCTCAGCATGACATGAAGTGTCAGTGTGACACTTGGAGTAAAATATAATCCTACGATGTGGCAAAGAAAACCGTAACTCCTTTGAAGTAATGATACATGGTTATTTTGCATGAACACACTGAATGGAAGTTGACTTTTTAAAAAATCCATATTGTGAATATTTGTAATGTTTATTTCCTGAGAGCGGGTGCCAGGCTGATCATGCAATAACTGTAGCTACCTTTTGAGTATCCATTTTTGTCACATTTTATATGGAATACACATCCGGGCATTAAAAAAAGAGAGAGAAACATATTTGTATTGCTTCACAGTACTTAAGCATCATATTGCTGACACATAGCATCCCTACTGCTAAATCATTTACAGAGTTGGAGCTGTTTGTCTAGACACATGGCTTTCAAGGCTCAGCAACATTTTTGCCAAGCTCATATGTAGAATCATAGCTGAGGGCCCTGAATAAGCATTTAGGAACTGCTGAGTTGTCCTCTGCTCCCCTCTTGTTTTTAAAATTGTTATTTGGCTTTTTTCTTAGGTAAGAAAGTGAAGGCACAAATGTCAGCCATAATACAGCAGAGCTGACTTACCAGGAGATTGCCATTCCCCATCTGCTAGCAAGTTACATAAATCTAATATACTGAAAACTAATGTACCTCTAAGCAGTGGTGCTTAGAGTCCTACTCTACAGGATATACTCCATATTCCCCATATTCCTTACAAGCTTCAGACAGTGTTTTTAAAGTAAAGAAGAGGACAGATGTTCGGTCCTTCTGATATATTTTGTACCCTGGTATGACTGAGTCCCACTGATTGTCCCTCATTCCACAAAGTTTCTGTGCTGCTTATTACATCAATATCCTCCTTTGGTAAGAGGCACTCTAGTTCACCTATGATATTATTTCAGCTTCTAGAGTTTGTGTATAAGTACTTTACAAATTTGTCACTATTTATCTGTCTGCCATTTCCTGGTGTGTTGGACTCTTTTTCTTTTGTTTCTCATCTGATCTTACCCGTATTTTATTATCTTCAATACTCTCCTCCTTACTAGAATACAGAAAATCCCTGTTATTATACTGTCCCCTAAGAGATGTCTCTGGCTGTTCAATGTGCGCCTCTGCACCAATCGGCTTTCACTCAGCCCTTAGTTTAAAAACTCTTTCATGACCTTTTTAACTCCAAGTGCCAGTAATCTGGTTCCATTTTGGTTTATGGGGAGCCCATCCTTCCTGTCCTCTTTCTGTAACTGCATCAAAGCCCTCCTTGCAACAACATCTGGCCTTCCTAACTGTACTGGTTATATTAGGAATACCTCTTATAAACTCCCTCTCAAACTCCCCTATTTGTGGTCCTTTGGTTGCTTAGCCTTTGGCTTTTAAGCCCTGCTGTTCTAGGTCAGCCCTACCCCCTCATTAAACACAGATGGGACTCACAAGATGGAACAAAGATGATCAATGAACAAAGGCTCAAACCATCCCCAGACACACAAACCCAACTGATACAATGCACTCAGGAGCCAAAGAACTTGGATTATTAATCAAAGTAAAGAAAAATAAATGCAAAAGGCTCATGAGGGCTGCTCAATGAAAATACACACAGGAAAATGAAATTCAGAAGTTGAGATTCTAGAGCAATACCAACTCAGCTGCAATGCACATTTTACATGTTGAATGCACAAAGGGTGCATCTACACTAGCCGGCTACTTTGAAGTAGCCGGCACAACGTCGAAATAGCACGCTTTGTGTCTACACGTGCCATGCGCTATTTCAACGTTGAAATTGACATTAGGTGGCAAG
Organism: Carettochelys insculpta; assembly: GCF_033958435.1. Taxonomy (NCBI): domain Eukaryota; kingdom Metazoa; phylum Chordata; order Testudines; family Carettochelyidae; genus Carettochelys; species Carettochelys insculpta. The sequence continues at coordinate 17,834,073 of NC_134152.1, forward strand.
ACATTGAAATCACTATTCCTATCTGAAGATGGGAATAGCACCCTACTTTGACATTCAGCATTGAAGTAGGGCGTGTGTAGATGATCTGCATCCCAATACATTGAAATAGCGGGGTCCTCCATGGCAGCCATCAGCTGAGGGGTTGAGAGGTGCTCTGCCCAGCCCCTGCGGGGCTCTGTGGTCGCCATATGCAGCAACCCTTAGCCCAGGGCTTCTGGCTGCTGCTGCTGGTGCTGCTGGGGGTCCATGCTGTGTGCACGGGGTCTGCAACTGGTTGTCAGCTCTGCGGACCTCGTGCTATGCAGACCGAGTGTGTCTGGGAGGGGCCCTTTAATGGAGCAGCTTGCTGTTGCCCCAGAAGGGCTAGTCCAGCCTGTGACTGAATCCACAGGCTTTGCTGGCTCCTTATTTCGATGGGGAGAGCTTGTGTGTGTGGACGCTCCACATTTCCTTCCGGAGCGGCTCCTTTTGACGTTCCCCGTCATTACTTCGACGCTGAACGTCGACGGCACCAGCCTCGGAGGATGTGTAGATGATATGCGTCGAAGTAGCCTATTTCGATGTTCTTACTTTGAAATAGGCTACTTCGACGTAGTGTGCTACTGTAGACATAGCCAAAGAGTAATACCTCTGCAAAAGCAAACATTACCCCCACTGACGTCAGATGTGATATAGATTTTCAAAAAACATAATGGACATTGAGGACATGTATATGCAGCCTCTAATAATGGTGAGATGGCTACTAGCATCAAAACTGCATTCTGATCTTTTTCCATATTTATCCATCACATTTTCTTCTCTGCTCAATAAGAGATTACTCTAAAATTAATGTTGTCTGTATTAGCTGTATTTCTCCTTTCTGCAAAGAATGTAGAAAGTTAAAACTAAGGAGCTGAGGAATAATCTCTATCTATATTCACCCTGATGCCCTCCTGCCAACCCCTATTAAATTTTGCCTTGTAATAATAAACTACTTATTGTTAGAAAGTAATATACTTCTTAGTGCTAGCTCAGCTACATTTCTCTCCTTATCCTATGATGAAAATTAAGAGACATGAGTTGTGATAGTTTCAAAATAATCAATAGTATTGTTCAGCCTGCTTCATACTGCCTACCTGTGTGCTCTTACAATATCAAACCAGCTTCCCAAATGGTGTAAATCTGTGTGGTTACACTGACTTCATTTTACATAAGCTGAGGATTGTGCCCATTTTTTGTATAAGGTCTACATTTGTCTTATTACTGACAGTGAATGCTGCAGATTCTACATACCTGAAATGCACTTTTTATTCTCTCTCTCTCTCACACACAGATACACACACGCTTTACATTTCCCAAATTTAATCTTACCAGAGAAGAAGAAATAAAATGGCTCTGCATGAGTTTATTTACTCGAACATTACTAACTGTATGGTCTGCCTTTCCCTAGTTAAAGGCTTTTCAAAAAAAAGATTTTCTATAGTATTGTACTGTTGGTTTTTCACTTAATAAATGAGATACCATCACATTAAATTATTTTGTGGCACTTTTCAATATAATCAAATGCTTTGTTGCCTGGGAACGGCACACAGATACCAAGCCATGAAATAATTTGTGCACATGGAAGAATTTTCCACTGATTTTGGTGGAGCTAAAAAACAAGTCAGCGAGCAAGAAAGCATTCCAGAATATTTATATGCAGCATAAACCCGATTTATTTGTCTTTTTTCTTAATGAGAGGCATTTACAGATCGTATCTACATGCAAAAATACATAGACAATAACTTGAGTGAGTCCTGTTGATGCAGTAACAATTATATCATGGGCTAACCTTCAAAATAGTGATACAAGTTGAACCTCTCTAATCCAGAACTCTCTCATCCATCACCATCCATAATCTGACATGATTTTAGTTAGCCAGACGACCACTTATCATGGGTGTGGCCAAGTTTCCTGTGGTCCCATAAAGTTTGATTCCAGCCACCAGTCCTGGTTCTCAGCGTTCTGTGCTGTTATTGAGCTGTAATTCACCCCTAAATGTCTTCTAAGAGCCCAGTAAGCAGTGGGAGTGTTGCTAGTATGCTAGAAAATATTGACTTCCTGAGGTCTGGCAAATTTTCTCATCCAGCAGGTCCCTAGGGTGCCAGACAAGAGAGGTTCAACCTATACATTAGCATGGGGTATAATTACTAAACTATCTAATGAACAATATTTGTGACAAGCAACTGGTTAAAATAGGTTGGATGAGTTTTTCCAATTTTTTTCACAAGATCTGGATGACATGACAAACTGAAGTGAGGGTGTTTGTTGGGAGCACATGGATGGACAATAGTACTATTTTAACAAAGAACTATCTGTACAATGTTGACCACAGAGCAATAACTACAGAACATCCATACTTTTTGGCAGACTGAGACCAATCTATTTCCAGAATAATCTAAGGTAAGGAAAATATAAGAAATTTAGAACCAACCCATCTTTGTGACACCTGCACCTGAGGTAAACTCCTCTTCCTCACACAACCTGTTTTTTTCTTGCAAATCCAAGTCTATGTTGAGATGTACTGATTGTAATTTTTGCACCTCTGTCTTGAGTTCCCCTTCTCCTGAGCAATATATCTCTGACTGCCACAACACATCACACCAAGTGCTTCTGCCAACTAGCAGTATGCAAAAACCACAGGACAAAAAGGGAACGAATCATTAAGGCCCTGATTCTACAAATGTCTTCATGCAAATAAACGTCCCAGCCTGAGGACTAATGTTTTATAAAATGCAGCACACAGATGAGCAGGCAGAGTTAATGGTATTTCTGCAATTTTTTTTTTAATTCCAGTATTATGCTTTCTGCATAGACTTCTCTTTACTTGATATGGGAGCTATATTAAGCTACGTCTACACATGAACGCTACATCGAAGTAGCTTATTTCGATGTAGCAACATCGAAATAGGCTATTTCGATGAATAACATCTACACGTCCCCCAGGGCTGGCAACGTCGACATTCAGCGTCGACGTTGCGCAGCACCACATCAAAATAGGCGCTGCGAGGGAACGTCTACATGCCAAAGTAGCACACATCGAAATAAGGGTGCCAGGAACAGTTGCAGAGAGGGTCACAGGCGGACTAGCGCTTCCGGGGCAACAGCTAGCCGCTCCCTTAAAGAGCCCCTCCCAGACACACTCAGCCTGCACAGCACGCGGTCTGCAGAGCCATAGGCACGCACACCTCGAGCGACGCAGTCATGGAACCCCAGCAGCAGCAGCAGCAGCCGCAGCAGCCAGAGGTCCACACAGCCGCCCCTGCAGGAGCAGTGCTCGCCCTGCTCGATGCCATGCGGGAGGCAGCTGATCACCTCCTTGCCACAGAGGAGGAGCTGCCCACAGGGGAGGAGGACTCAACCCCCTCCCCTGCCACACACGCTGCCGGCTGTGGAGCTACCCCACCAGCACCAACTGGTGGGAGTGGCTGGTGCTCGGAGAGTGGGACGACGACCACTGGCTCCAGAACTTTCGGATGAGCCGGCAGACATTTCTGGAGCTGTGCCAGTGACTCACCCCCGCACTGAGGCACCAGGACACCGCCATGCGGCGTGCCCTCAGCGTCAAGAAATGGGTCGGCATCGCTGTCTGGAAGCTGGCCACTCCAGACAGCTACCGATCCGTGGGCCAGCAGTTTGGCGTCGGCAAGGCCACCATCGGGGCTGTCCTCATGGAGGTAAGAGGACCCACGGGGGGAGGGGGAGGCAGCCCTGGCAGGAGAGGGGAGGGGAGGTGAGGGGAGGGGAGCCCTGGCAGGGGAGGGCCACACACCCCTCATTGGTGCTCTCCCATGTGCTTCCCCTGCAGGTCGTCCGCGCCATCAATGCCCTGCTCCTCCACAGGCTCGTGAGGCTTGGGGACCCGGATGCCGCCATCGCGGGCTTTGCCACCCTGGGCTTCCCCAATTGCTTCGGGGCTCTGGATGGGACTCACATCCCCATCCGCGCCCCGGAGCACAGTGGAGGACGCTACATAAACAGGAAGGGCTACCACTCAGTGGTCCTCCAGGCCTTGGTGGACAGCCGGGGCCGTTTCCTGGACATTTATGTGGACTGGCCTGGCAGCACCCACGACACCCGGGTATTCCGGAATTTGGGCCTGTGCCGCCGGCTGGAGGCAGGGACCTACATCCCCCAGTGGGAGATCGCTGTGGGGGACACCACCATGCCCCTCTGCGTCATCGCAGATGCGGCATACGCCCTCCGGCCCTGGCTGATGCACCCGTACACGGGCCATCTGTCTGCCATCCAGGAGCGCTTCAACCAGCTCCTGAACCACGCACACCAGGTGGTGGAGCGCACATTTGGCCGCCTCAAAGGGTGTCTCCTCACCCGCCTTGATGCAGGCCTCACCAACATCCTCCAGATTGTGGGCGCGTGCAGTGCCCTCCACAACCTGGTGGAGAGCAAGGGGGAGGCCTTCTTTCAGGGCTGGGCTGTGGAGGCTGGCAGGGCCGACATGCAGCCACCCGCTGCCCCCAGTCACCAGGTGGACCCCGAAGGGACCCGGGTCCAGGAGGCCCTGCGGGCCCAGTTCGATGAGGCTGTGGGGTGAACGCTGGAAGGCCCCCCACTGCTCCCCCATCTTCCACAACACTCCCTGCTCCTATGCCCACACCACAGAGCACCCAAGAGCACGTCCCCCGACTTTTCTTGTAAAAATAAAAGCAGACAGTTGTTTGTCAACTCAAACATCTTTAGGAGAACTCTTATTATTATTACGAACAAGACAAACTAACTTTGTACAGGGGAAATCTAACTGATAAATATATATACATTATAAAAAAAGGGATAACATGAAAGGCGAAGACAAGGAAGGGGAGAACTATTTACATGGGGGGTAAGGATCAGCATAGTAACGGGTCAAATATACAAACTATTTACAACAAAATAACAATAAACTGGGGGGAATATATACAAAGGGGGGGGGCCACGTCCTGGGCCCCACGCCCCTACAGTCCAGTGCTGGGGGAGTGGGCGGCCGGGATTCCCGCCTCGGCTGCAGCTCTGGCCGGGGCTGGCTGGGAGCCGGGCGGAGCAGGAGATACAGCCGGCGACTGTCAGCTGGCCCCAGGTCCCCCTCAGCGGAATGGCCCTCGGTGGCAGGTGGCGGTGCGACAGCGGACAGCGCAGTGCATGGAGCAGCGGGTGCAGCAGCAGGTGGAGCAGGCAGGGCGGGCGCTGCAGCAGCCGGCGCAGCCTGGGGGGCCAGGGAGTCCGCGATGCGGTTGAGGGTCCGCATGTAGGCCCCCATGCCTCCTGGTGCCAGGCCAGCGCCCGCTCCTGCAGCTGGAGGCGGCGTTCCTCCACACGCAGCTACTGCTCAGCGACCTCCAGCTGCCGACGGTGGAGGGCCAGCAGCTGGGGGTCCATCGCCGTTGGCTGCTGCTGCTGGGTCCGCCGTCTTTCCCGCCGTGGGGCTGGTCGGTCCTCCACCAAGGGGCTGACCTGGATTGATGGCCCCGGAGGGCTTTCCGGGACCACTGACGCCTCGCCGGCGCTCTCCGGTCCTTCCGATGGTGCAGCTGCAGAACACAGGAGGTGGGGGGAAGAAGAGTGGAGACAGCCGTTAGTGTGGGCCCCGAGCTGTGGCCCTTGTCCCCCCACCCCTGTGCTGCAGGTTCCCCATCCCCATCCCCGGGAGATGCTGCTGTGATGGGGTTCAGGGGTCCCCCTGCACTGCACCCCGTCCGCTGGCAGGAGTGACTCTCATTCACTCAGCAGGTACGATAGGAAGTTTATTAGGCAACAGATGCCCAGTTTCTCACAGAAGCGACAGTACAGCAGTCAGAGACGGTCCCTCCAACCCGTCCTGGGGAGAAGACCCCGAGGGGTGCCCCTCTGGGGTGTAGCTTTCCCCTTCCTCAGGCTGGCTGCCTTCTAGCTCTCCCTTCCCCTAGCCTCTAACTGCCGCCCCCAATTCAAACCCAGCTCAGCTCCTCCCTCCTCTTTGTTCAGGGCAGAGGTGTTACCTGCCAGTTGTAGCCCCAGGATCATCCTTAGCCACTGGGAGCTATTCAGCTTGTTTCTCATATCTAGCCTGAGTCTCGCATTTGCACTTCCCCCACTCCATCACATGCTGCTGCTGCTGCTGGGTGTCCCACCCCCTCCCCCCGGGGGACCCTAGAGGTTCCGCTACCCGCAGCCCCGGGGATGGGGCATGGCACTGTCGTGCTGGGGGGTGGGGGAAGGGGCTGATGCACTCTTCTGAGGGACATGCCACTGCTGTCCTTGGGGCCATGGTCATCTGGGCATGTGGAGGGCCCTGGTCATATCTATTACCCCCACCCCTCAACCCCGGGGGTGTGCACTGGGGGGGTACATACCTGACGGTCCACTCCCACGGTCGGGGGACACCCGGGGCTGGGGGGCGGACGCCCGGCTGGAGCTCCTGGATGGGAGGATGATGTGGAGGCCGGTGTCACTTGAGGAGGAGTCCCTCTCCTCCTCCTCCTCCTCCGGTGCCCCGGGGGTGGGCTCCTGGGGGGGCCCCCTGGGGTGCGGGGCTTGCCTTCGGGGTGGACTCTGCCTCCGGGGCCTGCTGGGGCTCCTCAGCCGAGGTATCAAGAGTGGCTGGAGGGGAGGAGGTGTGCCGGGGGCCCAGGATGTCCCTGAGCTCCCTGTAAAAGGGGCAAGTGATGGGGGCGGCCCCAGATCAGCCGGCTGCATCCTGGGCCCAGGCGTAACCCTGCCGCAGCTCCTTCACTTTACTCCGGACATGATCCGGAGTGCGGGCAGGGTGACCCTGGGCGGCCAGGCCCTCGGCCATCTGAGCCAACGCATCCGCGTTCCGCCTCTTGCTCCCCATTACCTGGAGCACCTCCTCCTTGCTCCAGAGCCCCAGCAGGTCCCGATGCTCGGCCTCCGTCCAGGAGGGGTCCCGCTGCCGCTTCCCCGCCTGGCTGCTGGGCTGGGAGCCCTGGCTCCCCTTGGGGGAGGGGGGGGTCCCCTGGGGGCGCTTGGGGGGCTGTCGTGTGGCCATTGCGGCTGGGGTGGGTGTCTGTGCTGGCTGAGGGACGTGCAGGCTGACCGCGTGTCTGGGCTGCCGCGTGCACGTTCTCTCAGCTTCCTGCACAGAAAGGGAGGGGGCAGGGACCTTTAAGGGGCCGCTCCACGTGGCCACCATTGAGCTGAGGGGCTGGAGAGAGTGTCTCTCAACCCCTCAGCTGATGGCCGCCATGGAGGACCCCGCAATTTCGATGTTGCGGGACGCACAACGACTACACATTCCCTACTTCGACATTGAACGTCGAAGTAGGGCATTATTCCCATCCCCTCATGGGGTTAGCGACTTCGACGTCTCGCCGCCTAACGTCGATGTTAACTTCGAAATAGCGCCCAACACGTGTAGCCGTGACGGGCACTATTTTGAAGTTGGCGCCGCTACTTCGAAGTAGCGTGCACGTGTAGACGCAGCTTTAGTCATTTAAAAATGGAAGCTATGTGGGCAAACAAAGACATCATTATCAATACAAAATTTTTTAATACAGGGAGTAATTAACTGAAGAATAGGAAGTCCTGCACTATTTGTAAGGTTGCAGCATGGTTTTCCTGCCATTGTTCGTTAACATGCACCAAACCTACATAATCTCACATTTCATCAACTCACCCTGAATTTGACGAAGCTTCTGTAATTATTACTCCTCTTGCCCTTATGGGGAAAGGAAGCTGCTCTCTGCTTACTTCGGTGCTCAGCACTCTGTGCTGGTGAAAGAGCACACCATTCACTGGGGAAATTCTGTCACTAAGGATATTTCCCAGAAAGATGCCATTTGAATTTCCAATGTTGGTGTGGATCTCAGAACAAAAACTGCTTATAGCAATAACATCCCAAATGGGACATCAGCAAGAAAACATCCCTTGCCAGCTTTAAAGTTGGTTTGCTTGCAGTACTTGTCTTCATTACAACCTTTTTTAATTTGCAGATTTGTTTAAACAGACACCAGCACTTACAGTAGCTGTCACCTGCGGTTGTGTTCAGGCTGATTGGGAAAGGGTAGCTCCTTACCACACTAAAGATAGTACCTTCAGCACCAGCTATAAAATGTATAGGGCACCAGAATTTATGTTTACCCTGGATGCATGATATAAATACCAAAAGAAAATGGTAATCCCAGTGACACCCATGGAGTAGAAAAAACATACTTCCATAGCTGTTTCTGACCATGATGTCAAAATTATTAGGCTATTTCTCAGTGCTTCCCCATCAACTATCCTGTCCTGTCCTTTGTTGAAAATCAAAGATAGGAGTCAGGCTATTTCCAACAAATCAATAGTAATATACTGCCTACTGCCTTCTTAAATTCCCTTGATAGGTTCTGAACATGATAATCTATATATTTGTCTCCTGATATGTATTAGTGATGGTTACAGACTGCAACTGTTTAGCAAGTCCAGAGGACTCCAGATATTATATTTCCCTTGAACTGCTTTGTCTGATAATGCATTTTCCCCCAAATGGGGCTATACAGCTAAGAGAATTTTAGGAAAGAAATTTAAGAGCATGAATAATTGCAAAAAATCACACTCTTTGAGTTTTCTTTTGGAATGCACCCTGAGGAACTGTACCTGATAACTCAGAAACTTTACCACTTGCTTATGGTTTGTGCATGCAGGATGTCTGGGAAATGATAAAAGCTTTACCTTGTGGGGAGGTGGGAAATGGAAAACTAACTGATCAAAGCAATTGATTCTTCCTGTTTAGAATGACAACATAGAGGCTCCAGGTCACTTGTTACAATACCTTCAGCAAAAGTGACTGTCTGAATGCTAGTCACATGGGGAACTAGATGGCTCAGAGGACAGAAAAAACCAGCATAAATGTACCACTTTAAAGGCTAACAAAATGATTTATTCAGTGATGAGCTCTCGTGGGACAGACCCACTTCATCAGATCAATAGCATTTCCAGTACACGCTGACATCTATAAGTACAGAGGTCCAAAAAACATTGCAATAAAAACTGACAAATCAAGTACAGAGGACTGAAGGAGGCGGGGTGAGGAGTGGGGGATGTTAAGTGTCTTGCCTGAGATAACTATGAGCATCAAAGGAAGGGAAGCAGTCCTTGTAATGGGTGAGGTAATTGTTGTCTCTGTTCATACCAAGTGTTATTGTGTTGAATTTGAATATGAATCCCATTTCACAAATCTCCCTATGTAATCTTTTTAAAGTCTCTTTGTTGTAAGACACAAATTCTCAGGTTTCTAACAGAATGGCCCACTCCATTGAAGTGTTCACTGACCAGCTTATGTGTATTGAGATTCCTGATGTCTGCCTTGTGTCCATTCATTTTTTGGTGAAGTGTTTGCCCAGTCTGTCCAACGTACATAGCGGTGGGGCACTGTTGGCACATAATGGCATACATTATATTGGTCAATTCTCATGTGCTTTGACCAATATTATATACGCCATAATGTGCCAACAATGCCCCACTACTATGCAGACTAAGACAGCTACCTCTCTGTTACTGGTCAACATCAGAGGACAAGTAAAGGGAGTGGTCAAAATTTGTCACCATCAGATCTCTGTTGCTCATCTCCCTCCAGTCCATGGTAAGCAGGTGTTAGTGTGAAGTCTCATCAGTCAGATAAAGACCTGGAATGGAAAAACCTCCTCTGGCCGTCCCTCCTCCTCACTATTGAGGCAGGAGGTTGTGTGGAAGCCTGTTTTCTCATCATCTGGTCTGTAAATAGAGGACTACAATATTCCAGGCCACATTACAGCAATACTAAATTGACTTTTAAAAAGGATCACTAGAAAATTATTTTTGTGTAGCTCTTCAATCCTGCTACAATCAAATGTATTTATCTGTACTCACAAGTATGTATTAATATGGAGAACTGCTAAAATAAGTCTCTTTTAAAGTGAGATTTTTCATCAAATACATTTCACCTTCTAAATGTCACATGTCACACAAATCGCAGGTTCCCTAGAGACTTCATACAGCTTGCAAGATCCAAAGAATACACACAGCTTGGGCCCCTTTGTGGATCTGCTGGGGTTGGTGCCACCTCTGCAGGGTGCCTGTAAGAATATATATATATATTTTCGCTTAAGTAGTCTCAGAAGGGTGCTCCTGTTAGTCTTGTGCATCACAAACAACAAGCAGTCCTGTAGCACCTTAGTGACTAACCATTTTATTTCTTATTTATAACTTCATCTGATGAAGTGGGTCTTACCCAGGAAAGCTCCTTACCTAATACAGTAAACTCTCAGGTGGAAGGGGTGTCTGTTAATGCCAAAAGTCCATTATATCTGAATGGTTATATTGTATGATGATGCACTGACCTTCCCAGCCCATCACTCACTCCTATCCTCTATACCCCGCTTTTCTTCTCCCCTCTCCTGCCCCATTCTTCCCTTCACACCTCCCTCTCCCTCTCCCACTCCCAATTACCAGGGGAGGAGCTGAATGCCGGCCTGGCTCCTTCCACCTCCTGCAGCTCTCAGCACTGTGGCTCCTCCGGCCCCTGCCTCCGAATCACCTGCGCAAAGGTAGAATATGGGCACCCCCAGCCTGCCAGTGGGCAGCAGCCTCTGACATCATGGCTGCTACTCAGCACCACTGCAGGCAGCGGCAGCTGGGCGCCGACATGCTCCACGCACACAGGGCTGAGGGAGGAGAGCTCCTGTGCCCCACTTCAGCACCCCCTGCCCCAGTTCCTCTCGCCCTGGTGGCCCCAGCCACGCTGGTGGCTCTGGTGAGTCTCCAGCATTTGTTTAAGGAGAGGGATGGGGGGGCTGGCAGACAGCATCCATTATTGCCAAAGTCGGTGATATCAAGGTCTGTTAAAGCTAGAGTTTACTGTACATAGTCTTTAAGGTGCTACAGGACCGCTTGTTTTCTGTTTAAACTGATGAAAATTCCCCTGGCAACAGTAAGTTTGTCACTTCAGCTTAAAAAACTCTTAAGCGAAGGCAACTTTCCTCAAACGTCAGAAATGTCTGAAAGTTTGAAAATTCCAGTGACGTTTAACTTACAAGACACGGAGGCTACGTCTACACTAGAGAGTTCGGGAAAACCAGGAATTTGTAGACAAAAACTCATGGAACATCTACACACAAAGTGCATCTTGTCGACAGAAACTGTGGACAAAAAAGCCGTGTAGATGTGGAGGGGCGGGGGGCGTGAGGGACGCCTTTTGTCAACAGAGTGGCTGAAAAGATTGATCCACTTTTAGACATGATCTGTTGACAGAAGTTTTCTGGGAACCTCTCTTGCAACAGGAACTCCTGTAGATAGCTGTGTGGAGGGTGGACATAGCCTGAGTGTATGGAAACGCACCGATGATGACACTGAATCAGATGTCTCAACATTACACATCACATACACACATCTCACAGAACTGGAAAGGACCTTGGGAGATCATTGAGTCCAGTTCCCTGCCCTCTTGGCAGGACAAAGCACCATCCCTGATCAACTTTTTTGTCTTCTATTTGCCCCAGCCCCTAACTGGCCTCCCCAAGGGCTGATAACACTGGGTTTAGCAGGCCAGCGTTCAAACCACTGTATTACCACTCTGAGAACAAAAAAACTGAAAGACAACCTTATCCATTTATCATGCCTTCCTGGCTGATAATGAACCGGTGCAGTGGAAATGACATCATTTGAAAGTTTAACTGCTGCACAGGCAAATAAGCAGGTGTCAGTGTTACGGATTTAGATACAGGTAAGCCAGCGTAAACAAACAAGCCTGAATATCAATTAAATATTTTGATCTAAGGATGGGCATCCATGATCTCCATAATGATTGCTTTGATCTCTGCACATGCATTTTGGCTTTCCATTTTATTTTTACTTCTCTTTCTTTTTTTTTCTATCTGAAATATGTGAACTACAAAATTCTTGCACCTCTTTGAACTTATGTTATATCAATATGAGTGTTGATGAATATTTAGTAGTATATAAATAAGTGGTCAAATAAGATTTTTTACATGTTAAAATGAAAATCTTTCTGTTTTCTCCTAAGCAGTTTGATACTCATAATTATACACACAGCCATTTGCATGCAAATGTAAATCTTGGATCTCAGCACTTACCTTTTGTATATAAATCTTTAAAATAACATTGAAAGAAAAATACTAGGGGCAGCCCATAGGGTAGCCATAATTTGAATCCAGTCTGTGTCATAAAAAATGCAACACAGTTGGAAAGCAGCAGGGGCATAAGCAAAGACAGATTTATATTCTGCAACTGAGTAAACCAGACCAGAAGGTGATTAAATGCCAATGTAGGGAACCAAATAATTCTTTTTACAGCTGACCCTAAGCCAGAACTTGCATAGTTTATTTCCATGCCTCCACTTCTGCTCTTTTTTGCATTCTCTAAAACCAAGCAGCCAGGGTGCTGTTAGCAGATCTCTTAAAATTCAGAGCTTAGACAAAAGGAATTTAGAATGTGTAACCCAGGGGAGTGTGGGGTTTGTTCACAAAAGAACATCTGTGGCCACTGTAAATTTGAAAAAGAATGTATGGGAGTATTTCTATTAGGTTTTGGAACCGGTGACCTTTTTATACTGGGATTCTCACCATTGCTTAAGCAGCAGTGGGAAATGCTTCAAAAATGTCCCTGTTAGAGAAAGAGCTAAAGACACTAAGCACAGAAGAGGCAATAAGCATAAGCTTAGGCTTCAGAACAGCAATGTGCAGAAGCATGAACAAGAAGGAAGAAATGAGACTGAGAGCTCTCCAGCCTGGAGCTTCCACTTTTACACCCTAGCCAACTGTGCCAAGAATGAAAGAGAAAGTTTCAAGAACTGGAATTAAACCTGGTATAACTAGGAGATCAGCAGGACTTGCATTCATGTCCGCTGGGTCTGAACTCAACCATAGATATTTGAAACAGGAATCCTGCAACAGGTGGTGAGCTTACAAGTTAGGATGAATTGTTCCAATGCAGTCCAAGGAGGCAGAAGAAATACTACTCAATGGCAGTAGAGGTCTAACTACACATATCACCCACATACATTTAAGATGCCATCACAAAGGCTCAGCAGATCCTGAAGCTTTTCCTGAGAGATCCCTTTTGCTTCCACATCTATTTTGGCATGTCCAATTGAAAAACTCTGCTGAATATGCCCAGGAAATTTGGGATGCTGGATAGTGTTGCTAACTTGGGAAAAAGAGTTTTGAGCAGTAATGCAGAGCCCTTGTGGATGCACTGAGGCTATGTCTACACTAGCCTGGAAGATCAACCTGCTCAGGGCTGCTCTTCCAGGGTTCAATTTGTGCATCTGATAGGGATGCATGAAATCAACCTCTCAGGGGTGGCAGTCGACCCCTGTATTCCTTGTGAAATGCAAAGAGTAAGGGAGGTCAAGGGGAGAAACTCTCCCATCGACCTTTGTTGTGGATGGCCAGGTAAGTTGACTGCAGATGGGTTGATTCTAGCTACAAAATTGCCATAGGTAGAATTGCTTATCTGCAATCAACTTTCTTTCCCTAGTGTAGACATAGCCTGAGTGGCTACGGAGCACTGAGCTCTCCCTTCTCTTCCCAGCCAGCAGAACAGGTAGCGTGTCTCCATGCCCTATTCCTCCATCTCACAGCAAAGAAAAACAACCCTTCCTTCAGACTCTGTCGGGAGAAGGAAAGCAAAATCTCATTTCACTTCTGTTAGTGTGGAAATGGGGAGTGGGGGAAAGGTACCTCACTCGCCCTCTCTCACACACCACCCCCAGTACCACTTTCCTCTGACTCTGTAGGAAAATGAGAAGAGATCTGAGGGAAGACTAGGGAAAAAGGTTACTACCCACGGCATCATGGTTTCTATGAACAGGGAGAAGAAAAGAGATCTCATCCCATTATTCAGGAAAGAAACAGCATACAGCCCTGTGTCACTGTAGGGCAGGGATTCCCAACCTATGCGTCATGATCCAAACGTAGGTCATCACTAGATTTTCTGAGAATTGCCAGCTGGGTGGCTCCCAGCCACATGCGTCTCCTAAGGAGCCATTTGCAGCTCCTGAGCTGCCCCTTGACTTCTCATTGGCTCCCAGTCGCTGCCCTGCGGTGCTGAAATGGAATTCAATTTACTTGGTTTAACAGCTGGCTGGAGGGATCCACCCTGAAACCAATTATATTGAGTCTCGTTTAAGCCTGCAAGGCAGGAAACTGCCTGCTGCAGGTGTGGGAAGGGAGTGGTAGGGCTGGGGTAGGTGAGCAGAGAAGGAGGTTGCTCAAGGAAGGTGCACCAGAGGTCAGCAGGGCAGCGTGGGACTCCCCTGTAAGGTAGGTGAGGGGGCCAGAGTGGCTGAGGTTTAAGCATGCAGCTGAGGGGCAGAGGGGTGGCTAAGAGCCAGTCAGAGCTCTGCACCCCAGCTGGCTTCAAGCCATGGGGATGCGGGGGTTCCCCCCTACACCCAGCCAGGGTTCTGTGGCTGGCACTGCTGGCTCCATGCCTCAGCCATCTTCCAACCGTAGGCCTGTGGGATCCATCCCCTGCATCACCCTGCCAGTGTTCCCATGGATGGAGCCGCTATCCAGGGCTCTGCGCCCCAGTTGGTTTCCAGACTGAGGGCCATGGAGCCCCCACACCCCATCTGGATGTTGGAAATCTTATAGGGGACAAGCAGCCCTGGCTGGAGATCCAGGTGGTGCTGCCTGTCCCACATATGTTCTTCCAAAAATCTGGCAACCCTTGCTGAGAGGGGGTTAAGCCTGGGAGAGTGGGGGCTGAGAGGGGTTTAAGCTGGGGGATGAGGAGTGTTTTGGGAGTGAGAGGGGTTTAAGATGGGGAGTGGGTGGTGCATTTTTCCCCAGGGAGAACCTCCCCCCTCAGTTTTGAATGGCCTTGGGTCACCAAGTCTTTCTAAATTGTTAGAATAGGTCCCCATCTCGAGAAGAGAAGGACTCAGCACTCGTTATGCAATCAATGAGGTACTCAGTAACGCCCAATGCCAAACATGCACCAGGCTCTAAGCTAAATCCTGGCACTTCTTTACAGCTGCTGCTTAATTAAGGCATGGCTGAGGTGTAAACAGGGGGTCTTAAAAAGAAGAAGGGCACATCGGCTATCCTCTCTCTTTCCTTCTCTAGTGTCTTGGACCCCCCTCCTCTCTCTGTCCCTCCTGCCCGCACTTCTATTTAGCTTGAAATCTCACCTGGTGGCTTGCACTAAGCTAGCTCTCTGCCTGGAAGCCTGGCAAGGTGTTCCTGTTTAAAACAAAATGTGACAATAAAAAAGAAAACGTACCCTGCTACACAAGAGAGAGAACTTTTCCCAAACCATCAGGGTGCTGTATACCGCTGAAGAATGCAAACACCTACACTTTACTAGCGATGGAACTGTAATGATCCAAAACACTCACAAGCAATGTGTACAATCAGTACTGACTAGGAAAATGTGCCCTGTGTCTGCCTCTGCTCCCTGATTCATAATGAATGAATTATACGCCCACACTTCAAGCACAACAGTGAACAATATTGTGCTATTTAGTTTGGGGGGGTTTATTCCCCACAGGGATTTCCCCATGTCCACCGCATTTTCACCTTAACTCTTCGGCACACACAGTTGTCAGAGTGCTTTCGAGTGTGCAACTGACTCACTGACACAGAAGGACTTAAGGTACTTTGGGAATCACTGGATTATAGTTCAAGCAGCGGTTCTCAAACTTCATTGCACTGTGACCCCCTTCTGACAATAACAATTACTGCCTGAGCCCAGGTTGACGCACTGAATGCTGAGCCCACCTAATTCCAGCTGCCCTGGGTGGGGGGAGCCAAAGCCAAAGCCTAACCCTCACTGCCCTGAGCAGGGAAGGGACCAAACTGATGTTCACGGGCTTTGACTCCAACGTGAGGGCTGCAACATAAGCCCCACTATCTGTGGCTGAATCCTTCAGGCTTTGGCCTGGTCAAGTGAAATTTGGGCTTTAGCCCCGAGCCTCAGTAAGTCTAAGCCAGCCCTGGTGACCCCTTTAACATAGAGGTCTGACCCACAGTTTGAGAACCCCTGGCCTAGAGGATGTTAGGAATCTGCACCATACTGTAATATTCAGGCTCCTTTAGCTTTTATATTGCAGTTTGCCACCACTGAGCAGATAAGATGTGGAAGACGTGCTAATCCCTTTTACTCCATGGACATTTGAGAGTCTTTGATCTCTGACATGTGTAGGCTACTAATAAGCTGTTATGCCACCCTTCTTAGACTAAGCAGCGATTCCTTGTCAGCCACCTCTCAGTCAGAAAAATTGTGAATCTGTTCTTGCTTCAGAGATGAAAGTTGTCCAAAGTTCTGAGCTTAGATTCTTGTAAAGTAATGAGGGACAGAAAGAATCAACACCCTGCTCCAAGGGGTTTCTATTCTAGAAATGTGCAGATCAGGCTTAAAGCCATTCATAGTCAATGCATATTTCATTTGGCCTGTGAAAGACTCAGGTATACAAAGGCAATGGTAAAACGGGGCCCCTGAGGCAAAGCCATGCCCATGCTGTGTAAACTATGATGCAGAACTGTAAGTGTATGTAACAAAGACATGTACTAGCTGCAGTAGGAAGTTATGTAACTGGGAAATTTGGGACCTGGGCTTATTTGTAGCATTTTTTCCATTTATAACTTCAAGAAGTGATGTGAGTCCGCCGAGTCAGGGGTGGCAAAAGGTAAAGCCACATCTCTTATGCTAGATTTTCATTAATTTAAGAAAGCTTGCATAATTCCTGTTTGTCAACCTATTTCTTAATTCACTACAAACGATTATAATAGTCTCACATCCAGGTGCCTGGGAGAAATCTAAGAAAAAATGTTAATTTGTACTCCACACACCACACAGCTTTAATGAGCCACATAGGGTCTTAGGGGAAGAGCAAGGGTTAGACATTCACATTCCCAAGGTCCATTCCTTGCTCTCTCACTAACTTTCACAGTACCTTTTCTGATCCTTGCCCACGTCATGTGACATCTTTTTTTTTTTTTTTGTCAGTACTCCTGTGTGTCAGACCTTTATTGCACTGGGCAAGTTATTGCTAGCTTCTATTTCTCTCTGTTTCCCCACTTACAAAAGAGGCAACATAATATATACTAATATATGGGACACTGAGGGGCTACATTAATTAACAATGGTGACATGATTTGGAGACTATTGGATGTCTGATGGTGCAGAATTGCGCAGGAGTCTTACATTAGTAGTAGTACACAAAAATGCCTGGTGGATGTGAGGAATAATAACTAGAAGAACATATTCCCAGAGCAGAAACCAAACACTTTGTGAGGCTTGGAAAGGTTTGATTAACGTGGTTGATGAGTTACATTCTTGGTTCCATCTGGTTTTGGCAGGGCAGGTGCCAAAATACTGTGTGAGAGTTACTTAGACTCATAGAATCCTAGGGCTGGAAGAGCCCTCAGGATGTTATTGAGTCCAGCCCCCCTGCTCAAGGCAGAACCAACCCTAACTAAATCATTCCAGCCAGGACCTTGTCAAGCCAGGATTTAAAAATCTCCAGGGATG
This sequence comes from Carettochelys insculpta, assembly GCF_033958435.1. Classification (NCBI taxonomy): domain Eukaryota; kingdom Metazoa; phylum Chordata; order Testudines; family Carettochelyidae; genus Carettochelys; species Carettochelys insculpta. Next base: position 17,851,536 of record NC_134152.1, read on the forward strand.
GAGCGCATACTACCTTCCTAGGTAACTAATTTCAGTGCTTCACCACTCTCTGAGTGACATAGTTTTCCATAATATCCAACCTACATGTCACCCACTGCAACCTGAGACCCTTGCTCCTCATTCTGTCATCTGTCACTACTGAGAACAATCTCTCCCCATCCTCTTTGGAACCTTCCTTTAGGTAGTTAAAGGCTGCTATCAAATCCCGCCTCCCCCCACATTCTTCTCTTCTGAAGACTAAACTACCACAAATCCCTCAGCCTCTCCTCATAGGTCATGTGCTCCATCTCCCTAATCATTTTTGTTGCCCTTGGCTGGACCCTCTCCAATGCGTCCACATCTATTCTGTAGTAGCGGGTCCAGAAGTGGACACAGTGCTCCAGATGGGGCCTCACCATTGCCAAATAAAGGGGAATAACCACTTCCCTACACCTGCTGGAAACAATCCTACTAATGCACCCTAATATGCCATTATCTTTCACGGCTGCAAGGGCACACTGTTGACTCATATCCAGCCTCCAATCCACGGTAAACTCCAGGCCCTTTTCTGCTGCGTTGCTACTTAGGCAGTGGGTCCCCAGCCTGTAACAGTGCTTGGGATTCTTCCATCCCAAGTGAGGACTCTGCACTTGTCTTTGTTGACCCTCATCAGATTTCTTTTTGGCCCAATCCTCCAATTTATCTAGGTCACTCTGGATCCTACCCCTACCCTCCAACATATCTACCTCTCCCGCAGCTTAGTGTCAACCACAAATTTGTTGAGGGTGCAATCCATCCCCTCATCCAGGTCATTTATAAAGATGTTGAACAAAACAGGCCCTAGAACTGATCCTTGGGGCACTCCACTTGAAACCGATTGCCAACCAGACAGAGCCATTGATCACTACCCATTGAGCCTGAAGATCTAACCAGTCTTCCGTCCACCTTACCATCCATTTATCCAATCCATAGTTCCTTATCATCCTGGCAAGAATTATGTTGCAGACTGTATCAAAAGTTCTGCTAAAGTTGAGGTATATCACATCCATGGACTTCCCCATGTCCACAGAGCCACCTACCTCATCATAGAAGCTAATCAGATTGGTCAGGCATGACTTACCCTTGATGAATATATGTTGCCTTTTCCTGATCACTTTCCTCTCTTCCAAGTGCTTCAAACTGGATTCCTTGAGGATCCCCTCGATTTTTCCAGGGCCTGAGGTGAAGCTGACAGGTTTGTAGTACTCTAGATCATCCTTCATTCCTTTTCTAAAGATGGGCCCTACATTTTCTTTTTTTTCCACTTATTCAGGGCCTCTCCCTATCTGTATGAGTTTTGAAAGATAATGGCAGATGTCACTGCAGAGCCTCTTGCCTACTCCTTCAGTGCCCCCAGAGCCATTAAAACCAGCCCCATGGATTTGTATATGTCCAGCTTTTCTGAATAGCTCTTAACCTGTTCATTCCCCACTGAGGACTGCTCACCTCCTTCCCTTACTGCATTGCCTAGTGCAGTAGTCTGGGAGCTGACCTCGTCTGTGAAGACAGAGGCATAAAAGCATTGAGTACTTCAGCTTTTCCCACATCATCTGTCACTGGGTTACCTCCCCCAACCAGTAAGGGTCCCAAACCCTTCCTGGTCACCCTCTTACTATTAACATGTCTGCAGAAACTCTTCTTGTTACCCTTCACATTCCTTGCTAGCTGCAGTGCCACTTGTGATTTGGCCTCCTTGATTACACCCCTGCATTCTTGAGCAATATATTTTTGTACTCCTCCCTAGCCTTCTGTCCAAGTTTCTACTTCTTGTAAGCTTCCTTTTGTGTTTAAGCTCACCAAGGGTTTCATGCTAAACCAAGCTGGTTGCCTGTCATATTTGCTTTTCTTACTGTGCATTGGGATGGTGTGTACCTGCACCTTCAATAAGGCTTCTTTAAACTCTTCCCATTCTGAGCTTGATTCTCAGCAGGGCAAAACTACTGCATAACTGGTCCAAAATTTCAGGACTGAATGGAAACAGGAAGGGGCAGATATCTCAAGGAAGCCTTTTCTCAGGAGATTCCAGCTCTGTTTTGGTAACCCAAGAAATGTGGATGATTATGAAACTTTGTGAAGGTTGGCCCTCAGGAGTAAGAGCTGATTAGGAATATAAAATACTCTAATTGGGTTAATTCAGGGAATTTGCTATAGACATTTTTAAACATAAGTCTTGAGTAGCTGGTGACTATTTAGGACAGCAAAAAGGGAATGATGACTATGAGCTCCATATACAGTTAGCTTTACATCTGAAAAGGACAAATCCTGCTGAACTGGTGAATAGTGCAACCTTCCATAAGTAAATATAAACGTGTGCATTGTGAATTCTGAAGACTTTCCTCATTTGAGTGTCTCTGACCCACTGTATTTGGCACATAGTGGGCTAGATTCTCTCCTGAGTCTGAGCTCTCTGCATGACAATTGCGGTTGGATCATAAATGACCAGATTAAGGGGCCCTGATCTTGTGCCAGTTCCAACATCAGTTAGAGCAGATTCAAGGCTGCTTTAACATAGGCCACATTTCTGATGGTTCCTAGGCCAATGGTTTTCTCCACACCATGTGATCCCCCTCTTCATTGGAAGGTGACGTATAAATTATTTCTTCTACCAGTATAGCAGCACAATTCTCTGCTGGCCATTTGGGAGCAGAACCTGGCTCCTTTGTGGTATCCAGGTGGCACAAAGTGTTCAGATCACAAGGTCTCTCGTCATATTTGTGTTCCCAGCCATTTATTGAAAAGGGCCCCCTGGTGTCACAGTCAGCATCTCATTAAATTCTTCAAAGCCTTTGGAACTCTTTGGACTACATGAAATGTAGATAATCTGTTGTTTACTTTGATTTAATCTTTCCTTTCTCAGCTGAGCCTCAACCTCTTAGTCTCCATTTTGGGAAGCAGAATTTAGTGGTTCTGATGAGTAATTAGATATCTGTCTGTATTTGCACCCACAGTGAATCACAAGCAAAGCACTATTGTGTCATTATTTACAGGCACAAGCTACAGGTTGCATCTCACTAAGCCAGGAGTCAGTGGTCCAGCAACAACCATAGTCTGGCAGGACCATGGATGTTCCCGGCCCTGGAGCTGCTGCTGCTATGGCAGGGAGGGAGCTGGGGCTACTCTGGAAGGAAGGGGCTGGGGCTGCTGCAACAGGGTTTTGGGGCTGCGGCAGACTGCAGCTGGGCTGGGAGCTGAGGCGGCCTGGCAGATAGCCTGGCTGGGGTCAGCAGCTGGGTTGCTCGTCATGTCCGGAAGTAGAGCTGGCAGCAGGATAGGGGACCAGCAATAGGGGACCATCCCTGGCCCAGCAAATTCCCTCATTCAGAACCGATATGGTCCTGAGGCGGCCAGACCAGGAAGGTCCGACCTGTATGTTCTTTTTCTCTCTCTCTGTCACACACAAAATCACAACATCAACAATCCAGTCCAATAGTGGCAGGTAAAGCGACATTATCCAAATCACTGCTTCTTTTTCTGTGAGTTTTTGAAGTGATGACTAGTGAACCTTTCACATTTTTAGTGGCATTGTGACTCATATGGAATATTTATTTTAGCCACGACTTCTCCTGAACCAAATCTGGAGATCTATCCATCACTGAAAGGTTGTGCAATTTTAGAACCAGGATGGTCTTTAGATTTTCTTTCCATGCATTTCACAGGGAGCTGAACTGCTGAAGTTACAATTTTGCTGAGTGCAGAGACACTATCTTGTTGGTGAGAGACTTACAAATATTTTTTGTAAATTGAGTACATTAGCAAAAGTTATGTTACTTTCACACTTGCTTCTCTATTAATTGGTGAGACATTCCACCCCACTATTCATTTATAATCTCATTTAATTTGTCAAGAAAGAAAACAATGAGCAAGGTAATCAGAGGAGAAAATATTGTAAAGGTTTAACATTTTATACCCCTCCCCAAAAGGTATTTTTTGATGTATTGGACATTGAATGTTTAGTGCCTGATTCTGAATCCAAACAACAAAAAATAAAATACCCAGCAACCTACTCCAGTAACAAGAACAGGAAATGACAAACTGTAACCAGTTGAGTAATTGGACGAGAATGATGAGATGGATGAGAATCATAGAATCATAGAACAATAGAGCTGAAAGAGACCTAAAAAGTCATCAGCTGTGTCTACACATGCACTCTACTTCGAAGTAGCGGCACTAACTTCGAAATAGCGCCCGTCGCGGCTACACGCGTCGGGCGCTATTTCGAAGTTAACTTCGACGTTAGGCAGTGAGACGTCGAAGTCGCTAATCTCATGAGGGGATCGGAATAGCGCCCTACTTCGATGTTCAACTTCAACGTTCAACGTTCAACGTCGAAGTAGGGACCGTGTAGACGATCCGCGTCCCGCAACGTCAAAATTGCCGGGTCCTCCATGGTGGCCATCAGCTGGGGGGTTGAGAGATGCTCTCTCTCCAGCCCCTGCGGGGCTCTATGGTCACCGTGGGCAGCAGCCCTTAGCCCAGGGCTTCTGGCTGCTGCTGCGGCAGCTGGGGATCCATGCTGCAGGCACAGGGTCTGCAACCAGTTGTTGGCTCTGTGGATCTTGTGAGCTGCGTCTACACGTGCACGCTACTTTGAAGTAGCGGCACCAACTTCGAAATAGCGCCCGTCGCGTCTACACGCGTCGGGCGCTATTTCGAAGTTAACTTCGACGTTAGGCGGTAAGATGTCGAAGTCGCTAACCTCATGAGGAGATAGGAATAGCGCCCTACTTCGACGTTCAACGTCGAAGTAGGGACCGTGTAGACGATCTGCGTCCCGCAACGTCGAAATTGCTGGGTCCTCCATGGCGGCCATCAGCTGGGGGGTTGAGAGATGCTCTCTCTCCAGCCCCTGCGGGGCTCTATGGTCACCATGGGCAGCAGCCCTTAGCCCAGGGCTTCTGGCTGTCTCTGCGGCAGCTGGGGATCTATGCTGCAGGCACAGGGTCTGCAACCAGTTGTCAGCTCTGTGGATCTTGTGTTGTTTAGTGCAACTGTGTCTGGGAGGGGCCCTTTAAGGGAGCGGCTTGCTGTTGAGTCCGCCCTGTGACCCTGTCTGCAGCTGTGCCTGGCATCCCTATTTCGATGTGTGCTACTTTGACGTGTAGACATTCCCTCGCTGCGCCTATTTCGATGTTGGGCTGAGCAATGTCGAAGTTGAACATCGACGTTGCTGGCCCTAGAGAACGTGTAGACGTTATTCATCGAAATAGCCTATTTCGATGTTGGCTGCACGTGTAGACATAGCCGTGGTGTTTAGTGCAACTGTGTCTGGGAGGGGCCCTTTAAGGGAGCGGCTTGCTGTTGAGTCCGCCCTGTGACCCTGTCTGCAGCTGTGCCTGGCACCCTTATTTCGATGTGTGCTAGTTTGGCGTGTAGACGTACCCTCGCAGCGCCTATTTCGATGTGGTGCCGCGCAACGTCGAAGTTGAACATCGACGTTGCCAGCCCTGGAGGACGTGTAGACGTTATTCATCAAAATAGTCTATTTCGATGTTGCTACATCGAAATAAGCTATTTCTATGTTGGCTTCACGTGTAGACGTAGCCATCAAGTCCACCCCCGTGCCAAAGGCAGGACCAAACCCATCAGATCAGCCCAGCCAGGGCTTTGTCGAGCCAAGATTTAAACACCTCCAGGGATGGAGACTCCACTACTTCCCTGGGTAGACCATTCCAATGCTTCACCACCCTCCTAGTGAAAAAGTTTTTCCTGGATCTTCCCAAACACAACTTGAGACCATTGTTCCGTGTTCTGCCATCCGTGACCACTGTGAACAGCCTCTCTCTAGCCTCTTTGCAACCTCCCTCCAGTAAGTTGAAGGCTGTTATCAAGTCCCCGTTCAGTCTTCTCTTCTGCAGACTAAACAGTGCCAAGTCCTTCAACCTTTCTTCATAGGTTATATACTCCAGCAGCCTAATTATTTTCGTCACCCTCCACTGGACCCTGTTCAGTGTGTCCACATCCACAAATACCTTTCTGGATACTAACAGAGAGGTAGCCGTGTTAGTCTGTACTCCAACAAAACCAAACAGCAGAAATGTAGCACTTGAAAGACTAACAAAATGATTTATTTGGTGATGAGCTTTCGTGGGACAGACCCACTTCTTCAGCTCAATCTTCTTTCCAACACAAACTGACATTTTCCAGATACTACTATACATCAGGCAGTTGTAGGAAACTAATGCTCACTCTGAGGCAGTACCCCAGCAAGAGCTAACACCATTTTTTCAAATTTACTTTACCTTTCCCCCAGGCTGGAGCAGGGACTTGGGAGGAAGGCGAAGAGGAATGGCGGTGCTAACCGAGGCTGGCATGCTAGCACTCAAATTCATTCCTGTAGCATGTAGAGGAAGGACAGCTTTCGTTAGCTCCTGAACACCATCTGTCATGCGAGTTAAGGGCAGTTTCCCAGAAGCTGCATAAACCCTGTAGTTAAATGTGGCTTGGAGCTGGGAAAGGTGTCCAAAGGAAGGCTGCAGGGCGTAAGACAACCCCCCTCTTCTGTCATAGGCCCCACCCCACCTCTTCCTGCCCCTGCTCTGTCCCTGTTCTGGGCCTGGGTTGTTTGGGGGATCTGGTCAGGCTGGAACTAGGTGGCTTTGTTTCCCACCCTTGTGGTGGAGCAGAATTCTCTGTTTGGGGGAGAGCGGGCAGAGCAGGCTGCTGCATCACTCCACTGCCGCAGCTCCTGCCACTGTGGTGAGTGCGGAAGAGCTGACAAAGGCTGTTGGCCCCCAGGCTGCCCTGGATCTCATGGGTGAGTTTGGAGCAAACATCAATATGGAGGACCATCCCATCCCTATGATGGTTGGGGGACCACCATAGGTGCCCCACAAAGCTTGGAGTTTGGGTCAGTCACCCCAACCCATCCTATGGACAAGACAGCTGTGGGTGCCACTTCTCATCCTTCCCTTCCCCTCCCTACTCAAAGGGTATGAACAGAGTATCCCTCGCTGCCTCAGGAACAAAGGCTACCAACAGGTCCCACCAGTGACAACAGGGGAAGCTGAGGCCTCTGCCCCTTCTGGGCACCATCTTGGCTGGCTGTGAGGAACCTGGGTCAAGACTGATGGAGCAAGAGAGGAGCACTGGGCCTGAACTGCAAGCCCCTGCCCTGCCAACTGCCCCTAAACTCAGGCTCATGGTTCCCTCACTCAGGTAAGCAATAGCCCTGTCCTCCATGAGCAAGAGAGGGCCAGGGAAAAGATCCTCTCCCCCCGGCCACCTGCCCCCCTGGACTCAAGAGAGAAGGAAAGGAGATTCCTGCTCTTCTGTGGAGGAGATTACTCATGGCAAATTGATGCTGAGAAGGAGAGAGCTTGGAGAAACGGCGTGGGACAGCGACAGAGTACAGTGTGAGGACAGACCATCGCCAAAGCAACAAAATAGAGAAACAAGAGCGGACCTGGCCCACTGGAAGAGAAGGAGATGTGATCTTTGCCAAATGGCTATTTAGGGCTGGAACTGCTGAGCAGTGGCAGATGTAAAGGGCCAGCTATGTCTACCCTTTCTGTATCACCTATGGCCTGTACAAGTACAAGGAGGCAATACATGTGTGTTGGTGTTGCACAAGACGGGTGATGAGATATGGATCTGTGACTGACAGGGACTGGCAGCATGAGAAGTGGTTTGTAAGTCGGAGTCAGCTCCTCCCTTTCTCCAAGCATGTTTCAGCAAGCAGACCTCAAAGCCTCCAAGTCTGAACAGAGTCCATTTGTCTGACCATTTAACATGATCTCACTTGTACGGCTTATTTACACTGTTCATGCTGAAAGCAGTCAGAGCTAGGTTCAAAGTGTTACCCATTTTGTGAGTGTGCGTGAGTGAGTGACAGACACTCAACACAAATGGCACTATGGGGGCATCAGAGGCAAGAGATCCAGTATGACCTGGCCCCAGAGCAAAGCAGCTTAACAGGAGGCATTCAGCCCATCACAGTATCTGTCTCTCCCTGGCCCCCACTCTTACATACAGGCCCGGAACCCTGGAAAGTCCTGTAGTATAGCTTACCAGGTAGCAATCCAGTCTTGAGACTTCTAGGGAAATCACCATCCCTGAAAAATAATTAAAATAAATGTTAAAAGGAAAAATATTACTATATTTTTGATGCCAAGCAAGAAGTGGGAGGAGGGCAACCCCGCTGCAAGAACCACATTCGAAATACTCATTAACAAACCAGAATGGCTAGAAATTGGAAATGGTTTTCATTTGTGAAAATTCCTCAGAGCTGTCAGGTCTCATTGCAAAGAATGAGAATGTGGCAGATGCTTTGTCCAGAGGGAAAGCTTTGTAGGAGGAAAGGCATTTACCATAGCAGATTTGAGATGGACTGTAACAAAGCAGCATATTTACAGATCTTCAAAAGACCCTACTGGAGAGGTTCATGTCCTGCTGGAATAAGGGATGCACTAGTGAGGAACTGGAAGGAGACAGGAGTCTTAAGGTGCTTACCGTTTCATAAACTAAGTCCATTTCTGCTCAGGATGTGGCCTGAAAAATTCCTAGATCTAGAAGTCAGAAATGGTTAGAAAATTACCTTCAACAATGGAATTCTGAAAACAATTTTCCCTAAATTTTCCAACCAGCTGTGTTACTGTCAAACTCTGCCTTCAGCATTTCTGAGCAGATATCTATTAATAAATAATAATAATAATAATAATAATTAATAAAGAAGGTCATGACTGTCTAAAAATGGACAAGGCTGGGGAGGATAACAGCAAACAAGTCTCAGAAGCTGGTAGTACTGATTCATCTCTTATCAGAAGTCCCCTGGCTCATGGTTCTCCCCCACCACCCACCCCAGAAAAAAAAAAGCCACTCCCCTGGTCTTCAGAGAGACCAGAGTCTAGTCACTGGGTCTATGTATATTACCTCTTAGCTGGAATCAGAAGATAGGATTCTTTTAAGAGAATTGATACCATCTATGATTTTGAATTTCTTGCTGGTAAGATAGACAACAGAAAGGACTTTGCAGTAAATAAGGCGTATTCCTCAACGTCATGTATTACTTTATCCTATTGCAATACAAAGAAAGAAATATACACTTCTTCTACGGGCATCTAATTTGAACAGACAAATTTCCATAGTCTAGTTTTCATGATATTCTGGAGAACAGTTCAATGACTTGACCATTAGCGACTTTGATCTTTCCATTTCTCTTTCATAAGGACAGCCAACTCTTGAATGAAATATGGGCCAGAGTTGTCTTTAATTTCTGTTTTATCTAGTGAGAGATAAAGTCAGACTCTTATTTTTCAGTGTGTGTGTGTGTGTGTGTGTGTGTGTGGTCTTATACCATTTAGCTGGTTTGACTATGAAAGTACATTACAATTTTCTCGCTCTCAATTTTGCCATAGAAATTATGTGCACATATTTAACACCTACACTAAATATGTCTTTGTTAGACCTTTCTAGATGTTTATTCAGTTTCGAATATGAGGCTGCAGAGAAGCTTCTTTGTAGAAATCAAATACTAAATGGAATTCTACCTTTTACTCTTCTCTGTAAGGGATTGTCTAAACTAGAGGGACAAAGGATGAATTTAAACAACTTTGGCTACATGAAGAGGGTTGCTGAAGTCAATATAGTTAAATCGACTTACCACAATGTCCTTTGCAGTAGTGTGTTAAAGCCTTAAACCCCTCCCAACCCTTCCCCCTTTGTGCTTCTCATTCAGGTGGGGTACTGGTGCCCATGGGTGACAGTCTGTTTATTGCATCTGTATGAGGCTGCTTCTACACTCTCACTCTCCCATCGGAGGTGGCAAGGTAGTGAGGCAATTTGAAGCAGGCTAATTTTCTAGTTTGGTGGGAGTAAGGGATGTCGAAGTGGGGCACGTATTTTGAAGCTGCCCCCATCCACACTGTCAATCTGCAATTTGAAGTTTGCACTTTGAAATTTGTGTGGCTGCCATTATGCTAATGAGGTGCTGAATATGCACATTAGCACCTCATTTGCCTGCTTCAAATTGCCTCATTACCACGCCACCTCCGATGGGAGAGTGAGAGTGCAGACGCAGCCCTAGACATGATAAATCAGCCCCTGCTGGATCAATCGCTGCCCCATTGAGCCAGCCTGTAGTTTAGACCCGCCCTTGATCCTGGTCTCAGCAGTACTTCCTTATATGGTACATATAGCTATTAAGTTGTTAATGCTCTTTTCTCTTTACCTTTAAATGTGAAAAGTTTTTAGTGCAGAGAAGTGTGGCAGTTCAGGATGGCTACTATTAGAGAATGAGACTCGCACTAAGCACTGCTATTTACTTTGCTTTTTGTTTCATTTCTTTAATCCACAATAAATTCTTCAAGATGGCAAGTACATGTTTCAAATTATATACCAGAAACACCATTTGACATCAGCCATCATAACGAATTTTGTTTTACCTTTCCTATGTTTGTGATTTTTCCAGCGATGTTGATGTTACTGGCATTATGAACATACAAAATACCACACTGGACATGACAGGCAATGGTTGGATTTTCACCTCTTCAGTATTCAAGTGCTGATATGCTAACACCACACAGCACTTCACACACCATGTACAAGTCAAAACCATGTTTGAACTCTGCCTTTCAAGGGAAAACACACACACACACACACAATAGTGTCATAGTCACAAAAACTGTGTGACATCTGAGCCTTGACAAATAAATCAAACACTTACAGTTTGCAGAAAGAAAGCCTGATGCAAAGAATCTGTCACATTCATTGCGGGCTATGGCTGCTTCCCGTTTGCTCTGAAATTCTGATGCAAAAACGTGCATTGCAGATTTAAGGAATTGCCTTTTGGAGTCCACTGTGTTGAGCGTCACTTTCTTAAATGTATTAAGTATATCATCAGCAATTTGTGAAGTGCAGTTAAACAGTGTATCAATGCATTACACTGGCTGCATTTCCATTTGCAAATGAACCTGATTCATTTTTCCCAAAGATATACAGAGATTATTTGCAAAACAGTTTTTGCAGGTTTCCATCATCCTAGATTATCCAGCATAACTGCATTGCCTTCTTTGAGGTGTCTGAATGGTCTTCCTCGTTGTCCCCATGTGCACAAATGAATTTTATTGCCTTAAAGCAGGAAAACCAGAATGCTAGCAATGTATGCAACACATGCAAACTCATTAGCTGACGCTGTTATTTTTTTACAGACCTTAAAAAAAGCACAACACTCAGGTTTGCTTGTTAGAATGTATAAATATCACTAGAATACATACCACAAAGGTGAGGACACCATGCAAAGCATCACTTGCCATTGCTTGACCAAAGGCTACATGTAAAAGATGAGCAATACATAGCAGATAGGAATATTTTTTTGCAAAGTCCTTTAGTAAGAATCACATGAACATTATGGCGTCTCTTCCTGAGTGACATAAACATTTTCTCAAGTTTGGCAAAACTCTCCCAACACACCTTGAAGCCAAACTAAAGTGACCCTCTCATTGCAGCAGAGAATGGAGCATTTCAATAGACCAGTAGTTGCTGATTTACTTTTATCACTGTAGAACACTGCCAGGATGTGAATTGCCGGCTTTCTGGAACGTTCTGTGGTAAATAAATAATATGGGCTCCGTGGCAGTGGGGCTGAAAAGGACTCCCTGCACAATTGAGGGGGTACAAAATACCAGCTCTCCGCTGGTTCTAGGAGTAAGAAGGATGCACTCCAAGCATGGAGATTAGAGACTCCCATCTCATGCACGCCTTCCCAACTCAGTACTTCTAGATAGTGAACATGATCATTAGCACCAGGACAACTGGGGATTCCCTGTATAGCCTTGGAGTCAATGACAGCAAGGCTGCACGGCGCAGCCAGGGGCCAAGGATACCGGGTCCTTGCACGCAGTAGAAGCAGGGGGAACTGTACATATTGATTATGGATGTTTTTAATGTTCATTTCTGCATATCAAGTACAATTAACACAGCTGGCTCATGATTTAAATCAAATCATTCTCCAGCCGTAATTATGGACATCCACAAAGAGCCCACTGGGGTTCTATTTGTCAGAATTTTCCCCTTGAATGTCTGTTTCACTGTCTGCATGCACTTTGACTACTTGTGAACGCCTGATTACCATAGATTACTTTTTGTTTTGCAGCCAGCATTTCAGGGTCTCCCATTGCTCAGTGTTTGGTCTTTTACAGTTGTAATTTAAATCTTGCCTTTGGCTGATCTCATTTATCAGCATAATATTAACTTTCAGAAGTCTGAGGTTGATTAGCCTTGAAGTTTCATAATGCTGATTCTAGTATTTTATAAGGACTGAAAGTTTTTAGGAATTTAAACTTACTGCAGCTGATGATCCCCAAATGCAGAAGCTACTCAAGTGGTTTTGCTTAAGGCAGATTGCAGCTTGGACAACAGCCTCATTAAATTGAATCAGTCCACTGTTTTCTTCACATCAGGAACGCTGCATACATAGGCCGAGCTCTCTGCTGTAAGGCTTGTCTTTACCTTAGCTTTGTCTAGAATGCCTTTTCACTCATCTGGGCAAAACTATTTCTGGATTAGTTGATCCAGACAGGTGATTTGTAATCCAAGTCAGAATGCAAAGGATGAAGATATTTACTCCTGTTTCCATCCAATAATATGGACTGCTGGTCTTGGGCAGATTTTAATATTTTTAAAAATTCCTTTGCAAAAATAGGCCCTGCCATCTCTTTCCTCTATCCAAGAAGCAAAGTCCTTTCAGTCTACCTTGAGTCTTAAGAACAGTGGGTGAAATTTTCAGCCAAATTTACAAGTTCTACTCGCGAAAAATGGGACTGGGAAGAAAATTAATGGTTTTATTTCATCATTACCCCCACCACCACCACACACACACACTGATTGTGGAGTTGGCCAAAGCAAGGGTAGCTCTGGTGTAACCCACACACATATGTGTGGTTAACTGTCCCATGTAGTGGTACCTAGACCATGCCACAGAGAAAGAATAAGTGTCTTCTACAGCCTACACTGTGCACCAGCTGGCCTTGAGCTCAAACTGTAGAGGTGCTTACACTGAGGTCCCAGGTTCAAGCCTGCTCATGAGCAGTCATACTAGCACATATTACAGGCACCTTAATGCTGCTCTAATACACATGGACAGATAACAACTCTTAGCGGCCATGCTATCGGCTGGAGGATTCAGAAATGGAGTTATACAACCTTTTAGAATTATCCTGGGGTCTCCAAGAATTACAAATTTATCATGTCCTGTACAGAAACCTAGAGGATTATGCCCATCCAATACTGGCAACCTTACAGTATTCTGGAACAAAATCATATTAACAGGTTTGTTGAAGGATTCCTATTCAGAAAAGCACTTTTGCACATGCTTAGAGGTCATCTTGTGTTTAAGCACTTTCCTCAACAGGGACAAATTTAGGGATTATCTTAAGTTCTTTCCTGGATTTGGGGCCTTAATAGGTGATCAGGAGTATGCTTATGGTTTTTATATTTTTCCCCTTTCAACACTACCTCCTCTTTTTTCTCACTCAGGCTTTTAGTTACTATTCTTGTTTTAATCATTTGACTTAGGGCGAGGTGTGTCTTAACATGTTTGTATTTCTTTAAGGCTAGAGCTCTCAATAGAGCTCACACAGCTAACGCTATGTAACAACAGACGTGTTCTTCACAATCTGTCCACAGCCATAATAAATATTTATTAGGTGAGCTTTCGTGGGACAGACTCACTTCTTCAGACCATAGCCAGACCAGAACAGACTCAATATTGAGTCTGTTCTGGTCTGGCTATGGTCTGAAGAAGTGGGTCTGTCCCACGAAAGCTCACCTAATAAACTATTTTGCTAGTCTTTAAAGTGCTACTTGACTGCTTTTTGTTTTGATAGTGTATAGACTAGCACGGCTTACTCTCTGTTAATAAATATTGATGCTAAAGTTTGATTAGTAAATATTTCCTTTGCACACTGCATGGCATTTTTCACCATGTGGCCTTCAGTTGTGCAAGAGGTTTGAATTTTGTAATTTTTATCATTCGTCCAGTGCAGCCATTTTTGCTGCTGGACAGCAGGTTTTCATGATGGAAATAGAAGTATGTCACTTGGTAAGATGAAAAGCAAGTGTATTCCTGTAAAAAGTGCCATTGCATAAAGATAAAGATGCAGAAGTTTCCAGCAAAAATCACTAAATTACGTGCTTTTCATTAATTCAGTGAAAATCATGCTGTGCTGTCATCATATACAATGAGAATACTTTTTCACATAGCTCCATCAATAAACAGCATTATATTATATGTACATGAAAACAACCCTGGAATTCTGTAAGTAGAACTTTTAGGAACCCAAATATTAATGGTAGGTGAAAAGTACTTTCCACTGGCTATAACAAATCTAGCCCTTGAAAGAGAAAAACCAGTTGGAATATAAACATATGGCTGCTTAATTCTGAAGAAACGTCTGTTTGGCTTCATGCAATGCAGAAAACTATTCAAGTACAGGTCACTTTCTAAATACAATTACACCTAGGTTTACTAATGCACCTGAAATTTAAAAAAAAAAAATCACTTGTTTGGGACACTGTGGAACGTCTAAATTGTGTTTAGAGCATGAGCCCTTTTGTAAATACTAGCCTAACTATACAATAAGCGTTTTTTTCAACCATGCTGCTCTAATATTTTTTATAATATCATTTACTGTAGTCTTATTTTCTCATGTGGCTCCTTTTGGGGTAGCATTATGCACAATCAGTCAGCTTTATGTGCTTCAGAATTGCCTCTGATGCTTTTCTTTCACATTAAAAAGCCTCTGTGGCACATTATACCACTTTACAAATGAAGTATCATACTAGTCTTTTATGTACATATGTAAATTGGTTTCATTTATTTATGCCAATGGCCTATGTGCTCTAATTGCGTAACTGGTGAGTAAACAACTTTTTCTGCATGAATTATTTTTTTATAAGTTAGATTTATATATTTCATGCCACTCGCTCTAAAAAAGCCATTTATCCATTAGCTTTTAACATCGTGTACTTCCTCTTCCAAAGCTCTACTACAGCTTTGGCAGGTTTGCAGCTGGTCAGTTTCTTGTTGGAGAAGACATTAATGACAGAAACACGGTTCTTTTTCTGTCCTGTTTCCCCTGAATATGGATGTCAAACTCAGCAGCATGGCTTCACAGCTCCCGATCAAGAAGCCAGTGCAGAGGTCCCTAAAATGAAGGGTGTGCTCTGGTTGGGGCACAAAGGAACACTGGGGGAGTGGAGCTGGGGCCAGCCCACAAGGGGGCTGGAGACCAAGCACGACCCAGCCCAGCTGTGTTCTGGCCCTGGCCCCAGCTTTGCCACCAACTTCAGCTCCTGACTGCAGCCCAGCAGCAACTCGGGACCTACCCTGGTCCTAGCCCTGCGCCCAGCCTGGGCTGCTGGCCACTGCTCTGTTCCTGGAACTGGCCCTGTTCTAGGCCACCTTACCTCTGTCAATGCCCCCCCCCTCCCCGGGCTCTACAGGAAGCCAGGCCTCTTCTCTGGGCCCCAGATATGGGTGGGGTGGTTGGTGCACAGAGGAAAGAGAGTGCAGCTCTGAAAAGCTTGGGGACCACTGAGCCAGTGTGTGTAGCCCTGTACTGGAAGAACCACACTCTCTGACCATTGGTTGTTGTCTCCTTTGTCACTCTCTGTTCCTGAGTCCTGGCTGCCCCTGTAAGCACAGGTACTAAAGCCCTCAGCCTTACAGTACATGATAGAAACACTTGGAGATGAGTGATCTCTACCCTGATCACAGGTTAGTTCAGAGAGACTCTGATTGAGGCTCCCAGCAACAAGTTGCTAATTTCATGTATCTTCTATGGCTCTTTGTAGTATGTGCTAGTAAAACACTGTGGGATTTAATCAGTAACCAGTCAAAAATCAATTTTAAGTCAGTTAGCCCAATTTTTCCATGTGCCTGTCCTCACTGTAAATTGCATTAGCTCAATTTATGGGCCGCTAAAATCGATATGATATCAAAATCCTAAAGTCATAGTGACCTGATGGGTGTAGCGTTCAGTTTGAATTTGAAATTCCAAATGAAGCGTAGTGAGGATGCGGCACGTCCTTAATTCGACTTCATTAGCCTCCACAGATGTCCCGTATGTGCCCCACAGTGCTCCGATCTCGCCTCTTACACTGTTCTCAGATGTGGAGGAAGTAGGCAACAGGAAGATGGTTACAATTCAGCACATGGAAGCCTGTGGCTGTAGGGTCATGAGAGGCTGAAAAATCATCTTCCTTTTCTTTGCTAGGAGTGCAGCTGTGGGATTTGTGCTTTTGTGTATAGCCCTGCTAGCTGCCTTTTTTCTGCACTGCCTCGTGCTGGGGGCTTGGTGCAGCTGGGGGTCTTGTAGCTGCCCAGGGGATAGCTCCCTCGGCAGTCATGATTTTTGGGGGCTGGCTGTAGCCGGGCGGGGGGGGGGGGGGCGTCTTTTAGCTGCTCTGAGCTATACATGTTTCAATGAAGGTAATTTATTAGCTATACAATTACAACAGTTGTTGAAGTAAGGCTTGCAGCAGGGAATATGTTTGTCCTTGAGGGTCTTCCTTTCCAGGTGCAAACCTTGCTGTAGACTTGATGAATCATTCACATTTCAGTGTAGCAGCCATGTCTACTTAAACATAAGGCTCTTCTTCGGTAGGAGGCCTAAATCCGGCAAGTGCCTCCAGGGGTGGTCGTGATTTTCATGGCTGTCAAAAGTCTACTGTCTGTTAGACACCCTGGCCCATTACTGATGATTCATTCAAGTTTCAGTGTAACAACCATGTCTATTTAAGCATAAGGGTCTTCTTTCCCAGGCAGCCTACATCCAGCTTCAAGTTCCTGAAAGGGCCTCTGATTTTCCTCACTGTCAGAAGTGTACTGTCTCTTAGCTGTCCTGGGCCATTACTGATGATTCATTCGAGTTTCAATATAGCACCCGTGTCTGCGTAGAGTCGTCTTACCCAGGAGGCATAAATCAATGTACAGGACCAAAATAAAGCCTAGGCAAGCTGTTCCAGTGTAGCACCCGTGTCTACTTAAACATACTTAACATGGCAGGATGAAGTGGAGAATAAAATGTGGGAAGATGGCATCATATACCCACATCTACTTGGGGGGCCAGAATGCAATGGGGCTCAGGGAACTGTGGGATAGGGTCCCACAATACACTGCAGTAGGACTCAATTTAAGCGACTTGTGTGGCAGCAGTAAGTCATTTTGGGGGGAGCATGTGGGAAGGTGAAGATGCTCAAAATCAAATGGACAAAACCCAGCATTAAGAAATCAATTTGAGTAAAATCGATTTTAACTCATAGTGTAGACACAGCCAAAGTTATTTACCAATCAGGATGCTTTGATTATACCATTAACCAATTGTAGTTGATAACATACTACTTGGTCAGTAAATTTATTGTGAGCATTTGATACATAACATTTAAAGAGTATGAGTGAGAAATACTTTGTGTATACGCAAGCACACTTGTACACACACACACACACACACACACAGAGTATTTCCTTGTCACACTGTTTAAATATGAATATATACAGTACTATAGTAAATGTAACACTGACTTCACACTACTGCTGCTCTTTTGAGTAATGTTAAGAATGACCACACTGGGTCAGACCAAAGGTCCACCTAGCCCAGCGTGCTGTCTGCCAACAGTGCCCAATGTCAGATGCCCCAGAGGGAGCGAACATAACAGATGGTCATCAAAGTGATCCCTCTCTCATCCATTTCGAGCCTTTGACAAACAGAGGCTAGGGACACCATTCCTACCTATCCTGGCTAATAGCCATTGGTGCACCTAATCTCCATGACTTTTTTTTTTAATCTTCTAAATCTACCCTCTTCCCACATGCATTCACTATGTTGGGCATTTCTGCATCAGGCTTTTTGGTGAAGCGCAAAACAAAGAAGTGATTAAGCACCTCTGCCATTTCCAGGTTTCCTGATATTGTTTGTCTCTTCTTGCTGAGAAGTGGGCCTACCCTGTCCTGGGTCTTCCTATAGCTTCTAATATATTTATATAATGTCATCCTGTTAACTGTTATGACTCTAGCTAGTCTGAGTTCATTTTGTGCCTTTGCCTTTCTAACCTTGCCCCTGCATCCATGCATTGTTTGCTTATCGTCTGTAATTTCTCCTGATTTCTAATTTTTATATGATTCCATTTTGATTTTGAGATCATGCAATATCTCCTGACTAAGCCAAGGTGGTCTTTTCCTAAATTTTCTACCTTAATAATGTTCTTTTGAAAAACTGACAAATCTCCAGTTGTTTTTCCTCTTAGGCTATGTCTACACTACAAGATAAATTCAAATTTAAGGCAGTTAGCTCGATATTACCCCTAAGTGTCTTTCCTGTAAATACCATTAGCTTGAGTTCGGGAGCAGAAGGGCCCAGCTTAACCTTGGAGCTTCCTCGCACGTGATGGCTTCCACTCTGAGGAATTACAAGCAAGACACTCAGTTCCGCGAAAGTTCAAACTGGTTACCTCTACCCACACCAACTTGGCTAGGAGGACGGGACAGAAGGGCCCAGCCTAACCTTGGAATAGTGCAGTATCAATAAGGGTTGCAATAGGAGACTGGGAATCTGTAAAAATGGGAAACCGTGAAATGGCCCAAGAGGGGAAAGGTCTGCAGCTTTAGCTGCTGTGTCAGCCAAGGCATTTAATAAGGCAGCAATATACAGATCATTTTGTTTTCATGAGCCCATGTATATTTTAACTTACCAACATAGACAATTTGATAATGCTATTAATAAGATAAGCACAAACATAACATACAAAACCACATTCTTCATTTTAAAAGGAGATTCATGATGTTTAGGTTGTTCTTCAGTAACTACCAGCTTTTCTCTGTGTTTCTGAAAGACAAAAGAATACTTTTCTACCCCCTTTGGGGTGGCAGGTTACATATTGGAATATTCCATTTACAAATATGCTCAGTTCCTTCTAAACTCTGCAAGTTACTGACTCTGAATTTTCTCCAGACCCTTCAGAGTTAAGGACTTACTCACTTACTCTTAACCTCAAATCACACGCTTATTTTCCAAAGTGATATGTTATTGGATATTACCATTTTAAGTATCACTAAAGGGATTTAGATCTTTTGTACCTATATTGAAAGGTGTCCATATCAGAAGGCGTCCCCTCCTTATGGATGCACCAGCAGGACAAACAGACAGACAGACAGACAGACATTGAACAAAACTCCATGACGTGACACAAACACGTGTTAGCAAAACAATTAATGTGAACAAAACTCCATGACACATACACATACACCACAATATAAATGTTTACATAACTACACTTTGTACCACAAAGAGTTAAGAACTTGAACTAAAGCTTTCAGAGTTGGGCAGTTTCTTCAAGGTCTTATAATCTGGGCTTTTGTCCAAGGAGCTGTTTCTTTTTCCTTTTTAGTTTACAAGCAGTTCTCTGCTTACAGAACTGTAACCATAATTCCTCTGATTGTCCCCAGTTCTTTTCCAACATTTCCTTGTCCCATTTAGGGTCACCCCATGCTTTCCGGGTGAATTCCTTCTCTATGTTGGGGAAATCCATGTTGTTTATCATGACTGGTTTCATTTTGTCACTGCGGTACAGCCTGTGTCACAACCCTGCTCGCTGCGCCAATTCTGTTAGCCGGTGGCCGGGTAATGTGCGGTGAGGTACTCCCCTGGGTCCTAAACAACCCAGTTTTTTACTGTTAGAGCAGGCAGCTCCTAGCACACTCACCCACAGCCAGGCTGTAGTAACCAAACGGTTAAAGTTCTTTTGTTGTGCCAGCTGTGTTGCAGTGACAAAAGGGTTAACAAAATGGTTAGGCTCAGAGCTTAACTAGTTACAAGTTTATTTAAGCTACAGTTATAAGCGTGCGGTTACAAAAGGCTATTGTTTACTTCTTATATGCTAGCAAAGTACAGGTGTTAACAAGTTACGTTACAATCCAATACAAAGATATCTGTTACCATCTAACACAATGATGTCTTGGCACAATGACATCTAGTTACAGAGCTCTAATTCTTTAGCTGTGCACAAAAAAAGTCAGAGACCTAGCATGGGTGTATCTTACCCTCTCTGCGTCTCTCGATACCAGCGTAGCCAAGCCGGATCGGTCACTCAATTCCGCGGAAAGACGAATACGAGGTTGGGCGTCCCCAGTAGTGGACCTCGGGAGGCAATCACCTGACCCGACCAGCAGGTAGTTGGTGGAATGCACTCAAAGTTAGAGTTCTGCTGGACCCACCTTTTATACCCCTTTTGGGTTATGTATTCTCTTTCTTATCTATGGTGCCAGATCATACTGGTCTGTCTTTGTGACGCCAGTTTGTTACAAGGGCATTTCTACTTAGTTTGCACTTGTAAGACAAGAGATAAGCAACTTAGGAGTACAGGACATTCTTTTGTGCGGGCGGGGCACGTCCCCTTCTGGGTGATTGTGTGTGTGCATCATATTGATCAATGCCAGCTGGGGTGATTTCTTGAGGGTCCCCCCTCCCCTTGTGTTGACAGTCTGGCCTGTTAGCCTTCTAGCTGTACTTTCTGCTTCTCAGGGTCACGATAAGCCAGCATATCTGGGCCTCAATGAGGGCATCAAAGACTGTGCTGTCAGCAGCCATTTCCGTGCCCTGTGTGCGCCTCAGTGGGGGGGGGCAGCGAGCAAGCTGGCTTGTAAGGGGGAGACTTTGTCTGGCTACACCCCACCGCACCATATGGCAGCAAAGCTGTTGTGGGGGGTCGTGATTGCATAAGAAGCCAAGAATCTTCTTCTCAGCAGTTTACATTTGCATGTGAAGCCACCTCCCTCCCTCACAGCCAGCATGAAGTCAGGGACTTTCCCATGCTCAGTGACATTACGTGGCTAGCTCTCGACCCAATAAAAGGACGTGCCTGCCATTCGGTGCTGACCATGCTGCCAGGCAGCACCATGTCCTGGCTTGTGTGCAGTTAAGGCTCCAAGGGCAGGAAAGATTTCTGTGAGCTTGCTGCCGCGGGGGAAAAGGCTCCCACAACATCTAAGATTTTCGGGGGCTTGCTGCCGCACAGGGGGACTACTTCAACTGGCCCCCCGAAACCTCCCACGTCCCCCACCCCAACAAGGACCCAGGGGGCTAGCTGCAACCAGGGAGAAGTCTTCCCTGGCAGCTAACATTTTTAGGGGCACTGCTGCCATCCCCCATGTGGGCAATGTCTGTGTATTGAAGAGGGCAGACAAAAATCTCTTTTCCCAGCCTTTTCTATCCTTTCTTCTAATTTGGCGCCCCTCCATGCAGGGATGAGTGGGTGAAGGGCCAGCTGAGAACACAGACTGTGCACAGAAGCTGTATAGTGGACTGGGAACTCAAAGATCCTTTCCTCGACAACTGTCTTTTTTCCCAGTCTTTACTATCTACTCTTTCTTCAAGCTTTTCATTGTCCCAATATTATTGTTAGGGATCAGATGCAATCAAGGGAGCGGGGACAGTCAGTGCATGGCCAGTGGAGAAGATATACACTTGCCAATTTCTATAAAATCCTTGATAATTCAGTTACAGAAGAAAGAGATTTCTGTTAACTTTGGTGTCTTTGTTGATGCCCTACTTTTCCTTCCTTCTGACTGGAAAAATGGAAGTTTCCTTACCACAGGAGAGGAATGAGGGCAATGCAATGTGGGAAGATGATGTCAAATACCAGTGAGCATACCCAGAACGCTACAGGGATGAGGGAACTGTGGGATAGGTTCCCATAATGCACCGCTGCAACAATTGATATTTGCTGATTGCAAACAGTTGATGTTTGCAGCAATAAGTCAACTTTGTGAGGAGCACATGGGCAGGTGAGGATGGTTAAATTTGAATTTATAAAATCCAGAGTTACAAAATTGATATTAATAAATTTGAATTTATCTCATAGTGTAGACATAGCCTTAGTCTTGCTTCTCATGGGAACTTACCTACCAGCTCTGAGTTTACCCAAATGTGCCTTTCTGAAATCCATTGTCCCTATTTTGCTGTTCACTCTTTCACCATTTCTTATAATCATGAACTCTATGATTTCAAAGTCATTTTCTCCCAAGCTGCCTTCCACTTTCACTTGGACACAAATCAGATATCAGGAATGGCAACATACAAGAAAACCTGTAGGAGAACACTTCAATCTCCCCAGACACTCAGTATTAGACTTAAAGTAGCCATCCAGCAACCAAAAACTTCATAAACAGACTCCAAAGAGAACCTGCAGAGCTGCAATTCATTTCCAAATTTGACACCATCAACCAACGATTGAACAGTGACTGGAAGTGGCTGGCCAATTACAAAAGTAATTTCTCCTCTACTGGTGTTCACACCTCCATATTAGCTGCTGCTAACTGGCCAGATCCTATCAACTTCGGCCTTCCCCTTGACTGGGACTCCCTCCTTTTCATGAGCCTGTATATTTAGACCCTCCTGTAGAATCCCCACTCATGAATCTGACAAGCGGGTCTTTGCTCACGAAAGCTTATGCTCCAAAACATCTGCTAGTCTATAAGGTGCCACAGACTTCCTGGTGTTTATGCCTCCGTTTTTTTATTTTTAAACCTGCTACCCATAAATTTCAGTTTGTGACCCCTAGTTCTTATGTTATGGGAACAAATAAATAACTTTTTCTTTTTTACTTTTTCCATACCTGTCACTATTTTATAGACCTCTAGCATATCACCCTTCATCTCCTCTTTTCTAAACTGAAAAGTCCGAATCTTTTTAATCTTTTCTTCATCTGGCACCCTTTCCAAACCTCTAATTATTTTGTTGCCCTTTTTTGAACCCTTTCCAGTGCCAGTATATCCTTTTTTTAGATGAGACTACCACATCTGTATGTACGATTCAAGATGTGGGTGTACCATGGATTTATATAAAGGCAATAAGATATTCTCTGTCCCATTAGCTATCCCTTTTTAATGGTTCTTAACATCCTGTTTGCTTTTTTTGACTGGTGCTGCACACTGAGTGGATGTTTTCAGAGAACTATCCACAATGACTTCAAGATCTCTCTCTTGAGTCGTTATAGCTAAATTAGTCCCCATCATTTCATATGTATAGGTGGGATCATTTTTCCAATGTGCATTACTTTACATTTATCAACATTAAATTTCATTTGCCTGTTTGTTGCCCAACCACTTAGTTTTGTGAGCTCTTTTTGAAGCTCTTCACAATCTGCCTTGTTCTTAACTATCTAGAGCAGTTTTGTATCAGCAGCAAATTTTCCTACCTCATTGTCTACCCCTTTCTCCAGATCATTTATAAATAGGTTGAGACCCTGTACAGAGCCTGGGGGACAAGTTACCTCTCTCCATTCTAAAAACTAATCATTAATTCCTGCCCTTTGTTTCCTGTCTTTCAACCAGTTTTCAGTCCACGAGAGGACATTCCCTCTTATCCATGAAGACTTATTTTACTTAAGAGCCTGTGGTGAGGGACCTTGTCAAAGGCTTTCTGCAAATCTAAGTACATTATATCCACTCGTTGATCACTAATTTGGCTCCTGAACCACTGAGGTAAGAGTATCACTGGTCTAGTTCAGCTAGTCCCTGGGATTTGACCCTTCTTTTGTCCAGGTTTTTTAGACCATGATGGAATTCTTCACAAAGCTTCCACTATAACCAATGTCCACTGAAGTGGAGTTCTCTGAGTCTCTCCATTCATACAAAACAGTGCTTGAGACAAGTCCATTTATCAACCATTGGGATGTGGCTGTTGTTGTCAGCCCATGTGGGATCTTCAGAACAAGTTTCTCTCTACTAATCCTTTCTGTGGAGAGTTTTATATCAAACACTGATATATAAGACACAAACACTTACGCTGGTAGCCAACAATTTCTCTGATAGGGTCAAAAAAGCAATTTCCTTCTACAAGAGTGTGTGTCAGGAAAACAATGACAGAGAAAACTAGGAAACAACCATGATATGAGATTAACTTCAAACTTGCTGGAGAAGCTCGCTCCTCAGACACAAGGTAATGGAAAAACAAACCCCATGGACTGAACAAACTGATATTGCTCATTAGATCTCTGAGACAAATTGCAGTCCCGACTCTGCTCCCAGTGAAGTCATTGGCAAAATGCTCAATGACTTTCGTAAGAGCAGGATCAAGCCCCTAACAGCTGCCATATTGTGGATATATCACATATACCAGAGAAATCTCCTAACTATTCATGAACGACATTTTCTGTTACCAACTGGCACATTCACCATTATTAAAGCATCTGTCACTGAAGTCACATTTTCTTCTTCTTCAAAAAGCCAGGCTATAAAATGTTCATGTCTGCAAAAATGATGAGAAATAAACTGGCTTGTCCATTTGTGAAGCCAAGCCATGACAACAGGCCAATTAGGCAGCAACAGATGCTAAGTACAATATGGGTGAAAAGAGCTTGTTTACCTCCTGCTTGCTCAGAGATACACTTTGTCATTTGAGTGGTGGCTTAGGCCACTTAGGCTACATCAAAATGGCAGCCTAAATTTGACATAAGCTATGTAATTTCACTACACAAATTGCATAGCTTGCTTCGAGTGTTGTTTGAAATAGGCTATTTCAGAATTTGGTGCAGTCTAAACAAGGACAAATGTCGAAATACTGCACTGCTTCAAGGCATCCCTCATTCCTCCTGCAATGAAGAGTACAAGGATGCCAAACTAGCACGCTTGTTATTTTGAACACTAGTTCAAGTTGCTCTGCCATACAGCTGTAGCCTAAGTCTATACTAGGGAAATAAATTGATTTCAGACACACAGTTCTAGCTTCGACATTTGCATACCTAGAATTGACTGACTTCCCTAGTGAAGTCTGAGCCTCTTTAGTCTTGTGTCAACATCTCTTACACAGCATGATAGCATGGAGTACAGCGGTCTGCAGCCACGCCCAGAGAGATTGATTTTGCAGCATCTTCACCAGATGTGCAAAATCAAACTCCAGAAGATCGACAACAGCATGTCAATCTTCTGGTAAGTCTGGCGAGTATACACAAGCCCTTGCAGACTGATGAGCCTTGGCTGGGGGCCGGGGTGGGGGGCATCTTTTCACTCATGTGGCAAAGCTCTTGAATTTAGTATCAGAGGTCCAAGTTTTGATCCCCACTACCATTGCCCTCTGTGGGCCGATGTTATGCCTGAAAGGCGTTAAAATGCCTCAATGAAAAAAGAGGTTTATTAATTTTGGTTTTATTTCTGTCCTTCTCCTACGAAACTCCATTCCTCAATTTCTGACCTACAAGAAAAGGAACATCATATGAGCTGCATGAACTGTGTGCTCACCAGCTCCTATTGATTATGTGCTACCTGTAATTAACAGATAATAAAGCCTGGCTTGAATCCAAAAAAAGCATCTAAAATTATCCAACATCATCCTGGCCTAGAATCTCAAGTTTTCTGTTGTTATTTAGGTTCCATTTAGATTAGAAATAGGCTACTCTCTCAGGGTATAAGCATGTCATCCCCACCAGAATAAGAAAGGGGAAATAGAAAAAATATGGCAGGAAACACAAGCACTTCCCAGCCAGCAGCTGGTGATACAAGTAATTTGCAGTTCCAAGATATCGACTGTATGGCTGCAGCTTCCTATCACTGCCAGACTGAAAGGGCTAGGCCCAGAGTTGGTAGAAAGTTCCTTTAAGAGGGCAAGATTTCATCTGCGAAGGCCAATATAGAGACTGTGATGAAGCAGAGCGCTTCTGGGTAAAACTTGTGTGTGTGCTTTATATATTACCACTCTGCTTGGGAACACTGCCACTCCAATTCTCAGGCAAAAAGGGAGAATGGAGCCAGGCATGAAAATCAAGGAAAGTTAATCCCCGGTGCCCCCACCTTTTTAGCTTTTAGACTTAAAAGCTTTGCTTTATATTCTTGGCTGCTATTTAGGCTAAGCCATTTTCCCCCTGAAAGTGAACCAGCACTTTCATCTCATAACTGCCGGGTTTTACATAAATTCTTATTAGTGCTGGAAATCATAGTACTGCAATAGTCAAAAGCTCCTGTTAGGATCAGGTTCATTGTGTTACGTACTATGCAGGCACAGATGAAGATGTACTCTCTATCAGTGAAATAACTGGAAACTATTGGAAAAAAGCAAAGGTAAAGCCTTGTGCAATTCAAGTGCATACATATTCACGTTTCAATTAAAATTTTAATTCACTGTGACTTACACATTATTTTTATAATTAGGTACATTCATTGACTATGTTCCTGTTTTATATAATCAGTATAACAACACTAATAATTAGCACAGCAGTATAACTAAAGCAAAAGAACACATGGTTCATGAAAGTTAGAGCTGTCCTTAGCAGCTTCTCAAAGATTCATCCTCTGTGAAATGAGAGGTAGTGTGGGCCAATGAATATGATACCCACATGGAGCTGGGTCCTTTGCCATTGAACCACTTGGACTGAGTTGCGCAAATCTCTTAACACCTCTCTGCCTCCATTTCCTCATCTGAAAATGGGCATATGGCCAGGTCCCAGGTAGCTGGGCAGCCTAGTGGCTAGACCACCCAGTAAGCAGGCCAAAGTGTGGGGTGCTGTCCCCCCGTCTCCCTGTAGTCCTGGACCAGGTACTTTGAACCATTCTCTTGCTACTCCTCAAGTTTGGAGCATGGCCCCAATAGTTGTGATTCCTCCCTTAGTTGGGGTCTCTTGGGGGTTCTCCCCATTTTCCCATAGTGGAATAGTAGGGTTTTACCTACTCCTATGGCTCCTGAGGAGGCAGACTGCGGTTCCTCTGCTGAACCCCTGCTGTCTCCCCGCAAGTCAGCCCCAAATTGAGCCAGGCTCTTTGCTTTTCTCCTCCCTCCAGCCTGGCATTGGTTGCAAGTAAAGTGGGGTGGAGTTAGCTGGGTGCAAAGTCCTCCTTTCTCCACTCTCTTACATAATGATAATGATATTTATTCTGTTCTCGAAAGTACTCCGAGGTTGTCTATTGAAGGCTACTAAAAAGTGCTGAATATTCACTGTTGTTATTATTGCAAATATGCGTTATGGATTTCAGCTTGCCCATATCGTTAGGTTACAGTCTTAAGAGTCAGTACAAGTAAGCTACTTATGGTGCACCCTATCTCCTCCTTTATCAGTGTTTCAAAAGAGAAAGGTAGGAAAACTGACCCAGCACAGAACACCATGAAATGTAGGAATTGTTCACAGTATGAGCACTAAAATTCTGCATTGAGGCATATTAGAGCACCTTACAAATGCACCAGTCTTGTGAGTTACTGAGCACCCTCCATCTCACTGATGACAATGAGGCTGAGAATGTTCAGCACCCCACAGAAGATGCCCTGGTAGCTTCAGGTCAAAACAGCCTTCCTCTGAACTCATTTCTTGGCCAGAGCAACCCTTGTGGTCTACTGAAAGTGTAATGAGGCATTATGATAAACTGTAACCTGAAACTTCAGGAAGCTCATAATTAATGAACAACCAGGCAACATGGCATATTTTGAAGACACTGTGATCCAAATTTAAACAGTCATGAGATGTAAAGATATGGTAATGGTACACCAATGGATGTATATTTTCACAGGTATATGGCCAATTTAATTGTTCACGTGCTATCATGACATTTTAAGACTTGTAAAAGAACCAAGGCATAACAACACTGATAAGTCAAAGACCACAACCCAAAGTGCTAGATATAGCTGGATCTAGATGAACGTACTGAAAAAAGCAGCCATGAAGATGTAAGATGGTTTTGCATTTAGTTTTGATTGTTTCTGACAATGTGGGAAAACCAGTCATCAGCACTAGTTCAAGATAAAGAGAGATCCTTGTTCTTCGCTGAGCTCACCAGACGTATTAAAGGGTCTGTAATTTTCTCAGCAAATATTAAATACGGCTGTAAAAACACAATATTCAGAATGTATGGATGAATTCATAGTCTTTTTTAAGCTCCTTTTATTTAGACTTGCTTCAGCCTAGGTGTTTATACTAGATAGATTTCAAGTCCCACTTCTAAACTTTGTGGTTAATATTTTCTCTCTAGCTACTGCAAAACTTTCATTGTAAAACTGAAAATATTACAGCTATATGCTGATATTCAATATAGCACAATACACTATGTACATATAATAAATTATGTTCCCTGAATCCACTGAATATATTTGTTTGATCATTTTTATGATTTCTCTTTAAAAAGAGGTTTGGGTATTCTCTGAGATAGAGTCTCTGGTGTAAATCATGGGGGCTGTGTGGCAGTCAACAGGGCTATTCTAATTTACGCCATCTGACTCCTGGGCGTCTCTATAATTTTAAATTTGACTACTTTTAATGAGTACGTAGGTAAGGGAAGAGCACTGGCAACAAATTTTACACACTTCAAATGGTTAATAACAATGCAGAGATTTTAACAGTAGACATTATTGACAGGTTTTGAAAAATTTGCCTAGCGCCTACGCACACAGGGACTAAGCCAAACAGACCAGCAAAATACACCTACACTTACCCTTCCATACACAATGCCAAACATATTAATTTTACATTGCCAGATTGATACTCCTGCAAAATAGATGGGTTTTGTCCCAGATCAATCCTGCAGTCTCAAACTAATCCTGGTGCCACTTCGTTATTAATGCAATTGAAACTCATTCTCTCTTCCCCACCCTTAATAAATCAACAATGAAAGCTTGGCCATACCTTGCCATTCTCCTCCTGAGGGTGCACCCAGCCCTTTCTCTGTTCCTCATCCGTCCCTAAGCCCTCTGTTCCCCACGTTTTCTAGGGGTGTTTTCACTCCAGAGATAACTTGAGTGAACCGAGCCTGGCTCTGAGCAGCCACGCTGGTAGTGCAAAGCACGACCTGAGTTATTGGGTGCTCACTGGTGCTGCACTTCCACGTGTGCATCTCTAGGCTTTCTGGGGCCATGTCACATCCTTCTGTGCAGCACTAAGCTGAGCTGTTCCATAAGCCTGTCCCAATGAACTAGGGGAGAACCTGTCTGGCCTCCTGGGCACCACTGGTGCTGCAACAGTTGTTGGTGTGGGAGCTGCTGAACTCCACCCCCGTTACCTTGTCTATGGCCCTCAACACCTCTGAGAGCTGGGGCTAGCAGCCAGGACCCTTTGCGTACAGCAAGCTGGGAGAGGGTGGCTGGGCAAAGCAGAACAGACTGCTCCATAGCCTGCCTCCCATGGTGAGTGTGTGCGTGGTGGGGGGGGTCAACCCTTGCTGCCACCTTGTGCCAGGCACCACAGTAACCCCGGACTCACCTTGCTAGGAGAGGAGGCTTTGGGCAAGGGGCAGAGCAGGGATGGGTCTTGGGAAGAAGTGGAATATGGGCAGGGCAGGAGTAGAGCCGAGGTGTGGCGGGGACAGGACCTGTGCTGGGGGTTGGGTAGCCCACGTAAGGGATGTGGGAAGGCATTAGAAGGCTGTCAGCACTCAAGTAGTCCTTGATGGCCTCACTGCAAAGTGTGGGAGGGGGCAAGTACTTGTGCACTAACCCATTACCCCCCCCCACACACACACCGAGCCACAAACTGGGATGAGATGATTCTGTGCACAGATGGGATGGGGTAAAAGCAACACCCAAGGCTGAGCTAACCCAGCAGAGAAGACATAGGCAGGTCTAGCTGAAACAATGTGCCGCCTGTGCACTTCACAGGGGCCCTGATCTCAGAGGAGACTCTGACAACTGGGGATGGGGGGGGATGAAGGGCACTGCACACCTGGCACCAGGTTGTAATATCACGTGCCCACATTTGGCTTGACTGTCCCTCCGTGATGATGGAGGGGCTCTGGCACCACCACTGCACAGTGCATGTCTGCCCGAGGAGAAGCCACTCTAACCCAGGGTGGCAACAGATTGCTAAACTGTGGCTGGGGGATATGCCAATGAGCAGCCAGCTGCTTTTCTCACTCCCTCCTATCTTGTCAAAGAAGCACGCTGGTTATTCTATGCCATTCCTCTCCCTCGGAGAAATGCCCCAATTCATCCCAGCCACCCAGGGGAACAGCTCTCATTTCCCTGAGGTGGCTTGATCCCCCATGTCAGTGCACTGGCAATTCAATGTTAACATTTGCCAACATTAAACTCTAACAACTGTGTTCATAAGAATCCTCACAAAATTACAAAAGAAGGAAAACAAAGAAAAAACAAAGCTAAATGCTTTAAAAACACACTGGGGGGGTGTGGGCTGGAAGAAAGAGGTTTCATCATTTAGATTTCTGATAAAATACGTCATCATCATCAAGAACCGTGGGCTCAGCGCCCGTTGGTGTCTGATGCCTCTCTCACTGTTTCCTTCCATCTTTCCTTGTCCAGTGCGGAGTGGCTTAGTTTCTGTAGACTTGCTCCACACCACTCTACCATATCATCTACCCACTCTCTGTGGGGTCTGCCTCTTCTATTTGAGCCATCCATTATACTGAATAGCAGGGTCTTGACTTTTTCTTTGTTGTTCATTCTGTGGATATGCCTGTCTGCAGTAGGTTCTCTTTCGGCTGTATCTTCCTATATAATTCCTTGTTGGTGACCTTCTGCATCTATCCTATGCTCAGGATCTTCCTATATCAACTTCTTTCAAATGCCAATGTCCTTTCTGAATTTTTCGTTATCACCCATGTCTCACAGCTGTACAACATGCTGATAAACACACAAGTTTTCAAGATGCTCAGCTTCATTCCTAAGCTAATTGCTTTGCTTTTGCAGATCTCACCCATCGCCTTCAAAATCACTTATTTTCGCTATTCTAGTTGCTATTTTCTTCTTATAATTTAGATCATACGTCGTTTTGCTCTCCAGATACATGAACTTCTCTACATTTTCTAGTTTGATCCCATCTACTCTGATTTTTTTCTTTTTTCCTTATCTCCAAATACCATTGTTTTTGTTCTAACAATGTTCATAATCAGTCCATACCACTTCCCTTTCTCATTTAGTACCTGCAATATTCTTGCTAACTTCCCTTCATCTTCCTCACTGATAACTGTATCATCCATAAACCTCAAGTTCTTAATTCTCATTGCATACATAGATATCCCTTCTACTTCTTCCTTGATCTTGTCCATCACTCTTTATAGGCACGTGATGAAGACACTTGGCGATATTGGATCTCCTTGTCTTGTATCTCAACTTGTTCTAAACCAACTTCCCAACTCTCTGCATGTTCTCACCGTTGCCCCCTTCAACAACTGTATCAGTCTTCTATCCACTCTGTGTGACTCCAACACCACCCAAGTCACTTTCTGATCTTTACTGTCAAATGCCTTCCGAAAATCAACAAAGAAATTGTAGATGTTCTTGTTCTTTCATCAAGCTTTCTCCACTATCAGTCTTAGTGCCAATATCTGCTGTGTGGTACTTTTATCTTTCCTGAATCCCACTTTCCTGTCTGCTAGATGTTCTTCTATTGTGATCTCAGTCCCTCTATCAGTATCATCATCAGCACCTTGCCTAGATGACTCATTAGGGCAATTGTTCTATAGTTCTTGCACTCCAATGCACTTCCTTTCTTGTGTTTTGTCACTAGCATGGTTTTTGTCCCTTCCTATAGGTGCCTTTCCTTCTTTCCACACTATGGCTACGTCTACACTAGCCAAAAACTTGGAAATGGCCATGCATTTGGCCATTTCGAAGCTTACTAATGAAGCGGTGAAATACATAGTCAGCGCCCCATTAGCATGCGGGCAGCCGCGGCACTTCAAAATTGACACGGCCTGGCCAGACAGGGCTCCTTTTCAAAAGGACCCTGGCTACTTTGAAGTCCCCTTATTCCCATCTGCTCATAGGAATAAGGGGACTTCGAAGTAGCAGGGGTCCTTTCGAAAAGGAGACCCATCTGGACAAGCCGCATGGTGGTGAGCCGCATCAATCTCGAAGTGCCACGGCCACCTGCATGCTAATGAGGCACTGACTATGTATTTCAGGGCTTCATTAGTAAACTTCAAAATGGCCATTTGCATGGCCATTTCCAAGTTTTTGGCTAGTGTAGACACGGCCTATATGACACAGTCGGTGTATTTCTTGAATCAGTTCTCCCAGTATGTATGGAGTTTTTTCAGTGTGCATTGATTTAAGATCATTGTCTGAGTAAATTAACCTTAGCATTTACCTACTTCAAAGTAGGGACATGGAAAAAATCTTTAACATCAGGCTAGTTTTTGAGTGATTGTCCATATGTGCAGTACATTTTGTTCATCAATCAAAAGTAAGATATTTATGACTACATTAAAATGTTGGGCATGACTTCTTTTTAGATTGTAAAATCAATGAGCAGAGGGCTCACCTTATTTGTTTAGTACAGCACCTAGCACAAAATTGATGCTTCTTAAATAATACTAATTCCTCCTAGGGAAGGAAATCTTTATAAAGCATCATTGAATTGGGACTACTTCAAATCTTTATTTCACCGGTTGCAGTCAATTTCTCGAAGTCTGCATCCAACCAAAGATTTGTACATAATCACACTTAACGAGACTCAATGTTGTATACATGAAACTCAAAGGCATTAAAACAATTTTTATTTTAATCAAACCTTTAAGTTACAGATTCGTCCTTTGAGAATAAAAGCACGAGCTATTAAAACCTTTAAAAAAAAAAACAAAGCCACTTACTTCTGAATTAGGTATTTATGAGAAACTTTTAGACAACTCCATTTTCCCCAAGTGTTTTATTGCTGTGTTGGTAGGCCAAGTGTTATCTATTTGTTGCATAGATAAAAAGTAGCATTTATTCTAGAACACTTAATCAAATCCTTCCTTGGGGACAAGAAAGGGTGGAGGAACATGCAGAATGTGCTCTCTCTCTTTCCATATAAGAGTGAGTCAGTTGAAAGTTAGATAGTGAAAGGGAGAATGCCCTACTCTCGAAATATTTTCTTCCACGTTTGCTTCTGTGCATCACCTATGCTGGCAGAGCTTCCTGGAGCTCAGGAGAAAGAGATGATGGAGTGCCTGGGATTTCCAGGTTTATGGATAGTCGATTAGATACATAGATAGATAGTAGACAGTTTATGGGTAGTAGATAGAATAAACCTGGTTAGGGCTCTAGGGATGTTTCTGCATAGAACTCTTTTTGTGCTTTTGTAGGGAGTGTCTTGAGCAGATGCTGTAGTTTCTTTGTGTTTTCCCACTTAGTTTTTCAGTGGGATCAGAGGAGAGTGGGCTTGTAGAATGTGATATTGGAGTGTTGCCTGGCACCCTCTTTTTGGTAGTCTGTCCTATTCAAGATGACAACAGAACCTCCTTTGTCAGCCTCTTTGATTATAATGTCAGAGTTGTTCCTGAGGCTGTTGATAGCATTGCGTTCTGCACAGCTGAGGTTACGGGACAAGTGATGCCAATTTTCCACAATTTCTGCCTGTGCACATCAGCGGAAGCACTCTATGTATAGGTCCAGTCTGTCACTTTGACTGTTGGGGAAGTCCATGCAGAATTCTTCTTTTTGTGTTGTAGGTGGGAGGATATCTGTGGATCAGTGCCGTGTTCGGTGTCATGCTGAAAGTATTCCTTGAGTTGGAGATGCCAAAAGTAGGCTTCCAGATGACTGCAGAACTGTACCATGCTTGTGGGGGGGGGGGGGGGCAGAAAGAGAGTCCCAAGATAGGGCCAACTCTTCTGCAAGGCTGAGTGTGCAGTTGGATAGACTGGATGGGTGACTTAAGGGTATCACTATTGTGGCCCCATGTGGTAAGTAGGAGTTTTGCTAGTTTACAGTTCTTTTTCCTCCATAGAGAAGTGAAGTGTGCACTGTAAATCTCCTGACTTGGTTTAGTATAGTCCAGTGGTGTGGAAAGTTGATTTTTTATGAGAGTCTCCAGATCTGAGAGCTCTTTTTTGATGCTTTCCTGTCTGCTGTACAGGTGGTTTCTCAGTTTTTAGAGAGTGTGTGATACAATCTCTCCCCATGAAAAGCTTAATGCTCCAAAAAAATCTGTTAGACTATAAGATGCCACAGGACTTCTCATTGTTTTTGTGGACACAGACTAACATGTCTACCCCTTCAATACAGAATGAGAGAATGATTCCAGTCATAGGGGCAGTTCATACTTGGTCACATCTCTACTCTGATGTGACATAATTTAACCTCAAGTTGAACCTGATTTTTATAGACCCCTCCAAGGAACAGAAAACAATTAAATAAAGACAAAATACAAATACGCAGCCAATGGTTTTATAAGCCAAACCCTGGAAGACTTATTAATGATTTATGTCCAAAATCCTTTGCACAGTATGTTAATTTAAACTAAATACATAGCATCTGCTTCAGAATTAGAACTCCCAAACAGTGCTTATATGAAATTTAAGATCACTTGCTTTTCACTTTTGCTATATACAATACCACCTTAGAAACCACTTCCATTGCAACTTACCCACTACCTTTCCCCTGAGATAATTTGGTTTCTTTGTGTGTGCTTCATTGGCAATCTTCAGGTTCTAAATCACATATAATGAACCAAGCTTAAGTATGTCTCTGTAATAAGGCTTTATAGCCCTTGTGAACTGGATCAGCATGTGGTAGGCCCCTGCACAGGAAAAGTCTTGTCATGGATGACACCGCTCTGTGGGACACTCGCAATTTTATTTCTGAGTGGTGGAATTAGAGATTCTTCATACTTCCCTAATGACAGTTACAGTCAAACATACTGCACTTTTTTACCTCTGACAAAAGACCTCTGTGTGCTAACTGCAGGAGACGATTCGTTAAAGATGCAATCCAGGTAACAACAACATTAGAGTGTTCCACTTTTGACTTTTTTTTTTCTTTCCCATTTTGTGATGAACAAGTGCAAACCTAAAAAGCAATAGTTAATTTGTGGGCAGCAACTCTATATAGGAAAAGGTCTAATGCAGCCCCAAACCATCTTTCAATTTGAACGTTGATGACAGAAATGTTTCTTCATTCCATGTACTGTACACCTTGCTGTACATGCCAATGCAGTACTGTGAGTAGTGCTATATTTTTCCTTCTACAGTGAAATCCAATTTTCGTAATAACACAGCAAAGAAAGCAGTTGGGGAGCAAGATTGTTGTACTGAAGATTAACCTTTACTACCCATGATGGCTTTATAAAGCAATTTTCTGTGAGCAGGAGGACCCTGATGCTAATTTAATAACCAGTAAAGAACATGAGGAAGTTGGATATTCGTTTATGGAAACAGATCTTTTACCCATTCAGCAGGGATGATGCAAGTTGTGAATTTTGTGGGCTTTTTTCAAATAATTAATTCTAAGATTTGACACAGTTACTCATATTTTTGCTATTTTAGTAAACCGGATGAATCACAGTGTGTCAGAATCCAGGCAAAACACAGAGCATCACATAACGAGTCGTTTGTTTTTTACTGGGAATGTTGGCAAGCTCACGTGTGCACAAGCTGACTGCTCAGCTTAGTGCTCATTTCAGTATTTTACTTCCAGGCAATCTCCTTATACGCTAATCGACTGCACTGTGACTACGGGATTTCATATGTTCTGGTTTTCTTCAAGTAATAAAGATGTACAGCTGACTCATGAGGGCTAAAATTGTCCTTAATAATACACACCACATGCCTGGTTTGTCAGTACATATACAAATCCAAATTAAAATCTATTAATTATTAACTGAGGAAAACTTTCAAACTGCAGTTAGAATAAAAAGATCAATGCTTTTCTGTATTCTCAGTCAACCTAAACATGATTCGCTGTGCCAGATTTGGGGCCTGACCACGTAAGGTGCTAAGCAACTGATTTAAAAAGGTGTTGAGAGGGCGCAAGATAATTTATGCAGAATTGAAGCCCCCCTTAAACAACTGAAAACTGCCTACAAGGCTGAATGTACATATTTTTGAACCTCCAATTGTTTAATAATGACATTTTTGAGCCATGTCCAAACATTCATATAAATCAAGAATCTGCAGGCAGAGTACAATGTACCGTATGTGACAGCTAGAACTACTCTTGCCGTTGCAAAACCATCACATTAGCATTTGTACCTGCTGCCTGTGCTACGACTGCTGTTTTCGTTTTGTTCGAATACAGACCAACACAGCTACCTCTCTGTTACTACTTAGCAAACAGTAAGTCAGAATTGTTTCGAATTACATTTTCCTTTAATGCGGCCATTGATTCTATTGCAAATACTGTAACTAGCCTTTGACATTACACACTGTGAACCGCTAATCTTTGTATAGACCAGCAGACTGCAATGATTTTAGCTGCACATTTATTTCTTAATTATGGTTTGTTTGTTTTTTTTGTATCTATCACATATGGAATCAATAAAGCTTTGCACTGAAATATACTAATGGGTTGTCATGGGGTAGGCACTCTCCGCACCTCAGAGGGAGGGTGTTGAGTCTCTGAGGCCCCTCAAGGGGTACTCCGCTCCACGTGCTTATCGGTTCCAATCTGATCCAGTGGCCACAGACAAGAAAATCCCTCCCTCCCCTCAGGGCAGTGGGGTCCAACAGCCAAAGTCCATCGTCACACTCCCTCGTGCATAGCAGTGTAATATAGTAGCCAGTATCAGTGGCCCCACCCTGGGCTACTTCCTACCTGACTCACAGTCATCTTCTTCCTTGCCAGTCTCCTCCAGACTCGGGTTTCTTGGGCCGTTCCTCACTAGCTGGCCCCCTGGTTCAGGTTGTGCTCAGGTCTTTCACAGGAGCTCCTTTGGTACCTCCTTCCCCAGCAGCAGACAGCCCTTATGCCTTTATAGATGGCCTCCAGTTGGAGCATGCCCAGCAGGACTGTGGGGCCTTCTCTGCTGTAGCCAGAGTTAACCCCAGAGTTAGGCCCAGTGTGGTGTTGATACACCCTGTTACATATATAAAATACTAACATCAGTCATGTGTTTGTTCTCTCTCTCATCCTTCTCAGTGACAATACAGAACTGTTTGTGCAACATGATGTTCTGTATTGTTAGGGTTTTTGCTTTGGGTTAAAAATAAATATATACACACACCCTGCGCGCTTCTGTTGGAAAAGGCACGACGAGGAAATGCTCCTTGTCCTTGGAGCAGAAGGAGGTCCCAGCTTGTTCCACAATCTTGTACCAGCCTCTAAGCACGCTCTGAGAATGCACCCTCAGTGCTTATGGAAACTAATGCAAAGGAGAGCTCTAAACACATGAAATGATTAGGTGGTAATTTTGCACCCTTCATTTTGAGCACATGCAAATCAAACAGCACATTCAAAGGCCTGGATGATGCGATACCCAGCATTTTTATGACCTGGGGGGCTTATTTTTAGAATTGCCTTCAGATAAATCATCTGCATCTTCCCAATATTTTTTCAGTTCTCTTTTCAATATCCTATCATATATCAAAAACATCTGAAACAACCAACCATCTGGGCAGAGCTGGCTGACTTCAGCCTTTCGTGGGGATTTTAAAAATGGGCAGGCACTGAGATTCCCTTTCTTTTGAACATAGAATAGAACAGCTCCAGCCTTCCTGCAAGTCGAACACTTCACAAAGAAATATTCATCTGTGCGTATTGCACAGGAGAGGATTCCTTTCATAGCAGACTGCTGGAGAGCTGCTTGCTTCCCAAGACCGAGAATCTTGATTGCCCATATCCCTACAGATTTAACCACCTAACAACTACTGCCTTTACACTCTCTGGTGATGGTGCTATTACTCACTCTCTCTCTCTCTCTCTCTCACACACACACACACACACACACACAGAAAAATGGGTCAAGGTGCACCCTTTGGATGTTATGAACTCACAGACCCATAAGGGAAATCACTTGACTAAATCCTCACCCAATACATAAATCAATGAATACAGCATCTAGGTGCATAATAGAATTCCATGTTACAGTACTAGCATCGGACATGAACAGAAGTGAGTTTCTAATTTAGAGAGGATTTCTATGGAAACAAAAGGTGATCATACATAATTAAATGCACAACTATACAAGAGCTCCGCATAGATTATCTAGCACATATTCTGTTTGTTTGTTAAATGGAACCGTATATGTCATATGGGTAACTTTATAGCAGCCTTCAACTTCCTGAAAGGGGGCTCTAAAGAGGATGGAGAGAGACTGTTTTCAATGGTGACAGGTGGCAGAACAAGGAGTGCTTATGCATCTAAGTCACAGAGGGAGAGGCTGGACATTAGGAAAACCTATTTCACCAAGAGGGCGGTGAAGCACTGGAATGTGTTGCCAAGAGAGGTGGTGGACTCTCCATCCCTAGAGGTTTTTAAGTCCTAGCTTGACAAAGTCCTTGCTGGGATGATTTAGTTGGGATTGATCCTGTTTAGGCAGGGGGCTGGACTAAATGACCTCCTGAGGTCCCTTCCAGCCCTAGAATTCTATGATTCCATGTATAAATTAGTTAGATCAGACATGTTCTCCTCATTTCTGTGCTCCATTGTAGGTTGGACAGAATTCATCAGAGTTGCAGCTGTTGCAAGCCTTTTGTGGTGAAAACATCATGAAAGGGCTGGTTGTGTCTCTCCTCTTGCCCAGCAATGACATCTTTGAGTCAGCCAGCGAGATTTCTGGGCAGCCCAAGTAAGGATTACTATTATGATATAAGCTACATGAAAATCTGACTCGTAAGGGCATAAATTCCTTGGGCCATATGTGACCCTGCCTATACACCCATGTGCAGGAATTTAGGCACAGTAAGGTCCCCTAGGCACAAACACCATAAGGGCTGCTTCTTGCCTGAGACTAGGCACACAGAGCAAAGTAGATGCAGCCTGCTCACTGTTCCCGTGCCAAGCAAATGGCCAACTCCACAACATGCTGAATGGGTGTTCGGATGACAAAGTATAAGCCTGCAAGTGAGCACCTCCCTTAAGCAAAAGGGGAGTAGGGTGGCACAGCTACATGTGTTTCCCTTCACAAGAATTTGAATATGCATACTTTAGACCACTGAGATTAAGATCCATTCAGACACTGGTTAACTGCAAACAGAACTTTAAGGGTTCCTAATGAAATAATATATTTGTTTAACCTCTTTATGTAGACAGGGCTATTGATCAGATGGTGTGGTAGATATTTAGCTGGTGAATACCGGTGTAACTCCAGGCCTATTTACAACTGGCTGGCCTTTCATTTTTAAATAAATTAATCAGCTTGTAGAAGGCAGTAAATCTGCTGCTACTGAGACTGAAACACTCTCTTCCTCCACAGAAGAATCCAGCATGGGAAGAGACAACCACTGTAACCCATTGATGTGACTCAACAATGACTTCTAAGATCTAATTTTTTGCATGAGATGGGCATTCACTGTTCATAGCCAATTCAGTCTTTGGCTCCCTATTGTGGCTTCTCAGAAAGCATGCCCATTGTGACAGGCTTTCACCAAAGTAATTTTCAAAGAAGTTAATAAAATTTACTTCAACCAGCATTATTTACTAATTTCAGTAAATCCCGCTAGATATTATAGAGTATTAACCTTAACTAGCTAATTAGCTCATGTATTATCTATGTACTGAATCATACTATCAGTGTAATGAATCCTAATAAGTATGGAAAACATTCATTAGAAGGAAATCTGATTAATTTAAATTGCTGTTACTATTCTAGCAGGAGATCTTTATATCAACACCCTGTGCAATAA
The DNA here is from genome assembly GCF_033958435.1 of Carettochelys insculpta. Classification (NCBI taxonomy): domain Eukaryota; kingdom Metazoa; phylum Chordata; order Testudines; family Carettochelyidae; genus Carettochelys; species Carettochelys insculpta. Next base: position 17,891,014 of record NC_134152.1, read on the forward strand.
AATATTTTCTTGAAAATATGGTTATAAACAATGGGCCAGATTTCTGATCCTACCCAAGTCTGTCTTTAGGAGGGTGCAAGAGCCAGTATAACCACCCCCATGCCCCATCTCTCCACCCCTCCTTGCCTCTTACTACCCCTACTCTACCCCACCCAAACCCCATTCCACCCCTTCTTCCACGTTCCCCTGAGTTATCTGCCCTGGGGTATTAATGGTGGGAGGAGATGGGAAAAGGGAGAAATCTGGTGCCAGCAGCAGCGGTCGGGCCTATCCCTGTACTCACTGCTGGCCGTGGGAAGCAGAGTGACGCATCCCCTGCCCTCTCTGCACTTCCTGTCACTCATGAGTGTGGGAGCAGTAAAGTCCCATTTTCAACAAGCCAGCAGCACAAAGGGAACTTTGTGAAACAGCTGTATTGCGGCATCAGTGAATCTTCCGCTGGTACTTTCTGTTGCTCAATATAGTAGGACGTATTCCGGAGTGGGACAGGGGACAGCTCAATACACAATGCATTCCATTAGGCCATCCTCTTGGCGGCCATTATCTACCATTTCAAGTGAGCACAGCCCTGAGGCCCACTTATACTAGAGCTGACTCCAGAACTTCCACTGCATTTTTACTGCTATGAAGAGCTTAATGTGTCTTCTGTTTTTGAGGTGAGGTTTTAGATTTGTAGTATACTGGCTTAGATGGTTACACTACAGAAGAAAATTTTAAATTATCTAAACAATTAAAACAGAATAGGATCGTTTAATTGTCTTATAAAAATGAGTGATCTGGAAACAGATAAACAAGTACATGCACTGATTGCAAGTAACAAAACCAGAGGATAATTAAACAAACAATAGGAAAGAGACAAAGCCACTGAGGGGGTTGTTTCTCTCAGGGTTGGTCCACAGAGAAACTGATATGAAAGTTTCAATCAGCTTTAAGTTCTCCAGTTTTCGCACACAGATAAGGTAATTGGTTTACATTATCCTACTGGAACTGACAAAAGGACTGCTTACCTGTATTTGAAAGTGCACATGTGGTGAACGACAAACAGAAATGGAAGCCAGGGCTGAAAGCCTGAAGAAGTTAGGTCAAATTCTTCTCTCAGATCTGCAGTGCCAATCTGAAATCGGGAGCCTGCTGTTTCTGTATGTCCAGATTTCCCATTAATCACATCTCAATGGGAGTCCTGCATAGCACAATGTGGTCAAAGGGAGTTCCAATCATGCAGGGGAAGCAGAATATCAGAATCTGGCTCTGTCATGCAGAGAAGAGAACTTTATCTGCACTGATTAAGTACAGCAGAAACCAGAGTATTTGTTAATTACTGACTTATCCAAAAAGATCCTGCAGCTTGACAGAATCCTTAACACATTTGCTATCTATGCTAGTGCATCTCATCATGGAACATATGGTGCCAGTCTGCTGCAGTGCATGATTTTTTGTTTTCTTTGTACACATTCTGGTAATTTTTGCCAGGTGAGAAGAAACTCTCTTTTATGTTTTCTCTTTCCTGGGCTGGGGACAAACTTTGGGCTCCCTGGGTGCCAGGATCCCTGGAAAGGGGTGGGACCCTGAGCATAAGGCAGGGGGCTAGGTGCAGCCTGCCCTCAGCACTGCCCAGACTGTGCCACACCTGTCTGAAGCATGTCCTCAGCCCTGCCTGTGCTGCATGGTGTCTCTCTCCAGCGGTGACTTAAAAGAACAGGGGCATGTATGTGTGCGTGTGCGGGCACGGGGCAGGGGAGGGCTCCAGCCAATACTGCTGCTGCCGTAGGAGTGGGGAAAGCAGCCCAGAGCCCTGGGCTCTTTTAAATTACCAAACCCTGAGGGCAACAGCCCCCTCGGTGGCCTTGTCTCTTTCCTATTGTTTGTTTAATTATCCTCTGGTTTTGTTGCTTGCAATCAGTGCATGTACTTGTTGAAACTGCAACTCTGAATGAACAATTAACTTTATATTCTAATACTGTATCAAGTAATAGCCTGCTGAGAGTTTGAGATGCTTCATGGTAAATTTAAGAGTTAACAGTTAAATGCTACAAAGTATAAACTTGTATCTCACGTTCAGATCTGAAAAGCAGATCCTTCAAACAGCCCAACGGTTTAAAGAGTTCAGTGCTGAGGCCATCATTGATTTTTCTTTAGTCTTCTACTTACGGAGGAAACTGGTCTGTAGATCAATTAACTCAAACTAACGTTTCTGATTCCAAATTATTTATGGTGTTATCGGCTATAATCTGTGTCAATTGATGCACACAAAATTTACAACAGATGGAAATGAAATAGTGTGATGCCATATTGCAAACTTCAACAACTGTGTTATAATCACAGAGGTATGCCATTAATACAGACTTAGTTATTAAACTGGATTTCCCAGAAAAACCAGAAAAGCCTTAATATGACCTTTAAGCAAGGGTTGAATAAAGGAAAAATAATTTATTTTTATTTTATAAAAATCCTGAATGTCCCAATGCAAGCATTCAATCATCGAATCATAGAACAATAGGACTGGAAGGGACCTCGAGAGGCCATCAAGTCCAGCCCCCTGCCCTCATGGCAGGACCAAGTACTGTCTAAACCATCCCTGATAGACATCTATCTAACCTGTTCTTAAATATCTCCAGCGATGGAGATTCCACAACCTCCCTTGGCAATTTATTACACTGTTTGACCACCCTGACAGGTAGGAACTTTTTCCTAATGTCCAACCTAAATCTCGTTTGCTGCAGTTTAAGTCCATTGCCTCTTGTTCTATCCTCAGAGGCCAAGAAGAACAAGTTTTCTCCCTCCTCCTTATGACACCCTTTTAGATACCTGAAAACCGCTATCATGTCTTCCCTCAATCTTCTCTTTTCCAAACTAAACAAGCCCAATTCTTTCAGCCTTTCTTCATAGGTCACATTCTCTAGACCTTTAATCATTCTTGTCACTCTTTTCTGGACCCTCTCGAATTTCTCCACATCTTTCTTGAACTGTGGTGCCCAGAACTGGACACAAGACTCCAGCTGAGGCCTAACAAGCACAGAGTAGAGAGGAAGAATGACTCCCAGAATCATGTTCGCTTTTTTTGCAACAGCATCACACTGTTGACTCATATTTAGCTTGTGGTCCACTATAACCCCTAGATCCCTTTAGAAAAGTAATGAGCAGGAGAAGGGCCAGCTCCAACGAAATGCAGAAGTAAAAGCAAAACCACTAAACAGCAGACACAAATTACTCACTTTCAAATCTGATGGCTAGTTCACAAATACAACACAGTCTTGGCTGAGGATTAGAATACAGCATGAGGCACTGGTCTATTCTATTTGGCCAGCTTCTTTGCAATAGCCCACCAGAATTCTATACTGCACATCTGCACTCTTATCAGCAGACACAGCTAGGCTTGGAAGTGGGATAAAGGGAAAGAGAAAAACAATTGTGGCTTCTCATTCCCCCCTTCATCCATGAACCCGGATTCCTTTGCAAGGTATGTGGGGTTCTTTGGTCATTTAAAATGCATTTTCTTGAGTAATACATGAAATTGGGAACTTTTTAAATTTAGTTATATAATTGAAAATGACATATGAAAGCTGACACTGGAACTTCAAGCTGTTGTGAAGGAACCCAGACTGACAAGTCCTGTAGGCACATTTGTTCTAAATAGGTTTAAAATTATTAAAATGAAAGTTTCCATGTTAATATTGTATTAGTAAAGAGTACTGATAATCACAACAGTATACTTCAGCACTGCTGTGTTAAACTGTACTGCAGCTGTCATAACACCACATCTTAAATTTGCTTGCTAGTTAAAAAAAAACAACCCACAAGAATTAAGCACCTCCGCCTACAAACCACTTCTCATATAACAGTCCACTGATTTCAATAAGTCTGTGCAAGCATAATATCTATCAACACAAGAATCAGAGAGGTAGCTATGTTAGTCTGTATCTTCGAGAATGACAAGAAGTTCTGTGGCACCTTATAGACGAACAGATATTTTGGAGCATAAGCTTTCTCAGGCAAAGACCCGCTTCATCAGATGCATGAGCGTGTGTGTGTGTTGAGGGGGGGCGGTTCAGAAGAGTATTTAAAGAGTGGGTTCCCAGTAAAATGGAGGGCCAGAGCTGACAAGGTCTATTCGGTCAGGGTGGAAATGGCCCATTATGAGTAGTCTACATCAAGAGAGGAGAAAAAACAAGTCCGATCAGTCGGGGGGTGGGTGGGGGGATGTGGTCCATTGTCAGATTCTAATGTGGACATGTGAACTTCCATTGCAGAGAAACTGCTTTTGTAAGGGGCCAGCCACTCCCAGTCTCTGTTTAATCCCTGGTTGATGTCAAATTTGCAAATGAATTGCAGCTCAGAGATTTCTCTCTCCATTATATTTTTTAAATTTTTTTGTTGTAGGACTGCTACTTTTGAAGCTGGTCTTTGCTCACAAAAGCTTATGCTCCAAAATATCTGTTAGTCTATAAGGTGCCACAGGACTTCTTGTTCATTAACACAAGAAGTTTCACCTGGTTTAATGAAAGCACCTGCCTGATTATAAACGACACACAGTCCCTTAGCACCTTAAATACTAATAAATGTATTAGGTCGTGAGCTTTCATGGGTAAGACCCACTTCTTCAGATAAGTAGGTATACAATCAGAATCCAGGGTTTATAAAATAGGAAGAGAGTGGGGGGGTAGGGGGGAAGAGAGGGAAAGAGGGGGCAGTGGTCTGACCAATGACTGAAGGACACTGAGTTAAGCAGGATGTATGCAGTTTGTCCTGTGCACATCAAGAAAATATTCACCAGCAGCCACATAACATGTTGTGGCATCACTAACCCAAGAATCTACTATCCCTGCACCAAACCCCATTGCCAGTTCTGTCCACATATCTAGTGTCACCAGCTCTGGACATAGCCACATCAGCCACACCATTGGGGCTCACACACCTGCACATCCACCAATGTTCCATCATGTGCCAGCAATACCACTCCACCATGCATGCCTGTGTGACTGACAACTTCTTTTGTGATTCTACACTTGACTAAATATACATAGAAGGTCCAATTTGTGATTTCTACTTAAATAAGACACCCAAATTTAGTAGGTGGGTTTTCGCATAAGTACTCAGGTATCCAATTATGCATTTCAGGAATGTAAATACCAATATGAATATCCAAAAATATAATTTCTCTGTAAAAGAGATCAAAATACAGATACTTGGAGGCTGAACATAAGACAAATAACCACATGAAATAAAATAAAATAATGGCCTGAGCAAGTTAGGCTAAATCCTCTTAAGAAAATGCATTTCTGGATAACAATTTTGTATCTCACACTGGCAACGCAGGATTTAATTCTTTTGGCATTTAGTGCCTTTCATCCAAATACTCCAATGCATGGCACAGAATTACAACTATGCTAGCTTCCACAAGAAAATCCACAATAATACAGCTCATTTTTATATAACGATTAACTGAAACCAAAAACCAACATGGCAGATTATAGGAAAAAGTAATTCCAATTTCTCTGCCTCAGTAGTAAAAAGAAACCGAAGAAGAGAATTAAGGATTGAGGCATTTTACACAGCATCATTTATGAACATGTGGTCCATGAAAAGTGAGTGCTGTTTTCAAAAAGGTTCTGAGCTTTCACACACATCCTACATCTGTAGATCTGTTCAGGCAATTTCTGAAGCAGCTTTATTGTTCTTCATTTATGGAGGAAGAAAATGGAGGCAGAGGGAGATTAAAATGGGTCTAATTTTCAAAACTACTTGATGCCACATGGCAGGTCATTGGCAAAGGAAAAGAACTCAGATCTCTGTGACTCAGTCTCTGCTGTAACTGCTATACAACATTGGGTCTACACAAACAATGGCATTATATGAAAACGGTATGTCAGAACAGAATGCAGCTAGTGGTCCTTAACTATCTGACTGTAACCAAAATAATAAGAAAATATACAGGCCGATAGTGACTTGCTCTTTGTCAAATAGGGCATTTTATATTAAAAAGGGTTTAGTTTTAACGTTTGAAATATTCCTATTTATAATAATGCTTTCATTATTTTTTTTCTCCCTGCTACTTCTGCGATTCTGAAAACTCACTTATTTGCAATAGTTTTTGCTTGGAAGATATTTTGAATGAAAAACATAATTTTTCAGTAGCAACACAGAAGAGAAGATGAAAGTATCATTGAAAGATGTTTACTGTTTTGTTTCTTACTTGTTTGGTTGACTGTACATCATTAATTCAGATTTCAGACATCAAATAATCTTCATCAGACACAATAAATGAGACTGTTAAACTAATTAAAACCAGATGTCTTGTACAATGTTTTTGAAATTTAGCCCAAAGTATACCTGCATTAACTTTGTATATTTAAAAATAGTGAAAATAAATCACCCATTGCTGTTTTAAAACAGCCAAGTACCAAGAAAAAGGCTGCAAACATGCTACCTTTTAACATAAAAAATACCAATTTTTTATTTTCTTGTTAGTACAGGGGCATTTTTAAACCAAATTATAACAAAATTATCACAAGAGAGTTCAAAAGAAATATTTAATACAACAAAGTATTTAGAAAATTATATGTACATTTGTTTATAAATTCTATAATGTAAACAGTAACATAACATGGCTTACAAATAACACAGTTTATAGATGCTTATCTAAATACTATATATACATAGACACTACCTTACAATTAAAATGATCTTCCCTATTTTCTGCAGCTGTGTAACAAGAACAAAAAGGAAACCTTTTGCCAGCAGGTTTGGTCCCAGACAACATGGTATTTAGTCTATTTTGCTCAACATTCAAGGCTTCTTAGGAATAGCAGACCTTCAGAATTATTTCTTTTCAAGTTTTTATTTTCCTTTAAATTCATTATATGTAAAGCTATATACTCCTAACATTTCAAAGTATCCATGAGAAGAAATCAACAACCAGTTTAGATTTCTTAGTAGCATGGGCACTGCTACTGAAATATTGGTGACATATTCTCATTTGAATGTATTTGATCCACTCCTTCTTAAAAATTACAGTGAAATACTTGTTTGTAAATTCATGTCAATATAAATAGAAAAAATGAGAGCTCTTAATAAGAAATCTGTATGGACAGATTTCAATAAAACATTTTATAAATAATCCACATTGTATGTGAGAGGACCATAAAATTATTTTCTTTGGGAGGGGTAGAGAACATGTTATAAAATTTACTGGGCCATATCCTTGTGCAGCAGCAGAGGAGAACTAAGTGTACAAAGCAAGTATTTACTCTTTTCTTGAAAGTGTAATAAAATACAATGAATATCAACTTATAGTTTTAAACATTACTCATAACAGCATTAGTTTAATATATTAAAATATTTTAAGGCATTGCACATCTCTAACGCTACAAAACCATGCATTGAACATGGGTGCATTCTCGGCAAATTAATATTTAATGAGGTTGTATGTGAGATAGGTCAAAAATAATGAGGAAATGGTAAGGGGACAATTAAGTTCATTACTCTCATGATCCAAGGAGATGGAGCTTGAATGCACTGGCACCAGCAGGAGTGTGCCATTCTTAAAGGTCTCAAGGACTCAGTTCTGCTGTTATCTGCGCTCTGATAATCTAGTTTTTCTGTATGCCTGAATTTCCCACTGGTAGAACAGAATACTGAAATACAGTTAACAATGTTGTGTTGACATACCCTATGATGTGTTTGTGTCATTTGGTGATTCCCCTGTATCAGCAGATTGCACCTGATCCAAGAGCACAATTTTGGCCATGATCTCCCCAGCCTCCAACATAGCTGTTCCTCAGGTTTCCCATGATATTTGGATAATTCTAAGAACATCCACAGACAGTATTTGGACTCATGAGATTTAGGGCAAAGAAGTGGTTTTTTTTTTAAAATAGGGATATCAAGTAATTAAAAAAGTAACCACAATTATTTGTACCATTAAACAATAATAGAATACCATGTATTTAAATATTCTGGATGTTTTTAACATTTTCAAATATGTCAATTTCAGTTCCAACACAAAATGCAAAGTATCAACTTGATATTTTTGATTATAGGAACTTGCATTGAAAAAACAAAATAAATATTTTTCAGTTCACCCGACATGCATACTGTAGTGCATTATTATGAAAGTTGAATTTACATCTGCAGAATTATGTACAAAAACTGCATTAAAAACAAACAAAAAATGTAAAACTCTAGCGCCTATGAATCCACACAGTCCTACTTTTTGTTCAGCCATTTGCTCAGGCAAACAGGTTGGTTACACATTTCAGCACTTCAGATTCTTAAAACTTGGGTCAAGAACTGTAGCTGTCTTTAAATATCCCACAATCTTTTAGTTTCTTGTCAACTATGCATCAACAGTGTTCTTAAAACGAACATATCCTGGGTCATTGTCATGCTACAATATGAAATACATGGCAGAATGTGGATAAATAAGAACAGGAGACATACAATTCTCCACTTAGGAGCTCAGTCACAAATTTAATTAATTTTTTTAAAAAGCATCATCAGCATGGTATCGTATCCTCCAGAATGTTAGCTGAAGCATGAAGGGACATACATGTTTGGCACGTAAATACCTTACAGTGCTGGCTACCAAGCTTCTATGGAAATGTCTGTTGTTATTATTTACAAGGGACAATGTTTTATCGTCTGTATACCATTAAACGGATACAGCTTTGAAGTAGAGTTTGGAATTGCTGTCAGCATATGTAAATATTTCTGGTGATACAGACAGAATAGGTATAAATGATGCACAGAGCAAGTACCCTTTTGTTTATACACACTCTTTAGGCTTTGTTATGCCTGAAATGTGCTGAGAAAAACTAGCTGCATATTGTAGAGCACATGGATGTGTTATGCAGCCATAGTGCATGTGCCTTTAACGGAAGCTTGCACAATTCCATTAATGCATCTCATCCCCAAATGTCCATGGCTTCAGTAATATGCTTGGAACCCACTATGTCCCCATAACTTGCCTAGGGAGGTTGTAGTATCTCCATTATTGGAAATGTTTAAGAGAAGGTTATATCCATCAGGGACGAGATGATGCTTGATCCTGCCATGGAGTGCAAGGTACTGGAAGAGATGACATCTCGAGGTGACTTCCAACTCTAGCATTCTATGATTCTAAATATAAACAAACTTGTTTGTGTGACTGGCAGAAGAAGCAGTAGAACTGAGCAGACCTGTAGGCTGTACCATTTTATATTGATTTATTTTTTAGGGTAGTTTTGTAACAAAGAAACTCTACATTTGAAAGATAAACTTTCATGACTAAGAGAGTGCAACTATAATACTTCGCACGAGGTGAACTGAAAATACTATTTCTTTTATCATTTTTACAGTGCAAATATGTACAATAAAATAAAATAAAGTGAGCACCTTATACTTTGTATTCTGTGTTGTAATAGAAATATATATTTGAAAATGTATAAAACCAAAAACATTTAATACATTTTAATTGGTATTCTTTTGTTTAACAGAGTAACTAATCACCATTTTTAACTATGATTAATTTTTTAGTTAATTGCATGAGTTAACTGCGTTTAATTAACAGATCTAGTTTTTTCCAGAAATCTTTAAAATAATTCAAAAACTGTGTAAAATCAAAGACGTCCCAGTGGCACTTTGAAGCAAGATAAAGAGAATGGCTACTGCAAATGCAAACAGAAAGTGGAACCCTCAAGAGCATAATCTCATTGGTCAACAAGTTACTTTATAAAGGAAATCAAATTTATTTTGCTAGCTTATACACTGGCTGCATCTACACTAGAACATCTGTCGACAGGGTTGCGTCGACAGAAATTCTGTCACGAGTGTATCTGCACACAAAAGCAGATCTACAGAGCAATCTGCTCTGTTGACAGACAGCAGCCAGACTGCCCTGTCCTCTGTTCACAGAATGGCTGACCGGAAGCTCTAAACAGGGTGGCCCAGTGAACCGGAAGCCATGCACTTCTGTCAACAGAAGAGTTATTCCTCATATTTTCAAGGGATAACACTGTCAAGACAAATGCAGACTTCAGCTGAGACTGTCAACAGAACGTTTTGTGTGCGTAGATGCTCCCTGAGTTATGTCGACAAAAGGCCCCTTCTGTCAACAAACATCTCTACTGTAGAGGCAGCCTATATTACTAGGAAGGGTTAAAAGCTTTCAATCTGCTACCAAATCTTACCTGGCCATAATTTGCAAATAGCTCATTTAATAAGATCCTAACTCAGGAATGTAACATATTTGAGGGGTTTCCTTTATGCATAGGTACACTTGGCTAAAAAGTATTAACTGGTCTGGAAATTCGTGTCCTATGGGATAATGCACTGTACCTATTCAAAATAGCTAGGTGTACAGAAGAGGAGCAAATCTGGAACTAAGGCTATGTCTACACTAGACTAAGAAAGTCGACCTCAGATACATAATTCTAGCTATGCCAATTGTGTAGCTAAACTCAATGTACCTGTGCTCAACTAACTTGTCTGCCTACACAGGGGAAGGTCAACGAGAGCGTACAGGAGTTGCCTAGTATCAGAGAGGTAGCCGTGTTAGTCTGTAGCTTTGAGAACAACAAGAAATCTTGTGACACCTTATAGACTAACAGATATTTTCGAGCATAAGCTTTCGGGGGCAAAGACCCGCTGCATCTGATGAAGCGGGTCTTTGCCCACGGAAGCTTATGCTCCAAAATATCTGTTAGTTTATAAGGTGCCACAAGACTTCTTCTGGTTCAGGAGCTGACTGTGACCCCGAGAGGTCGATTTTGCACATCCATACTAGATACGTGAAATTGAACGCTGGAAGATCGACCCTGAGCACGTCGATCTTCTGTGGTAGTGAAGATGTAACCTAAGAAAGGAGGAAGGGGAGTCCCACCAAACATACTCCTGTGAGGATGAAACTAGTTAGAAACAGACTCTGCCTTTTGTAACAATTTAAGCCTTTGATTACAGGTATATACTCTCGTTCAGCTTCTCCAACTTACTTCCCTGCCTACCTCTTAGGTCCTGTAACTTTTTTCTATCTCACTTGCTTTAAGTGCTGGAAGACATCTCCTTCCTCTAACACACTCAGGCGAGAGTCCCATGTTGCAACACCACTTTCTTGGACACAGGTCTCCGCTCCCTTCTGCCAGCTTCCATTCTAGTTCTTCCACAGCCCTTGCATGACCTTCAGTGCAACCCACTTCCTCTGATGATACCCAACCTCAGCGGGAAAGTGACGCAGAAAAGGGAGACGCAACTTGCATTAACTGTGAGGTTCTTAAAGCTGGAAGCCTTTATTTGACAGTGTGCCTCCAACCGCAACAGAGGAACCTTTCAAATAATCTTTTACAAATCTAGGTATTAGTCAGCTGCTGAAGTAGTTCCAATTTAATATTTTCCCTGATTGAAGATGGATTGATTCAGTTGTTGTCTGTGGGCATGTGAGATTTATACATCAACTAGAGTCCCCAGGCAAAGTCTGGGTTTTCTGGACTGAGGCCCATGTCTAAAACAACAAAACAAAGTCTTCACTTCTGAAGTACTGTGAAGAAAACATCACCTTGTTAAATCATTAATATGAACTGACAGACAACATCACTAGTTCACTCAATGCTCATTCTAGGTCGTATTTATTACTTGCTAGCTGCTGTGAGCCAGTCAACCCTATACATTAATAACTTCCTAGTAGGTTCAGTGATTTGACAGCTTGAAACTACACATTGCTCTATGCAATTAAGCATTAATTTCACAACAAAATGCACCTTAACATCTGTGAGCCAAAGTCAAATTTACTGCCATTATGTTGTACCTGAAAATATTTATCATATTAATCCCATCACAATGGTTTATAGCTTGCAGTACATTTTGTAAAATGATACAATTTGTTTACAACTGTCTGTCTGACAATGTATTTTTTAAACACGATTGTCTTACAAATTATTAATCCTTCCACCAACATGTGATTTAAGAGACAAGTCAAGTTAAGCATTTGCTTCTTTATCATTATCTTGCCTCCAAGTAATCTTGGGAATTTTTTGTTTTGATTTAAATGGGAATTTTATTTAAGACAGGTTATAAATCAGTGCATTATATTCTGTGTATAGAATGCTGGAATCTCTGAATAGATGAGATGCTGAATAACTACAGTCAATATTTAGCAACTTAATAATGACAGATGATCCCATCTGCAATAATACTGAAATTGTCAGCTGCCTACTTTATGTTTATGTTTAGGAAGTTATTTAGTTGAATATAATAGAAAAACAGCATTAAAAACTTTTCTATAATTTTTTAAGCATACACAAAAGATTTGGGATTGAGATTTAAACTGTCTATATATGTTTGCCCTATCAAAAGTAATTTTATTACTGTGGATTTTCAGATGTATTATTTTCTGATTTTTTTTTTTTCCATTTAAAAAACAATTAATGCCAGCTCTTCCACCTAGCACCAGAGTTGGGACATGGACCTCCTCCAGCTCTGGGACTGCAATGAGGAGACATTTTTATTTTTTGTACAGTGTTAGGTTACATTTTCATTCCACTATTCCATCCACATTCTTGTTAATGCGAATTTCTTAGGGCCCTAACATACAGAACAGGTACTGCACAAGAGGTAGCCCTGAAAGTTTCTCTATGCTGTTGTGACATAGTACCATAATCCTAAAATTGAAAGACAACTTAAGAAAAGATAAGACAATCTGATCGTTAACCTAACTGCCCTGCTCAGCACAAATCACTGGTGGTCAGTGATTTACATGCTTCTCTACCAAGAACTGGACTGAGCCTACCAACTCATTTTGCCTTGACCTTTGACAAGCTATCAGATAATCACAGCTTTCAGTCACTGCCTTTCTGGTTAGATTTGTAAAAGCAGTGTTTAATAATCAGAACTGCATGCATTTAATTAAATAGTACATGAGAGAAACTGAACATACTATACACTTAAATCATTGGTTACTGTACCACACTACTTGATTCTTTAAACTAGATGGTCAAGATTTTTGGGCCCCAAACATTTTAAAAGGCCTGATCCTCACAGAATGGGTTCTTAGAACTAACTGAAAATTAGACTCCTTTTGTCTGAGATGATAAAAATTAGGGCATCTGAAAATCTTGGCTAGAATTCTTAGAGTAAGTTCTGTACTTTATTTAGGTGAGCTGTCTCATGGAACTTGTGTGAGTAAAACAAGCAGATCAGCTCATATTGTATAATCTGCAATCCCGTAGCACCTTAGAGACTAACAAATGTATTAGATCCTGAGCTAATGACCTAATACTTTTGTTAGTCTCCGAGGTGCCACGGGACTGTTTGTTGTTTTCAAACTTACAGAGTAACATGGCTACTCCTCTGAAATCGTATAATCTGTTATTCCCTGCGTGTGCTGAAACCACAGGCTCAGCCACTGTACAATCTTGAAAACTGTGTTAATTCTGAAGAGGAGATTGCACTGAATTATTTCTTTAAAGAGGCAATAGGGCAGTATTTAAGTATATCACAAGCTAATACCACAAAGTGCAGGTTCTTTGCAGTCCCTAATTTTAGTATCATATATACATTTTATGCTAAAATTAGCAGAGAACAACTTGTACACTGTCAAAACGAGTCCAGTATTTTTGCATATTTATTCATATGCTAAAATTAGGCAAGGAAAATTTATCAGGAGAGCAAGCACACTAAGAGCAAATAGAAAATTCTTTGTTAATAACTCAAAAGGACTATTTTAAAAAACATGGATAGTGCACATCATTCAATGTTTAGTGCATATCTGCTCAATTAGTTTCCTTACCATTAGCAGTTTTTGAAAGAAGGGGGAAAATCTGTATATCGTGAGCTATTTTCTGAAGATGAAAACAGATTCATGTGGTAAACACGTCTTAGTCCAATTTCCCCTACAGGAATTTATGCAAGGTGAGCTCTCAGCTCCATCTGTAATTCAATACTAGTCGGCAAAATTTGACACATGAAATACAGATTACACTCCTGTCAATCTTGTAAAGCCTTTAGACCTTTTCAAAATATGAAATCTCAGTCTTTCAAAGTGGAACTCAATGCAATCTATGAATGTTTCAACAAAGAAACTTCAAAATATAAATTATATATCAAATTAATTGGTTCAGAAAATCTTTAACTTGCAGTCCACTCCCATATTTTATTTATCTATTAAACAAATACCCACAAACTGTATCTAAGCACCACTATTAAGTCATTCTCAGATGCAACTAAGACATCCAGCTTTTCTGATAAGCTGCCCCGTGGGATTCGCTTGTAAAAGAACTCCCTTACAGATGTGCAGAAGATACTGTAGTATCAGGTAAGACCGCAAGTAAGAGTAACAGGTCATTTCTGGGATGTGATTTTTCTTTTGGACTCTCACATTTTAATACTTAGTTGCTGCTGGTTAGCTTTTCCTGTCACTCAGTGTGATCTACACTAGGGCTGTAGCCACACTTGGCCAAAACTTTGAAATGGCCATGCTAATGGCCAAACTGGAGGCTACTAATGAGGCGCTGAAATGTATATTCAGCGCCTCACTAGCATGCTGCCGGCCACGGCACTTTCAAAGTGCTGTGTTTCGGTCGCGCGGCTCAGCTACAGGGGGTCCTTTTTGAAATGACACCTCAGACGTCGAAATCCCCTTATTCCTAAAGCTGATAGGAATAAGGGGATTTCAACATTTGCAGGGTCCTTTCGAAAAGGACCCCTGTGTAGCCGAGCCATGCGTGAGCGCAACACGGCACTTTCAAAGTGCTGCAGCGCCTCATTAGTATCCCGATTTGGCCATTAGCATGACCATTTCGAAGGTTTGGCCAAGGGTGGCCACAGCCATGGTGTATGTAAATGTTTGGATTTCAGGACTTGCTCTGCACGTGCAGAAGCCATTCTGCAGCCACTAGTCACTCCCGTTTCAGGTCAGTAGTCTGGCTGAAGTCAGTAGTGCTGCCTGTGAGTAAGTACCACAAATGGGACAAAGACTTGCAGAATAGGGGTCTCAGTTTGTTAGGACTTTTAAAACCAACTCTACGTTCAAAAAAGTGCATTAATAATAAGTGGAATCTTTCTCTGAAAATAAAAAAAAAACCCTTTGGGTTTCATTAATTACTGTCAGGGTATAATATAACAAACTGACAGTGCAATAACAAAAATGACTGCACTGCACCTTTAACCTGGGGCTGTTGTCAAGCTTGCTGGGGGAAAGGGAACAGTACTTTAAGGGTAAGAGAGAGGTGAGAAGGAGGGTGGGTCGGTGTGGTGTTACTGACTCATCCTCTGGGACCAGAAGGGTGGAAGAGTTAAATGGGGACAACCCCAGGCATGAGAAGCCCTTTTGCCCTTCTTTCTTGAAGTAGATGAGGCAACGCTATCTTCCCCTCCCCTCGAGGTGGCCAAATACCCGGTTGGGTCAGGACATGCTAGCATGATAATGATATCCATAGCTGCTGCTTTTAGAGTATTTAAGAAAGAGTTTTTTCCCTCATCAGCAGAGTGGTTCAGGTGAGAGGTGGGGTTTTTGCCTTACCCAGAGCAGGCTCAAGAAGGTTTTTTTTTTTTGTTTTGTTTTTTGTTTTTTTACGACGAGGAATAAAAGGAGTTAGGCTATATGTCACAACTTGTATGTAAGTGGGACTGATGTCCAGGGCTGGGGGACTTAGACTTCAAAAGATGGGGGCTGGTGGAAGCTCCCCAGGTAGTAAATGAATGAACTTGGAATTACCTGCACAGTACACTTTTGTCTGCCAGGTAGTCACAAAGATCTAATAATAAAATTGCAGTCTGATTAAAACCATATCAATATATCAACCTATGGGAAGCACAGATTATCCAAACAACTTGTGAGAAGAGACTTGTTCTGGCACACAGGTAAAGCAGGATATATTCTGTAGTAAATGTGAATGGGTATTGGTTAAGACTCAATATGGAGGGGTGGAGGAGCAGATGGCTAAAGCAGAGTTTACTGCCTATGGCAGTACAGCTAACAGACATGGCAAACTGAATTCCAGTTGATCCATTTCAGGAATTCCAGCATTTGTAACAAATTTATTCTCCCAGGTTTCTTTAGTTGTTCTCACAGCATCATTAAAAGTCACCTTCCGTAAAGAGGAGACAGGCACTTTCAAATTAGGCAATCTTTTAGCAATAACATTTCATGTCTCTTACAAACTAGTTGTAAGAATGCCCAAATGTCTTCTTATTTTAATGTTGACAGACTGTTTTTATAACATCATCAAGAAATCAATAACAGAACAAAGCCAAATGCTGGAATATTCTATCTGTAACATGTTAACTTTGTGTTTAACCCTTTGCTAAATTTCTTGAGATGACTTCTGCTGCACCTTGCTTTGCAGCAAAAACAAAAATTTCAATAGAAAATTATTAGAATCTCCATTTTTGTAGAATTACTCTTCACAAGTGAGAGCTTCTGGGAATAGCCGACTAGAAGTATAAAAAAGCAGTTTTTGCTCCTTTTTACTGTTTTTTTTCCTCCTGTCATTTACTTTGTAATGTTTTTAAAAGTCCCTTGAGTGCATCAGAGTAACATAATGAAAAAGCAACAGTCATTCCATTTCCAAAAGGCAATGGGTTACAAAAGTTTCTTAAGTGCAACTGTCTGACAAATATTGATTAGAGATAATTGCAGTGGTTTTTTAAAGAACAATAATATTTGTGGGATATAATGCGCACAGATCTCAGGAACAGAAATAGATGGTATGAGTGTAAGAGAAACTACAGCACTAACAAGGAATTCAGACAAGTAGAACAAGTTTAGAAGGAAAAAGAATGCTTTATAAACCAAAGGAATTGGGTACAGTTTGCTGTGTCCTCTGTGAAGAGCCCTCATATTCCTCTAGGAAAATGTTTGCTGTTTTTGACAGTGACCTGTTAAATCAGAACGATGAACCTTAATATTGAGCGTCTCCTTCCAGGAATTAACTCATTTCAGCTGTATCCTCCCCAGGGCCTTACATAAGCAACAGTATGGGACAGGTCAGTTTAAAGTACATGGTGCTGATATTCACAATTACACAAAGGGTCAAAGATCACCACTTTGTGGCTCCAGATTCCGTGGCTCCCTCTGATGGTGCCGAGATAACTTTGGAAAGCGGGTAGTCACTCTTGAGCAGTTGCTTTTGCTTACTGTTTCCCCCACAGGCTGGATATCACTAGGAAAAAAAAGAAAAAAATCATCAGAACAAGCTAATGTTGAATGCAAATTCTCCTGCAGTTATGCTAAATGCAGAAAAAGTAGATGTTATGAGAAGCTAGCACAACTCTTTAACTAGCTGGACTGGCATCATTTATACTGCTAACTGAAGTCTGAATTACAAATATGCTTTTGCCAAAATGAGAACAAATTGTATTTTACAGAAGTCTGTAATGTCTAAGAAAAATGTAACTCAATCGGTTGAAGTTAAGAGATGGCATTAAAAGCATTTGAAAGTGATATATGTGAAGGTAAATGAGAAAAAAAGCTTCGATGCTGCCCAAGTTAACATGCTTCTGATTATGGGTGGTGGTATGCTTACATGATGAAGTACATCATTAAGACTCCACCACTAGGAAATCTTCACAACAGGCTGGCTGTGGCCACCCCAGCCCCTCCTTTTGGAGGGACTATGATAATGTGGTATTTTGGGATATGCTAATGAGGCACTGCCATGAATATGCAGTGCCTCATTAGCATATGGTGGCCACACACGTTTCGAAACTGGCAGTTTTCAAACACAGCCGCCCATGTAGCTGGGGCCCTTCGAAATGACCCCCTGATTTCGAAAGCCCCTTATTCCCATCTGGTTTTGGGAATAAGGGGCTTTTGAAATCAGGGGCCCATTTCAAAAGGCTCCTGGGCTACATGAGTGGCTGCGTTTCGAAACCGGCAGTTTTGAAGCACGTACAGCTGTCATTATGCTAATGAGGTGCTGCATATTCATACCAGCACCTCATTAGCATATGCTGAAGTGACACATTACCATAGCCCCTCCATAAGGAGGTGCTAGTGTGGCCACAGCCACTGTGATCTTATCTGAATGAGCTTTCTGAAAACAACTTATTTGGAAAGCAAATACTTGAAGAACAAAAAGCAGGAACAGCAAATTCTACTTACCTGAGTGTCACTCAGAGACAACACATGCTGCAAAAACTTATAATAAAAGGAATAATGTTGTACTTTTACTATAGTTTTAGAGGACTCTACAGGGCTTAAAAATGTGTAGTTTACTCACGTCTCACTCAACATCCTTGATTAGCATTTCACAAAGCAGCCAAATGATAGCAAGGTTATGCAGCATGCAAAGTCAAAGTTATTTTGACATGTAAAAATCAGCTATTTATACCAATATTCAATCTGAGTTGATGAATTAAGGAGATGCTCTTCTGCAGTCCTTACTATTTTTGGGTAAAAAGCTGATGTATTTTTGAAGCAAACAACGAATTAACTCCATGTAGATCTCCTCTCTCTGCAGGATGACATTTACCACTGTGCAGAGAGCCTGCCTAAAGTTTATTTCCTCCGTAAAAGCACTTGGAGAGCTACTGACGAAAGGCACTATAAAAGAGGTAGGTATCATTATTATATGCGCACTTAGATTTCATTTAAGCTGAACTTGGAAGGCTTAAATGGAATGGACCTAAGTAGAACATAAGTCTTATACATGCTCTGGTCATGAGGGCAAAACTCACCCTCAGGGAGCAGAGTACTTTATTAAGGTAGGTCAGTACTTCATCTTGTTGGTGGTAACCATTAGTTCTGTAAGGCTAATGAACAGTTGCCAATATTCCCCAACATAATGGACAGCAGTTCCAGAAAACAGCTTGCCAAAGTCACTGCTAAACTGAAAATATTAACAGAAAAGAAAAATGTGTTTCAACTAATAGTATGAAGTTTTATTGTAGTGCATTTCCCTCATGGAATAGTTTAATGTGTCCTCAGTTTTGAAAAGGCCTTAAATATACCGATTTTAACTAAATTTCTCTATAGCTCCTAATACAGTGTTCTTCCGTGGTGAGCAGAAAGTCTGCTATACAAAAATAACCGCATAAAGTTCTCCTCAATCTCAACACTTGTTAACAACACACATTTTTTCTTACGCAATTGCAAGGTTTACAAATTACATTATTGTGTTGCTTGCTTGTCAATAAAAAAAAATCAAAACACTAAAATTCAGCTGGGTACATAATCACAGAGGTAAATGCGTGGTTGCGTAGGTGGTGTAGCAGGGAAGGATTTGGTTTCTTTGACCATGGGATTCTGTTTTGGGAACAGGGATTGCTGAGAAGAGACGGGATCCACCTCACTAAAAGAGGAAAGAGCATCTTTGCGGGCAGGTTTGCAAGCCTAGTAAGGAGGGCTTTAAACTAGCTTTGTCGGGGGAAGGTGACACAAGCCTGGAGGTAAGTGGGGAAGGAGGAGGGAAAAATCAAGTGGGTTTCCTGGGTGAAGAGGAGAAGGTGGGCCAATCGGCCCCTTCTCTAAGATGCTTGTATGCTAATGCCAGAAGCCTGGGGAACAAACAGGAAGAATTAGAGGCCCTGGCACAGTCACACAAGTATGAAGTGGTTGAAATAACGGAGACTTGGTGGGACGATTCACATAACTGGAGCACAGTCATGGAAGGTTATAAACTGTTTAGGAAGGACAGACGGGGAGACAAGGAGGAGGAGTTGCGCTCTATGTGAGGGAGCAGTATGATTGCGCAGAGCTCCAGTATGAGGAAGGAGAAAATCCAGTTCAGTGTCTTTGGGTTAAGCTTAGAGGTGGAAGTAACAGAGGTGACGTTGTAGTTGGTGTCTGCTATAGAGCGCCAGATCAGGGAGAGGAGATAGATGAGGTTTTCTTCAGGCAGCTTAGTGAAGCTTCCAAATCACAGGCCCTGGTTCTCATGGGAGACTTTAATCATCCAGACATTTGTTGGGAGACCAATACATCAGCACACAGACAATCCAGGAAGCTTTTGGAGACTATTGGGGATAACTTCTTGGTACAAGTGCTGAAGGAACCAACCAGGGGCTGTGCGCAACTTGACCTGTTGCTCACAAACAGGGAAGAACTAGTAGAAGACATAGAAGTGGGAGGGAACCTGGGCTGCAGCGACCATGAGATCGTAGATTTCAGGATCCGGACAAAAGGAAGAAGGGTGAGCAGTAACGTACAGACCCTTGATTTAAGAAGAGCAGACTTTGACTCCCTAAGAGACCAGATGAGCAGGATCCCTTGGGAAATGAAGATGAAGGGGAAAAGACTTGAAGAGAACTGGAAGTATTTTAAAGAAGTCTTACTGAAGGCACAGGAACAAACAATCCTGCTGCGAAGTAAGAAATGCAAACATGGTAGGCAACCAGCTTGGCTTAACAGGGAAATCCTTAGTGAGCTTAAATTCAAAGGATGCATACAAGAAATGGAAACAAGGACAGTTGACTAAGGAGGCGTATAAACATACAGCTGGAGAATGTCGGGCAGTAATCAGAAAAGCAAAAGCACAATTGGAACTGCAGCTGGCAAGGGATGTGAAGAGTAACAAGAAGGGTTTCTACAGGCATGTGAACAATAAACGGGTTATCAGAGAAGGTGTGGGACCATTACTGGATGAGGTAGGTAACCTAGTGACAGATGATGCAGGAAAAGCTGAAGTACTCAATGCTTTTTTTGCCTCAGTCTTCACAGACAAAGTCAACTTCCCAATGACGGTCCTAGATGATGCAGTATGGGAGGGTGGAGGGCAGCCATCTGTGGGGAAGGAACAAGTTCTGAGCTATGTAGAAAAACTAGATGTGCACAAGTCCATGGATCTGGATTTAATGCACCCCAGGGTACTGACGGAATTGGCAGAGGTCATTGCTGAACCTTTGGCCATTATCCTTGAAGACTCTTGGAGATCGGGGGAGATACCGGATGACTGGAAGAAGGCAAACGGAGTGCCCATCTTTAAAAAAGGAAAGAAGGGCAATCCAGGGAACTACAGACCCGTCAGCCTTACCTCAATCCCTGGGAAAATAATGGAGGGAATCCTCAAGGAATCCACTTTGAAGCACTTGGAAGAGGGGAAAGTGATCAAAAGTAGCCAGCATGGATTCACCAGGGGCAAGTCCTTCCCCACCAATCTGATCAGCTTCTGTGACAAGGTAACAAGCTCTGTGGACATGAAGAAGTCTGTGGATGTGATATACCTTGACTTCAGCAAGGCTTTTGATACGGTCTCCCACAACATTCTTGTCCATAAGTTAAGGAAATATGGATTGGATCCTTGGACTATAAAATGGATAGAAAGCTGGCTTGATGGTCGGGCCCAACAGGTAGTGGTCAATGGCTCAATATCTGGATGGCAGTCTGTTTCAAGCAGAGTGCCGCGAGGCTCAGTTCTGGGGCCGGTGTTATTCAACATCTTTATTAATGACCTGGATGAGGGACTGGGTTGCACCCTCAGCAAGTTTGTGAATGACACAAAACTAGGGGGAGAGGTAGATACGTTGGAGGGTAGAGAGAGAATCCAGAGGGACCTGGATAAATTGGAGGACTGGGCCAAAAGAAATCTGATGCGGTTCAATAAGGAAAAGTGTAGAGTCCTGCACCTGGGACAGAAGAATCCCAAGCATTGTTACAGGCTGGGGACCAACTGGCTCAGCAGTAGTATGATGGAAAGGGACCTAGGGGTTATGGTGGATGAAAGGCTGGATACAAGTAAACAGTGTGCCCTTGTAGCCAAGAAGGCTAATGGCATACTCGGGTGTATTAGGAGGAGCATTTTGAGCAGATCTAGAGAAGTAGTTATTCCTCTTTATTCAGCACTGGTGAGGCCACATCTGGAATACTGTGTCCAGTTTTGGGCCCCCCAGTATAAAAAGGATGTGGATTTGCTAGAGCAGGTTCAGCGAAGGGCAACAAAAATGATTAAGGGTCTGGAGCACAAGACCTATGAGGATAGGCTGGGGGATTTGGGCTTGTTTAGTTTACAGAAGAGAAGACTTAGAGGTGATTTAATAGCAGCCTTCAACTTCCTGAAGGGGAGCTCTAAAGAGGAGGGTGAGAAACTGTTCTTAGTGGTGTCAGATGGCAGAACGAGGAGTAATGGTCTGAAGTTAAAGAGGAAAAGGTATAGGTTAGATATTAGGAAAACTTCTTCACCAGGCAGGTGGTGAAGCATTGGAATGTGTTGCCTAGAGAGGCGGTGGATTCTCCATCCCTTGAGGTTTTTAAGTCCTGGCTGGACAAGGTCCTGGCTGGGATGACTTAGTAGGGATTGATTCTGCTTGAAGCAGGGGGCTGGACTAGATGACCTCTTGAGGTCCCTTCCAGCCCTATGATTCTGTGACTCTGTGATTATTAGATTTCCATTCCTACATTTTTAGGTTTTATGATGGTTCATTTTGTGACATCACAGTCCTGGAGAATCCAAATTAACCAGAGCTATATACCCTACCCAGAAAATCTTGCTTTCTGAATCAATAACAGTTTTGTATACTCACGCATATTTTGTCTATTCTATTTTTATTAATATAGGTGATGCAGGAGAGACTCTATTACTACTTATTATTTTTACCACCACCATGTTAATACACTAATTATCCAAGGTAGGAAAGAGCATCATCATTAACTCAAATGTGTCTGCCAGTTGTGTGACGCCATCTGCCCAAACTAAGGAGTTTAAACTCTAGATTAGTGGTTTTCACCCAGTGTGTCACAGCACTCTGGGGTGCCATGAGAACCATTCAAGTGTGCCATGTAATTTCATCAATTTGCTCTTGCTGTGGCTCTTTGCAGAGCCACTGTGAGGAGAAATACCAACCCAAAGGGCCCTGGTATGTGCCAGGAGGCAGCGGAAATGATCTCCTGGCCTGAATGAGCTGATGGGGAGCCCACCCCACTCCCACTGTGGCAAAGTGGAAGGAGGGAGCCTGTCAGAGCTGGGATGTGGATTAAATGCCACTACCTGGCTCCTATGGAGCTGGGGGCGGGGGAGGGGAGCCTGCTTCCAGTGGTTACTCATTTACTCAACACCCCTAGCATGGTGTTGAGCAGATTTTGAAAATGTGTCTGTGCTCAGTTTCCCAGACAGTGTATTCTGTGGTGGATTTGAAACATTAATCCATTTGATCCTTTTGTAGCTTGTTATATGCACTACTATGCTCCAAACCTCTCTAGTAAGACTGTAACCAAAGTAAATGTGATGTTTATGAACAATTGATTCAGCTGAAAAAGTGGATGTACCATAGAATTGTTTGTCTCCTTGAAGTTACTGAAAAAATTGGGAACCGCTGCTCTGGATCATCCAATGTCACATGCCCAAATTCATCTAACATTCTTAATGTTTATGAACATGAGGAAAAGTGACAGTGATTGCACATCCCCTCGTCTTACACCAGGGGCTGAAAGACTTGCTGGGCCTCTAGGAAAGGAATGGGAGCCTCTGCCCTGCTCAGACCATATTGTACCATACAACACTCTGGTAGCAATTCAAAGGCCCAGGGCTGTGGCACCATCACTGTTTGCACAGTAGCAGATGTGGGTGGGAACCTCAGGCCTTTTTGAATCACCAGGCCCCAGAACAGTTGTCCACTTTTGTCTCCTGTCCAACACCAAACTGACAAACAAGTTGCTTAATTCTCTACCAATTCTTAAAGTATTATAAGAATCTATACATATAGGTTTTATAACAGCAATGATCTGAAACGCTATGGCTATGTCTACACTAGATTTTTGTAGACAAAACGGGTTTTATTGACAAAACTCATGGCACTGCTACTCACAAAATGCATTTCATCAACAGAAACTTTGGCCAAAAAGAAACCATGTACATGCTCCAGGGGACCCTTTTGTCAACAGACAGCGTGAAAAGATTGATCCGCTTTTATGTGTTGACACAATCTTTCCATAGAAGTTTTGTTGGAACATCTCTTCTGAGAGTAACTTCTGTAGACAAGTATTGGAGAGATAGCCATGTTAGTCTGTATCTTCAAAAACAAAAAGAAGTCCTGAGACACCTTATAGACTAACAGCATCTGTAGACAGATGCTTCGAGTGTAGACATAGCCTTTGATTTTACTACTTTCCGTAAGGCTTTCCCACAAACTAAATCAAATACATTCGTGAAGTTGATGAAAACAGCAAACATCTTGAAGATGTATTCTCACTTTTTGGTCCATTAACTGTCAGGTCGTGGATGCTTAATAAATTCAACTGGGGCTTGGCCTGAAGTTGCACTGTTCTTCACCTAAGAGTATTTCTAAAACTGGCCTTAATCTGTTGACAACTACTTACTTTCATCATGATTTTTCCCAGTGCTGATGATATGCTAATATCTCTACAATGATTTTAATTTGCAGGATCTCCTTTCTTCAAGACTGGTCAAGCTATTGCCTTTAGCTGGTCATCTTGTTCCTCCTTTTGTTGACTACCTCTTTGTATATATTTTTTTCTTACGTTTCTTGTCCCGTTCAACATCTCACAGCAAGTTCTTAACTTTTTCTAGTTCCTGTTTGCCATCACGATGCTGTGTGGTCCAATACTGTTTATTTGCTAACCACGTCCTCTACTAATCTTTGCAGTCATCAGCTGCTGATAAAATCCATTCCTCTCTTCCTTCTCTGCTGTTATGCAGAGTTTATAGTAAGAGGGAATAAGCCCTGCTATGACAATCTGCTCAGACATCAGTTTCCAGCTGTTCACTGAAGTAATTGTTTTCTTATCCATTGTTACAGCAACCCCATCTCAATGCTTTGCTTGTCCATTTGAATGACAAGGGTAAAATAAAGTGTAATTTCCACTTGTCAACTCTCCTGTACTCAGTCAATGTGTCTCTTATAGGCTAGCAAAGGAAACGTGTAATTTCCTTAACTCCTCTGCTGCTAGCTCAGTCTTGTCTGGAACAAAAAGTTCTAACATTCCAGCTAGTCATATGTGTAATGTGTTTATCTGTTATCTGAAAACTATGACCATTTCCATTTGTTAAGCATGACAGGCCTGGATTAAAATCTGTATAAATCCATTTGGCCTGTTATCCCATGGCTATATGTAGCCAGACAAAGTCTCCCCCTTACAAGCCAGCTTGCTCGCTGCCCCCCCCCCCACTGAGGAGCACACAGGGCACGGAAATGACTGCTGACAGCACAGTCTTTGATGCCCTCATTGAGGCCCAGATATGCTGGTTTATCGTGACCCTGAGAAGCAGAAAGTACAGCTAGAAGGCTAACAGGCCAGACTGTCAACATGAGGGGGGGGGACCCTCAGCTATCACCCCAGCTGGCACTGATCAATATGATGCACACACACAATCACCCAGAAGGGGACGTGCCCCGCCCGCACAAAAGAATGTCCTGTACTCCTAAATTGCTTATCTCTTGTCTTACAAGTGCAAACTAAGTAGAAATGCCCTTGTAACAAACTGGAGTCACAAAGACAGACCAGTATGATCTGGCACCATAGATAAGAAAGAGAATACGTAACCCAAAAGGGGTATAAAAGATGGGTCCAGCAGAACTCTAACTGAGTGCATTCCACCAACTTCCTGCTGGTCGGGTCAGGTGATTGCCTCCCGAGGTCCACAGCTGGGGACGCCCAACCTCGTATTCGTCTTTCCGCGGAATTGAGTGACCGATCCGGCTTGGCTACGCTGGTATCGAGACACGCAGAGAGGGTAAGATACACCCATGCTAGGTCTCTGACTTTTTTTTGTGCACAGCTAAAGAATTAGAGCTCTGTAACTAGATGTCATTGTGCCAAGATATCATTGTGTTAGATGGTAACAGATATCTTTGTATTGGATTGTAACGTAACTTGTTAACACCTGTACTTTGCTAGCATATAAGAAGTAAACAATAGCCTTTTGTAACCGCACGCTTATAACTGTAGCTTAAATAAACTTGTAACTAGTTAAGATCCAAGCCTAACTATTTTGTTAACCCTTTTGTCACTGCAACACAGCCGGCACAACAAAAGAACTTTAACCGTTTGGTTACTACAGCCTGGCCGTGGGTGAGTGTGCTAGGAGCTGCCTGCTCTAACAGTAAAAAACTGGGTTGTTTAGGACCCAGGGGAGTACCTCACCGCACATTACCTGGCCGCCGGCTAACACTATAACAAGTGACTTTTGGATATAATGACTTTTTAGTGCAGGAGTGGCCAGCCAGTTAGAGACTAAGAGCCAAAATAGCTGTGGATAGAGTGCAAAGAGCCACATATTATGCATATATATATTTAGTCTATCTATCTATCTAGAGAGATATAATATCTATTTATAGATCGATAAAAATAAATACATAATATGTGGCTCAGTGCTCTTCCCTTCCATTGGAGCCAGGCACCCCCAGCCCCCTGTTCTTATCCAATCCTGCATCCATCACCCAGAGTCAGGCACCCCCAGGCCCCTGCTCTAACCCAATTGCCCATCGGCCCCCGGAGCCAGGCACCCCCAGCTCCCCGGCTCTAATCCAATCCCCCACCCCTCCCCTAGAGCCAGGCACTCTCAGATCCCTGCTCTAACACAATGCCCCTCCCCTACCCCAGGGTCAGGCACTCCCAGCTCACCCCCTCGCCTCACTCTAACCCAATACCTGGGACTCACAGGAGCCGTCGCCCTGTGCCTCTCTCTCTAGGCACCGGAGCGCGTGCGTAGAGCAGTGGGGAACAGTCCAGGTGCATGGCCCCAAACAGGAGACACATTTCATTGAGCAAAGACCTGTGGGTTGACCACCCCTGTTTTAAACCAACCCACGCTATCCAGGATCATGGGAATGCTATGTAATAACCTGCTAGTTGCTTAGAAGAGGTATCAGCAGTTCTATCCTACTCAGCTCATCTTCCATGGCTAAACTGGAAATAATAAAAATTATTATATCATATCATTTTCAGTATATGCAAGCATCGGATTTACAAAAGGAAGGAAAGAAACAATTTTTGCTTTGACTGGCATTTCTCATAATAAACAAGATTACCTTTAATGCCAGGAGTCAATTTGCCAGAGTGATGGCTGCTGCCAACAACTGGTAGGCTCATGCAGCTAAACAGACAGTTATTGATTATCCAGTAGTTTATGCTGGATGTGGAAACAGTGTTATATAGCTAGTGTAATGCAGTGCTTGTTTAACTAGAAGTATCTTTGAACACACAACTCCTCCTGCTGGCATGTTCACAAATTATCCGTGTTAGTCCAACAGGAAGCCACTTGCCCTTGCTTTTAATTGACAGCAGATAATCTATCAAAAGAAAGGAGAAAGAGTTCAAAGGGTACAATATGGATTTCCTCAAATAAGGAGTTATGTATCAACAGGACTCCATTTTGACTAAGAAGCATGGACTGTTAGGAGTACATCTGACTTGATGGAAAACATCAAAATGTTACCAGTTCCATTGGGGGTAAATCCAGAGTAACTCCACTGACTAAAATACAGCTACTGCTGATCTCCAGCACTGTGACTGAAAAGAGTACCTAGAGCATGTGACATAATTGATTTTTAAATCTATTTTTAAAATCACAATTTAAATTTCATGTAAATATAGAATTACTCTCTGTTTATTAAAATAGGTAGGCTTTAAAAATGAAGTATTATAATACAGACATTGGATTTCCAATCATCCAGCACTCTTTTCCATGGAAACAACCACTACCAGATGAAATTCATTTCAGCTGCTAGTGGCCAGATCTGCTTCCATGGAAACCTATGTCACATGGGCAAAAATAAGTTAGGAGCTTACAAGACACATATTTTTTAAAAATATTTCCCCCCATCTTAAGGCCGCCCAACTTGGATTTGTGGAAAAACAGTATGATAAAGGCTGCCAGCATCTGAGAGTGTCTCACACTTACCAGTTTTAGCTGCAAACTGTCTGCTGAGTGCTGAGTGTGCTGACTCGCAAACACTGCCTCAAAATATAGGAACCACTAACTTTTTTTGGCGGGGGGAGGGGGTTTAGATGAGGAGAGATTAAAAACTGGTGAGAAGGAGATGATTATTTTCCTGACTTGTTTCCTTTTGATGAATACAAGAATTTTGATCCTGACATAGCCTGGCCATAGATCTCCACATGGTATAGAGCATTTTCCTTTCAAGCACATGCCTTACTAACCAATCAACAGATGAGCATAGAGTTAAGTGCCGTAGTATAAGCCATTCTATGCACATTTCAGTGGTCCTGGCAGTGTCTCTAGCAAATATATATACAGGTAACAATTCAGTGCAATATATTCTATTGCAAATTATTTTTGCCAGCACCTTATCACTCTCCTTTTTAATTTGTCCTTTTTACAAGAGCAGATTTACCAGCATTTGTATTTCAAGTTAAACCTTTGACTAATGTTAATATTCAAGCTCAGGGTTGCCATTATTAGCCTAGTTCATTTGAATATCAAGTTCTTTCTTTGTTTCATCACCTTAAAACATCACAGTCTTTGAAGGATATATTTTGTAGGCCAGCTCTGGAGAAAATTAGGGCACCTCTCAAATGCTGGCCTATTTGGCAGAAGAATTGTCAAATGCAACTAAGTCTGTACTGGAAATCAGATTGATCTGATGAAATGGGTCCGTCCCACAAAAGTTCATCACCGAATAAATCCTTTTGTTAGTCTTTAAAGTGCTACATTTCTGCTGTTTTGTTTTGTTGGAGTACAGACTAACACGTCTACTTCTTCGTTGCTACACTTTCCAGTTCTTTTTTTTACATTTGAGCCAGATGATGAATGCATCCTACTGGGACAATCAATTCCATTTCCCCATTAAGTCATTTTTAGCTTGTATGCACTCCTAATTGCTCTGCTCTGCATTTGTTTTGGATACCAATTCAGTTTAATTGATTTTGTCATGGTGTCAAGTTCTGCCTGAGGTGCATCTGTACAGAACAACTTATCATAACTGCTCTTTTTAATGACCTCAGATTCTTTGTTATTTTCCCAACAAAAGAGGTGTCTGTTGGTGAAGTCTCCCAGGCATCAGATGAGAGCTGCTGGAGGAGGTAGTTCATCTGAATACCATCCCAGAGTGTGAGAATTTCAGCAGGAAGCATGTGGAAACATCCATGAAACAGGATGCTAGCTGATTACAGCAGCACCAGAAGAGGAAAAAGAATTGACTGCTCTAGGGGAGGAGACTGACTGTTGGCCAATCAGGATAGCAGATAGTGCTCCACCTACCCACTCCCACTTTCCCCTGTCCATTGCAGTAAAAAAAAAAAACCCTACATACTGAACTGCCAACAGGAGACGAGGAGCAGACCTCACAGCCACCACCCCCAAAAGGTGGCAGCAACAGAGGTCTGATGTGTTTGGAGACATCCATCTCACATTAGACCCTGGGAGGTGTGCTGCCTGCCTGCAGCTTGCATCTGAGACATTAAAGAAACATTCCTGAGACTCATTTATCCCTCTGACCACTACTCCAGGTTGGGAATCCACATAGACACTGTTAATACCTCCAGGCATGAGCCTGAGAGGATCAGCAGTAGCTACAGGGGCTGGGAGTGAGTTTAAGGGCACAGGCAAGGACAGGCACATTTTGAAGATGAATACGTGGTTGTGGAGATGGTGTCAAAGCAGAAGCTGTTCCAGGAAGGAGAAGTGGTGGGAAGAGATGGGGTATGTCTGACCAAGAAGGGAAAGAGCACCTTTGTTTCTAATTCATCAGCTTAGTGAGGAGGGCTCGAAACTAGATTCATATTCAGAAGGGGCATGTGACAAAAGCCCACAGGTAAGGATTAAAGATGACCTTCTCTGGGAACTAAATGTTATAGGGCACATGGAAAGTAACAGTAGGGTCACAGAAGCAACAAAAGGGAAGTCAGTGAGAGAATTTGCTCAACATCTTAGATATCTATACACAAAAAGAAGGCATATGGGTATGGCCATACCAAATTAATGGTCCACAGTGGTCAATTTCATGGTCACGGGGTTTTTAAAATGGTAAATTTTTTTTTTCAGATAATTAAATTTGAATTTTCACAGTGTTGTAATTGCAGGGGTCTGGACACACAAAAGGAGTTATGTGAGGCAGGGCATGGGTTATGGCACTGCTACCTTACTTCCATGCTGAAGTTGGCGACAGGGCTGCTTCAGAGCTGGGCATCTGGACTACAGTGGCTGCTGGTGAGGAGTCCTGCTCTGAAGGCAGTTTACCTCCAGCAGCAGCACAGAAGTAAGGAAGATATAGTATGTTATTGTCACCGTTATTTCTACACTGCTGCCTGCAGAGCTGGAATTTTTAGTCTGCAGCTGCCACTCTTCAGATGCCCAGTGCTGAAAGCGGTGGTACAGAAGTAAGGGAGACATGAATATAGTATTGCCACCTTTACTTTTGTACTGCTGCTAGTGGGGTGCTGCCTTCAGAGCTGGGCTCCAAGCAACATTGTAATCATTGCGCTCCAGCTGCCCAGTCTTGAAGGCAGTGGAGAAGTAAGGCTGGCAATAGCATGATCCTCCTAAAATAACCTTGTGACACCCTCCTCTTCTCCCCCCACAATGCCCTTTTGGGTTGAAATACTTTGCATGGCTGTGAATTTGGTAGGGCCCTGAATATGGGAAATAAAATAAAAACTTAACTGTTTTCAGAGATCAGCTGGCATAAATCTCAGAAAGAGAGCATTAGCATAAAAAGGTATAGATACAGGAAGAACAAGAGGAGAAAAAAAAGGAGGAGGCAGCTTAGCTTTTCTACACACACACAAACACACACACACACTTTTGTTCTGAGGTTCAAAAGGAAGATAATGGCAAACCAGTCAGAAGTCTCTTGCAAAAGAAAAAAGTAAAAAATAGAGGTAGTGTCCTGGTAGGGAGTCTACAATAGACCACCAAAACAAGATGAGGAGGTGGATGAGACATTTTTACAACTAATAGCAGAAATACCTGAAACATAAGACATGCTCATAATGAGCCACTTGGACTACCCAGATTCCTGTTGGAAAAGTAAAACAGACAAATGTAATTTCCAAAAAGTTTTTGGAATATATTTTTCTTTTAGAATATGGTGGAGCTTATTAGGGGACAACTATACGAGACTTGAATGTGACCATAAGGGAGGAATTGGTAGAGATCTGACGGTGGAAAGCAATTTGGTTGAAAGTGATCATGAAATGACAGGTTTAATGATTCTGAAGAGTAAGAATAGCCCAAAGACGACAATAAACTTAAAAAAAAATTACAGCAGATTTAAACATACTCAGAGAAATAGTAGGTAGGGTTCCATGGGACAAAAATCTGAAAATCTAAGATGGGGTCAGTAACCCCCAGCACAGGTGCTAAGAGTGGCACATGAGCCAATTTTCACTGGTACATGAGGTGGGTGCTCAACCCTGCCCTTTGTCCCCATGCAGCCAGGAGCTTGCTCAAAGTCATGTCACCTGTGGATTAGCAAAAGACCATCTAATGCTACCAACCACCATCTAAATGTTAAAGCTCTGCACCTTTATTTATTTATTAATTTATTAATGAAATGGTTGTAAGTAGCCCTATTAGTGATTTTAAAAGGTATCACCATCACTCAGACCATACAGAGAGGTCAACAGGTCAAAGTTCAGCACTCTGCCTTGGAAAGGCCGCTGACCCCTGATTTAAGAGGTAAAGTAGTTCAGGAGAGCTCGTAGTTTCTGAAGAAGACAGTGTTAAAGGCATAGCTACAAACTACTCTGATATGATGGACATGCAGAAAGAACAGTAAGAAGCCAATATGGTTCCTTCAGGGGATCTTTAATGAGTTCAAAATCAAAAAGGAATCATATGAAAAGGGGAGATATGGACACATTGCTAAAAAGAGTACAAAAGAAAAGCACAATCATGTAGGCACAAAATGAGAAAATGAATTACATTAGCAAGTGGCATAACAAGCAATAAGAAGAGGTTCTTTAAATAAAAGAGCAAGAGAAATACAAAGGTAAGTGTAGGGCTTCTACCTGGGGGAGAGGAGCTAAAACTGGATAGTATCAAGAAGACTAAGATGTTTCATATCTATTTTGCTTCAGTTGTCACTAGTAAGATTACTGGTGATCCCAACATAATCAATACTTACAATGGAGAAGGAATGCAAGCCAAAATAAGTTAAGAGCAGTTTAAAATAATTAGATAAATTAGTATCCAAGTACACAGGGCCTGATGGAATTCATCCTATGGTTCTTCAGGAATTAGATGAAGCAATCTCAGAAACAGGAGCAATTGTCTTTGAGAACTCAAGGACAGATGGGCCGTGTCTACACGTGTACGCTACTTCGAAGTAGCGGTGCCAACTTCGAAATAGCGCCCGTCACGGCTACATGTGTTGGGCGCTATTTCGAAGTTGAAATCGACGTTAGGTGGCGAGACGTCGAAGTCGCTAACCCCATGAGGGGATGGGAATAGCGCCCTACTTCGAAGTTGAACGTTGAAGTAGGGCACGTGTAGACGATCTGCGTCCTGCACCATCGAAATAGCGGGGTCCGCCATGGCGGCCATCAGCTGAGGGGTTGAGAGACACTCTCTCTCCAGCCCCTGCGGGGCTCTATGGTCATCGTGTGCAGCAGCCCTTAGCCCAGGGCTTCTGGCTGCTGCTGCCGCAGCTGGGGATCCACGCTGCATGCACAGGGTCTGCAACCAGTTGTCAGCTCTGTGGATCTTGTGTTGTTTAGTGCAACTGTGTCTGGGAGGGGCCCTTTAAAGGAGCGGCTTGCTGTTGAGTCTGCCCTGTGACCCTGTCTGCAGCTGTTCCTGGCACCCTTATTTCGATGTGTGCTACTTTGGCGTGTAGACGTTCCCTCGCAGCACCTATTTCGATGTGGTGCTGCCCAACATCGAAGTTGAACGTCGACGTTGCCAGCCCTGGAGGACGTGTAGACGTTATTCATCGAAATAGACAATTTCGATGTCGCTACATCGAAATAAGCTATTTCGATGTAGCGTGCACGTGAAGATGTAGCCATGATGTCCCAAACATGCCTATCCCAAACATACCCAACAGAGGTCAGTTCTGTGACTGGTACTATTCACGATTTTCATTAACAATCTGGATAATGGAGAGGTGAGTGGTTATGTACCATATATATAATATAAAGGTAGGAGGGCTTGCACAAATTTTAACAAATTGGAAAACTGGGTTGAAATCAGCAAGAAGAACTTCAGTAAAGTGCAACATATTACACATACAAAGGAAAAATCAAGTGCAACACTACAGAATGGGTAATAACTGTCTGGAATGCATTATTGCTGAAATGATCTGGGAGCGAAAGTGGAATACAAATTGCATGAGAATCAACAATGTGATACAGTTGCAAAAAAAGACTACTAATGTTTTGTGGAGTATTAGCAGGAATATCCTATGTAAGACATAGGAGGTGACTGACCCACCTTACTTAGCACAGGTGAGGTCTCCGAAGGAATACTGCATCCAATTCTGGGTACCAATACTTCAGGAAGATGTATGGATAACTGAAGAGTGTCCAGAGAGGATCAACAAAATGATAAAAGTTTAGAAAATCTCAACTATATGGAAAAGTGTGAAGAAATAGGGCAAATTTAGTCCTGAGAAAAGAAAACTGGGATGGGACCTAATAAGGGTGTTCAAATACATTAAGTGATGTTATAAAGAGGAATGTGATTAATTGCTTTCCAAGTCCACTGAAAGTGGAACAAGCAGTAAAGCACTAAATATGGAGCGAAGGCAAAGACACAGGTTAGAGATCAGGAAAAACGTTTAAACTACAAAGGTGGGAAATAGGATTCCAAGGGAGGTGCTGGAATTGCCATCAGTGGAGGTTTATAAGATCAGATTGGATAAATCCCTGTCAAAGGTGATCTACATTTACAGTAAACCCTGGAGTTACACACAGGGTTCCTGCAACCCACCCCCATAACTCAAATTTTCACGCAAGTCAAGGGAAGATGGGAACCGGGCTGCCCCCTGGTTCCCAGCTCCCCTGGGCTTGCAGGAGCCAGGACAGGGTTGGTCAGTTTCCTGGCTCCCACAGTAGTGGGGAGCTGAGACCCACGGGGCAGCCTAGTTCCCGGCTCCCTGCCACTTGTGGGATGGGGACACTGACCAACTTATGGCTGGTCAGTTTCCCAGGTCCTGCCAGTGCAGGGTATCCGGGAAACAGGCTGTCACTTGGTTCCCAACTCCCCACCCCTTGTAGGAATTGGGAAGCTGACCAGCCATGAGCTGGTCAGTTTCTCGGGTCCCACAAGGCCAGGGGAGACAGGAACCAAGCAGCAGCCTGGTTCCTGCTTGCCCTGCACTGGTGGACCTGGGAAGTCATAAGTTGGTCA
This sequence comes from Carettochelys insculpta, assembly GCF_033958435.1. Classification (NCBI taxonomy): domain Eukaryota; kingdom Metazoa; phylum Chordata; order Testudines; family Carettochelyidae; genus Carettochelys; species Carettochelys insculpta. The sequence continues at coordinate 17,925,183 of NC_134152.1, forward strand.
GTTTCCCGGGTCCCACAAGCAGCGAGGAGAGGGGAATGAAGCAGCAGTCTCATTTGGGGCTGCCACTGGGGGCTGGGCTGGCAGCCCAGCCGCTTCCCAGCCGCAGGGCAGTGGGATCTCCCTGACCCCCCGCTGGGGGCTCCATGGCTGGCTCTGTCAGCCTGGTGCTGCCCAGCCGGGTTCCAGCTGCAGGGCTGTGGGGTCTCTTCCCCACACTCCCTCTCGCAGAAACACGAGATACATGTAATTCAAATGAGCATATTTGGGGGGATTTCAGTACATGATACCATCTCAGCACAGGGAGCTGGACATGATGGTCCTTCAGTTCTGTTCCAGCTCTAGTTCCACAGCTCTCAGTCAGTTGGTGACTTTGTGTCAAACTGTAAACTCAAACTGTGCATTCGCTTTCTACATAGAATTGTTGGATTACATCATTCTGTCTTCTGGGGGTGAGACTGTGTTCAGAGACTGTTTCTATAAAAGCAATATTTAGGATTTGATTTTAGAATTAAAGTGTTCATTGTAGAGGTTGGAGAAAACCAGTGCATACACTCTTAGGATATATTACTAAGTATGGAAAATATTGAAATAATTAAAAACAGAAGATTTTTATGCATCAGGATTCACAATACATCTTACACGTAAAAATGAGGGGAGTAACGTGCATTTGTTTGACAAGTAGCAATTTCAACTCACTGATACAACAATGGATTATAGAGACTAGCCGGGACTTCCTCCTTCATCCTTGTCAAGTCATTTGCATTTGAAGACTGACAGGTTGAGTGTAGACAGCCTTAATTACCAATTTAACTTTTAAATATCTCATAATCTATACTTTTGGCATTAGAAGTAACAACAGACAGAACGGGATAAAATAATACGTGTACCACGTAAACTATTTACAGAAAGCAGATTCCCAGACACTATTGTATATAGATGTAAAAAAAGACAATCTTGTCCCTACAAAAATCATAGCCACACTACTCCAAATTTTATAAAAGAAAGCAAGCGGAAGTCACAGTACCACCTCATCCTACAAGGGGGAGAAATGGAGGTATCTGTCATTGCTGCTTATCTCCTCTACTCTCTACCATATCAAGAATACTGGAGAGGTTAAATCTCCTACTGCAGAAACTAGCAACATATCTCCTGTGCTACTATAGCCGCGTCTACACGTGCACGCTACTTCGAAGTAGCGGCACCAACTTCAAAATAGCCCCCGTCACGGCTACACGTGTTGGGCGCTATTTCGAAGTTAACATCGACGTTAGGCGGCGAGACATTGAAGCCGCTAACCCCACGAAGGGATGGGAATAGCGCCCTACTTCGACGTTCAACGTCGAAGTAGGGAACGTGTACTCGTTGCGCGTCCCGCAACATCGAAATTGTGGGGTCCTCCATGGCAGCCATCAGCTGAGGGGTTGAGAGACGCTCTCTCCAGCCCCTGAGCTCAATGGTGGCCGCTTGGAGCGGCCCCTTAAAGGTCCCCGCCCCCTCCCTTCCTGTGCAGGAAGCTGAGAGCGCGTGCAGGAAGCAGCAGTAACACGCGGCTAGCCAGCACGCTCCCCCGCAGCCACCCACACCCCCAGCTGACTTGATGGCCGCCCGGCAGCCCCCCCGGGGGACACCCCCCAAGGGGAGCCAGGGCTCACAGCCCAGCAGCCAGCCTGGGAAGCGGCAGCGGGGCCCCTCCTGGACGGAGGCCGAGCTTCGGGACCTGCTGGGGCTCTGGAGCGAGGAGGAGGTGCTCCAGGTAATGGGGAGCAAGAGGCGGAACGCAGATGCGTTCGCTTGGCTGGCCGAGGGCCTGGCCGCCCAGGGTCACCCTGCCCACAATCCAGATCATGTTGGAGTAAAGTGAAGGAGCTGCGGCAGGGTTACGCCCGGGCCCGGGATGTGACCGGCCGATCTGGGGCCGCCCCCGTCACTTGCCCCTTTTACAGGGAGCTCAGGGACATCCTGGGCCCCCGGCACACCTCCTCCCCTCCAGCCACTCTTGACACCTCGGCTGAGGAGCCCCAGCAGGCCCCGGAGGTGGAGTCCACCCTGGAGGCAAGCCCCGCACCCCGGGGACCACCCCAGGAGCCCACCCCCGGGGCGCCAGAGCAGGAGGAGGAGGAGGGGGACTCCTCCTCCAGTGACATCGGGCTCCAAATAATGATGTCGTCCCGGAGCTCCAGCCGGGCGTCCGCCCACCGGGTGTCCCCCGACCGTGGGAGTGGACCGTCAGGTATGTACCCCCCCTGGTGCACACCCCTGGGGTTGAGGGGCGGGGGTAATAGATATGACCAGGGCCCTCCACATGCCCAGATGACCATGGCCCCAAGGACAGCAGTGGCATGTCCCTCAGAAGAGTCCATCAACCCCTGCCCCCCCCAGCACGACAGTGCCACGCCCCATCCCCGGGGCTGGGGGGAGCGGAACCTCTAGCAGCATGTGATGGAGTGGGGGGAGTGCAAATGCGAGACTCAGGCTAGATATGAGAAACAAGCTGAATAGCTCCCAGTGGCTAAGGATGATCCTGGGGCTACAACTGGCAGGTTACACCTCTGCCCTGAGCAAAGAGGAGGGAGGAGCTGAGCTGGGTTTGAATCGGGGGTGGCAGTTAGAGGCTAGGGGAAGGGAGAGCTAGAAGGCAGCCAGCCTGAGGAGGGGGAAAGCTACACCCCAGAGGGGAACCCCTCGGGGTCTTCTCCCCAGGACGGGTTGGAAGGGCCGTCTCTGACTGCTGTACTGTCACTTCTGGGAGAAACTGGGCATCTGTTGCCTAATAAACCTCTCCTGTCTTACCTGCTGAGTGAAAGTCACTCCTGCCAGCGGACAGGGTGCAGTGCAGGGGGACCCCTGAACCCCATCACAGCAGCATCTCCCGGGGACGGGGATGGGGAACCTGCAGCAGAGGGGTGGGGGGACAAGGGCCATGGCTCGAGGCCCACACTAATGGCTGTCTCCACTCTTCTTCCCCCCCCTCCTGTGTTCCGCAGCTGCACCATCAGAAGGACCGGAGAGCGCTGGCGAGGTGCCAGTGGTCCCGGAAAGCCCTCCGGGGCCATCACTCCAGGCCAGCCCCTCGGCGGAGGACCGACCAGCCCCACGGCAGGCAAGACGGCGGACCCAGCACCAGCAGCCACCGGCGACGGACCCCCAGCTGCTGGCCCTCCACCGCCAGCAGGTGGAGGTCGCCGAGCAGCGGCTGAGGGTGGAGCAACGCCGCCTCCACCTGCAGGAGCGGGCGCTGGCCTGGCGCCAGGAGGCATGGGGGGCCTACATGCAGACTTTCAACCACATTACGGACTACCTGGCCCCCCATGCTGTGCCCGCCCTGCCTGCTCCACCCGCTGCTCCACCCACTGCGCCACCCGCTGCGCTGTCCGCCGTCGCACTGCCACCCGCGACCGAGGGCCATTCCACCAAGGGGGACCTGGGGCCAGCTGACACTCGCTGGCCGTATCTCCCAGTCCACCCGGCCCCCAGACAGCCCCGGCCAGGGCTGCGGCCAAGGTGGGGATCCCGGCCGCCCACCCCCAGTGCTGGACTGTAGGGGCGTGGGGCCCAGGACGTGCCCCCCCCTTTGTATATATTCCCCCCACTTTTAAGTTATTTTTTTGCTGTAAATAGTTTGTATTTGTGACCCCCGTTTTCCAATGCTGATCCTTACCCCCCCATGTAAATAGTTCTCCCCTTCCTTGTCTTCCTCTTTCATGTTATCCCTGTTTTTATAATATATACATACATAAGTTAGAATTTCCCTCATAATAAGAGTTCAAAAGATGTTTGATTTGACAAACAACTGTCTGCTTTTATTTTTACAAGAAAAGTGGGAGGTGTGTGCTCTTGGGTGCTCTGTGGTGTGGGCGTAGGGGCAGGGAGTGTTGTGGAGGATGGGGGGGTGCAGTGGGGGGCCTGCCAGCATTCACCCCGCAGCCTCATTGAACTGGGCCCGCAGGGCCTCCTGGACCCGGGTGCCTTCGGGGTCCACCTGGTGACTGGGGACAGCGGGTGGCTGCACGTCGGCCCTGCCGGCCTCCACAGCCCAGCCCTGAAAGAAGGCCTCCCCCTTGCTCTCCACCAGGTTGTGTAGGGCGCTGCATGCATCCACAATCTGGGGGATGTTGGTGGGGTTCACATCCAGGCGGGTGAGGAGACACCTCCAGCGCCCTTTGAGGCGGCCAAATGAGTGCTCCACCGCCTGGCGCACGTGGTTCAGGTGCTGGCTGAAGCGCTCCTGGCTGGCAGACAGATGGCCCGTGTACGGGTGCATGAGCCAGGGCCGGAGGGGTATGCCGCATCTGTGATGACGCAAAAGGCATGGTGGCGTCCCCCAGAGGGATCTCCCGCTGGGGGACGTAGGTCCCCGCCTCCAGCCGGCGGCACAGGCCCAAGTTCCGGAATACCCGGGCGTCGTGGGTGCTGCCAGGCCAGCCCACATAAATGTCCAGGAAACGGCCCCGGCTGTCTGCCAAGGCCTGGAGGATCACTGAGTGGTAGCCCTTCCTGTTTATGTAGCGTCCTCCACTGTGCTTCAGGGCGCGGATGGGGATGTGAGTCCCATCCAGAGCCCCAAAGCAACTGGGGAAGCCCAGGGTGGCAAAGCCCATGATGGCGGCATCCGGGTCTCCAAGCCTCACGAGCCTGTGGAGGAGCATGGCGTTGATGGAGCGGACAACCTGCAGGGGAAGCACATGGGAGAGCACCAATGAGGGGTGAGCAGGGTGTGTATGGCCCTCCCCTGCCAGGGCCCCCCTCCCCTCCCCTGCCCTCCCAGAGCTGCCTCCCCCTCCCCCCGTGGGTCCTCTTACCTCCATGAGGACAGCCCCGACGGTGGCCTTGCCGACACCAAACTAATGGCCCACGGATCGGTAGCTGTCTGGAGTGGCCAGCTTCCAGACAGCGATGCCGACCCGTTTCTCCACGCTGAGGGCATGCCGCATGGCGGTGTCCTGGTGCCTCAGTGCGGGGGTGAGCCACTGGCATAGCTCCAGAAATGTCTGCCGGCTCATGCGAAAGCTCCTGAGCCAGCAGTCGTTGTCCCACTCTCCGAGCACCAGCCGCTCCCACCAGTCAGTGCTCGTGGGGCAGCTCCACAGCTGGTGGCATATGAGGCGGGGGGGTGCTGCAGGGTTGGGGGTTGCGTCCTCCTCCCCTGCGGGCAGCTCCTCCTCTGTGGCAAGGAGTTGCTCAGCTGCCTCCTGCAAGGCATGGAGCAGGGCGAGCATTGCTCCTGCAGGGGCGGCTGGGTGGACCACTGCTTGAACTAAACCAAGGTCAAGGTTTAATTGCGCCTGGAAATTGGGAAGTGCCTGAAATCCTAGGAGTTCCCAGAACATGGAAAATGACAGGCACGAATTACTTCAGACTCGCTGTTAAGGGCAGCGAGCACAGGGATAAGCCATACTGCAGAGTGACCTCTGGGGGCAGCTGTAGCAGGAAAACAGTGGCTACACAGAGAGGGTTCTCCACCCTGCCCAGAGAGGTAAGTGACCTTCTAGCCCCCCCAAACTTCCTGGTGCCTGGTCACAGTGCTGCACAAGGAAAGCTCTGCTGCCACCCCCCCGCCCACAGCCATGGCTCCCCAAAGCTCTTATTGGAGCTGGGAAAACTGCCCTACCACCAGGCCCACGTCCACTGCTCTCCCTGGCATTAAGAAAAACAGTCCCAGCCATGCCCCCTCCCCCTGCTGCCACTGTGCCAGGGGTGGGGTGCTTTTCTGGGGGGGCGGAAAAAAAGCCCTGGGTCCCACCCTGTCTCCTCCTGCTGGGCTGGGGCCAGGAAAAAAGCTGCAACTTGGGCCCCGGTTCTGCTTTCCCTGCCCTAGACCACACTGCTGTGCCAGGGCCAGAGAAAAAAACTTGACCCCGGCCCCAGGGGACAGAAAAGAGCTGTGGCCCCAACCTCACCCCGACCCTCCACTGCTGCTATGCTGGGACTGGGAAAAAAGCCATAGCTGTAGCCCTGGCTCTGGCTCCAACCCTGGTCACCCTGCCGCTGCTACTGGGCAAGGGAAAAAAATCACATCTCCAGCTCCTCCCCCACACCCCAACTGCTGTGCCAGGGTCAGGGAAAAGAGCCCTAGCCCCAGCCTGCCCGCTCCCCTGTTCACGTTGAGATGGGGGGAAGGGTCCCCCCAGCGAAGAACCCAGCCTCCCCCGGAGTGTGGGAAGGTGCCTCCCCCACAATGAACTACAGTTGTAGAAGCTGGTCTGGCCCAGCCCAGCCCCCGGAGATGCTGGAGCCAGGATCCGCGCCCCAGACCCCCATGAAGAAATGCCTGGACCGGGCAGTGCAGCCATGTCCCTACCATGGACCAGCTGCAACTTCACCACTGTGGCTGCCCCTGGTAAGTCTCCTGAGATCTCCCAAGCCCCTGCTGTAAACCCACTTGCTCTGTGATTCTCCAGTCCCTGCCCTAATCCCCCATCTCAACTCTCCGCCCTCAGCCCGAAGCTACTGCCCTGACTCCACTCTCTTCCACCTTGTGATCTGAACTCCCTCAACAAAACCCCTTTTTGATGTCTGCATCCCCATCCTATGCCAATTCTCCCCCAGCCACCACCCTCACCACACCAATCCCACCCCTTCCACTAAAACCCCACACCTTCCCAGACCCTGTGCCCCTCTCCCTAGCTCCCTGGCCACAGAATGCCCCCATACCTCACTACCACTTCTAAGCCCCTCCAAGGAACCCTTAGCCCTTTGTCCCCTGCCCTCACTCCATCCCTGCCCTAAGCTGCCCCCACACCAAAACCCCTGCTGTGGCATCTGACCCCCCCCCCCGATTCCCTGCCAACCTGTCCTCACTCCATCACCCTGCCACTCCCTGTCCTGAAGCCCCACACCCAAACCCTTGTTCTCACTTCTCCACATCCACCAACCAACAAGCCCTCTTCCCTTACCCCTGTGACCTCACTGCAGCACCCTCCACCCCCTGCCTTGACCCCCCCCAACTCTCCCAGCCCTCTGCTTTCACTCCTAAGACACCCACCCTTTACTGTCAGCCCTCCCATACCCCAACACTCACCTACCTCTATTTATTCTAGCAAAAGCCAGAAAGATGGCAAATGTTGTCCACCAACAGCTCTACGTAATCTTTCACAGACTTTTATTTCTACAAATTTTTTCTTTCATTTTTCAAAAATACAATAATTTGTATAAACTATATATGTTTTCCCTTTATTTTCCAAATAGAATTCTCGCCCTTCTCTTTCACTTAAATAGTCCAGGAATGACTGGTCAGTTTGTTAATATTATTGATAAGAATGTGAAGAGAAGAAAGTGAAGGAAGAGAAGAAAGTGGGGATGGCTAGGCCAGACTTTCAGAAAACTATCATCGAGTACAGTCCATCGAGTTCTCAAATGGAACCCACAAGGAATACACAAAACAGGAAGATGTCGGAGAAGATCTACTGAGATTGAAGGACAACAACGAGGGTATTCCTGGGGTCTGCTAGAAGCTATGTCCCAAGAGAGAGTGAAGTAGAGGAGACTTGTAGATGACCTGTACTCCATTTGGAGTACAAGGGTTTAAGTCAAGTCACTATAAGAATGAATGACATGATAAAAAGAAGTTGTGATAAAAAAGCAATTTTGATCAACCAACATGAGCTTCATTTTAAATTATTCATCCAGTGAAGATTCAGCTATTTTTCTGAAAGTGAGCTGATCATTTGACTTAGATGGTAACGGGAGTAACATTAACATATCCAACAATATAGAACAGAGTCAAAAACCTTTTATTAGAGAAAGCTTAGGATTTTCATGGGTGGCAAGCTAACAATATGTTGAGGATGCATTTGACGAAATGTGTTTTACCCACAAAAGCTTACCCTACATAAATCTGTTGTCTTTAAATTGCCACAGGACTCCTCGTTTTTGCAAATACATACTAACACAGCTATCTCTCTGAAACTAGCAAATATGATAAGAGAAAAATTAATAAATGAGAAATCCACTTCTAAAATATTGTAGGACTACGATTTTCCTCAGGTGGATATGTCAAACATAGATAATAAATGAACTTTCACAGCAAAAGGTTCTCCTATTATCTTTTACAACTAATGACAACATGCTTGATGCTGTAGATATTAAGATGTTCTCTATAATAAACAGCTTTTGAACACAGAAAGGCCTCACCTTGGATGAAGTGTCATGGAGTTTTTAAAAGCTACCATTGTTCATTTCTTTCTTGTGTGAGCCTCATTACAATTGTAGACCTTTATGAAACTATTTGATTAAAGAGAGAGCTGAGGCCTGAGGTACTGGATTTGCATGCACACTTCACAAACAAATGGGGACATCAAGAGGGCATGAAGATATTAACAAAGAGGGTATTTGGGCTGGCATTGAACAAGTCAAGGGGGCAAGAGGTAACATGATGGGGGAGGATGAAGTTGTGCACTGTATTGAAATCAGGCAAGCAGAAGCTAGAACAGTAACAAGGTGGCCACACAATATTCAGTAGCAAAATTTCATATATTGCCGCAAGTAAAAAAGCAAAGATCAATCTCAGTAACGAAAACCATGAGGAATATAAATACAAAAACATATGAAAATGGCATCTCTATCACTGGAAAGAGTCAAATAATAAGGAATCTTCACTATAAGAAGTGCTTTTTAGAAAAACTTGAAAGCCCAGTCTTCACTTGGAGTACACCAACTCCTCCTGGAGCCAGCTGAGCCTCAAAATCTAGACAGAAATCCCCAAAGACTTAATAGTTAATCTACTTAGCTGGACCCTAGTTATTATAGTCTAACCAACTTCTCAGCTGTGCATGAGTAGTGGCCTCCATACAGTACATCTCCCAAAGGTGTCCCGCACACCAACTTGTAAGATACAATGTTGCTAAAAAAAAAAAAGTTTACTCTCCAACACAGTGCAAAAGTAAATATGCATCAACTTGTGCTTATGTTTCCTGTCTTTGAATGACAGGAACATCCTGTATGTTGTTCAGGTGGGCAAAACCACACAGATTTGTATTTTTTTTCACCCTAAAATGCACAGGACAGCATTCTTGAAAAATCAATAGATTCATATGGGCTTCCATTGATTTATGTTTCAGATGCATTGGCAAAGAAATAAAGCAACAGAAAATTGGATTTTTGTGTTTTATAATTTTAAATCTGCATCATGGTTCCCCATATAAAATGCAATTCTTCATTTGCCCTTCCTGAATTCTCCTGCCATTCATGAATTATCAAGTATCACCTAATTTAAAATAATGATTTATTAGCTCATTTTGTGGGATTAGCATTACAAGAAAATTCAAATTTTATTACTGATTATTGTGCCATCTCCTTACTGATCTCCCTGAGAAATCTTGGAGCAGGAAGTGACCTCAAGAGGTCATCTATTACTATTTAGACAATTCCTGACAGCTGTTTATCTAACCCTCTCTTAAAACTCTCCAGTTATGGATATTCCACAACCTCCTTGGCCAATTTATTCCAGTGCTTAATCACCATTACAGTTAGGAAGTTCTTTCTAATGTCCAGCCTAAATTTTCTTTGCTGAAGTTTATGTCCATTCTTTCTTGTCCTGCCAGATGTTAAGGAGAACATTTTAACTCTTTTCTTTATAGTGATCCATTCATGTGCTTGAAAACTGTTATCAGCCTTCTCTTCTCCAATCTAAGCAAACTTAATTTATACAACTCCTCTCCCAGGTTATGCTTTCTAAACCTTTACTAATTTTTGTTGCACTTCTCTAGACTCTAATTTGCTCACTTTTTTCTTGAAATGTAGTAGCCAGAACCAAACACAATACTATAGGTGAGACCTAATCAGCATGGAAGAATTAATTCTTGGGTCTTGCTTACAACACTCCTGAGAATACATCTCCAAATGATGTGCTTTTTCTTACAATGCTGTTATACTGTTGACTCATATTTTCTTGCGATTCACTATGACACCCAGTTAGTTCCCTTTCTGGAATACTCCTTCCTATGCAGTCATTTCCCATTTTGTACGTATGCAACTGATTGCTCCTCCTTAACTGGAATACTTTCCATTTGTCCTTATTGAATTTCATTCTATTTATCTCAGACCACATTTCCAGTCTGTCTGGAGCATTCTGAATTTTAATCCTATGCTGTATACTTGGATACTTGGAAAAGGCCATAATATCATAAATGCAAATAGTCTCGCCACCAATGCAGATCGCACTGTCCTGTTTTGTGTGACTCTCGCCCATGTCCTTCCACGAATCCTCCACAAAAGATCCACCTAATGTGCTGGAGGCCTTCCTCTTGTTCTTTTCACGTCTCGTGGATAACAATGGAATACATACATTGTCCATCTGTTGTCTCTCAATCTTGCAACATGATCAGCCCATTTCCTTTTCTGGTCATACATAACTTGGATGACATTATTAACAACACTTCTTGCTGCAAACCATCAGAAGTAACATGCTGTAACCTACTTACACCCACTGTGCATCTTGCCATTGCTCTTTGGGTGGCTTGCAGCTTTGAGTCTTCTATAAGCATTGTATTCCATGTTTAACAGCCATAATGCATTAATGGAATGATATTGGTATTAAAGAGATGGGCTTTCACACCAACAGAGTGTTTGGGATCAACAAAGACACTGTGCAGATTGCCAAAGGCAATCCAACCCATCCTCCTCCTCCTGCTCAACTCTGGGCCTAACTCATTGTCCATCTGCACTGCTTGTCCAAAATATACATACTGATCCATCAGCTCAAAGGCTTCTTTAAAGTCAATGAACAACAAGCCTAGTGGGATCCTGTACCTTATATCCCTTTGGGTCATCTGTGTGACCACAAAAACGTGGTCCACTGTGGAGAATCCCCTGCAAAAATCAGCCTGTTCCCTTTGAGGATACTTTCTATACAGACATAGATCAGTCTCATAAACACCTTATGAGAAAGCAGACAGATCGATTGATAGTTGTGAATATCTTCTCAATCACCTTTTTCATCATGAAGAACAGCTCACAATCTCTTCCAATCCTCCAAAATTCTCCCGTTTAATGTATGTTGGGAATCTCTCACTTAGTGCTTTTAGCAGTGTATTACCTCCCACGTGAAGTTCTTCCTTGTGACTTGGTCCAAACCCAACACGCTTTCTAACTTCATCTTCTGATGGGCCACTGCCACTTCTTCATGGAGCATATCAGGTTCAGGGGGTGATGGAGTCTCAGGGTAATTTCTCCACTGCTGTTGCTGACAAAAATAGTTTGCCATAAAAGTGTTGACAAATCTGTTCATTTTCACATCTATTTGTCATTCTTCTACTGTCTTAATCAATGAAAGTGCATGGAAGAGTATAGCTCAGTGGGTTTCACACCAAGCCTTTTGCAAACTCATTTTCTCTTCAACTGCATTTTGATGTTTTGCAAGGTGAGACTGCTCATAATCATCTATCATCTTTCTCCTCAATGTTTTACAGACAAGCTTATATTCCAGACCAGTATCAGCCTTGGCTGCCATGTTTCTCTGCTTGGCAATATGGTTAAGTGTTTCTGGCTTCTTCACAGTGACAGAAGTATTGTATTTGGCAAATTACAATAAAAAAGGGTAGTAATCAGAATCAACATAATTGGCTTTGTTCATTTCCACACTCAGAGTCAACAGCATACTTAAACAGATCTGAGCAGAACTGTTGTACCTGCACACAGCGCCTCTCTCTCGCCTTTAGCCTTTCCTCCCATGTGATTTTTATTCTGAATCCTGCTCTAAAAGGTCGAGACTCTGTTTGCAGATGACTGATTCCAAAGCGACTGTTTTGTCTGTAAACCGTTACCTCTCTTCCACCAGGACATAATCAACTTAATTTCTTCTTATTACATCATTCAGTGCTCATCAACTCCACTGCCTTCCAACTCTCTTCTTGAAAAAGGCACTCATGAGTATAGAAGCAAAACTTCTGCACAATTGATTATCCTTTGGCCCATTTTGTTTCTCATACACAAACTATGTTGTCTGATGTAGTTTTCTCAATCTGCCTCCGTACCTATGTTGGCGCTGAAGTTGTCACGCATCTCCATATATGCTGTTTTCATTTGGAGGATACGATCATGTTCTTTATGGAACCTTTCCACTTCTTTGTCTTCTGCAGTGGACACTGGTGCACAAGCTATGGTTATTTTCATGGTGGCCCATTTGCCTTTATACATCATGAGCTTTCAAAAATGAAGTGGTAAGATTTATCCATGAAATGCTGTTTCCTGCCACCTTCGGGCGCAGAATAAATCCAACTCCACTGACTGTCCCTACCGCTGCTCCCGGGAGAACTTGTTATCCGTCCTTCCATTTAGTTACAACTTCCTTTTTTTTCTTCAGGTTTCAGTGATGGCAAGAATGTGATGCAATTTTTCCAGCACTATATCGACCTGCTCATCTCTTGACAGGGATCACACATTAAGGCCATGTCTACACTAGCCAAAAACTTCAAAATGGCCATGCAAATGGTCGTGTTGAAGTTTATTAATGAAGCGCTGAAATACATATTCAGCGCCTCATTAGCACGCGGGCAGCCACGGCACTTCGAAATTGACGTGGCTCGCCGCCACACAGCTTGTCCAGACGGGGCTCCTTTTTGAAAGGATCCCAGCTACTTCAAAGTCCCCTTATTCCTATCTGCTCATAGGAATAAGGGGACTTTGAAGTAGCTGGGGTCCTTTCGAAAAGGAGCCCCGTCTGGACGAGCCGCGCAGCGGGAAGCCGTGTCAATTTCAAAGTGCCGTGGCTGCCCGCATGCTAATGAGGTGCTGAATATGTATTTCAGCGCTACATTAGTAAAATTCGAAATGGTCATTTGCATGGCAGGTTCGAAGTTTGTGGCTAGTGTAGATGTAGCCTAAGTGTGCCAACAAATAAATTAATGCAAATGGATGGTCTCAGTATTGCAAGATTCTTAGCACCTTCTGCCTCCATATCCACCATCGTCACTATGGAAGTGAGAAGGCACTGCACAGGACTGAGGGTCATGCTGTATTTGCATAGTGCTCATAGTTGCTATGGCCAAATCATCACCTGGTGGTCAACCTTCTGGTGATGAACCTATGTGTACTTTGCTGTGCTGGTCATTGGATGGCAGACACACAGTCTGCCACCAGAATCATCCTCAAAACCTTTCCAGCTTGGTAGAACCTACTTGTGATTATGTTTCATTGGCATAGCCTTTGAAAGCCCAGGGTCACCTTCATGCCACGAGGCAACAGATTATGACTTTTTCAAGACAATTTAAATTACATATCATTATAATTATATATAATTTAAATTAATGTAATCCAGAATGATTGATGTGTTTGGAGCATTTCGTTTATGTTAAGCTACTTCAAATAAATTTCCTCATTACACTATTCTGTGCAAACATATCCTTCGCTTGCAACTGAACTGTGATATTGATATTTGAGAAGGTCTGTAACAACTGATAAATACAAATGTTCAAGAACTTTTATTGTGATATTTCCAAGCATGGACTATATAAATAAGTACATTATGCCAAAGCTGGTTGAAAATGGCAAAGGGTGAAAAAAAAGAGCCACCCAATGTAAATATTGCCTTATTTATTTATTCTAAAGGGATTAATTACAGGTTTCATGGTCTGATCTACCTAGGTATTGCACATGGGCAGGTTTTAGAAGGTGACTATGTACTGTATTTCCAGTGGAAGAGGAGACTGTTCATTACATTGCTGATCTTATGCCATAAAATATATTTTACCCCAATTCTGCACAAGGTCCAGTTCTGTGATGAGTAAGTGTCGGAGGTAGGGATATAGGTTCTGGGTCCTATTCTGTTCAACATATTTATCAATGACCTGGATGAGGGGTTGGATTGCACCATCAGCAAGTTTGTGGATGACACTAAGCTAGGGGGAGAGGTAGATACCAAATGAAATTAATGGGTAGCAGGTTCAAAACTAATAAAAGAAAGTTTTTCTTCACACAGTGCACAGTCAACCTGTGGAACTCCTTACCAGAGGACGCTGTGAAGGCCAGGACTCTAACAGAGTTTAAAAAAGAGCTCGATAAATATTTGGAGGTTAGATCCATAGATGGTTATTAGCAAGGGGTAAGGTACGGTGACTAGCCTTTTGTCGAAGGCAGGAGATGGATGGCAGGAGACAAATTGCTTGATCATTGTCTTTGGTTTACCTCCTCTGGGGCACCTGGCATTGGCTTACTGTCGGCAGACAGGATACTGGGCTAGATGGACCTTTGGTCTGATCCAGTATGGCCGTTCTTATGAGGGTAAGGACAGGGTCCAGACTGACTTAGACAAATTGGAAGACTGGGCTGCAAGAAATCTGAGGTGGCTCAGTAAGGACAAGTACAGAGTCCTGCACCTGGGCAAGAAGAATCCCAAGTACTGTTACAGGCTGGGGTCCAACTGGCTTGGTAGTAGTTTTGCAGAAAAGGACCTGGGAGTTGTAGTGGACAAGAAAATGGACATGAGTCAACAGTGTGCTGTTGTAGCCAAGAAAGCTAATGGCATATTAAGTTGCATCAAGAGAAGCGTTGCCAGTATATCCAGAGAAGTGATTATTCCTCTTTATTTGGCTTTGGTGAGGCCGCATCTGGAGTACTGTGTCCAATTCTGGGTCCCCAATTATAGGAAGGATGTGGATACACTGGCGAGGGTCCAGCAGAGGGCGACCAAAATAATTAGGGGGCTGGAGCATATGACTTATGAAGAAAGGTTGAAGGAATTGGGACTGTTTAGTCTGCAGAAGAGAAGACTGAGGGGGGACTTGATAACAGCCTTCAACTTACTGAAGGGAGGTTGCAAAGAGGCTGGAGAGAGGCTGTTCACAGTGGTCATGGATGGCAGAACACAGAACAATAGTCTCAAGTTGTGGCTGGAAAGGTCCAGGTTGAACATTAGGAAAAACTTTTTCACTAGGAGGGTGGTAAAGCATTGGAATGGTCTACCCAGGGAAGCAGTGGAGTCTCCATCCCTGGAGGTGTTTAAGTCTTGGCTCGACAAAGCCCTGGCAGGGCTGATCTGATGGGTTTGGTCCTGCTTAGAGCAGGGGGTTGGACTCAATGGCTTTTTTAGCTCACTTCCAGCTCTATTGTTCTATTATTCTATGATTCTATAGCAGGAGGAGTCACGCTTTCTCGAGAGGCGGAAGCACTGTTTTATTCTCCTGGTTTAAAAGGAGATATAACCTGAGGTTTTGACTGCTGGCCACCAAGGTAGCGTTCAGTCCAACTTCCCTTGGGTTTAGACTCCTCTGAGCCACACAGAATCATGCCTAAGAGAACAAGGGGAATTGCAAGAATTCAGACACCCCTTCTGTTGGTGCAAGGATCTGTCACTTTCTATTCTACTTCAGAGAGAAGACTGCAGCCTCCACTGGGTCAACTGACCACATACATGAGGCTACCATTCTGACATCTTTCACACACCCTTTGTCGGCAAAGTCACATTGGTGGTGTTTCCTGTTTTTATTTGAAGATGTCTACTCATGGCAAAGGTGGAAAGGGACTGGAGAAAGGAGGTGGTGAGAGGCACTGTAAGGTTCTGAGATTCATATTCAGGGCATTACTGAGTATGCAATCCACTATTTAGCTCACCATGTAGTGTGAAGTGGATTTCACGGCTGATCTATGAAGAGACTCGGCTGAGTGTGTGTGTGCTGAACATGGTCCAGGATTTGGTGACTTACACTGAGCATGCCAGGAGGAACACTGTGATGGCCATGGATATGGTGTATACCCTGAAATGCCACGGTCTCACCCTGCACAGGTTTGGAGGTTAAAATTCTTATAGCTTGAAGCAGCTGTTCCATCAAAGGCCCTGTTAAGGGCCGCCCAATTCTGCATAGAAAGAGCTGGGACTGCACCAGATGAAAAAGGAAGTGCTTGTTCCAGTGTTCTGGTAGAACTGTTCCCTTTTGTAGCGTTAAAATAACTCTTGAGGTAGGGTAATGTCAGAGAGGTAGCTGTGTGTCTGTAGCTTCACAAACAACAAGCAGTTTTGGGACATCTTTCTCTTATTATTCCACCCTCAGCAAATCAGCAGATGACACTAAATGAGGGGGAGAGGTTGATATGCTGGAGAATAAGGGTAGGGCAAGAATAGAGAAATTGGAGGACTGGGCCAAAAGAAATCTGATGAGGTTCAACAAGGACAAGTGCAGAGTCTTGCACTTAGGGCAGAGAAATCCCAAGCAGTGCTACAGGCTGGGAACTTACTGGCTAAGCAGCAGTTCTCCAGAAAAGGACCTGGGGATTACATTGGATGAGAAGCTGGGTATGAGCCAAAAGTGTCCCCTTGTAGCCAAGAAGGTTAACAGCATACTGGGGTGCATTAGTTGGAGCATTGCCCATAGATCTAGGGAAGTGACTATTTCCTTTTATTCAGTAGAGGCAGCGGAGAGAGTGCAGCAGAAGGCGGTATAAATGATTAAGGGGTGGGAGCACATAACTTATGATGAGAGGCTGATGGATTTGGGCTTATTTAGTTTACAAAAGAGTGATCGGAGATTTGACAGCAGAAGGGAGAGAAGCCAAAGAGAATGGAGAGAGGCTATTTCAGTGGTGACAGATGATAGAACAAGGAGCAATGGTCTCAAGTTGTGGTGGAGAGGTCTAGGTTGGACATTAGGAAAAGCTATTTTACTAGGAGAGTGGTGAAGCTTTGGAATAGGTTATCTAGAGTAACAGAATCCCCTTCCCTAAGGGTCTTTAAGTCCCAATTTATCAAAGTCCAGGGTGGGATGATTTAGTTGGAATTGGTCCTGTCTTCAGCAGGTGGTTGGACTTAATAACCTCCTGAGTTCTTTTCCATTTCTACAATTCTATGACTCTTCGGCTATGTCTACACTAGCCCTAGAACCTCAAAAGGGGCATGATAATGAATCTAATCGAAAGATGCTAATGAGGTGCTGCCATGAATATGCAGCACCTCATTAGCATAGTGGCAGCCACGGCACTTCAAAAGTGCCACTTTCAATCACGTGTGGCTCATCTACACAGGGTCCTTTTCGGAAGGACCCCACACACTTCAAAATCTCCTTATTCCTATAACCGAATAGGAATAAGAGGATTTTGAAGTGTGTGGGGTCCTTTCAAAAAGGAGCCTGTGTAGACAAGCCCCGTGCAATCGAAAGCAGCACCTTTGAAGTGCCGCGGCTGCCATTATGCTAATGAGGCACTGCATATTCATGGCAGTGCCTCATTAGCATCTTTTGATTAGGTTCATTATCATGCCCCTTTCAAGGCTGAACTAACAGAGCAAGCAGCTCTTGAGAACCAGCGATGTCTTGGCTGCGCTGGAGCAACAAGGATGAGCTCTCCTGATCTGAAGAATGATCAAAACAGGAAGAAAGGTGTAAAGAAGAGTACACAGTAAACTTCTGAGGAAGGCATCTGAGAGGGATGCAGGATTGAGGGTCCCCAAGAGCAGAATAGGTTGATCACAGGGATGCCCCATGTTGCAAACATAACTCAGAGAACACTCGCCTTCAGGAACCACTCATGGCTCAGGAAGAAACCCCTGCTGAGATTTTGCACTTCCAGCAAGTGGAATGCTACCAGTGTGACCAGGCAGCATGGTCTGTTCAAGCAGGTGATGCTTCAAGTGATGTTCCACACGACCTGAATTCACTTCTTCAACAATCTACAAATTGAAAACATATTTTAAGGCTGGCCTTGCTGAGATAAAGCAAGTGCCAATTGTGGGAGAGGGTCATCCCTCCACATGAATAATATTTAAACCTGAGTGAGGGCATCACTGAGGATTCTATCTAGCAACTAGCACTATCTACTAACCACTGATTACACACAATAAACTAGGATTAAGAATAAATGTGAAGCTGTGAAATTACCACCACACCTAGAGCTCCAACTTCATTCACAGCAGAGATAAAGAACTGAGGGGAAAATTGGGGTAGTGCCTCCTGCCAGCAAAGCAGTGATAGCTATGAGAAATGAGGACCCACTCTCACTTTATGAGTACAGCTAGGCAAAAAAGTTGCAAGCTCTGGCACACTGGGAACGCACACATTTAAGGTACAGCTACGCTTATCGGAAGATCAACACAGTTGCCATCTATCTTCTGGTGTTCAATTTAGTGCTCCTAGTCAGGCCATGCTAAATCGAGCTAACAGGTTCCACTGTCAACTCTGGTACTCTTGCCTGTCGTGAGGAGTAAGGGAAGTTGACGGGGGACTGTCTCCTGTCGACCTCCCACTCTGGGGATGACTCAATAAACTGAGTAATTCCAGTAGCTGAAGTTGTGTATCTGAAATCAATTTTTCTTCTTAGTGTAGAGTTGGCGACCTGTCTGCATCTATTCAAACAACAGAGACTTGCAGATGGTTCTTTATCCTGACTACAGGTTTTCTGAAAAACTCCCTGAAGCTAACTACTGGAATGCAGTCCTTAGCTATTTATAGTAGACTCCTACTATGCATATCTAGGGCTATCGATTTTCTTGAAACGTTTTTCATAAGAGCTAAATGGCAAGTAATTCTGGATCAGCTAGCTTAACATCAATTGACAAGAATTTGATAGGAATTGTAGAAAAATATTATAAAAATTTGCAGGGATTTAGTGAAAGAACTTTTTGAAAAGCACAATTTCATTGCAGAGAGATGAGAAGGATTTAGGAAAGGGAAGTCTTTGGGACTCTGTGAAGATATTGCAGTAATGGTAAACAAGGAAAGACAGGTTACTCACCGTAGTAACGGTGGTTCTTCGAGATGTGTCCCCGTGGGTGCTCCACAATAGGTGTCGGGCTGGCCCGGCGCCGCAGATCGGATCTTCCAAGCAGTTTCTGCCGGACCGCGCATGCGCTGGCGCGCGCCGCTCCCTTGCGCGCTCCTGGCCATGTGCGTGATCCGGTCCCCGCCAGTTCCTTGACCAACCGCCTCGGATGCCCCTGCAAAACACTAACAGAGATCCGAAGCGGAGAGGATGGGCAGGTAGTGGAGCACCCACGGGGACACATCTCGAAGAACCACCGTTACTACGGTGAGTAACCTGTCTTTCTTCTTCGAGTGTCCCCGTGAGTGCTCCACAATAGGTGACTACCCAGCAGTAACCCAAGATAGGAGGTGGGTAATCGGATTATGTGCAGCTTGTCCCCGAGAGGACTGCTGTCGAGAGACGGGTATCCTCTTGAAATACCCTGTGAAGGGCGTAATGTTTGGCGAAGGTGTCGTAGGATGACCAGGTCGCCGCTCTGCAAATGTCTTTTAACGCAACGCCCTTGAAAAAGGCTGTTGATGCTGCCACCGCCCTAGTGGAATGAGCCTTGGGCGTGGCCAGTAAAGGAGTCTTTTTGAGTTCGTAGCACATTTTTATGCAGGATACCATGTGCTTTGAGATTCTCTGCGAGGAGACACCTTCTCCTTTTGATTTGGGAGCGAGGGAGACTAGGAGTCTATCCGTTTTCCGGAAGGACTTGGTCCTGTCTACGTAGAAGGCTAGCGCCCTCCTCATGTCCAGGAGGTGTAGGCGCGCCTCTTCGTTGGAGTTATGAGGCTTTGGATAAAACGAGGGTAGAACAATAGGTTCGTTAATGTGAAACTCAGAAGAAACTTTGGGAACAAAGGCTGGATGCAGCCTTATGGTTACCGCCTCCTTGGAAAAAACAGTGCAGGGTGGCGTTGCCATGACTGCCGCAAGCTCGCTCACCCTATGAGCTGACGTAATTGCAAGAAGAAAGGTCGTCTTTATTGTAAGGAGGCGGAGGGGGACCGTGGCCAAGGGCTCGAACGGTGGTCCCATTAGCGCGGTAAGCACCAGATCCAAGTTCCACGAAGGTGGAATCGGTTTCCGAGGGGGGTATAGGTTTACCAACCCTTTGAGGAACCTGGTAACCATAGGATGGGTGAACACCGTGTGCCCTTCCTCCTCGTGTCTGAACGCCGAGATGGCGGCAAGGTGGACCTTCAATGAGGATAGCGAGAGTCCTCCTCTCTTGAGGTCCAGTAAATACTCTAGTATTGTAGGTATAGGCAACGAAAGGGGGGCCAGCTGTTTGGTAGAACACAAAGCCGTGAAGCGAGTCCATTTCTGCTTGTAGGTCTTCCTGGTGGAAGTCCTCCTGCTACTTTCTAGGACTTGCTGCACTTCCTCTGTGCATGTGCTCTCTAGGGTGCTGAGCCATGGATTAACCACGCTTGCAGTTGCAGGCTTTGGGGGTGCGGGTGCACTATGGACCCCTGGGCTTGCGTGAGCAGATCCGGCGCCACCGGAAGAGGCATCGGTGGACGGTCCGACATGCACAGGAGTAGGGGGAACCATTGTTGTCGATCCCACGTTGGGACTATCAGGATCATCCGGGCCTCTTCCCTCCTGGCTTTCTGCAAGACTTTGTGGATCAGCACTGTGGGAGGAAACGCATAAAGCAGGGGGCCCCTCCACGGGATCTCGAACGCGTCCCCCAGGGACCCCCATCCCAGTCCTGCCCTGGAGCAGAATCGTGGGCACTTCTTGTTGTGCTGAGTGGCAAACAGGTCTATCTGGGGGAAACCCCATGCGCGGAAAATCGGCCGTAGCAGATCGGGACGGATCTGCCACTCGTGTGTGAGTGCAAAATGCCTGCTTAGCTGGTCTGCCTTCACATTGTACGCACCTGGCAAGTATGAGGCTTTCAAGATTATATTGCTGGCGATGCACCAGTTCCATAAGCGGACTGCTTCCGCGCATAAGGCACAGGATCGAGCTCCTCCTTGTCTGTTTATATAAAACATGGTGGAGGTATTGTCTGTACTGATCCCGACGACTTTGCCGTGTATATGGTCTCGAAAGTGTCTGCAGGCGTTGAACACTGCTCTGAGCTCCAGTGTATTTATGTGTAGTGACTGCTGCGTGGATGACCACAGTCCTTGAGTCACCTCTTCGCCCATGTGCGCTCCCCACCCTATGAGGGAGGCATCTGTAGTGAGAAAAACCGATATTTGTGGCTGGTGGAAGGGTACCCCTGTTAGCAAGTTCCTGGGGTTTACCCACCATTGGAGGGATTTGCGCACCTCTGGTGTGGGTGACACCACCCTGTGAACGGTGTGTACTGCCGGTTTGTATACGCTCGCCAGCCAGTGCTGCATGCTGCGCATGTGTAACCTGGCGTTCTGTACTACGAATGTCACCGCTGCCATGTGGCCCAGCAGCTGTAAGCACGTCAAGACCGGAACCGTAGGGCTGAAGGTGATGACCTGCACGAGGGAGCCGATGGCCCGAAAGCGAGCCTCTGGTAGATATACTCTCGCTGTAACAGAGTTTATGCGAGCCCCTATGAACTCTATGTCCTGTGTGGGGTCTATTTTTGATTTTGCCAGATTGATAACCAGGCCGAGTGAAGAGAACGTGTTTGCTGTGACGTGTATCATGCGTAATACCTCCCCCTTCGAGGCCCCTTTGAGCAGGCAGTCGTCCAGATACGGGAATATAAATACCCCCGTCTGTGCAGGTAGGCTGACACCACTGCCAAGGTCTTGGTGAAGACTCTGGGGGCCGAGGAGAGGCCAAACGGTAGGACCTTGTATTGGAAGTGTTCATTGCCTACCATGAACCGGAGGAATCGCCGGTGAGCCGGATAGATAGTTATGTGGAAGTACGCGTCTTGTAAATCGAGGGCTGCGAACCAGTCTCCATCGTCCAGTGCTGTAAGGATGGAGGCGATTGTGATCATCCGAAAGCGTTGCTTGCGCAGGTACCGGTTGAGGCCGCGAAGATCTAAGATGGGCCTCCAGCCTCCTGTCTTTTTCTCCGTGAGGAAGTACCTCGAGTAGAACCCTTTTCCTTGCAGTTGCTCCGGTACTCTTTCCACTGCCCCTATGAGCATGAAATGGTCTACCTCCTGCTTGAGCCTCGCTACTTGGGAGGCCTCCTGGAGGTGGGGCCTGGGTGGAGGTCGTGGCGGTGGGAGCGACTGGAAGGGGATGGCGTACCCCGTGGCTATGATCTCCAGCACCCATTTGTCTGTGGTGATCCTTTGCCACTGGTCGTAGAATGGTCGGAGGCGATGGTGGAATAGCCGCTTCGGATGACCTTGTGCGATGGTAGTGATGGCGCAGCCCTGGATCTGTGTGTCAAACTTGTGGCCTTTGGCCCTGCCCCGAGGACACACGGCTCTGTTGGGAACGTCGCCTGGGAGTTCTGTACTGTTGGTGCTGTTGATGTTGCCCTTGCTCGTAACCCCTGCGGTACTGGGGACGCTGTTGCTGGTACTGGTACCGTCTTTGTTGAGGGTAGTACTTTTTCTTTTTGTATGGAGGGGTGTAAATCCCCAGGGTCCTAAGTGTGGCTCTTGAATCTTTACTGGAATGAAGGACCGAGTCAGTTGATTCAGCAAACAGCTTCTGCGAGTCGAAGGGAAGGTCAACTATCTTCGCCTGCAGATCCCTCGGTATACCCGAAGTCTGGAGCCAGGACTCCCTTCGCATCACCACTGCCGTAGCTGTGGAACGTGCTGCTGTGTCCGCAATGTCCAGGGCGATCTGAACTCCCGTCCTCGAGGCCACGTAGCCTTCTTGCACGATGGCCTTGAGCACCGGCTTTTTGTCCTCTGGAAGCGAGTCCATGAGAGAGGTTAACCTAGAATAGTTGTCGAAATTATGGTTCGCTAAGTGCGCTGCGTAATTTGCCATTCACAACATTAGAGTGGAGGAGGAGTAGACCTTTCTGCCGAACAGCTCTAGCTTCTTGGCATCTTTGTCTGTTCCCCCTGTCCTGAATTGAGATGTCTTTGATCTTTGTTGCGACGACTCCACCACCAAGGAATTTGGCTGTGGGTGGCTGAACAGGAACTCCATGCCCTTCGCCGGCACGAAGTATTTCTTATCTGCTCTCTTGTGGACAGGCGGAATAGTCGCAGGGGTCTGCCATATCATAGTGGCGGACTCCAAGATTGCTTCATCAAGCGGTATTGCTACTTTGGAGGAGGCCGGAGGTCTCAGATTTTTGAGGAGCTTATGGTGTTTCTCTTGCACCTCTGCTGTCTGGATGCCTTGTGTGAAGGCCACCCTCTTAAAAAGCTCTTGAAACTGTTTGAGATCGTCCGGGGGATGGACGTCCCCCGGGGCCGTAGCCTCGTCCGGGGAGGAGAGCGAGGAACCGCTGGGGTACATCTCTCTGGACCCTTCCGGTTCCTGTTGGTGATGGTACACCCTCTCACTAGAGGTTTGCGAGGGAAAATCTCGGGGTTCCATAACCAGTCCCCCCTGAGATGCTTGAGTCTCTGTCCCCGGTCGCAATTGCCCTCAGGGATACGCGATCGTCTGTGGGGATCTTTCCCTAGTAGATTGCCGATGGTGTCTATGCCCCGCGTGATAGGGGCGACCATGGCAGTATAGGCACTGTTCTTGGGAAGGTGACCTAGACCACTCCCTTGGTGCATACCCTCTGCGTCTGGGGGAGCGAGATCGTCGAGAGATCTGGGACACTGGAGAGAGCGATTTTGAATAGTATTCCAGCGGTTCAAACCCCAGGAAGGGTGAAGGTGGTCCCAGCCAGGGTGAGGCTGGTTGCAAAAATGGAGAAGGGGGCTCCGGGTAGGCTAGGGGGGACCCCTGCCTTCTAGTTGGAGTCTGCAACATAAGCGGAGGGCTGTGAGAAAGCAACTCCACAGCCCTGTGCGGAGAGGGGCTGCGATGCCTCGTCTTGTGTGCAGCCTTCCCCCTCCCTGGAGGAGGTAACTCCGCCCCTTGACGTGTAGGGGATCTCTGCCCCGTCCGTGCCGTGCTCGGCACGCTCGAGGGCGGTGCCGCACGTGCGGTGTCCTCCGGTGCCTGCAGGCTGAGTGCCTGCGCGCTCTGCACCACCGGTTCCCCGGGGGTCGGTGCCGCTGCTTGCGGTGCCGCTGGTACCGGCACTTGTTTAGCCGCCGCCCTGCCTGCGGTGTGGGGCGGCTGCTTGATTATCGGAGGCTGAGCCGCTGCCACGTGGCTCTCCGTGCCGCCGCTGATCAGCTGTTGCTGCGGCTGGGGGCTGCTCGCTCCTCCCGTCCCACTCGCTGTTGCTGCCGGCAGGGATCGGGCTGGGGAGGGTTTCCTCCGTTTTTGTGCTGATGGGGTGGGGGAGGCAGCTTTCCTTTTATGGGCCCCGGAGGGTCCCTCCTGCTGCGGCCGCTCTGGCACGTCTGGCTGGAGGGCCTTGTCGAAGAGCAGCATTTTAAGCCGCATCTCCCTGTCCCTCCTTGCTCTGGCTGTTAGTTTTGCACAGAAGGAGCATTTCTGTGCAACATGGGACTCCCCAAGGCACCTTATGCATAGACTGTGCCCATCGGACGCTGGCATTGCCTCTCGGCAGGACTCACATTTCTTAAATCCTGAAGAGGACATTGTTGGTGAGTCTTTCAGTTGTTAAACGGGTACTTAGCACCTTCTCTGTGCTGTTTTCCCCTTCTGATGGCCTGCCGCAGCAGGAGGGCTGATGGCCCTATGCTCCTGGCCTCCGGTGCTTGTTACTGGGACTGGACTGAAAGCTGTCCCGCTTGCTGTTTGTTTGTTTGTTTTTTTTTTTTAAAAACAACAACCGGCTAACTTGCAGTAGCCTAAGAACTTGAAAACTTTAAAGAAAAACAGTTAAAGCCTATTGAATACGCTAACTTGGCCTTAGCCTAGTCGGATTCCGTCTGCAGCCGACGGCGGTTAAGAGGAACTGGCGGGGACCGGATCGCGCACATGGCCAGGAGCGCGCAAGGGAGCGGTGCGCGGCGGCGCATGTGCGCGCCGGCAGAAACTGCTTGGAAGATCCGATCTGCGGCGCCGGGCAAGCCCGACACCTATTGTGGAGCACCCACGGGGACACTCGAAGAAGAAAGTGCCATTCTTAGGCCTGGTCCACATTAGGATTTTAGGCTGAATATAGACACCCTAGGTTCATTTTCTTAAGAATTGGTCCACACCACTGGGGCCATTCTGTCAACTTTTAATGGCTAGTGCAGAGAGAATACTGTGAAATTCGACATTCTTGGTCTCCAGGTGATGTCCCACAGTGCATCAATGTGACCACTCTGGCCAGCCCTTCAGTTTGAATTTTATTTCCTGTTTGGCAAGCATAGAACACCTCAGCAGCACACCTCAGCTTCACATCTAGCCATGAATGACCAAGGTCGCAAACAAGCTACAATAAGGAGTGCACAGTAGATCCAGGATATTATTACTGGGGTGGAGGTGCGGGGAGGCCAATTTGTGCTAGCAAAACTCCAAAGCAGCAAAAGAAATACTGACATCTATGCCAAGATCTCACATGGTATGGTGGAAAAAAGATACAGCAGGGACGCTCAGTGGTGTCATGAGAAAATATTATTTTTGATCCATGTAAAAGGAGACTGACAAAAAATTAAATAAAACCGAGTTTGTCATTTTTCACTTCTCTACGATGTATAAAGAAGTTCTAAAATCTCTACTATCCTCCACCTCATAAAAGGAGTTGTTTTTTTTTTAAAGAAAAGCCTATGAAATATCAAAAAAGTAATATCTGAAGTTCCTTGGTTGTACTAGAAGACTCATGAGGCCCTCAAATGTGCACTGCAAGATTTTTTCAATCCTTAATTCATGAGATATAGAGAAAAACAGAATGTGAGTGGGAGCACAAGGCTGAAAGTGAATAGTTCTAAATACAGCAACTGGACGATGTAGTACGTAGCTTAAAAATCAGAATGAAAGCCTACGCAAGAGGTTAAAGGTTCTTCTTAGACCTTACTCACCAAAAACTAAGATCTGACCCATCAGCAACTTAATGAGATACAAAACTACTCCTCAGGATATATATTCTGTACTATATAAGTATTATGTAGGCTGTCAGAAGTTATCTATTAGTTTCTGAAGAATTTGGGGTCAAAGAGGGATAAAGCTGTATTTCTATGTCAAAAGAAAGGAAAAATACTCCTTACAAATTTAACTATTTCACAGGAGGTTGCCTTTCATGAAAACATGTTTTAACCCAGTTTTTACTGGTTACATTTATAAGATTTTACTAGTAGAACACTGTTTCTTTAGTAATAAGCAGAAAGAAGATAACAGTTGTACAATCACAGGCAATTGCAATTTATACTAAAGACCATTTCTGTAATGAACTAACAAGATGTTGATCTTAACTATTAATCAAAATGCATTCATTTACAAAAGTAAGGCAAACTGAAAAATATTCCATTGGGTAAGCTCTTTAGTAAAAATCTCCATATGAATATTTACCAATATTTTCAATCACAGCATCATCTTCTTGTTAGCAGCTCCACAAAAACCAACATTGACTTTTAATTAGAAAGCTGGATGAATTACCTTTTAAAAGAAATCAGCATGGAAATGCAAACAAATATGAGCAAATTAGTTTACTTGCCATGTATGGTGAAAAAGCTGAGACAACTAGTTTTAAACTTCAATGAGAAAAATCAAATTACTGTGTAAAATGAATAACTTAAGTTTCCTGATAAAGTGATCATACCTGATTATATTTTAAAGACCTATCTGCATTCTGAGGGCTTACAGAATTGACTTTATGGTTCTTACAGCATATTTTTTTCCAGTGATTAATGACGGTAACTGGAATTTTTATAAGAGTGATTCCTTGGCTGGATGACAAAGTTTCCTAGTGGAGATTAACTATAAAGAATGGAGAAGTATCATTTACAATAAGTAGCAACAAGCGGAGAAAAATGCAGCTGATATCGCATATACTCACATCTATACTCTGCTATCAACAAGGTAGCACCAACGCATAAAATACAGCAAGGGCTGTTGTTGTAAACTGACACAGTTTCTTTGACTTCATCTGATGAAGAACTGTCCAATAATTTTTAATTAACTTTAAAATGTGAATATACTAAACAGAAAGAGGCAAACAAGTAATTAACACATTTTCATATTTCATTATTTGCAAGAATCTGTTTTTGCGCTCCATTTACTATTTAACATATCTCCACTTGCATTATCTGAATATAATGCCATTTCTAAACTCTGCCAGTTCTCCCCTGTAGAGTCTGATGAAAACCTCAATGCAAGAAAAGTGAAAAGAGAAACTGAGAGTAACAATTAAAGGTGTCTCTGGGAGCAACTGATTTGCATGACAAGCAGTTGCCCAGAAATTTACTCAATAATAACTTTATAAGGATTTTGACTGTTCACAGATTTATAGTATTTTCTTAAAAGCATTAGACACACAAAGGTCTTGTTTTAAAATATTTAGATGGGTTTCATGAATTCTTCTTGATCAAATATATTATTCAGCAATAATCAATCTATAATAACTTCATTACTTGTAATCTAAGTCCTAAAATAGTCACATTAAAATGTGCAGATAATGCATGATAATTGTTGCATTACTGTGTGATGGCACTATGTTGTTTCAACAAGTCATTAAGTTGATGCAATGTCAAGATGTAACATGTTTCATTCCATAAAAGGAATGCGGTTAAATACAGTGCTAGATAGTCAACCAAGTTAACACTCTTAGCATTTTCCAAACTTATTTTTCTATATTATTGTTAAAGCATGCTTAGCTCTCAGTTTTTTTCTTGACTTTTCCCCCAAATACTAATTTCTAAGGAAATTGTGACATGTTTTAAAAGCAAAAATAGGGTTTATTGGTAGATTTTTTAAAAACTTGTCCCTGCTGAATTATGTAAATTGGTCTTACTGCAAATTCCAGCATGGTGGTGATCTTACTGACTCTCAGAGGAGGAGCAAGATTGACTGGAAGAGGCTGGTGAAATACATCCACAGCCACACACATGCATCAGATACCAGAGAAGCTGAAAAAGGGAACAACACTTGCACAGCTTGGAAAGTTTTTTGTTCCCATATTTAACCTAACAAGCTCTTGTCAATTTCTCAGTAAAGCTTTATGTAGTAAAGCAAAACGTATGGACTGCCAAGCCACAAACATCACAAAAACTCAACCCGAGTCTACTTAGTGATTCAAAGCCACTTCTAATTTTCCAAGGAATTCACCTATCAAGTGTTGGGACAGATGTGAGACTTGAGAAGCATGGAAACATAAAAAGGCTATTACACTGAGATACACCAGATGCTATGGGAACAGGGATTATTGTTTTTTATATCTGTCTATCTATCTATCTATACATATACACACACCCCCTCAATTTAACGGACCCCGATGTAACGAACATTGGAAATAATGGACACTGTCTGCCAGCTCCCTTCTCCCCTCAGATAAATTCTGGAGACTCACCAGAGTTGCCAGGGCTGGAGGAGGAACCAGAGGAACTGGGAACGGGGTGGAACGGGGTGGAGGAGGAACCAGAGGAACTGGGGTGGGGGTGCGGCTGCAGCTGGGAGCAGGAGCTCTGCCTCCTCAAACCTGAGTGCATGGAGCATGTTGGCACCTGGCCACCACTGTCTGCAATGGTGCCGAGCAGCAGCCATGGTGCCGGAGGCTGCTGCCCATTGGCAGGCTGGGAGCAGCCATGCTCTACCTTTGCACAGGTGACTCTGAGCTGGGGGCCAGAGGAGCCACAGCACTCAGAGCTGCAGGAGGTGGAAGGAGCCAGGCCGGCATTCAGCTCCTCTCCTGGTATTTGGGAAAGGGAGCTGGAGATGTGAGGGAAAGAATGGGGCAAGAGGGCTGAAGGCAAGTGGGGAGGCAGAGGACAGGAGTGAATGATGGGCTGGGAAGGTCAGTGCATTGTCATACAATATAACCATTCAGATATAACGGACTTTCAGCATTAACACACACCCTTTCCCCGCATTAGTCAGTTCATTTGAGGGTTTACTGCGTGTGTGTGTGTGTGTGTGTACATATATATATTATATATACACTAAATATGTACATAAAATATATGACTATATAACTATATATAAATACAAAATATAATATAAAAGTAATATAAACATTTATATATAAAGACATAGTATAGAAAAATAGGAATATATATAACTATTTCCTGTCAGACTGCTTAAATATGAATATGTTTAAACATATATAGTCCTAGAGTAAATAAAACAACCAATTCACACTATTGTGGCTCTTGTGGCTTATGCTGAGCACTAATTGGCCCCTGAACCACTGAGATTGGAGCAACACAACATAGATGGCTTTTTATTTTAGCATAGGTATTCTCTGTAATGCTTTTCTTCATAGGCCCCAGCTCAATGGGTGCTCCAGGGCTGGAACTCCCATGGGGAAAATACAGCGGGTGCTGCCTTCCCCTTCCCCCTAGTATTTGCCGCAAGGCGGCAGGCCCACCATTCATTGCCTCCTGCCCCCCAAGTTGATCTGCAGCATGCAGGAGATAGAGGTTTAGGGAAAGGAATGTAATGAGAAGGGGCCTGGGGCAGAGCTGAGATGGGACTGAGCACTCCTGGCACATTACAAAAGCAGCACCTCTACTTTTGTCCGAAATAAATATATTGTGCTCAGTGAAAGCTGGCTAGGAACTGATAAAAGAGTGTGATTATCCCTTGACAGAACTAAGGGAAAGTGATTACCAAAGGTCAGACCTGCTGGGATACACAAAGTGAATTGCAAGGAAGACTGCAAGCTTAAATCCCTGATCTGGAGGGAAAAGGATGTGCAGAGATAGCAGCAAGGGCCCTGAGACCTTGTGGATGCCTTTTAACAGACCAAGGAGAGGGGGTTGCTGGTCCTGCTGTCTCTCTCTCACCATCGACACAAACTGGTCTACCCCACAGTCACTACCTCTTTACCTTTCAATAACTGGTTTTTTTCCAACATTCTCATTCTCCTTTTTCTCTTCTCTGACGCCAAAGTTTTCTCCCAGGATTGAACTCTTACCCTCTTCTAATCAAATCATCCAAAACAAAATGGTTATGTCTTTTTAGATTAAATAAAGTAACCATAATTTGTTTGTACTGCCAGTTTTTAATGTGTTTAATTGGGACATTACAAAGTAAAGACTAAAAGAAAGTTTTGTGTTGTTTCAAAATCACAGACTTTCGATAAACAAAAAAATATTGCTCTACTTTTAGGGACCGTATGTCTTCCAATTGCCACCCCCTATAAAAATCACTAGGGTGTATATCCATTCTGGAGATTATGCCTCTCTTACAGAGAAATCCTTCCAACTTTCACAAAGGGTGCCAGTGTTTCTGAAAAGCAAACAATGTTAAGCAGATTATTTGACAACCTTTTCCAAAGTCAAATCCTTTCATGCAATCAAGAACAGGAAAGGATGCTTTGAAGTGTCGCATATTTCATGGTATTAGCATTTCCAATTTTTCATATTTTATAACCAGGATATGAAAATCTTCACAAGATTCAAATTTTGTATAAATGGCCTTTAGGAATACTGGTTTTGTTATAAATTACATACGTACAACTAAAGACTAGGATGATGCTTTTTTGTCAGAAGAAGCTATTAATTTGCCAGCACTTAATCCACAATGTACAATCACATTTAGTATTTTGAAAAACAAACTGGAAATATATATGAACTGGGAAAAATAAAATCTGTGTTGTGTGTGTGCGTGTATCACAGCACAGACACACATCACTGCAGAAACACTTACGTAGGTTTGGTAAATAAACACTAGAAAAAGACAAGAGCACGTATTTTTTATCCAGTTTAGGCTACATTGCTTTGACTTACATCATTTCCTTTTGTGCCTTTTATTTGAATTTCTGTTACAAAAATAAACTCACCTCCCTTATTCCATTCACATAACCAGAAAGATTTTATGGTTTTAAATTATAATCACATTATTTTATTAAAAAGGTAAAAAGTACAATAGAATTACATTCTTTTTGCTACATTCTGAAAAAGTGAAAGTCCATGTGGAGCTCCATGAAGATCAAAATTTAGCTCATTCAACTAATTATCTTCCTTCCTTCCTGCTCATGAGCGGCTCATCTAGAAGAGGTGCTCATGTGACAGCTTTTCAAAAAAATTATGTTCTAATTGTCCTGTTGTTGGGTGAACTGGATAGGGGGTGGAGCAGAGCAGAAGGAGGTGGGGGCGGGCTTGGAAGTTAGGAGAAGAGGTAAAATGAGTTGAGGCCTGGGGCAGAGAAGGGGTGGAGTCTAGCACCTCCGGCACATTATAAATCAGCAACTCTGCTTTTGTCCTAAATAAATATATTGTGCTTTGGGAAAGTAGGCTGGTAACAGATAAACACTGTCATTGTCCCTTGACAGACCTAAATGAAGATGTTCATCTGAGATCAAACCTGGTGGGATAAACACAGTGAATTGCAGGGGGACAGCAAGTTTAAATCTCTGGTCTGGAGGAAGAAGAGACCTGTGGAGAGAGAACGGCAAGGGGTCTGAGACCTAATGGGTGGCCTAATACTACCACACTAATCCCCAAAATCACTCACAAGAATCTATTATCTTACATCATTATAACAACCATTTTCATGGGAAACATGAGACAAGTGAAAGATACTGCAACCATTATAGTGCAAGAATATCAAACACCTAGGTTCCTTTTATTCCCTCCATCCTATAGGAACAAACATACGTGATGCCAACCACGTATCAGACTGTTGTAAGTCCCTAAATACCCGAAGTAATATTGCCTTTGGTTCACAGAAACTAGAGATGGAAACCAAAGAGGGAACATAAATCCATGAAGAACTACACCTTAAGTTGTAAATGGATTCTGCTTTGTAGACATAAAGAAACATGAATACATGTAGCATCAAGGGATAACTTCTGACACCATACCAATCATATCACCAAAAAGCTGTCAATTCCTCACCATTACAGCTCTGCTTAAGATGTCATCCTTGAAATGCTAGATAACTTTTCTCAGAAAAAGGTTTGCAACTAAAACGTGCTTCCCTTCAGGCCTGATCAAAACTCATGCAAGCCGAGTAGTACCATTGCTGTTAATGCAGCTATGCTGATTTGTACCAGCTGAAGATCTGCTCTAATGAGTATCCTCCTATAGCTCATGTTCTTGGCTTAAGCAACTAGTTGCTTTGACGTTTGTCCCACATTGTCAAACCAGCAGCTGTGCCAATGCTCAACCACTATGGATAGGATGGAACATTGTGTCCCTATTTATCAGAGTGGGTGTTTAAGACAGAAATTGCACAGATAGGGAAGAAAATTCAATGCTCACATACAAAGTATCATCTGGATGTTGGTTAAGCACTCTAACCCCCCTGCTTCGCCTCCCCCCTTTTTTGAGTTGGGGAAGGGTCTGTTTGACATTTTTTAAGTTTTCTGAGTATAGTTGCTAAAATAATAGGTTACATCCACACTACAGCAATCTCTCAAAAGAAGTACTTCTGGAAGATATCTTCTGAAAGAACTTCTTTAAAAAATGGGTGTCCACACTAAAAAGTGGATCAAAAGAGTGAGCTGTTCTTTTGACAGAGAGCATCCAGACAGCCCCTGCTCATTCAAAAGAATTGGCCAAGGATCAAAAAATCAGGCACCATGAGGACTGTTCTTTCGAAAAAGAATAAATAAATAAATAAAAGGCTTGTGGAGCATCTACAACATTTTGTTTAGAAACAAGCTTTTGAAAGAAGGCACTCTTCCTGAAACGGGAGTGAAAGAACGCTTTCGATAGGAGCGCTGTGTTCTTTCAATTTAATTTCCAAAGAATGCTTTTTGTGTGTGAATGCTCAGCTGGATATTTCAAAAGAGCCCCTTCTCTAAAAATATTTCAAAAGAACTTGCTAGTGTAGATGAGGCCTTAGAGCTGGAAACACCTCCTTTCTTCTCCCTTATGAATTCTGTGTTTTAAGACAACCAGGGTTAGTGAATAAAAACCTACGGGATGCAGATAAGACAAGCTCTCTGACAGCTTGTCTCCACTTAAAATACTGCAGGAGTGTGGCTATATCTCTGTGGCACTTTAGTGAACTTCAGCATTAAGAGGAATTCTTCCAACAGTTTAGGTAATCCTCTTCCCTGAGAAATGGTATCTAGGTTGACCAAGCACTGTCAACACAAGAGGTTAAGTTGGTTCAACTGCGTTGCCTGGGGCTGTAATTTTTTACCCTTTTGAGTGATGTAGTTGTACCAACCTAATTTCCTATTGTAGACCAGTCCTGAAAGAGGGGTGCTAAGGGAATTATATAATGTACTTATTGCTTTCCTATTTTTCTTTGCTAGGCGGCAACATTCTTTTCTTCCTCTTTCTCCCTTCAGGCTTCATTGCCTAATTTCTTGTTTGCAAAAGGAATACTTTCACCACTCCATTTTACCCCTTGCAGGTGTTGAGCTTTGGTGGTTTGGGAAATGCAAAGTGCTGTGTTTTTAAACTTTACAAAAGAATTAGCCAAACATTTTACAGATTTTTAACATTAACACAGAAAAGGAAATATCATCTGGTGGAAAGTGATAGTGTACTTGCCCTGAACTGAGCAGGCATGTAGCACTTTTTAGTTGTATGGTTTGTGCAGTATTTCTTTTAATAAAGGGAAAAAGGATTAATAGTTATTATACTACACACCTATTCTAATTTTCCATATAATCAGCATGGATTAAAAATTCTAAGCTACTGAAATAACAAAACGAGGAAAATGCTTCCTATAATTTTACAGATTAACATTCAATGTTGTTTTAACATACATTTTTCAGTTGATTTTATTAGTAAGTAACCATAGTCATGATATCTTTCTGAAATATTTTTCTTCCATGTTTTAAAAAGTTGATAGTAATTGCAACTTTTTCAAATAAAAATAACAGATGCCCTCCAGGGGTGTTTCAGTCTTTCTTGCTTTCCAAACTAAATTTGACATTTTATCTGCAATAAGTTAAAGTGGGAAACTGAGGCCAATTACATCTTACACTATAGAAATACTATTCTTAAACAATATTAATATTATTCTCAGTTATCTGGCCAATGTTTGGTTCATAAATTCTAAAATAGAAAATGCTCTGTGTAACTAACTAAAATGCTTCCAAAATCCAGAATACCATTTTGCTAAAAAATAGTTTTGCCAAACTCCCTTGTGCATTCACTCAGACAAGTAATTATCTTCCCCACAAGCCAAGAATATATCATTAATTTATTCCATTATCATCACTATTGGAAAGGTGACAAAGATATTCTATGTCTGGGCTAGTAAGGTTGACTATTTTGCAAGCCTGTAGTAAGTAAAAAAAACAAAACAAAACACCAAACCAAAAAAACTTCACTGCGACAAGTCCCTTGTCGGCCCCAGAGGTCCTGCACTTCTTGACAGAGTTTTGTTGTGTACCTCAGAGACTCACGGAGGCCCTTCCACTGCCTTGGGTCTTTCCAGAGGCAAGGGTCTCCGTTTACTGAGCCATCCTCTTCATAGGCGTGTCCCAAGTGGGGGAAGTTTCAAGACCCCTTTCCATCCACTAGGGTGGCTCTCTAGAGAAAGGGTGGGGGGAGCCTAGGCCTGCCCACTACTCTGGGTTCCAGCCGAGGGACCTAGATGGGAGACAGCTGATGAGGCTTTTCTCCTGCCCCAAACACAGCAGCCTTTCCCTGGGCCACTTCTCCCACGGCTTCCCTCTAGCACCTTCCCCCTGTACCTAGCTGAGCTGCTCCTCTCTTCCTAAACCTCAGTCCTCCAGCCTCTCTTTCTGGTCCGCTCCTCATCTCCTCCTCCCTCTCACCCTGGGGGAAATCTTTTATAGCAAACTAAGAGGCCTTAACTGGCAATAGGGGCCAGACTAGCCTTTTTGCTGAAGACTGATTCTTAATGAGCTCCACCTGTGAGCCTAGTTGGGGAACAAAAAGGCACTGATCCATCGCCCAATATATTTGCCTTCCACCAGGCTCTTGTAGTGTGCTGCCTCTGGTCTGCCACATCATGGTATAATAAGGTCACAAAATAGCAGTTCTTTTTCCTTTTATTAGGTGAGATTTCATGGGACAGACCCACTTCTTCAGACCATAGCCAGACCAGAACACTATGGTCTGAAGAAGTGGGTCTGTCCCATGAAAGCTCACCTAATAAACTATTTTGCTAGTCTTTAAAGTGCTACTTGACTGCTTTTTGTTTTGATAGTGTATAGACTAGCATGGCTTACTCTCTGTTATTATTTTTCCTTTTAGTTTATATTGCTCTAACATTAATATCTAAACCATCCCTGATAGACATCTATCTAACCTGTTCTTAAATATCTCCAGTGATGGAGATTCCACAACCTCCCTTAGCAATTTATTCCACTGTTTGACCGCCTTGACAGTTAGGAACTTTTTTCCTAATGTCCAATCTAAACCTCCCTTGCTGCAGTTTAAGCCCTTTGCCTCTTGTTCCATCCTCAGAGGCCAAAAAGAACAAGTTCTCTCCTTCCTCCTTGTGACTCCCTTTTAGATACCTGAAAACCGCTATCATGTCTCCCCTCAATCTTCTCTTTTCCAAACTAAACAAGCCCAGTTCTTTCAACCTTTTTTCATAGGTCACATTCTCTAGACCTTTAATCATTCTTGTCGCTCTTTTCTGGACCCTCTCTAGTTTCTCCACATCTTTTTTGAACTGCGGTGCCCAGAACTGGACACAATACTGCAGCTGAGGCCTAACCAGCGCAGAGTAGAGCGGAAGAATGACTTCTCGTGTCTCGTTCACAACACACCTGTTAATGCAGCCCAGAATCATGTTTGCTTTTTTTTGCAACAGCATCACACTGTTGACTCATATTTACCTTGTGGTCCACTATAACCCCTAGATCCCTTTTTGCTGTAGTCGTTCCTAGACAGTCCCTGACCATTCTGTATGTGTGAAAGTGATTGTTCCTTCCCAAGTGGAGCACTTTGCATTTGTCCTTATTAAACTTCATCCTGTTTACCTCAGACCATTTCTCCAATTTATCCAGATCATTTTGAATTATCACCCTATCCTCCAAAGCAGTTGCAACCCCTCCCAACTTGGTATCATCTGCAAACTTAATAAGCGTGCTTTCTATGCCAATATCCAAATCATTGATGAAGACACTGAACAGAACCGGTCCTAACACAGACCTCTGTGGAACCCCACTTGTTATACTTTTCCAGCAGGATTGAGAACCATTAAGAACTACTCTCTGGGTACGGTTATCCAGCCAGTTATGCACCCACTTTATAGTAGCCTTGTCTAAATTGTATTTGCCTAGTTTTTTTATAAGAATATAATGAGAGACCGTATCAAATGCTTTACTAAAGTCTAGGTATACCACATCTGCCGCTTCTCCCCTACCCACAAGGCTCGTTATCATATCAAAGAAAGCTATCAGATTAGTTTGACAAGATTTATTCTTTACAAACCCATGCTGGCTGTTTCCTATTACCTTACCACCTTCCAAGTGCTTGCAGATGATTTCTTTAATTACCTGCTCCATTATACCTTGAAGGTGGCAATAACGCCCTGGTCCATTAGCTGCATGATTGGCATTGTCTGAGGTGGCATGAAAAGAGCTCTGATGTTGGGATACAGGGCTCCATAGTCCAGGGCATAGGTACTAGCATTATCCAGAATCAGAAGAATCCTGAATGTCAAATGTTGTACCTGGCAATACTTTTTCATTTCAGGTCAAAGGAATCCATTAACGAGTCACAGAAAACTTGTCTTGTTATCCAGGCCTTTCTGTGTGATTTCCATATAATAGGAAACCGATATTTCACATTGTTCTTCATAGCTCATGGATTTTCATTTTCACAGACAGCAGTCACTTGAGCTTCTGGTCACCTTTAGCATTGCCCCGTACCAGCAGAGTTAGGCAATCTTTAGAGGCCTTGAAGTCATGAGCACTTTTTTTGGTTAATAATTTATATAAGTTCTGGATGACATCTATCTCCAATACAGAATCATCTCATCTGCATGAAAAACTTGGTGAAGGTCATAGCTGCCTCCATCAATCACTTTCTTAAGCATTTTTAAATCCATACCTCTTCTGGAACTGGTGATGCCATCCCCAGCTTGCAGTGAAAGTTTCCCTCAGCAGTCTCTTCTTCAACAATTTTTAAGTCCTCATACAAGCTGATGGTCTTCTCCTGAATCAGGGCGAGGCTCATCCAGGTACTGTTTTTATGCAGCTCTTCCAGCCACAGAGCCAGTATCCATTCTATTTTTCCATTTTAGCACTTCTTTGCTGCATAATCTCTACAGACAAATGCTTTGAAGCATGCTTCGCTTTACTCACAATATCCTCAGGATTCTTGATAATAGTACATACAGTCATTGGTGGCAGTCCAAGATGGCAAACAATATCAACAGAATGTTCGAATTTTTTACTGTGCTTTATAATTTCCAATTTTACATCCAAAATCACATTGTTGTGGCACTGTTCGCATTTACTAACTCCACTCATTCTGCTAGCATAGGCATTTGTTAGCCAATTACCTGGTGAGATACCATGTGTGCCCTTACTTCATCCAAGTCTTTAACTGCTAGGACAGACAGTCCCTTCGCAGTGGGCAGCCAGGGGTGGCTGACAGATGCCTCAAGGATTATCACCCAAGTCTTAACTGCTAGGACGGAAAGTCCCTTCACAGCAGGCAGCCAGGGAGGCTGACGGGTGCCCCAAGGGTTGTACTGAGAGCCTCCTTCACAAGAGCCTTTGACTGCTAGGACAGACAGTCCCTTTGCAGCGGGCAGCCAGGGAGGCTGATGGGTGCCCTAAGAGTCTGCCCCATGCAGGTGGCACGACTCAGCGCTCAGCTCACAGTACGCCTCACCAGTAACCATGCTAATACAGCCAAAACCGGCTGGGGTTCTTTATTTGTGTTCGGTTTGCACAGTAACAGGAGGAGTCAGGCTAAAACTTAAACAGTTACTATTTATTTGATAAGAAAGCTTAACTCTTATGGTTACAAGGTTTATGTTTCAATTCTTTGGTTACAAGCTAGCATATAACAAAGTAATTTAATTCACAGATCTATTATTAAATGCATGCAAAAGCAAAACACGTAGCAGGTATAATTCTCACCCCTGCGTTACCCGACTTGGTGTGGCCAGCGTCTTTCACTCAATCCCTCGGGAAGAAGAGTACGAGGAGGGCGTCCCCTGGGACCTCAGGAGGCAAAGACCTTCCTGAATTGGAGCTCACTTAGAGTGGGCTGCCGGACCCTTCTTTATACCCCTTGGGTCACGTACAATCTTCCTTATCTTAAAGATGCCAATTGTGTTAGATTGTCTCGTGATGCTAGTTCTCACAGGGGAGTTTCAGAGACTTAATTCACATCTGCGAGGTGGAGATAATTTAGACATTCTTTTCTCATGGGTGTGAGATGTAGGTATATCAATCACCGGTACTAGCCAAGGGCAGCCTGAGGCCCTGGTCATCTGCTAGCCCGTTTGTCTTTTGTTGTCTGGTTTCTGTCTGTCATTCAGGGTCATGATGAGGCAGCACATCTGTGCCCCTCCTGAAGCATCAAAGACTGTTCTCTCTCTCCCTTGTGATCCAAGGGTGGAGGTTCTGTCTGGCTACAGCATTATGCTTAGAACTCGTTTGTTTCTGACAAGGAGCTGAGGGAGATGTGTCAGAGAGCCACTTCCATTTGTTTCAGGTCTCTGCCAGTGCAAAAAGAGAAGTTACTCACCGTAGTAACGATGGTTCTTCGAGATGTGTCCCCGTGGGTACTCCACAATAGGTGTCGGGCTCGCCCCGGCACCGCAGGTCGGATCTTTTCAGCAGTTTCTGCTGGACCGCGCATGCGCCGGCGCGCGCCGCTCCCTTGCATGCTCCTGGCCGCGTGTGCGATCCAGTCCCCGCCAGTTCCTTGACCAACCGCCTCGGATGCTCCTGAAAAATACTAAACAGAGATCCGAAGCGGGGAGGATGGGCGGGTGGTGGAGCACCCACGGGGACACATCTCGAAGAACCATCATTACTACGGTGAGTAACTTCTCTTCCTCGAGTGTCCCCGTGGGTGCTCCATGATAGGTGACTACCCAGCACTAACCCAAGATAGGAGGTGGGTAATCGGTTTATGTGCAGCTTGTCCCCGAGAGGACTGCTGTCGAGAGATGGGTATCCTCTTGGAATACCCTGTGAAGGGCGTAATGTTTGGCAAAGGTGTCATAGGATGACCAGGTCGCCGCTCTGCAAATGTCTTTTAGCGCAATGCCCTTGAAAAAGGCTGTTGATGCCGCCACCGCCCTAGTGGAGTGAGCCCTAGGCGGGGCCAGTAAAGGAGTCTTTCTAAGTTTGTAGCACATTTTTATGCAGGATACGATGTGCTTCAATATTCTCTGCGAAGAGAGACCTTCTCCTTTTGATTTGGGAGCGAGAGAGACTAGGAGTCTATCCGTTTTCTGGAAGGACTTAGTCCTGTCTATATAGAAAGCCAGCGCCCTCCTCACATCCAGGAGGTGTAGGCGCGCCTCTCTGTTGGAGTAATGAGGCTTTGGATAAACGAGGGTAAAACTATAGGTTCGTTAATATGAAACTCTGAAGAAACTTTGGGAACAAAGGCTGGATGCAGCCGTAAGGTTACCGCCTCCTTGGAAATTACTGTGCAGGGTGGCGTTGCCATAACTGCCGCAAGCTCGCTCACCCTGCGAGCTGACGATTGCAAGAAGGAAGGTTGTCTTTATTGTAAGGAGACGGAGGGAAACCATGGCTAAGGGTTCAAACGGTGGTCCTGTTAGCACATTAAGCACCAGGTCCAAGCTCCACAAAGGTGGAAGCCGTTTCCGAGGGGGGTATAGGTTTACCAGCCCTTTGAGGAACCTGGTAACCATGGGATGGGCAAACACCGTCTGCCCTTCCTCTTCATGTCTGGAAGCCGATATAGCGGCAAGGTGGACCTTCAACGAGGATAGGGAGAGTCCGCCTCTCTTGGGGTCCAGTAAATACTCTAATATTACAGGTATAGGCGCAGCAAGGGGGGCTAATTGCTTGGTAGAACACCATGCCGTGAATCGAGTCCATTTTTGCTTATAGGGCTTCCTGGTGGAAGTCCTCCTGCTACTTTCTAGGGCTTGTTGCACTCCCTCCGTACACATGCTCTCTAGGGAGCTGAGCCATGGATTAACCATGCTTGCAGTCGCAGGCCTCAGGGGTGTGAATGCACTATGGACCCCTGGGCTTGCGTGAGCAGATCCGGCGCCACCGTAAGGGGCATTGGTGGACGGTCCGACATGCGCAGGAGTAAGTGGAACCATTGCTGTCGATCCCACCTTGGGACTACTAGGATCATTCGGGCTTTCTCTCTCCTGGTTTTCTGCAAGACTTTGTGGATAAGCACTGTGGGAGTAAAGGCGTAGAGCAGGGGGCCCCTCCACGAGATCGCGAATGCGTCCCCCAGGGACCCCCGTCCCAGTCCTGCCCTGGAGCAGTATTGTGGGCAGTTCTTGTTGTGTTGAGTGGCAAACAGGTCTATCTGGGGAAAGCCCCATACGTG
This sequence comes from Carettochelys insculpta, assembly GCF_033958435.1. Classification (NCBI taxonomy): domain Eukaryota; kingdom Metazoa; phylum Chordata; order Testudines; family Carettochelyidae; genus Carettochelys; species Carettochelys insculpta. The sequence continues at coordinate 17,965,345 of NC_134152.1, forward strand.
AAAAAATCGGTCGTAGCAGATCGGAATGGATCTGCCACTCGTGTGTGAGTGCGAAGCGCCTGCTCAGCTGGTCTGCCTTCGCACTGTGAGTGCCTGGTAAATACGAGGCTTGCAAGGTTATATTGTTGGCGATGCACCAGTTCCACAATCAGACTGCTTCCGCACAGAAGGCACGGGACCGAGCTCCTTCTTGCCGATTTATATAAAACATGGTGGAGGTATCGTCTGTACTGATCCCGACTACTTGCCTTGTATATGGTCTCGAAAGTGTTTGCAGGCGTTGAACACTGCTCTGAGCTCCAGTATATTTATGTGCAGTGACTGTTCTGTGGAGGACCACAGTCCTTGCGTCACCTTTTCGCCCATGTGTGCTCCCCACCCTATGTGGGAGGCGTCGGTACTGAGAAAAACAGATATTTGTGGTTGGTGAAAGGGCACCCCTGTTAGCATGTTCTTGGGGCTCACCCACCGTTGCAGGGACCTGTGCACCTCTGTCGTGGGTGACACCACCATGTGGACGGTGCGTGCTGCCGGTTTGTAGACACTCGCCAGCCAGTGCTGCATGCTGCGCATATGCAATCTGGCGTTCTGTACCACAAACGTTGCTGCTGCCATGTGGCCCAGCAGCTGTAAGCACGTCAGAACCGGCACCATAGGGCTGAAGGTGATGACTTGCATGAGGGAACCAATGGCGCGAAAGCGGGCATCTGGTAGATAAACCCTTGCTGTGATGGAATTTATACGTTCCCCTATGAACTCTATGTCCTGTGCAGGGTCTATCTTTGATTTGCCAGATTGATGACCAGGCCCAGAGAAGAGAACGTGTCTGCTGTGATGCGTATCATGCGAAGTACCTCCTCCTTCGAGGCCCCTTTCAATAGGCAGTCATTTTTTTTTTTTTTCAGATATGGGAATATAAACATCCCCTGTCTGAGCAGGTAGGCTGACACCACTGCCAAGGTCTTGGTGAAGACTCTGGGGGCCGAGGAGAGGCCAAACGGCAGAACCTTGTACTGAAAATGTTCTTTGCCTACCATAAACCGGAGAAAACGCCTGTGAGCCGGGTGAATAGTTATGTGGAAATACGCGTCTTGTAAGTCGAGGGCTGCGAACCAATCTCCATCGTCCAGTGCCGTAAGTATAGAGGCGACTGTGATCATCCGAAAGCGTTGCTTGCGCAAGTACCGGTTGAGGCCTCGAAGATCTAGGATGGGCCTCCAGCCTCCTGTCTTTTTCTCTGTGAGGAAGTATCTTGAGTAGAACCCTTTCCCTTGGACTTGCTCCGGCACTCTTTCCTCTGTCCCTATAAGGATAAGATGGTCTACCTCCTGCTTGAGTCTCACTTCGTGGGAGGCGTCCTTTAGGTGGGGTCTGGGTGGAGGTCGTGGCGGTGGGAGCGACTGGAAGGGAATCGCGTAACCCGCGGCTATGATCTCCAGTACCCATTTGTCTGTGGTGATCTTTTGCCACTGGGCGTAGAATGGTCGGAGGCGAGGGTGGAATAGTAGCTTCGGATGACATTGCGCGATGGTAGTGATAGTGCAGCCCTCGATCTGTGTGTCAAACTTGTGGCCTTTGGCCCTGCCCCGAGGACGCACGGCTCTGTTGAGAACATTGCCTGGGAGTTCTGTACTGTTGGTGCTGTTGATGTCGCCCTTGCTTGTAGCCCCTGTGGTACTGGGGACGCTGTGGTTGATACTGCAAACAGCTTCTGTGTGTCAAAGGGGAGATCAACGATCTTTGCCTGCAGATCCCTCGGGATACCCGATGTCTGGAGTCAGGACTCCCTGCACATGACCACTGCTGTAGCTGTTGAGCGTGCTGCCGTATCCGCTACGTCTAGGGCAATCTGAACTCCTGTCCTCGAGGCTGCGTAGCCTTTCTGCACGATGGCCTTGAGCACCGGCTTCGTGTCCTCTGGAAGCGAGTCCATGAGGGAAGTCAGCCTGGAGTAGCTGTCGAAATTATGGTTCGCTAGATGAGCTGCGTAATTCGCCATTCTCAACAGTAGGGTAGAGGAGGAGTAGACCTTTCTGCTGAACAACTCTAGTTTCTTGGCATCTTGTCCGTTCCCCCTGTCTTGTACTGAGAAGTTTTCGACCTCTGTTGAGACAATTCCACCACCAGAGAATTTGGTTGCAGGTGGCTGAACAGGAACTCCATGCCTTTCGTCGGGACGAAATACTTCTTATCCGCTCTCTTGTTTATAGGCGGAGTGGACGCAGGGGTCTGCCATTTTGTGGTGGCAGACTCCATGATTGCTTCATCAGCGGAATAGCTATTTTGGAAGAAGCCGGAGGTCTCAGGTTTTTAAGGAGCTTATGGTGTTTCTCCTGCACCTCTGCTGTTTGGATGCCTTGCGTGAAGGCCACCCTTTTAAGCAGCTCTTGGAACTGTTTGAGATCGTCCGGAGGACGGACGTCCCCTGGGGCCGTGGCCTCGTCAGGGGAAGATAGCGAGGAACCGCTAGGGTAAACCTCTCTGGACCCCTCTGGATCCTGTTGACGGTGATACATCCTCTCACTAGATAATTGCGAGGGAAAATCTCGGGGTTTCAGAATCAACTCCCCCTGAGATATCTGCGTTTCCGTCCCCGTCCGCGATTGCCCTCGGGGATATTGAACCGTCTGGGGGGATTTGTCCCTGGGAGTATGCCTATGGTGTCTATGCCCCGCGTGATAGGGGCGACCATAGCAACACGGGCACTGTTCCGGAGATGGAGACCTGGACTACTCTGGAGGCGCATACCCCCTGCGTCTGGGGGAGCAAGATCGTCTGGGTGATTGAGACAATGGAGAGACTGATTTGTGGCAGTACTCCAGGGGTTCAAAGCCCAGGAAGGGCGATGGTGGTCCGAGCCATGGTGATGCTGGCTGTAGGAATGGGGATGGGGCTCAGGGTATACTGGAGGTGACCCCTGCCGCCTCAATTGGAGTCCGCAGCATAAGTGGAGGGCTTAGAGCGAGTAGCCCTGCAACCCTGTCTGGAGAAGGGCTGCGGTGCCGGGTTTTCTGGTCTGCCTTTCCCCTCCCCTGTGGGGCTGGCTCCGTCCCTTTCCAAGTCAGGGATCTCGGCCCCGCTGTCTGCGCCGCACTCGGCACACTCCGCTGCGGTGCTGTGCGGGTGGTCTCCCCCGGTGCCTGCAGGCCGCGTGCCTGCAAGCTCTGCACCGCCGGTTCCCCGGGGGTTCGGTGCCGCTAGCTGCGGTGCCGCCGGTTCCGGCGCTTGCCTGGCTGCCACCCTGCCCGCGGTGCGGGGCGGCTGTTTGATTATCGGAGGCTCAGCCTCTGCCACATGCATCTCCGCGCTGCCGCCGCTCAGCTCTGACTGTGGCTGGGGCTATGCGCTCCACCCGTCCTGCTCGCTGTGGCTGCCGGCAGGGATCAGGTTGGTGAAAGCTTCCTCTGTTTTTGCGCTGATGGGGTTAGGGAAGCAGCTTCCCTTTTATGGGCCCCTGCGGGTCCCTCCCGCTGAGGCCGCTCCAGCATGTCTGGCTGGAGAGCCTTGTCAAAGAGCAGCATTTTCAGCCGCATCTCCCTGTCCTTCCTTGCTCTGGCTGTGAGCTTTGCGCAGAAGGAGCATTTCTGTGCCCATCGGAGGCCGGCATCGCTTCGCGGCATGACTCACACTTTTGAATCCTGAAGAGGACATTGTGGTGAGTCTTTGAGTTGTTAATCGGGTACTTAGCACCTTCTCTGTGCCTTTTCCCCTCTCGGACTCAGCCTGCCGCGGCAGGAGGCCTAATGGCCTTACGTCCCCGGGCCTCCGCTGCTCCGCTTGCTACTAAGGCTGTAAAACTTTACTTTTTACTCTCTTTTGTTTTTTTTTTTGAAAGCAATAACAAGCTAACTTAAGCTAAAGACTGAAAAAGAAGCTCTAAACACTTTAAAAACATTGAATACGCTAACTCTGGCCGTAGCCTGAGCCGATTCCGTCTGCAGCCGATGGCGGTTTAAAAGGAACTGGCGGGGACCGGATCACGCACGCGGCTGGGAGCGTGCAAGGGAGCGGCGCACGCCAGCGCATGCGCGGTCTGGCAGAAACTGCTGAAAAGATCCGACCTGCGGCGCCGGGGCGAGCCCGACACCTATCGTGGAGCACCCACGGGGACACTCGAGGAAGAACATGAATTAGGTGGGTGTGCACATGGGGAACATAAGGATGGAAATGCGGAAAATGTAAGGACATGAAGAGGAAACGTTCTCCTTTTTGGCAGTGACAGAAATGAGTACTATATCTAGGGCCCCTTTTCATCTCAAGAGATGGTGGGTAGCAGCAATGGTGAGGATATATGGGCAGTGTTTGAGTCTACAGCTTCCTCTCATGGCTTATCCACCCAATATTGGTTTTGCACGGTTGATTGCAATGACCGCATGTCAGTCTATTTCCGAATTCTTGAGTCTAAGAGCTTTTCCTTCTAAGACAAAGTTCTTTTGCATGGCTTGCACATATACTAGCAAAGGATGATGTGCCCTGTCACAGCAGTCTTCACCAGGTATTTCGATGTAGATTCCCAGGATTTTGGACTGATGTTGAACTTTTTCATGGTGTTTTTGCGTGCATCCTTGAATCTTAGCTTCAGTTCACTGAAGAGGATTTCTTTGGGAAGACATTCCTCACCCATTCTTCTCACATGACCAAGCCAATGTAAGTCTTCTACTGTTGAGCATTGCTATGAGGCTGCATATGCCAGATCTTGACAGAAAATCTACATTTGAAACTTTATCTTGCCAGTTGATATTCATCATTCTCCGCAGCAGCAAAGATGGAAGCTGTTCATTTTTTTTCTCTTGGTTTGAGTAGGTGGTCCATTTCTTAGAACCATATAGCAGGACACTCAATACACATGCCTGTTAGATTAGTATCTTTGTTTTCACTGTCAGCTTAGGATTGTTCCAGGCACTTTTTGTAAGTCTGCCAAAAATAGTCGCTGCCTTCCTGATTCTGATGTTCAGTTCTTCGTCTGTGGATAGGTTTGTGGTGACAGTAGATCCAAGGTGACAGAACTGCTGAACCACACTTAATGGGCTGTTATCCAGAATGACACTGAGTGCTAAGTGGGGAGATATACATGTGAACACCCTGTATTTGGAGAACCTACTTTGACATAATTAGTGCTTGTGCAAAAAGGACAGGCATATATATTGTTGTTCACTGAATGCAAGTTGTAAACTTAATACCTTCCCTGCCTGACAAAACTAACTGAACCAAAACAATGGTTATACTAAACACAGCTATTTACATCTATTTACATGGAAGGAGCTAGGGAATTGTGGCACAGCAACAGGTACTTCATTACAAAAATGGAACAGCCACCGCAAGCTGTAAGAAGAGAACAGAGGGGTGCTGAGTTGCCTGGGTCATACATAGGCTTCACATAGGTGCCATTCCAGGGGGCTACCTGGACAACCTGGCTGGGTAGTTGCTAGGGAAAACTTTCTGACACCCATGCACACATGTGCACATACATCTAACTCGAACAAATACAAGCAAGCACTCGAAGCACAGAACATTAGTCCATCTACTCTGAACTTCTGCATATCTTCCAGTCATTGGCTCTTGTTTTGTCATTCTTTGCTGGATTAAAGAGCCCATTAGTACCCAGCATCTTCTGCCCAGGAAAGCATTCTTACACTGTAATCCACTCACCTCTCAATCTTTTTTAAAATAAACCAAACAGTCTTTTTTAAGAAAAATAAAACCAGAGGCTCTCAACCTTTTCAGACTACTGTTCTACTTTCAGAAGTCTGATCTGTCTTACGTACCTTTCCACCCTCATTGCTTATAATATCAGACCTAAAAACAGAAAAATGTCAGAGAACAGTATAATAGAAAAAATTGGTTACATTTTTACCATGTAATTATAAAATACATCAGTTGGACTACAAATACTGTACAGGTTGAACCTGTACAACCCATGACTCCCAGGCTCAGCAACTGGACCACCGAGTTCTGGCAGCTGGGACTCAGACAGCAAGAGGCTCTGTGGCTGGGAGCCCTGCCAGGGTCTGGAATCCAGCCAGTGCAGGTGGCAGCAGGGCTGCAGCCCATCCAGGGTTGGCAGACAGGACCGCAGTCAGATCACACAGCCCGAGTGAGACAGACTGACAGACGCGTCTGGCAGCCCAGGAAAGGTGGGTGGGCAGCATTTGAGAGTCCATCTGCGGTTGGTGGCAGTACAGCCCTGAGTGGAGCCGGTGACAGTGGGGTAGAGGGCTTAAGCTGGGCAGGCAGCCAGAAGCCAGGCCAGGGCCAGCAGCAGTGGGGCCAGCAGCCAGCTGAGGATGAAGGCCCAGTCAACTGGGGCTGGAAGTGGAGCCAGTTTGGGGGCTGGTGGCCAGATCTGAGGGTGGAGCTGAGCACAGGAACTGGAATTAATCTTCTGTGGTCCAGCAAACTCCCTCCATTTGGACTGGTCAGGTTCCGAGGATGTTGGACCAAGCGAGTCAAGCCTGTATGCACATTTTAGTTTATAGTACATTGATCAATATAAATGAGTCAATGTCAATACACAATTTTAGTATTTACTGACCCTACTGGTGCTTTTTATGCAACTAGTTGTACAACTAGGCAAATATCTAGATAAACCGAAGTATTCCCAGGAAGACCTCTGCATACTCATGGTTGAGAACCACTGAGCTAAAGTAAACTTCCCCATTTTTTTCCAGTCTTTGCACCATGTGTGGCATTTTTTCTGCACTCTCCAAATTTTCAATCTCCTTCCAAAGATATTCCTGCATACATAATTCTACAATCAGTCTAACCCAGCGGTTTTCAACCAGTGTGCCATGGCTGAATTTGTCAATTTCCTCTTGCTGTGGCTCTTTGCAGAGCCACCACGGAGGGTTGGGGGTGACTGATGACCCCGCACCAGCTGGGCCTCAAGACTGCCTGAGTCCCAACTGGCACTGGGTTTGTCAATTCCACCCTCCCCCAATCACAGTGGCTCTTTGCAGAACCACCATGAGGGGAAATGCTGACCCCACAGGACATCATTCACTCTGGGAGGCAGCTAAAGTGCTGTTTCCCGGTTTGAACAAGCTGGAGGGGAGCTCTGGCAAGGGGGACGGAAGGAGGGAGGTAGCCTGTTGGAACTGGGACATGGTTTAAATGCCATGTCCTGGCTCCAATGGGCTGGAGGGGAGGGGAGGGGAGAGCAGCCTGCTTTCAGTGGTTACTTTTTTATTCAACATCCCTAGCATGGCATTGAGGAGATTTGAAAATGTGTCTGTGCTCACTGTGTAAGACAATGTCTATGGTGGTTTTGAAACATTAATGCATTTGATCCTTGTTTAGCTTGTTGTATGCACTACTACGTTGCAAACCTTTCCAGTAAGACTGTAACCATAGTAAATGTAAGTAAATGCGACACTTATGAACATTTGATTCAGCTGAAAAAAGAGGGTGTGCCATGGAATTGTCTTATTGAAGGGTGCTGTGTTACTGAAAAAATTGGGAACCACTGGTCTAGCCAATGCCATATAGAGAGAAAATTCAACTCCTTATTCCCAGTCATGAGTCCTCTGCTAATATAGCCAAAATTGCATAACACATTCATCCTCTAATCAAGCGCTGCTCCTCCAGCCTAATTCCTTAATGTGGGGCTATCACACTAATTAGTCTTTTCTGAGCTTCCTTATCTCTTTCAGGGCTGGTGTGGGGAACACACACTTTCAGAGAGACTCCCAACTTTGTTGGTTTGTTCTTAGAAATAGTAAATTAGTTGTTCAAGAGACACACTTAAGAAAACAAAAGGAAGAATGAGATAAGGAGAGAAGAGGTGAAGATGAGGGAAACAAACACAAGGCAAAGTGGGGGCAGTGAGAGTTCGGAGAAAATAGAGATTTGAAAAGTACAGAGTATCTGGGGTGCAAATACATGAGCAGAAAAAGACATAAATAATGCTGCAGAAGTTCTTGAGTCTCACTTTGCTACCACTAGTAGTGAGGGAAAGGACTGCTGGGCAATCCTTCCAAACAAGAGACTTTCAGAGAGGGACCTTGGCTTTCAAATATGACATGGAATGCGGGCCATATAACAAGACTCAGTTATTATGTGCTCTACAGAGCACTTCTGGCATGGTGCTATGAGATCAAATTGACAATAGCCACATGTAACATCACTAGGTTGCAGCTGTGAGGAACCAAATGCCAAACAGCTCCCTCACACTGTAATAATCTTCTTCATTATTCTAAACTGACGTCAAAAAGCAGTGCTCAGATAGATCACTACTCTGGATAATTCAAACATGCTTACAAAGTATTTCATACTTCAGCTACTTTTATTTAATTTTAAACCCCATCTAATGCTGCTTCTATGTTAAATTAACTGGGGAACCACTTGCCAGTCATTGCATTTGTGGTCCTTGGTCTTCAACATTACCTGTGGGTGCAGAGCACCTACTAATTTTTCCCTGTGGATGCTCCAGCCCTGCAGCATCCACACAATGCCTCTAGGTTCAACTCATGATTTTTCATTTCTTGATGCTGGCAATACTGACATTATTGCCTCACATGCAAAAGTCAGCAAAGATTCTAGAACAGGTTGTCAGAAGAGGAAAACAGAAAACAGAGATCCAGCTGTGGAAAGGAAATGAAAATCAGATTGTAAATAGATATAAAAATATTTCAAGGTTTTTATTCCAATTTATTCTTGAATTGTAAGCAAACCAAAGAGGAGTTGCTCATAATATTCTCCCTATTCAATCCACTCTCAAAAAATGTATCTTTCTTTATTGGCTATGGAGCCCATATTTGTAAACAGAGTTTGAGAGACACCTGCACACAGGAATGACTAGATGTCTAAAACGTTCAGTTTTAAACACAAAAGTGCATGTCACCTGGTTGTTACCAAGGAAACAGGATCACTGCTGTAATGACCCAAAACTTTACCTGATTGAATGTTCTATTTTAGAGAAAAAATTTAACCTACTCCTAGACTGCTAGAAGATAAGCATGTTACAGCAGTAATCTACATGGGCTACAAAAAATCCTTCCTGCCAGAGGCAGGGATACTGCTGTGTTCATTTACTAGCAAGGGGAACAGGATAAAGAGAGAGAAACATGTTTTGCCAGGAATGACAACCATTCATTTCTCCTGACTGGTCTGTCTTTTATGACTAATCCCCTTTATTACTAGAAGAGAAAACTAAAAAAAAAAAGCCCATGTTATAATGCCTGGGGTCACAACCAACATAAACATACACAAAAAGCAATTGACCATTGTATACAACTAAACACGATGATTTATCACAACTCAGGATGGGCCTGATTTTTCTTAAGTAGGAGTATGATGTGTCAGGCCGCATGATAGACACACTGTACAAGCTGATGGGCAAGCTTTATGCACAGTATTGAATACAGAAAAAACAAGCTTAGGTGCAGCACTTATTTTCATAATAGGCAAAGTGGCATTCTCACTTTCCCAGGGGGCACAGCCCCTAATTTGAAAAAGGAGAGGGAAAAGAATCTAAAAGACACACTTGTAGCAAAAACATTACACTTAATACCAAGTTTTAAGATGGCACCTTGAGGAGCCCTGTAAGAAGTTTGCTGTAATACTGAATATCATTTTTTTTTGTTTTCATTTTATTTCTAGTTCCTTCCGTTTACAGTGGAAAAAAAAAAAGAGATAGACACCGAGTACGTTTCCCCTACTTGATTTAGAATCTTATTAGTAACTATCTAGCTTTAAATTTTTGCCCTAAAGACCTCAAAGTAAAAGCACTCTCTAGAGCACTGCTAGTATATTTGTAAATACAAGAGCCACATACTTTTCTTGCTACATGTCAAGAAATGTATATACATAGTGCCAGCATTGCCTGATTTTGTTGTTTTTTTTCCTGATACAACACGAAGCAAGCATTTCAATCTTACTCACAGGGCAACTGTGAAAGCTGATAAGCCCTCGAGTGTTCCCAACTCTTGGCTGGAGAGCGTGTAAGTACTTTATGTGCTAAATTATTGCCTTCATGAGCCCTGTAAAGGTAGCTTTGCATACAGAGAAGCTTGACTGAATCTACTTGATGGGAATATATTCATAAATACCCATGATTTAACTATTCGTGAGGATTGTTGAACAATTCATAGCAATTAACTCTGCAGAGCTAAGTCTTATTGTAGTTATTTAGATGCTAATCTACTTTAAAAGTCATATTGCTTGCAACTGAAATGGATTTTTGCCTTACACTAAGCTGTAATATCAAATGAGAGATTTTATAATGAAAAAACTTGCAGTATTATGCATCTACTTAATGCTAGTTTGATAGAATACCAGCAAGAGCAAGCAACATTCACTCAAGCATGTTATGTGAGGTGTCTTTGATCAGAAACTGTGACAAGGTCAGGTGTTTCTTTAAGACTAGATCTGAAGGACTGATTCTATATATAAAAAAACCATAAGCATAACACAGGGAAAAAAAGCTTTGAATTTTATTTATCCTGGATGTTAACATACTTCAGCACAAAAATGCCTTAAAACAGCAGTGTCCAATAGGAATTCAAAGATCGCCACCCTTGTGGTTGTTGTATTTTCCACATTATTAAATAAATATCTAAATAAATGCACTCCCCCTCCCCCAGATCCAAGCTCCCCCAGAGCCACACACTCTCAGTACCCCCTTTAAATAAATACCCTCCCCCTCCCCCAGAGCCAGGCACCATCACCTCTGTCCCGTTCTAATTCAATGCTGGTTACTCACCGGAGCTGCCGCCGCCATGCACTTGTTTCACCAAGTGGTGGGGAGCACGCACAGAGTGGGTGGATGACACACCCCACATGCAGCTCGCAGGAGGAGTCGCATTTAAAGGCTCCAAGAGCTACATGAGGCTTGGCCACTCCCATATTTGCCACAATGCAGTGTCCTATTCACCACATGTGGTGAGTGGTGAATGTCTTGGACACTGCAGCCTTAAAATACTGCATACATTTAAAAAGAAGTATGGATTAGCTTCAAACCACTATGGCTATACTCTGCAATAGTGACCTGAATGCTATAGAAGTTTTTTCGGTGTAATGTAAAGGTAGGAGAAGGTATCAAGAAATTCACAGGAGTCTTAGCTTCCAAAAGTTCAAATTCTCTCTATCACCAGGAAAATATACCTCCTGACATAAGAGGTGCATCTGCACTAGCCGGCTACTTCGAAGTAGCTGGCACAATGTCGAAATAGTACGTGTCGTGTGTACACGTGCCATGAGCTATTTTGACGTAGAAATCAACGTTAGGCAGCGAGACGTTGAAATCACTATTCCTATCCAAAGATTGGAACAGTGCCCTACTTCAACATTCAACATTGAAGTAGGGCGTGTGTAGACAATCCGCGTCCTGCTACATTGAAATAGCGGGGTCCTCCATGGTGGCCATCAGCTGAGGGGTTGAGAGACGCTCTGTCCAGCCCCTAGCGAGCTCTATGGTCGCCACGTGCAGCAGCCCTTAGCCCAGGGCTTCTGGCTGCTGCTGCTGCTGCAGCTGGGGGTCCATGCTATGTGCACAGGGTCTGCAAACGGTTGTCAGCTCTGTGGATCTCGTGCTGTGCAGGCCGAGTGTGTCTGGGAGGGGCCCTTTAAGGGAGTGGCTTGGGGCTTTGCTGGCCCCTAATTTCAACGGGGAGCGCTTGTGTGTGTGTGGACACTCCGCATTTCCTTCCAGGGAGGCTCCTTTCAACATTGAACGTCGATGGCACCAGCTCTGGAGGATGTGTAGGTGATACATGTTGAAGTAGCCCATTTCGATGTTCTTACGTTGAAATAGACTATTTCAATGTATTGTGCAAGTGTAGATGTAGCCAACGTGTTTTATATGATTACAGCACATAGTTCAAGTGCACTATTCAGTACAGTTTTAAACAAGACAACTTTTTGGAATCTTCTGAAAACAAGAAACTTAAAAGCATACAGGTTTCTTTCAGAAAATGTGAACTTAATTATGGAAAGTGGGGCTGCCTGTGATGTGTTAGAAACAAATGGCTTCTAGAAAGGGATTTGCCCATTCATTTGCTAAAATCCACATGCATCTTTGTTTAAATGCAGAGGTATTTTCTAAACTACTGTACAAGTCATCTAAGTGGCTGCTCTATGCCTAGCAGAACTGGGGGAAAAGGATTTGTACAAAAATATTAAAAATGCAGTTAGGAACAAAGAATAGTGCTGCAGTAAGATGGACTCTGATGGACAAAAGCAGAGGACAATCTGTAGCACTGACAGTAATCAAGAAGTTCAAAATTATAATAATATAAATTAAGGCTCTGATATAGCACTGAGAATACTCAAGCTCCATATGGGCCTAAGGACTGCCTGTGTATGTCTCACTGCAGGAGTTCAGCCTTTATCACTCCTGAAGCGTGACAACATATTTTTTGCCTCTGAGTATAAAAGAAAAATGATTTTTTTTAATTTGATCTTACAAACATAATTCATCAACACCAAACCTGCTTTTGTAACAATGCCTGCAAGACACAGAAGAGCTAATTTGATAAACATCTCAACAATCTTATGGAAGAAACCAATAATAAAATAAACTACTTCAGTTCTTGAAAAACACCAGATATATAGCTTTGCCGTATTCAGTTATATCACTGTGCAATCCACTTAATTTTTATGATGTACTGGAACAAAGATGAGATCAAATGGTTACATGGCTTATATCACATGGCTTATCTGTTTTTGGTCAAACAAATCAGAAAACATTCACAGGAAATATTCCAGTTTTAATGAGTTGAAAATATGGGAACATATGAAAAAGAGATACTTCAGAACTGATCATCATGTCAAAATCTCAGAATGTTATACCTCATTTATCAAATGACATAAGAAAAGCTGGGTATGCGTGTGATTAAATTATATAAGAAATAAGAAATTTGTTTAACAACATGAAACTAAAGTATTTCCACAATTGCAAGAACAATAAAAGTTATGACAGGGATTTTGTATCATCCTACAGTTATTCGTTAAGAAAAACATGAGAATTGGAGCTATTTCAAATGAGAGTTTTCCTCTGTAGAGGATTATGTAAGACAAATAATTAGATTTCTGTTAGAATATAAAAAAATAGAACACTATATGTGCTATTTTTCCATAAAGTGTTGCAGGGCAATAAGCCCAGTGAGAGCAAGTCTGGGCCCAGGGCAGAACAGTCAGTGGGTCCTCATGCATATGCAAGCTCCACCCATATGGACATGATCTAGCTGACATTTGGGCATGACTGCACCTGCACAGGCTGTTGTTTCCACAAGTCTGCCCAGCTGCCTTCTCCGCTGCGGGTATCATCCACCCCGCACATGTCTAGGAACTCTGCTGCCTGCCTAGGTAATCCAGGATCCTTTAAATCTCCTGGATCCCTGGGCAATTGCCTCCTTTACCTCCTCCATGGGTGGGCCTGCAAGGAAATATCGACAACATGAGATGAAGGGAGATGGGAAGATCAGTAAGGGGGGAAGAGAGATGAACCAGGTAATTTCTCCGGAAAACTGAAATGACTATGAGTAACACAGGTTCCCCTTCCTGAAGGGAATATGAATGAGAAATTTTGATTAGCCATTTTCACATTCCAGTTTTACCAAATGACAGAGAAACAAAGTTCTCATCAAAATGCTGTCCTGGATGACTTATGGCATTGTTCCAAACTGAAGGACTTTTGGTCTCTTGTAGGAATTACTGAAGAGATATACCACCCAAATTCCTCTTCCTAAAGTCTAAGAAAGTACCCCAAACTGCTGAAACTAAACAAAGAGAAATACCCATTTAAATCTCAGTGTGATATACATCATCATGCTAGTCCCAGTCCTAGAAGCAAACTGAGAGTGTGGACAGACCTCTAAACCTGAACGAGGCCAACTTAAATTCAATGGAGGGATATACGGGCAAAGTGAGGATCACCCACTTAGATTGCCTTACAGGATCGAGGCCCACAAATACAAAAATAAACATAAGCTACAGAAATGAAGTTGACAGGAATGGAAAAAAAAAAAGAGGAGAAATGGAAAAACTCACTGCCCCCCTCTTCTAAAATATTAACTGAACTATTTGAGGAAAAACAGAAGACCAAGCGGGATGAAATGATAAAAAATATCACTGATAAAACTCTAAATATCCATATGCATTCTGATGACTTGTTTATTCTGTTCAATCCTGCTTAATCTTTTCTATTGCTTATCCTTTCAACAAACATGCAAAAATGTGTCCATAGCTTTGTTCTTCTTTGACAAAATATTAATAACTATGGATATTACTATTTCTGAATAAAAATTGCCATTCTGAGCTCTATTTAGTTATACTTTGACCCCACCAATTTCTGCAACTCAGCATGTTTAGCACTGTATTCAGACTCAGGAGACATCTCCAATTTAATGGCTCTTTGGACTTTGAATGCTATTGATATTAAGAACAACGAGGAGTCTTATAACACCTAAAAGATTAACAGATTTATTTAGGCATAAGCTATCTCAGACAAATCTGTTAGTCTTTAAAGTGCCACAGGACTCATCCTTGTTTTTGCAGAGATAGACTAACATGGCTACCCATCTAAGAATTAATATTAATAATACTGTATGGACTAGACAAGTCCCAGGATATCAATTTATAGAGAAGAAATCTCTATGGTTGCACTGACTATTTAGATACACTCACTCAGTACTGCCACTGAAGGAATAAGCAATTCCTCATAGTATAACACAATAATGAAAAAAAATGCAGCTACAGTAGACAATATGTACTTTCCAGTTCTCTGAAATGCTAACAGAGCACAGTAATATGGGGAGAAGATTTTTAGGTTATTTATGGATGGGTCTTGTTCTATACTGGATCCACTTATTGATGGCTCTGGGTTGAAATGGGAATTTCATTTACTTTCTTTAGGGTGTTGCATACTTGCTAGGTAAGTGAACTATTTTAGATTATGGAGGCAATAATCTGAATAGCTGGTCTATGTAGGGCTTTTGCTGGGTCAATTCACAAAGTGTAGGCATTACTTAAACCAAAAAGCTTAAAAAAGAAAACACCTCTAAAAGATGAAAGATAAAGAAATCTGATCTTGAAATCTGATCAATCGAATAGGAGCCAATAAACACTTTGACTACAAGACAAGTTTGATATTTATTGTTGGGGGAAAAAAAGAAGGAGGTGTCAAAGATTTTGAATGCTGACAAATAAACTCTGATAAGGATTCATGACTGCATTCTCTGGTTAATTCAACTCTGGGCAGCTATTAAGACACGCTGTATTGCAGGGATAAAAGTTTTAATCGCTTGGGGAAGTATGTGCCAAGTTGAAGAGAAAGAGGGAGAACTCATTAGTTTGAGTCCAACACTTCCCTTAGGCACCTCTGTAGAGGATGCATACATGAAGAGCTTCCTAATTTTGCTACTCTGGAGAAAATGAGCTTGTTGCTCAACAGGTTAGCCTGTTATCTGCAAAGTCAAGAACTACAACCTTGTGCAGAGTCTTCATTTTTAATAGACAAAGACTCATTGCAAGGACAGTGAAACTTTCATTTTTAGAGAACCAAAAATATTACCACTAATGGTATTGTTAGCCTGGGCTCAGGGAAAAATGGTTACTCTCCTTGTTATTGTTGTTCTTTGAGATGTGTTGCTCACATCTATTCCAGTTAGGTATATGCACATTGCATGGCTGTTGTAAATTTTTACCCTAGTGACAACCCACTGGGTCTGCTCTGCAGTCTGCAGAGTGATGTTGGTATGGCACTCTATAAACGATCCTGTGAACCCAACCAGTCCTTGGTTCCAGGGGGCTCACAAAGACAAACAGACTTGCTTCTCCCAAATGGAAGATCAATATAGGTGCCAGGTGTACTTTAAGGGAAGAAGTCACTAGCCCTTTGTGTTTAAGTGACATGACATACTCCAGCACAGCAGGAATGGATGCAGAAGTGGAGTTGGTGCAGCACTGGGAGCACCAGTACTTGAATTATTTCCACTTTGCCAGATACGTGGCTCTAATGGAAGGTTTGCTGCTGCTAAGGAGTACAAGTCTAACCTGCTCTGAACAGGCCCACTCTGCTTGGTTCAACCACGAAGCCTCCAGGCTGTCAGGTAGAGTGATGCACCCATGGTCCTGGGTGAGGACATCTAGGGGAGGGCAGCTGAACTGGCAGTTAAATTGACAGGTCCAGCAGTGTGGGGTAACAGCACTAGAATGGCCATGCCTGGGCCACCAGAAGGACGTCCACCTTGTCCTGGAGAATCCTGAGGAGCACCTTGTGCACCAGTAGAAATGTGTACTGCAGAAAGCCACTCCCTAAGACCAGGAAAGAATTAACAGTAATCCCAGGCTATAATTCCTCAAGGAGCAAAACTGGGGACTTTTCTTGTTGGCATAGGTCACAAAGAGATTGATCTGGGGAAACCCCAGTCCAGAAGAGTATGTGGATGATATCCAGTTGAATCGACTACGCATGGGTGTAGAATCTCCTGCTGAGGCAATCTTCTATCTGTTTCTGGATTCCAGGTAGGAACAATGCCTCTAACTCCCAAACATGAAGGACTTCCTGGCAGAGAAGTAATGTCTGGATTGCGCCTTGCTTGTTGATATAAAACAAGGCAGTTATACTGTCTGTCATAAATGCCACACATTGATACTGGAAATGAGGCAGGAATGCCTGGCATGCTAGACGGACTGCCCTGAGTTTGTGGGCATTGATATGGAAAGTGCCTGGGTTGCGAGAGCTCTGAGGTGTGCGCCTCAGCCTGTCAACTCACAGGCGAAGGACTGACAGGATCATGGGATTCACTTCAACACAGAGCCGATTAGGGATAACTGTACCTAATTAAGTACTACTCCAAGTTAAGTACCTACTACAAGTTACTGCAAATTATTCACAAGGTACACACTAGCAAGCAAAAATACAACAAGATGTATGGGTCTGGACAAGAGGCTAGTTGGCATGCTTACATCCCTTTCTGCCACAGGGAGTTCCTGTCCCAAAGCACTTGTTGCTTCAGGTGGAAGAACGGCTGAGGAACCCCTGAGGTGGAGAGTCCCTGGTGAAACTCAGCTAGGGGTAGGACCTCACAGTGATTTTATCTCTTAACTGTTGACTGGGTGTGCACATATTGGCTTAATGTCACTTTTAACATTCTCACAGGGCTAAAGCTAAGGTTGCCCTGGTTACTGGTTTCTCTAGGTTCCCATGTCTAAACACAGATGTCAGGAGATGATATGGCTCTCTTGTGCTTATGTTTATGGGGAGCGAGTGTGCAGCAGACTGTAACACCCAGGGATGGGAACTTCGTTGTGTCACAGGAATGGAAGCTTCCACTCTTGCTCTCTGAGGCCTGCTACTGTGTTACATGACACAGCCCAAAGTGGATGTGTCAATGACAACAACAATTGTGGGCTATGGTGAGTGGAAAGGAATCCCAACCCACATTTTTTGAGGGTCCAGCCACTAATAAATCATCACCAAGATGCGGCAAGGGAGTGTCACCACCATGATGATACTGCTGGGATTTGGTTGGTATACTGGCGCTAGCCATGACTGCAGAGATCTGAGATGGAGCTCAATGAATGAAATGGAATACATACAGGCCACCATATAGCCCATGAAATTGAGGCACTGCCTGGCTTTGGTCATGGAGAAACTAGATATAGATTTCATCAATTGTATTATGATTGCAAACTGTAATTCTGGTAGGAACACTTCTGCTTTAGTGGTGTCCTGGACTGCCCCTATAAATTCTGTGTTCTGTGTATGGATAAAGGTTGATTGTTCAGCAGTCCCCAATATGTTAGTTTACACCAGCTGGTAAGACCAGCCTCTCAGGAGCCAATTGTCCATATATAGGTAACTCTGAAAACAGTGGTGATGGAGGAAGGTTGCCACCATGGAAATGCACTGGGTGAAGATGCACAGTGCCATGGACAGCCCAAATGGGAGGGCTCTGAATTGGTACTGGACATTGCTTACCATGAAGCTAAGTACTGCATGTGGATTTCTTTGATGGCTTTATGAAAGTAATGATGGAGCTCTGTGAGAGCATAATGAACTTCTGGCTGGACGTGAATTTGCTGAGTTCTTGGAGATACAAGATGGGCAGCAGCCCCCCCCACACACTTTGCTTTGGGGCTAAGGAAGTAATGGGAGTAGAATCCTCTGCCTCTGAGCTCCTGAGAAAAATCCTCTGTCCCCAAGCCTAGGTGTTCCTGCACCTCCTGTAGCAAGAGGTGTTTGTGAAAATGGTCCCTGAAAAGGGATGTGAAGTGGGGATGAGAGGAAGTGGGCGAGAGGGTAGAACAAGATAGAATATCCCATTTCCATCGTGTAGAGGAAATGAGACAGGCAATTCAAGAAAAAAGGGGAGATATCCATGAGGCTATGCAAACAGGAATTGGTCTGCTCTGCAAAGAGACAAGTATTGTCGAACAGGAAGGCCTGGATGGTTGGATGAACCTCCAGCAGAAGACCAGAAGCCTGAAGCCAAACACTGTGATGCATCATGATCCCTGATGAGAGGCCACAGGCCACAGAGTGCACTGCATCCTGCAAAAAGCTGGAGGGAAATGCGGGCAACGGCTACCAAGGTGGCAAATTCATTGCAGGAATCCTGGGACAAGAGTTCCTTAAACTTAAGGAACATTAAGCCATACGGGATAAGGAAAACACACTGCTTAGCTATTGTGACCACCCTCCCTAATCCCGCTGGCATAATCTTGTGTCCAAGTAAGTCAAGTCTTTTAATGCCCCTTAAGTGCCAGGGCCTTATGTCCCTGACATTCTTTTTCATTTACTGGCTCCAACACTAGGGAATCAAAACCTTTGACTGGGACAAATTATTTGCGCTCTGTCTCCCTGAGAGAGATGAGGGTCTGCCAGATGGTTTTGGTGGTGTTTTATATTGTCTTAATAATGAGAAATGCTACTTGAGATGGATCCTCTGGTGCCAGGATATCCACCATGGGATGTTTCTGCTCAATGACTTTCTGCACCTGGAGGTTGAGGTTCATAGCCATCATCTGGACAAGGTCCTGCAGTGCCCTGTAGTCACTGGGTGGAGGTCTCTTCATGGATGTGCCAGCTACTGCATCATCTGGAGTGAAAGAGGATGAGACTAGAGGCAGGGCATGTTTTTACCCTGTTGGTGCTGCCTGAGGACCAGTGAGGCTGCTCAAGTAGCAGGAGGCAGTAAGGTGCTCAGCATTGGCATTGGGCAAGGTGGTTGGCTGACCGTCACCTCAGGGGCACAGTACCCTGATGGAGCTGGCAATGGCTTCACTGGAAAGGTATCCTGGGCTTCGTAGAAAGCTCATAGAGTCCAGAACTGCCACTAATGTCCTGGGAGAGTTTGGGAACTGCCAACATTGAGTGATCCAAAGCATCTGATGTCCCACCACTGCACAAGGAAAGTGAAGTTGAAGTGCAATGAGAAGGCTATAGTGGGTTGAACTGGCTAGCAGTAATGTGTCATCTGGTGCTAGTGTATGGTTTCTTGGTGGTGCCAGGGACTGTGGCCTGAACCTCCTCTAGGAAGACAACTCTAAGCAGTGCTGAGATGTTGATCAGTGTCAGAATGGTGAACAACATTGGGAATGCAAGCAAGGCTGGGACTTGGACTGGTGCTGGCATTGCTGTGTCAAGGAGCAGTTCTGGAGCACTGGCTGGTAATCCAGTATGGACTGGTGCTGAGGAGACTGATGCTGAGATGGATGAGCATGGCTCTGTGTGGTATACCTCCCAGAACGGTGGCTGACATCTGAGCGGTAGTGGGAGACATGGTGCCATAATCTCTGGAAGTGCTGAGAAGACAGGGACCTTGAGTTAGATCCAGACCTGGACCAGATTTAACTGTGCATAGACACTCTTATGTGGGAACAGCTGCAAGAGGCTGGACGGTGGGATTTTTGCTGAGAGTTAGGCTAGAATCACAAGTTAGACCAGCAGCACTTAGGTGAGCAGTGCCAGGCCTCTGGGTCCAGTGGGATGTATGTGCCGGTGTGGGTGGGCCATCATTGCCAGACTTCTTGTGGATGAGGACTGGTGGGAAAGAGGCGGGTGGTCTACTCTGAGCAATGGGGGACTTTGTTATTGTTATCTGGATGAGTCCCTGGGAAGACTTGAATTTGTCTGAGGTCAAGGGCAGGACAATGTCCACTATCTAGAGCTATGGAAAGTCCAGTGAAATGGGGCTTGGCACCTGAGAGGACTGAGGCAGTGTTGGCCACATTGTCTGACAACTGAAGGCCCTGTCATTGAGGCTACTGGGGTTGAAAAAGGCAGGACCTTGATTGGTGTCAATGGAGCTGGCTTCATCAACTTGCTAAGTTTTACTGGAGAGTCTAAGACACCTCTGTCTTAGCTGAATATTGGTGCAGGAGTTACCATACCAAGTCCTTCTGCAGCACCACCTTGGAGATTGCAGGCAGTGCACTGAGGTGTCTGGCACTGGGTCCTGTTGCTGCAGGCATAGAATGGCTTCCACAAGTATCTGCTTAAGGTGAAAGTCCTGCTCCTTTCCTGATCCGTGTCTTAAAAGCTCCATCCTTCCTGCAATCTGAGCTGATGGCTTCTCGTCATGTCATTAGAGGTTAAGGACAATAATTTTTCTTCCTTCTCCTTGTAACAACCTTTTATCCCTCAAGAGTATCCTTGTTGTAATTCTCAGGTCCATAAGGAGAGCTGTGATTTCTTACATAGCTTGGTGCCAACCACTCAGTTTCAAAAATTAAAAATAATACCGTCAATTACAGAATAAAGTATATGGGTAACTAATGTGTTTTAACCAAGTCCCCCAGAATCCAGTTAATCTAACATCATACTGAGCTATCACATGCTGGGGCAGCATTTCCTCTAACCATACCTTCATATTTGACAATGCTTATGCCTGTGGAATAGGCTTCCCATGCCAAATCTCTGTCATCAGCAAGACATTAAAAAGCTTACAATTAAATTTATGTCAAAAATCAAAACAATGGCCAAACAGAAGTACATTTGCTATATGATTTCCTTCATTGTCTTAACCAAAGTTAATATATATAACGTATTTTTACTTCAATTACCAGAAAGATTACAGCAACACAGTACTATTACAAAGTAAATATCGCTACACAGTATTACAACCAAATCATTCAGTTAACACAACAATAAGTTAAGATACATTAACACAGATCAGGAATTAGAAGCTGCATTTGCCAATTTTAGGAGATATTTTTTAAAAACTACACATTTAAGCAAACAGTATTCATTGCTTTGTTTTTTTTTTAAATTATGTTCCTCTTTATCAAAGACGAGGTGCTTACTTACAGAATTAGATCTCACTTGATGCAAAAGCCAACTTGACAACATGAGCTGCCATGAAGATGGATGCATTCAGGTACAAATGTGGCCACTGGCCAGTTCGCTTCAGCATGTGCTAGAAAAATGTTTTCACTCCTGCAGTAAGTGTCATGGATACTTTCATAAATATTAAAAATAATTCTTGATGGTAAATGCCACACCAGTACAGATACTGTTCCTTCAGAAATTAATCTATTCAATAATGCAATTTAACAACATTTTTCATCTCATGCTATTTTCCAGCATTTGATTTTTTTTTTAAATTTGATTGTTGGTCAGATCTGGCTCCAGAAGAGAATTATTTGCACCATATATACTGCAAAATATAAACCTGGATAATGATGCTATCTTATTATCCACTGCCTTGGGAACTTTTGGCTGCAACTCCAGGCACAAGAATGATGTGACAGGAGAAAAAGAAAAATCCTAAACATGCTACTTATTTTGTGACAGTAAATACCACCAAGGACTGCACTGGTATTAAGAAAACACTGTGAATCATGAAATGGCACCAGGTTAAACACTCACAGTTGCATCTTAACCAGCAAAATTTTAAACATTCATGACTCCAGTGTAAGTATGCTGTATGCTCAGATATCTGCTGCCCCCTTGCTTGTTAGTATTTTCTGAAAAACATTCATGTGACAAAAAAGTTCTCTCTATGAGATAAACCATGCATTCTATCCAGCAGATGCCAAAGATATTGTCCCATTGCCTATTAAATGCATGCTCATTGGAATAAGTAAATGCTATCATTATAATGTGACCTATTTAGCTATATTCCACACTTCCTGCCTGTTTCCTACAGAGTAGAATTACTTCACAAAACAGAAACAAAACAGAAACTTCCATTGCCGTATACACAATATATGCATGTATACAGTACAGAATACAGAGAATGGGACTCCACCTGCTTCTGGCAAAGCCTCTGCCTTAATCATCATTTTTGCTAGTTTTTTCATGCCTCATATGCCACATAAAAATAGTTTAATTTTTAAGCTTAATGAAACCAATTTTTGTATACTTCCTGTCTACAAAGCACCTTAGTATAATAAAGGTGGTGGAGAAAGAGAAGTCTAACATTTAGAAACATGTACAGCTCAAACTGGTTTTCTGTAAATCATAAGGTACATTTTAACAACCTTTACCTCACGATCACACAGAGCTAGAAAAAAATGCTGCACTCAACTGGAATTGGGGATTCTCAGCTCTTCTGTGTGACAAAAGTATATCTGAGCCTTGATTATTAGAGCCTTTCAAATTCACAGTCCGTTTTGGTGAATTTCATCGATACAGCATTTTAAAAATAATAAATGGAATGATTTCAGCTATTTAAATCTACTGTTGCAGTTGTAAAGGTCCAGACTCAAAAAGGAGTTGTGCATGTGTGTGTGTGGGGTGGGGGCACAAGATTTTTTTTTTTTTTGCAGTACAGCAGCCCTCACCTCTGCGCAGCTGCTGGCAGCCAAAATGCCTTCAGAGCTGGGCAACTGGAGAGTGGTGGCTGCTGGTTGGAAGCCCAGCTCTGAAGGCAGAGCCACTGTCACAGGCAGCACAGAATTAACAACAACAAACCCCCTTCCCCCACCCGCAACTCCCTTTTGGTCAGGACCCCCACTTTGAGAAACATTGGTTCCCCTGTAAAACCTGTACAATATAGGGTAAAAGCATGCAAAAGACCAGATTTCAATTGGGGTGGGGGTGGGAATTCCACAGTCTGTGATGAGTTTTTGATGGCCCTCAATTTGGTAGCACCCTACTGATGATTTATGAAAGAGTGGATTTCAAACTTGCCATTAGTCTAGTGTTGAATGCTACTTGCCCTCCAAATGAAACCAAAGTCTTTTTGCGGGGGAAAGTCTATAAATGGGATAAAGGAAGCCAATGGCTTTGCTGCAGGCTGTTTAAAAAGAAGAGCTTCTGGCTGAAAGCTGCATTGCACTCATGGCAGAGATAGACTGAAAAGTTAAAAGGTTAAATTTCACAATTCTCCTCCCCATATTTGGGTTGTCAGTTCACATTCAGATTCAAAGTCTAGACCAACAATGAACAAATGTTGTGTAACATATGACTACGTGCCTGAGTATTTCATTAGAACAGGTAGAATGACAACAATTACCTTTGACAGTGGATACACTAGACCTCTTTGTGTAGGCTATCACAAGCCTTCCATGGGCAGAATGACCATTGAATAGGGAGTCTCTGTGCCAAAGATCTTACAGGATCCCTTCTCCAGCCTGTAACTAATACCAGTGCTTCCACAGATCTTATTTAAAACTGTAATTCATGAATCCTTCAGTGAGAACTTGTTTTTTTATTCTTCGTGCTTAAATCATGTCCACATATCCTGAATATTAAATTTTCCTATGTTGAGAGCTGGAGCTATTGACTGAAACAGAGTCAGGATTTTAAATTAACTTATTAAGTCTGGACTAACTTCCATCTCTTCATCCCTTTATTTTAAAATGTTTTGGAAGTAACCTTGAAAATTTGTTCAAAATGTTTTTAATGAACATAGTCACATAAAGAGTACATGCAGTTCTTCATTGTAATTTTCTCATCATATTTGCTTGGTTTACCAGTCAAAACAACACTAGCAGCACTATGGGTATTAAAAAGAATAATCTTTTTATTTGCTCTGCATATATTTTTACACCATTAATAATCAAACTCAGGCTTTAAATGTTTCAGATGACCACACTAGTGCTGTGAGTTATCACTAAGTAAGGACCATAAGAAACTTTTCCCCAGAAGTTTGGTTGTTGGATCTGCGTGACTTACGAAAGCATACATTTAATTTTTAGAAATAAACTATAGCAATAGGTCAAATTAGTAGGTGAATAATCTACGAGATCTTTGCTTTTGCCTTTGTGACTGGCTTAGAGTTGAAGTCCAAGGCCAGGTAAAGAAAGGTTACTCACCGTAGTAACGGTGGTTCTTCGAGATGTGTCCCCGTGCGTGCTCCACATCAGGTGTCGGGCTCGCCCGGCACCACAGATCGGATCTTCCAAGCAGTTTCTGCCGGACCGCGCATGCGCCGGTGCGCGCCACTCCCCCGCGCGCTCCCGGCCACGTGCGCGATCCGGTCCCCGCCAGTTCCTTGACCAACCGCCTCGGATGCTCCTGCAAAACACTAAACAGAGATCCGAAGCGGGGAGGATGGGCGGGTAGTGGAGCACCCACGGGGACACATCTCGAAGAACCACCATTACTACGGTGAGTAACCTTTCTTTCTTCTTCGAGTGTGCCCGTGGGTGCTCCACATTAGGTGACTACCCAGCAGTAACCCAAGATAGGAGGTGGGTAATCGGAGTATGTGCAGCTTGTCCCCGAGAGGACCGCTGTCGAGAGACGGGTATCCTCTTGGAATACGCTGTGAAGGGCGTAATGTTTGGCAAAGGTGTCACAGGATGACCAGGTCGCCACTCTGCAAATGTCTTTTAGCGCAACGCCCTTGAAAAAGGGCTATTGATGCTGCCATCGCCCTAGTGGAATGAGCTCTGGGCATGGCCAGGAAAGGAGTCTTTTTGAGTTTGTAGCACTTTTTAATGCAAGATACGATGTGCTTCGAGATTCTCTGCGAAGAGAGATATTCTCCTTTTGATTTGGGAGCGATAGAGACTAGGAGTCTATCCATTCTCTGGAAGGACTTGGTCCTGTCTATATAGAAAGCTAGCGCCTCCTCACGTCCAGGAGGTGTAGGCGCGCGTCTTTGTCAGAGTTATGAGGCTTTGGATAAAACGAGGGTAAACAATAGGTTCGTTAGTATGAAACTCAGAAGAAACTGTAGGAACAAAGGTTGGATGCAGCTGTATGGTTACCGCCTCCTTGGAAAAAACAGCGCAGGGTGGCGTTGCCATAACTGCCGCAAGCTCGCTCACCCTGCGAGCTGACGTGATTGCGAGAAGAGAGGTCGTCTTTATCATAAGGAGGCAGAGGGAAACCGTGGCCAAAGGCTCGAACGGTGGTCCCCTTTTCGCATTAAGCACCAGGTCCAAGTTCCACGAAGGTGGAAGCGGTTTCCGAGGGGGGGGTATAGGTTTACCAGCCCTTTAAGGAACCTGGTAACCATGGGATGGGCGAACACCGTGTGCCCTGTCTCTCCGTGTCTGAATGCCAAAAAGGCGGCAAGGTGGACCTTAAACGAGGATAGCGAGAGTCCTCCTCTCTTGAGGTCCAGGAAATACTCCAATATCATAGCCATAGGCACCGAAAGGGGGGCTAGCTGTTTGGTAGAACACCATGCCGTAAAGCGAGTCCATTTCTGCTTGTAGGTCTTCCTGGTGGAAGTCCTCCTGCTACTTTCTAGGACTTGCTGCACTTCCTCCGTACATGTGCTCTCTAGGGAGCTGAGCCATGGATTAACCACGTTTGTAGTCGCAGGCCTTGGGGGTGCGGATGCATTATGGACCCCTGGGCTTGCGTGAGCAGATCCGGCGCCACCGGAAGGGGCATCGGTGGCCGGTCCGACATGCGCAGGAGTAGGGGGAACCATTGCTGTTGATCCCACGTTGGGACTATTGGGATCATTCAGGCTCCTTCCCTCCTGGCTTTCTGCAACACCTTGTGGATGAGCACTGTGGGAGGGAAAGAGTAAAGCAGGGGGCCCCTCCAAGAGATCGCGAAGGCGTCCCTCAGGGACCCCCGTCCCAGTCCTGCCCTGGAGCAGAATCGTGGGCACTTCTTGTTGTGCTGAGTAGCAAACAGGTCTATCTGGGGAAAAACCCCATGCATGAAAAATCGGTTGCAGCAGATCGGGACGGATCTGCCACTCGTGCGTGAGTGCAAAACGCCTGCTCAGGTGGTCTGCCTTCACATTGTGAACGCCTGGAAAGTACGAGGCTTCTAGGGTTATATTGTTGGCGATGCAGCAGTTTCACGACCGGACTGCTTCTGCACATAAGGCACGGGACCGAGCTCCTCCTTGCCGATTCATATAAAACATGGTGGAGGTATTGTCTATACTGATCCCGACTACTTTGCCTTTTATATGGTCTCGAAAGTGTCTGCAGGCGTTGAACACTGCTCTGAGCTCCAGTATATTTGTGTGCAGTGACTGCTCCGTGGAGGACCACAGCCCTTGCGTCACCTCTTCGCCCATGTGTGCTCCCCACCCTATGAGGGAGGCGTCTGTAGTAAGAAAAACCAATATGTGTGGTTGGTGGAAGGGTACCCCTGTTAGCAGGTTCTCTGGGTTTACCCACCATTGCAGGGATTTGCGCACCTCTGTTGTGGGCGACGCCACCCTGTGAACAGTGTGTGCTGCCGGGTTGTATACGCTCGCCAGCCAGTGCTGCATGCTGCGCATGTGTAACCTGGCGTTCTGTTGTATGAACGCCGCTGCTGCCATGTGGCCCAGCAGCTGTAAGCACGTCAGAACCAGCACCGTAGGGCTGAAGGTGAAGACTTGCACGAGGGAGCCGACGGCCCGAAAGGGAGTCTCTGGTAGATATGCCCTCGCTGTAATAGAATTTATGCGTGCCCCTACGAACTCTATGTCCTGCGAGGGGTCTATCTTTGATTTTGTCAGATTGATAACCAGGCCGAGCGAGAGAACGTGCCTGTTGTGACGCATATTATGCGTAGTACCTCCTCCTTCGAGGCCCCTTTGAGTAGGCAGTCATCTGGATACTGGAATATAAATACCCCCTGTCTGTGCAGGTAGGCTGACACCACTGCCAAGGGCTTGGTGAAGACTCTGGGGGCCGAGGAGAGGCCAAACGGTAGGATCTTGTATTGAAAATGTTCTTTGCCTACCATGAGAAACCAGAGGAATCGTAGGTGAGCTGGATGAATAGTTATGTGAAAATACGCGTCTTATAAGTCGAGGGCTGCGAACCAATCTCCATCGTCTAGTGCCGTAAGGATGGAGGCGATTGTGATCATCCGAAAGTGTTGCTTGCGCAGGTACCGGTTGAGGCCTCGAAAATCTAAGATGGACCTCCCGCCTCCTGTCTTTTTCCCCGTGAGGAAGTACCTGGAGTAGAACCCTCTCCCTTGCAGTTGGTCCGGTACTCTTTCCACTGCCCCTATGAGCATGAGATGGTCTACCTCCTGCTTGAGCCTCGCCACGTGGGAGGCCTCCTGGAGGTGGGGCCTGGGTGGAGGTCATGGCGGTGGGAGCGACTGGAAGGGGATGGCGTACCCCGTGGCTATGATCTCCAGCACCCATTTGTCTGTGGTGATCCTTCGCTACTGGTTATAGAATGGTCGGAGGCGATGGTGGAATAACCGCTTCGGATGACCTTGCGTCGGTAGTGATGGCGCAGCCCTGGATCTGTGTGTCAAACTTGTGGCCTTTGGCCCTGCCCCGAGGACGCACGGCTGTGTTGGGAATGACGCCTGGGAGTTCTGTACTGCTGGTGCTGTTGATGTCGCCCTTGCTCGTAACCCCTGTGGTACTGGGGACGCTGTTGCTGAGTCCGCAACATCCAGGGCGATCTGAACTCCCGTCCTCGAGGCCGCGCAGCCTTCTTGCATGATGGCCTTGAGCACTGGTTTCTTGCCCTCTGGAAGTGAGTCCATGAGGGAGGTTAACCTAATGTGGTTATTGAAATTATGGTTTGCTAGATGCGCTGCGTAATTTGCCATTCGCAACAGTAGAGGGGAGGAGTAGTAGACCTTTCTGCCCAACAGCTCTAGCTTTTTGGCATGTTTGTCTGTTCCCCCACATTGCGACGACTCCACCACCAAGGAATTTGGTTGTGGGTGGCTGAAGAGGAACTCCGTGCCCTTTGTCGGCACGAAGTTGTTTTTTTTTCCGCTCTCTTGTGGACAGGCGGAATAGTCGCAGGAGTCTGCCATATCATAGTGGCAGACTCCAAGATTGCGTCATTAAGCGGTATTGCTATTTTGGAGGAGGCCGGAGGTCTCAGATTTTTGAGGAGCTTATGTTGTTTCTCTTGCACCTTAGCTGTCTGGATGCCTTGCGTGAAGGCCACCCTCGTAAAACAGCTCTTGGAACTGTTTGAGATCGTCCGGAGGATGGACGTCCCCCTGGGGCTGTAGCCTCATCCGGGGAGGAGAGCGAGGAACCACTGGGATACGTCTCTGTGGACCCTTCCGGTTCCTGCTGGTGATGGTACACCCTCTCACTAGAGGTTTGCGAGGGAAAATCTCGGGGTTCCATAACCAGTCCCCCCTGAGATGCTTGAGTCTCTGTCCCCGGTCACAATTGCCCTCGGGGGTACGAGATCGTTTGTGGGGATCTTTCCCTGGTAGATTGCCGATGGTGTCTATACCCCGCGTGGTAGGGGCGACCATGGCAGTATAGGCACTGTTCTTGGGAAGGTGACCTAGACCACTCCCTTGGTGCATACCCTCTGCGTCTGGGGGAGGGCTGGAGAGAGAGATTTTGCATAATAGTCCAGCGGTTCAAAACCCAGGAAGGGTGAAGGTGGTCCCAGCCAGGGTGAGGCTGGTTGCAAAAAATGGAGAAGGGGGCTCCGGGTAGGCTAGGGGGGACCCCTACCTTCTGGTTGGAGTCTGTAACATAAGCGGAGGGCTGTAAGAAAGCAACTCCACAGCCCTGTGCGGAGAGGGGCTGCAATGCCTCCTCTTGTGTGCAGCCTTCCCCCTCCCTTGAGGAGATAACTCCGCCCCCTGACGTACAGGGGATCCCGGCCCCGTGCGCACCGAGCTCGGCACGCTCGAGGGCGGTGCTGCAGGTGCGGTGTGCTCCGGTGCCTGCAGGCTGCGTGCCTGCGCGCTCTGCACCGCCGGTTCCCCGGGAGTCGGTGCGGCTGCCTGCGGTGCCGCCGGTACCGGCGCTTGTTCAGCCGCTGCCCTGCCTGCGGTGCGGGGCGGCTGGCTGATTATCGGAGGCTGAGCCGCTTCCACGTGGCTCTCCGTGCCGCCGCCGATCAGCTGTTGCTGCGGCTGGGGGCTGCTCGCTCCTCCCGTCCTGCTCGCTATTGTTGCCGGCAGGGATCGGGCTGGGGAGGCTTTCCTCCGTTTTTGGCAGCTTTCCTTTTATGGGCCCCGCAGGGTCCCTCCTGCTGCGGCCGCTCCAGCACGTCTGGCTGGAGGGCCTTATGAAAAGCAGTTTTAAGCCGCTGCCCTGCTTGCGGTGCCGGGAGGCTGGCTGATCATCGGAGGCTGAGCCGCTTCCACGTGGCTCTCCCTGCCGCCGCCCATCAACTGTTGCTGCGGCTGGTGGCTGTGCGCTCCTCCCGTCCCGCTCGCTGTTGCTGCCGGCAGGGATCGGGTTGGGGAGACTTTCCTCCGTTTCTGCGCTGATGGAGTGAGGGAGGCAGCTTTCCTTTTATGGGCCCCGGAGGGTCCCTCCTGCTGCGGCCGCTCCGGCACGTCTGGCTGGAGGGCCTTATCAAAAGCAGCATTTTAAGCCGCATCTCCCTGTCTCTCCTTAATCGCCTCTCGGCAGGACTCACATTTTTTTAAAGCCTGAAGAGGACATTGTTGGTGAGTCTTTCAGTTGTTAAGCGGGTACTTAGCACCTTCCCTGTGCTGTTTTCCCCGTCCGATGGCCTGCCTCAGCAGGAGGGCTGATGGCCCGATGCTCCTGGCCTCCGGCGCTTGTTACTGGGACTGGATTGAAGCTGTCCCGCTTGTAGTTTGTTTGTTGCTTTTTTTTTTTTTGTTTTTTTTTGCAAAAATAACAACCGGCTAACTTGCAGTAGCCTAAGTACTTGAAAAACTTTAAAGAAAAACAGATAAAGTCATTGAATACACTACTTGGCCTTAGCCTAGTTCGGATTCCGTCAGCAGCCGACGGCGGTTAAGAGGAACTGGCGGGGACCGGATCGCGCACGTGGCCGGGAGCGCGCGGGGGAGTGGCGCACATCGGCGCATGCGCGGTCTGGCAGAAACTGCTTGGAAGATCCGATCTGCGGCGCCGGGCGAGCCCGACACCTAATGTGGAGCACCCACGGGGACACTCGAAGAAGAAACCAAGTCCAGAGGGCAAATCCCAGGGACTCTCCGTTACCCCTACCTCACATCAACTGCTTACATGAAGCATTCTTGGAAAAACTATGTGTTGTTTAAGCAATAAGGTAAGCCAGGGAGATAACAAATAGTTAATTTCTGTACAATTATGATTTGATCTAGAAAACATGAGACTGAAAGATGAGTGACATTAATCAACTCAGAAATGCAACTGCCCTGAAATATGCTTCCAGGACTGTCATATTATGAAATGGAAATTACATGGAAAAACAAGGATAACAGTTACAACCATATATTTATTCAGCATTACTGTCACCACTGACGGACAATTATTCCTGGTGTCCAACTAATTCACGAAACTATAGAAAATATATTGTAAAATCACTTTGTAAATACAGCAATTACTAATCATTCAAGAAACTATTTCCTTGGAATATACTCTAATCTACTTTACCCTAAAATTTTTCCAGCAAAAATTCTTGAGGAGTCTATTTCCTGTCTGTTTTCAAACATTATGTCAACATACTGTGTAGCTCCAAGAGAACCAGCCTTGCCAACCTCAGAAAAGTACAGCTTGGCTAAACATAAGATTTAAAACCTGTAAACCTTTGAGGTTATTTTTTAACAGCGCCTTTTTTGTTAAAAAACAAAAAAACAAAAACAGAGGTGCTTGTACTCAGTCAGCTCCCCACCCTTCTCCAATACCGTGGCTGGGGCCTGCTGAGGTGCATACTAAGTGCCAGCAAATACTGGCACAAAAAAAGCACTGCTTTTTTAATACTTTTAAAAGCATTCCATAACACTGTTTTTAGTTAAATGTTCAGCTAGGCTTTTCTAAATATGTCCTTTACGTTGCATCTAAAAAACTGTTATCAAGCATAGCTAGGGATATATAAAAGCAAATAAGTAAAAATGGGTATGCAACAGAGCTCCTCTTTGCATGTATTAACTAACATCTGCTCACTTGGCTAATGAGTAAGTCATAATATATTTTATTTCTATTACTACTGCAGTCAATACAACGGTGGAGGTTGGAACTATAATCTATTCTGGTTTGTGCATCAATAGAATATTTTAAGCTACAATTGCCAGCAGGAGAATAGTGCACCATAACTAATTAGTAAAGTGTAGAATATGTGTACTGGTAGTTAACAAACACAGGTAAAACTATTGGGTGAGCAGCCAATGGCTTAACTAACAACTGGATGGAGAAGAGTTTGCATTAAGGAAGAAGTTCTGATGCACAAACTTAAATCGATAAAGACTGACTTTCAGCTCTCTGGCTGAGAATTCAGGGCTGTGACAGGAGCGGGCGTGAAGCTTTGAACTTGTATACTGAGCATGACTGATACAGAAATCACTGAAGTTACATATGCACTGGCAAAAAAATCCAACCCAACCTAAAAAAAACCCTGCACCAGACCAGTGAATAGTATTGTGAGGTTTCATGGTTCATCTTGGTGCAACTAAAGTGCAAAAATGAACCAAAAAGCTACAGCAGCAACCCAGGTCAAGTGAAGATCAGTGCAGATGCTCCCTTTCAGGCAGGTTCCCTTTCTGAGTTCCATTCTCCAGCTTGAGTGGGAATGTCTAACTACTAGGTTTAAGATTGTAGTGTGAGCATGGTGAGCGTGTGGAACTAATGGCTCCTCTGACATCCCTACTAATCATTGTTTAGGTGAAGAGATAAACTGCCCCTGATAGCCTTGTAAAATAGATCACATCATTTATCACAGATGAGAGATGCCTGGAAAAATTGGTGAAATTGCTTTTGTTTGTTTTTAAGCTCTTCCACGACCTCATTAATATTGTAATTAGAAACTGTCTATTGCAGCAAAGAGAGAGATGTGACATTTTTCCTCGCTCCATTTGAGAAAGCCCATGTCACCTGGGCTTTAAGAAAAAGAAGAAAAAAGCTGATGAATCAGCTAGATGGTGGGGAAAGGAGTGGGGTGGGGTGGAATCACAGGCATCCCAATAGACACTCGCAGAGGCTTTTTTTTCTCCTCCCTACTTCCTTCCCCTTATCTAGCAGATTTGTCAACTTTTCTCTTTCATTTTTTCTATTTTTAAATATTTTTTATCTCAGTTATTCAGTTATCCTCCAGATCTAAAGAAGTGGGTCTGACACACCAAAGCTCATCACCTAATAATATTGTTAGTCTCTAAGGTGCTACAGGACTGCTTTTACACCTAGGTGAGTGTACCTGTGGGTGTTCTCCTGCTAGTGATGGTGCATCCCTGTGTCTTCACTCAGAGACTTTCGCATCAGTGTCTGTACAAGCCGTGCATGCATGGTGCCCACCTCATGCACCATTGTCTGTTGAAGTACGGCACACGTGGCCTAGACTTCTTGGTTCCTTCTCTACCTCACAGACTGGGTTAGCTCTGAATCAGAGGGGAGGAGGAGTAGTGGAGCACCCACAGGGACACTCATCTCGAAGAACTCCAGTTACTGCACAAGATGAGTAACCTTCTCTTCTTTAAGAGATGTTCCTGCATATGCTGTACTCCAGGGGACTGAAAAGCAGAGTCCTGTAGGATGGTAGGGCCTTTGGAGTAAGATGAAATGATGTAGAGAGTACTGCTCAGTCCAGCTGAAAATCGGGTTTAGGTCCTTGCATGATTGCACAGTACTTAACAAAGGTGTATTCAGACTCTGAGGTGGCAGTCATACAAATCTCGAATGGGGGACACACTCTAGATGTTGATGTAGATCTAGTAGAATGCATTCTCACGGTGGGTGGAAGTTGGGAACCTTTCAACCAGTAACAAACAACTGCAAACCAAAATCCCCTCAGAGAGCCTCTGCTTAGATACAGGTGCTCCATGGACCACTCTGCTATGAAGAGTCCAGGTTTTCTTCTGAAGGCTTTCTTCTCTAGAGAAAAGGCCAACACTCTTTTAACCTCCAGCATATGCTTAGAGGTCTCGGAGGAATTAGTGTGTGGGTTGGGTAAGAAAGTTGGGAGTTGCAGAGATTTATTGATATAAAGGAAGAAGGCACTTTTGGTAGGGTGTGGAGTGTAACCTTGTCTTTAAAGAATATAGTGTATGCAGTCTTGGTCATCAGTACCCCTATTTTCCTCATGTACTGAGTGTAAATAATGGCAATAAGAAAAGCTACCTTCATGGATGGGTGAACAATAGGGAGCAGTATGTTGAGAGCAGTTCAAAGGGGTTGCATGTTAGCGAATGTAGCACAAGATTTAAATCCCACGGTGAGACTGGTAGTGTTATGTCTGGGTTGAGGATTTGGATACCCTGGAGGAATTGCTTCGTGATGGGGTGGGCAAAGATGAGATGTTATCCACCTTGTAGTGGAACGCAGTGATTACTGTTAGGTATATCCTTAGAGGACTAATGGAGAGGCCCGATTAAGTGTCAAGAAATAATCCCGTATAAGTGGAAGGGGGGCCAACTCAGCATCCACTTGCTTTGTGGTGCACCAGGTAATGAATTGCTTTCATTGATGGGTGAAGCAATTCTATGGAGGGTTTCCTACTATGGAGTAAGATGTGTTGCACCTGCTCTGAGAGCAATGGAGGAGCCATACTTTGAGCTACAGTCACAGAAAGTTAGGGTGTTGTAGTTGCTCTGTCTGTTTAATTAGGAGGTCTTGGTGCAGGGGAAGGAGAACTGGGGAGGAGGGCGTGATTAATAACAATTGTATTAGGAAGGGGTCTCAAGGTTGTCTCGGCCACGTAGGAGCTATTAAGATGACTCTGGCTCTGTCAATCTTGATTTTGTGTATGACTCTGGAGAACAGAAGGATTGCAGGCAAGGTGTAGAAGTCTCCCATCTAGTTGATCAAGAATGGATCCTCCTGTGAATGTTTCCCAGGCTCTGCTCTAGAGCAGAATAGAAGACACTTGGCATTATGGCATGTGGCAAATAGATCCATGTATGACTAGCCCCAGTGTTGGACTACATATTACAGTATTGTGGCATTCATCTCCTGCTTGTGGTCTTGCAGGCACTATTTCCTCAGATCATCTGCTGTGGTTGTGACAGCTGGGAATGTATGCAGTGGAAATGGGGATGTTGTGATGGATGAAAAAATCCCACAACTTCATGGACTGGGAACAAAGTGAGTGGGATCTGGCTCCCCTGTCTGTTTATATAAACCATAAACATGACATTGTTAATCATCACTTGTATGTGTTGGTTTAACAGGACTGGGAGAAAATGGAGGCAGAAGTTAGCCTGGAGATACAAGACACTGATATGCCATTTGGTCTCCGCCATGGACCATAGCTATGCAGTGCTGCAGCTGTGCTCCTCAGCCTATGAGTGAGGCATCCATTGTGAGTACGTGTGACAGGTTTTCTTGAGTGCACTTGAACATAGGTTACCCAAACAGGCCCACCACGTCAATGATTCCTTGATTTTGTTGGGCACTATTAATTAGATGCTCATGGAGTGCTTGTTTGGCTTGAAAATGGTTGATAGCCATCCTTGAAGGCATTGCATGTGCAAATGTATGTATTTCATAACAAAGGTGCATGCCAACATGTGTCCTAAGAGCTGTAGGCATTCGTTAGTCATGATCTGTTGGCTGTCACATATTGTGACTATTTAAGCTTGTGTGGTTTTGAACTTGTCTCTTGGGAGCAATGCTCAAGGTGTCATGGAGCTGAGGTAGGTGCTGATGAACATAAGATTTTGTGTGGGTTCCATTGTTGATTTCTTTGCATTTATTTGTAGCCCAGATTGTGGAAATGGTTGATTGTTCTTTGTGTGAATTGAAGGACCTCAGATTGTGCGTGTGCTTTGGGAAGATGATTGTCCAAGTAAGAAAACACAATTATTCCTTGCTTCTGCCGGTGTGAGTATCTTGGAAAAATACACAAGGTGCTGCGAATAGTCCAAAAGGTGGCAACCAATATTGGTAGTGGTCCATACCCACTAGCAAGCGTTTTGATATCTGCAAATGAGTGCTGGAAACTGTGAGACAGGCATTCAGAAAGCAGAAAAACTATAACAATGGATCAGACTTTTACGGCTTGTCTACACTAGCTCCTTACCTCGAAGGGAGGATGGTAAGTAGGGTGTTGGAAGTTTATTAATGAAGTGCTGCGGTGCATACGCAGCACTTCATTAAGCAAATTGCTCCCCGTGGAAACTTTGAAGTGTTAAACTTTGAAGTGTCAGCTCGCGTCTAGCCGTGGCTAACCCGCCGGTACTTCGAAGTGCTTGGGCAACTTCGAAGTCCCTTTACTTACTCCCTTTAATGTTGAGCAGTAAAGGGACTTCAAAGTTGCCCAAGCACTTTGAAGTACCGGCGGGTTAGCCACAGTGAGACACAAGACGTCACTTCAAAGTTTAACACTTCGAAGTTGCTGGGGGTTGGGGGGGGAGAGGAATTTGCTTAATGAAGTGCTGCATATGCAGCACAGAACTTCATTAATAAACTCCCAACACCCTACTTACCATCCTTCCTTCGAAGTAGGGAGCTAGTGTAGACCTAGCCTTAGTGTGGAGATGGGGTAGAAAAGCACCCAAATTATGACTAACTTAAATATAAAGCCCCATTTTGCACTGCTGTAATCCCATCAGTTCAGTAGATGTTGAAGGAAAGGTGAAGCTGAAGTGGAAAAAGTACCTCTCATGCTTTGTGTAACACTATAACATACCAGGCATTTTAGATTAAAACAAGATTTAAAAATCAAAAGAAATCTGCTACCTTTCATGCCTATAATGAATTTTTACTGCTTTTTTCCCTTATTACCGCTACAGAGCCCACATAAGTGCAGAAGATTGAGCTGGTGTTTATTGTAGCTTGTGCATCATTGAAAGAATTGTTAACTGTATTCCTGAGCTTGCAAGCTTCTGGGCTAGTGTGGACCAAATTCTATTCACAGAGGCCTGAGGCCTAAATTTTAATTGCAGAATGTTTACAAGAATCCAGCTTGACTTTACAAGATTCCATGTTCGATATACAGGGCTGAACTGTTTTATAAAAATACCCTCCTTTTGCTTGATAACTTCAACTAATGTAATGCTATTTTTACGAAGTAATTTTTCAGAATAGAACCACAATGAAAATCCTGTCAAATTATCTCTAATAAGGTGCTCAATAAAAACAATGAAGAACTTCCAGAAAACCCAAGCTATTATTGGTTTTATGACAGTAATTTTCATCATCTCATATTTCACAATGTTAATAGTAAATCATTGTTAGTCAATCTATATAACTAATGACTTCTACAAAAAATCTTTATAAAGTGAGAAATTCTACTAAGCAGAATTAAATATTTAGTGATAGAATAAAATTCCTGTTAAAATTTGTAATTAATAGCAAACTCTCTTTATTTACATAAGACTGCCAACTCTAAAGAACTACTTATCAATTTATTTTATCCAGAGCTTAAAGTTTTTCCCTCCTTTAATATTAATTAGTACCTGGTTCCATGTTAATTAGTATCTGGTTCCATGTTACTGTATACTTTTGTACTTATTTTGATGGCACTTATGATCTCTTGCCACAAACATATTCTTTAGGAGCTTCTCCAACAACACTATTATGTTGATTATTGTAGAAGCTGTGTCCTTCCAGGCTAACAATGTTGCTTGAGCTCTGGTGCAGTGACCTTTAATTGGCAGTGGGAGAAGTATATTGGCCAGCTGATAACAAAGTGAGATAAAATGAGCAACACTCACTTTGACAATTGTTGGGATGAAATAGTCTGGGAATCTTGGAGTGGTCAGTTAAGGCCACAACTAGATGTGTGGATAACGTTGGAGTGTTTGATATGAGTATGGCTCTGCAGAATATGTAGCTTCCTCATCCCTAGCATGAGATACGAGTTACAAAAACACAAAGACTGATTAATTTAGGTGGAATTCAAACCATGTTTTGAAAGAATTTTGCATTAGTTTTTCTGGGGTTGGAAAAAGTCTAGTTGATTGGGATCCTTATTTTTGGAGTGCTTTATGTGGACCTACTCTTTTTCTAGACTGCAGTTACCACAAGCAATCCTCATGTCAGATCCACGTAAAAATGTTACAACTCCTTAAGTGACTCTTGACAGCATTTTCTACTTGCTTTGGCATAGGAGAAAGCTGGGAACGGGTGTACCACAGTCCCTTGCTGGGTCCAATGTGCCCTTATCAACTTGTTGGCACTGAGAAACTGACAACATCAAATAGCATTTGCATGTCCTCTTGGGTTATCATTGTTTCAATGCCAAGGTTTCAGTGAGCCTTGAAAGCAGGTCTTCTAAATTTCTAAAGTCACTGGTAGCTGGTATGTGGCAGGTCTAATTCCTTTCCATGTAAAAGATGCATCTGACGAAGCAGGTCTTTGCCCATGAAAGCTTATGCTCCAAAATATCTGTTAGTCTATAAAGTGCCACAGGACTTCTTGTTGTTTTTGAAGATACAGACTAATTTGGCTACCTGTCTACCTCATGTAGAAGATGAGGATTCCTTCAGCAAGTAAGGCAGCTGGAGTGTTTTCCGAGCCACCTCCATTACTGATACAGGAGGCTTGGCCATCAATGCTGATGGTGACAGAGACTTCCTCCTCTTTCTCCTCATATGTTATGAGATGCCATTCCTTGACCTTGGGAAAGGTGGGCCACTGTGGGAGTTAACCTATATGTATTGGCCAGACTGCAGTTGCCCTATGCATTGCCAGTCATGTATAGGTGTATTGGGCACTTTAGGAACTCACCAAAGGGTATCATTCAGAACTAACAGGAGAGGGTTCTCTGCATGATGTTTAGTAGAAGGAGATCCAATTTGCCTGGGAAGGACTTAGATGCCAAAGTAATGAGCTATGTAGATAACTCATCTATATTGTTCCTTCCTGTTATCATGTGACTTTAGGTTCTTTTGCTCATAGGAGACAAAGTATTAAGGTGATGGGAGAGCTCTCTCCCATTCATTTAAAGCATTTGCACTAGCACCACTGCAGTTGCACTGCTATAAACTCTGTTGTGTAGATATAGCTTACAGATGTTTTGAACTTGTATAACCCCCAATTTTTATTTGCATCTAAATTCAGACCATAACGGTTCCATTCTTTTGTAACCTAGTTATATCCAGATATTTTACTGTTCACCAAACACTCAGATTTTGATCTGCTTTTTGTTGTGTTTGTTTTTTCACCTGAATAATTATGAATTTACAGTTGAAAAGGCTTTGGGACAAATATACCACTGGCATAAGCAGATGCAACTCCATTTAAGTAAATGAAATACATCAACATAGCAGCAGCAAACATGGTTTTTCATACCCATCCATTCTTCCCATCCTTTGGGAAATTCCCAGAGTAGCACCAATAAAGCCTTTGATGGGCAACATATGTTATGTCCTTACAGCAAGAGGTAACATGATTCTGGTTTGCAAAATACGGTGAGAAACACAGCTATCTCATAGTGATGAGGGGATTAAAAAAACTTTGAGGACTTACACAGAAAAACGTAAAGCAAACACATGTTGCATAACAGTGCAGTCAATATGTTCTTTGTCAACTGATATTTCACTTCTAAGTTCCAGGTCAGAACTGAAATATAACCCTAAACACGGAAGGTCAGTGATAATCAATCAAATATTCCAGCTCGTAATATAAAGTTGCAATATCCATATGATTGGTGATAAGCTATTAGCAATTCACAGTTTACAAAAAATGTTAAAAAACAAATGTAAATATTATA
This sequence comes from Carettochelys insculpta, assembly GCF_033958435.1. Lineage (NCBI taxonomy): Eukaryota > Metazoa > Chordata > Testudines > Carettochelyidae > Carettochelys > Carettochelys insculpta. The sequence continues at coordinate 18,004,198 of NC_134152.1, forward strand.
GAAGGAAGAGGGAAATAATAATGATTTTCATATGAAAATTCATTTCTAAATGTGGGTTACAATCTACACTACTTCCCTAATTTGTTTAAGAAACAATGTGCAATGGAGCATTTCCTAAGAATTAATTTCTTTAAAAGGAATTAAAATAACAGAAAATGCTCTAATGATCTTTCAAGTGACAACATTTAAAACTACTTAAATTGTCACAACCAGGAGCCAGTTTACACAAATTGAGTTCTTTAGAGAATGAAGTAAAGTTTTTATGCCTCTACAAATTATATGCCACTACTTATGCCAGCAACCTCAATATGTCATGTCAAATTCACTTTTCCTTTGACAAAATACAGGAACAACAAGAACACCACAAAATATATTTTGGCATTTTTTATCTGTCTGTCTTTTGTAAGGAACAGGCTACTGGAAAAGCATAGACGAAGGTACAGAGAAATTAAATGCCATCATTATAAACAGACAGAGAGAAATTAAAAGATGACGTGATTGTGTATCTTGACGCAATTATTATTTTCAAGAGAAAACTGCTTCTGGCTTTAAAAAGTGAAAAGAAATGTAACAGATTTTCAGAGAGTCAGCAAATTTTGTTTTCATACAATCAATACGTCAAATGCAGTTTTAAGTGTAAGTCAGGGAATGCTAGCTCATTAAAACTTGAATGTATGCATACAGTTTTACTTTATAAAAAAAGACCTGGTGGTATCTTAGACAAACATACTGGAATTATGGAAATTTCCCTGTCAGACAATGACAAGAAGAATCAGACTACGGAAACAAGTTTTCTAAATAAATGTTGGTTTTCCCCAGTCAACTTTCTATCCATATATGTCTCTGCCCTGGAAAACACTATATTTCACCTTGCAAATCTGAAATGCAGCACAATATAGTGCAATTAGTACAAAGGACAAAGGAGGTTTATTTCTTCTAGATTATAACATATTTGATTCGGCCCTGAGTCTCCAAACCGATACACCTGAGTGGATCTCAGTGGAGCTCCAAGAATGGAGTCTGAGCATGCAAATTCTTTGGACTATTCAAAGAACATACAAATTGTGCACGTTTATTAGCTTTGTGTGCCTGTAATACTCCCTGAACCAGATTCAAAGATCAGTATGCTCCAGAGGAACGGGGACTGGATTAAAGGACAGAGAACCTGGTTCTTCGAAACTCTGTCACTTACCTACCACTTGTTCAGCACTTTGAGAATTATTGATAAAAGAAGTATAATAAGTAGCTCTTATAAAGCCTAGAATTTCACCTCAACTACTTCACGTTGCACCTGAGTTAACAGCACAGCTTCATTATAATACTGCATCCATATCTGGGCTGCATTCCTGCTGCCACTGTGATCAATGACAGAACTCCCAATAGTATCAGTGGAAGCAGAGTTCGGGCTTTCAAGACTTTGAGCACATCCTGGCTCTAAGCCTACAGGTTCTGAGGAATCTGATTGAAAGATCCTGCTGGTTCTCATTTCAGTCTTTTTCTGGATACCCCATATTACATATTCAGACTAAAAGAAGATCAGACATAACACCAAGTGCTTCCAGGACAGGGTCAGAGAAAAAGACTGACCTCATACTCGAAAAACAAGTTTTCATTAATGTTATTTATCATTTTGACATTTTAAAATGACACATTTTAAGGAGCTGTGCTTCTACCAAAATGTTATTTTTATATGGTGATATGTTGGTGTTAAAATACTCTGATACATGACTGGTTTCTATGAAGTATGTCTGACCATTTTTTCTTACTTTTCCATTTACACATTTATACCATTGTATCTGGAATAGTAACAGTATTCCCGTCTTGTAAAGTACACAGACTGCGAACTTCTTAATTCTTCCCTGAAAAAATTAGATTCCTTTCATTCCTTATTTTGGTTAGTAAATAAACATTAAATTGAAGGGTAAGCAGGGCACTGGTGAAAGGGAATGGAATGGAACACACATACATGCATAAAAACAGAACAAAACAAAAAAAAAAACCCACAACCCAATCCCAGAGAGTACAGTTTTCAAAAGTATCCAATGACTTTCAAAAGGACTTAGGCTCCTAAATCATTTAGATGCTTTTGAAAGTTTTATCCACAGTGGCTTTTATTCAAAGAAACACTTGAAATGCTGGAAAAAATACAACAGATGATAATTTCTTTAAACATATCAAAACGCATTTATCATATTAGTGGACTTCTTTCTATAATAAAACAGAGGTCAGGGTGCTCTATTTCATTTTAAATTAAACTGCAAAGGAAAAGGCTTAACATTTTGTTGCTGCATGTTCATTTGACACATACTTACACAAAAAAGGGCATCAGTTGAATAAGAGTCTCTTTTTTGGGGCTAATTGTGAATTCTGGAATAGTTTGAATAACCTTGTTCATAACACTTCTTAAGTAATTTTGTAGCTGTTTGCGTCGTTCCTCTACAAACTTTGCATCCTGCAGAAAAAGAAAAAGTTGAATTGAAAAAAAAAGTTTTTTCATTGTAAAATACCGCTCATAAATAATGACAAAAAATGATTGCTGACTTCTATTTATCCAAAACCCCTGCAGCAACACATTGTCTAACATGGCTGCAGTCAGTGTAGACAGAGACCAGTAATGTTCAATATCCAGATAATGGGTAAAACCTTGCCTGTAACTATCTGATATGACACTGAATATAACTCATTGGCCGTGTCTACACTAGCCCCAAACTTCGAAATGGCCACGCAAATGGCCATTTCGAAGTTTACTAATGAAGCGCTGAAATGCATAGTCAGCGCTTCATTAGCATGCGGGTGGCCACAGCACTTCGAAATTGACGCGCGGCTCAGCCCAATGGGGCTCCTTTTTGAAAGGACCCTGCCTACTTCGAAGTCCCCTTATTCTCATCTGCTCATGGGAATAAGGGGACTTCGAAGTAGGCGGGGTCCTGTCGAAAAGGAGCCCCGTCGGGACAAGTCGCGCGGTGGCAAGGCGCGTCAATTTCGAAGTGCCACGGCCGCCCGCATGCTAATGAAGGGCTGAATATGTATTTCAGCGCTTCCTTAGTAAACTTTGAAATGGCCATTTGCATGGCCATTTTGAAGTTTGGGGCTAGTGCAGAGACAGCCATTGTGGTCTACACGTGGTGTACTCTTCCTTGAGAGAAAGGCCTCATCTGTGGGCTAATTTTTTCCTTTTAAAGGACTGTTATTGAGGCCCTTCCAGGACTAGGAACTTATACAATCCTTTTGTGAAAGGGAGGTACTTCTCGATCCACAAACCTTATTAATTTCTCCTCCCATCATGAACTTTTCAAGAGCTGGATACTCACACCCCATGAAGAATCGATATTTAAAAAAACAAACATATCTCCTTTCAGTAACACGTTTTGTGAAGGCACTTTTACACAACAGTCTATATTTTAGCTAGTAAATGTATTATTGGTAGGGTGCTTTGGAAAAGATGCTTTATTTGTTAATGTTTTGTCTCTGGCACCAATGAATGGAGGCAGCTGTACCATTCCCCATTTCACAGCAAGACTTACATACTGAAAGCCTAACAATAGTGATCTACTTGGATTCTATAATTTCTCAACATGTACATATTTTCTGTGGGGAACACAATTATAGTAGGGTATTATACAATCTGTCAGCAAGCATAATACGCTAGAGTGAAAATGGAATGGATTTACTGAGAAATCAGACTTTTTTTGTATCAGAGCCAACAAGCTATATCTCAGAAATGCAGGCATTCTGCTCACCTGGTTTAAATGTCAGGATATGCTTTTCAGACATGAAGCCTCAAAGCATTATAAGACAATTATAGCTCTCAAAGGAACAGCAGAGTTCCTATTTTGTGTAAAAGTGACTAAACAAGCCTTGTTATTAATCTATTCAAGAAAAGTGCCTAGAAATGTACAAGTTCCTATTTTGTGCTAGAAAAAGATAATAGATACATCTATGCTTTAAATGTTACCAAACTATACCATTTAATTAAAAAAACCAATAGGCTGGGTTGCCACAAATTGGGTTTGAGTTTAAGTTAGCTCCTTTCACAGGTAGAGTTGGCTGCTCCCAGCATCAAGCTAAGTGACCACTTCTCTGAGTCGAAAAGCAGCACTATAAAGTACTAAGAAGTTTTGCCGCATTTGCTGTTAGGAAAAGTATCTTTGGGAGAAGGGGTAAAAAGAAAAGCATGAAATGGGATCCTGGAGCACTGGCTTCCCAAAGTAATCATATACATATTTAAAAACACAACAAATATTAAAAAAACAATTGGAGTTGCAAGTTCATGTACTGGAAAGAAAGGCTCCAGTTTTACAAATACTTTTGCGCGTTTTTAACTGCCAACATATGTTTTGCTCCTGGACTGCTAAACATATAAGCCCTGTCTACAGAAAGGAATTTTAAAGAGTTCAGTGCAGCCATCCATCAAGCTGAACTGGCTAAAGACAAGACTCCCACAAATGGATGTATTTTTACCATTTTGTCATTTAAACCTGTGTCTAAATGGCATGGGATGCAATTCTAACCTCACTGAAACGAACAGCAAAACTCACAATGTCTTCAACAGATCCAAGATTCTACTTATGTTGTTTACATAATATGGTGTTAAAGCATCAGAAACAGCCACAGTAAGACTTCCATGGGTAAAACAGATGGAATTTTTTTTTTTTTTTTTTTTTTTTACAAAACTCCCTGTAAATACTTGTCCACAGAATACACTACACATTTTCTATGCAGCCTCACGATAGTAACAGAGAAATAGCTGTGTTAGTCTATATACTATCAAAACATTAGTCCTTAAAGTGCTACAGGACTGCATTTTTGTTTTGATAGCCTCACAATAGCTTGCCATGATATATATAACATTTTAGAACTACCAGAAACACCCAGCTTCTCCATATTCTCTCTCTCTCTCTGCATGCATGTGTGTGTGTATATATATATATATATAATTTTCCCTCCCAGGTGACAGTGATGTCATCATGCAAATGTCATCTCACTGTCACCTGGGAGGTATGGGGGGGAAGAGGGGAGGTGTGAGTAAAGGTGAGGAGAGAGAACAGGGCAGGGGGGAGGCCCAGGGAAGGCTTGGGCTGGCCACATGACTCCCTGACCCCCTGGGAAGGCCAAGGCTGGCTGGCCAGCTCCCCACCCCCCAGGGAAAGCTGGAGCCTCTCCCCATACCTCCAGCCTCCCACCACAACCCAATTCCCTGCCTCCCCACCACCAGCCTTGGGACTGGCCTGGAAGGAGAGGCACTGGGACTAGCTACCACCACAAGTCCATGGCCAGGAGGGGACGTGCCTCTCAGAGCTGAACTCTGGTTATCACTAGTGACAGTCAGAGTGAGTCTCCTGGCCCCTGGCTCCTCCTCTCTCCCATGGCCAGAGGTGGCCCAGTTCTGCCCCACCTCCCTTACTGCCCCTCTAGAGCCACCCACAGCAACCTCCCCCTAGCCTTCCCAGGTGGCTGACGGACCATGGCAGGGTGGTTGTGCGATGGAGGGAGGGAGAGAGGGAAGGGGTGGGGGTAGGGGTAGGGGGAAAGCCCCAGGAAAGCAAGGGGTGGCTGCACAGCTTCTCAATCCCCTCTCCCCCTCAGTCTCTTTCTCCAGTAGCACCATCCCACACAATCCCCCCAAGATTTACTCACAAGTATTGTAAGTCATGGACAGGTCACTGGCTATGAATTTTTATTTATTGTCTATGACATGTCCATGATTTTTACTAAAAATACCCAAGCCTAAATCATAACCTTACCTATGGGTAGAAAGTATGTGAACTCCATCTCACACTGTCAACTGCCCTGGTGTAGCTACTGTCAAGAATAGGAATTGCAATTTTTGACAGAATCAGAAAGTTTATAAGTTTAATTGTGAAAAAAACATATTCAACTGTTACTAAAAATATTCTTAAGGTTGTGATTCTAGAAGGACATAGAGAAAGTACCAATCCAATTTATTCTTTACTATATGGAAACATTATTTTATAAAAAACTAAAATGTACACAAGCCCAGGATCTAAATTGGTTAACACTCTAGAGAGACAACTTCCCCTGGATCCATCTCTCTCCATCAGCTACATTTCAGTGGCCATGATCCCCTTGAATGATCACATAATTTACAATTTACTAACTTGTTGCTTCTGGAGTATTTTTCTTACATATATACCTGCCTATCAAAACAAAAAAGCAGTCCAGTAGCACTTTAAAGACTAACAAAATAATTTATTAGGTGATGAGCTTTTGTGGGACAGACCCACTTCTTCAGATCACAGCCATACCCTAATCTGAAGATATGAGTCTGTCGCACGAAAGGTCGTCACCTAATAAATTAATAAATTATTTTAATAAATTATTTTGTTAGTCTATAAAGTGCTACTGGACTGCTTTTTTTGTTTTGATAGTATATAGACTAGCATGGCTTTCTCTCTGTTAAGATACCTGCCTGTTTCCGCTCCAGTTCATCTGGAATTCTTTTAGTTATATGGCCACATATGGTTATTTTATTTTCTGATAATTAAATTCATATTTCTCCAATGTACACAGGGTCACCCAAGTCTCTGAAAGCAAAATACGTCATATGGATACAAAAATTAAAATTCTCCACACCACCAAGGGTGCGTCTACACTCGCCAGCTACTTCAAAGTAGCCAGCACAATGTCAAAATAGCATGCATCACGTCTACACACGCTGTGTGCTATTTCAACATTGAAATTGATGTTAGGCGGTGAGACATTGAAATTGCTATTCCCATCCGAAGATGGGAATAGCACCCTACTTCGACGTTCAACATCGAAGTAGGGCGTGTGTAGACAATCCGCGTCCCACTACTTCAAAATAGCGGGGTCCTCCATGGCGGCCATCAGCTGAGGGGTTGAGAGACGCTCTGTCCAGCCCCTGCAGGGCTCTATGGTCACTGCGTGCAGCAGCCCTTAGCCCAGGGCTTCTGGCTGCTGCTGCTGCTGCTGGGGGTCCATGCTGCATGCGCAGGGTCTACAACTGGTTGTCGGCTCTGTGGATCTTGTGCTGTGCAGAGCAAGTGTGTCTGGGAAGGGCCCTTTAAGGGAGCGGTGTGGGGCTCTCCTGGCCCCTTATTTCAATGGGGAGCACTTGTGTGTGTGGACGCTCCACATTTCCTTCCGGGGCGCCTCCTTTCGATGTTCCCTGTCGCTACTTCAACATGGTACGTCGACAGCACCAGCCCTGGAGGACATGTAGATGATACACGTTGAAGTAGCCTATTTCGATGTCCTTATTTCGAAATAGGCTACTTTGACGTAGTGTGCTTGTGTAGACATAGCCCAAGTGAATAAGGAACAAAGTACAATCAGTTTCCAATGACTCCATACAAATACGTGGCATACAAAATACCTTTTCTTTAATATCCCTAAATATACAGTGTTTTTAATTGTAGCTCTGTGGCGTCCAATATGCTTGCCATTCACCACATGTGGAGAACTGGATACCGCGGTGTGTCGAAATGCAGCTTCTTACTTAGAGCTGCACATGTGAAGCGCCCTCTGCCCACGCTGTGCACATGACCCACCACTTGGTGGGACAAGCACGTGGTGGCAGCGGTAGCAGCAACAGCTCTTTGCATGGCTCCAGTGGCCCCAGCAGCTGCAGTGGCTTGCACAGCTCCAGAAGCTCTGGTGAGTCGCTGTGAGTTTGCACAGGTGGGGTGAGGGGAATCCTGGCTCTGGGGGTGCTTGGCTCTGCAGGAGGGCATTTATTTTGAGCTGGTGTGGTGCTCTTTGACTTTCTACTGGACACCACTGTTGTCGACTCTCTTGTTTAAATATTTCAGTTTGTATAATTGGCTACGAGGATACTTTTAAAATCTTCAGGTGACTTGAAACAGATTTGTTCTTACCTTTATAATTTTCTCTAATTACAGCTAATTAAAAAACCCAAACATACAAACACTTGAATGTATTCACACATGTTCAAAACCTTCTCTAAAGTTAAGGTGCACTGCTGTTCCTGGATGTTTCTTATAAATAGCTTGTGAGCACCTTACATATTTCTTTGTGGCTGTGTCTACACAAGCCCAAAACTTTGAAATGGCCACACAAATGGCTATTCTGAAGTTTACTAATGAAGCGCTGAAATGCATATTTGGCACCTCATTAGAATGCCGACAGCTGCAGCACTTCAAAATTGATGCGGCTTGCAGACACGCAGCTTGTCCAGACGGGGCTACTTTTCAAAAGGATCCCGGCAACTTCAAAATCCCCTCAGGGATTTCGAAGGTGGTGGGGTCCTTTCGAAAAGGACCCCTGTCTGGACAAGCTGTGTCAATTTCAAAGTGCCGTGGCTGCTGGCATTCTACTGAGGCACTCAATACATATTTCAGTGCTTCATTAGTAAACTTTGAAATGCATGGCCATTTCGAAGTTTCAGGCTAGTGTAGACAGCCTGTGTGAAAAAGCAGTCACCCACTAAGGACATTGCTTAACTGTGCATGTATCAGTGGTTTAAACAAGCATAACATATGTCAATTTCTGGTTAGTTCCTAAGATCCCCAATCAAAGAAAGCCTTAGAAATAACACATCATGATGAAAGCTCAGTTTGTAGAAACTGCCTAGCAGCTCTGGTAGTCACTTAATGAGGTCATACAGCTTCTGATTTTACTGTTCTGCTGCTACTGTTTTCCTGTCCTATTTCAATTATGCATTAAAAAGTTAATAGAGAATATGAGAATACTGAGTGTTAGGTCTTGCAAAAAACAAAATAAAACAAAAAAGCATTCCAGGCTATTTATCAAGACTTCTTAATTTCATTTTGGGATCAAAAACTGGTAGTTTTAAATTAAAAAAAAAGATGTTTCATAACCACCAAATATTTTCAAGGTATACTATGCAATAGTATTAATAAAATACAGTAAAAGTGACAAATCATAAATGCAATGGAGCATGCATTTTCTTATAACCAGCATTCAAACAAATATAGAATACATCATACAGATAATGACAACAATTGCTAACAATTTCCACTGAATGTCACTATGAACCTTCTGTACAATAAACTTGATCAACTTGGATATTTATTAAAAATGTTTATGGAGTATGCTTCAGTTTGTGTGTAGTTTTAAAATACTATATATAATGAAAGGAGAGAAGTCACTTTTAGGGCTTGTCTACACTACAGAGGTTTATCAACAAAACTTATGTCAACACACAAAAAAATCAAAACAGACAAAAACAAAGTCGCCAAAACCTGTTCACATTTGCTCCCTCTGCAGTCAGATCATGTCCATATTAGGGGTTATACCAGGTGTTGTGAGAACACATGGCATATTCTGGGACCTTGCATCCTGGGCCTGGGACATTCCATCAGACACTGCTTTGTGCTCCAGCCCTCCACTTGTTTCCCACTTTCTTTCATGCAATTCTTCCAACTGCCATTCTTTGCATCTCCAGTGAGAATTGATGGATCCTGTACTTCTCTCCTCCATTCCATTAATGTTATAAGGACAACATACTGGGCAGCACAGTTAATCTGGAAGTTACTGATGGAGGAAGACTCACAGGCACCTGACAGCAACTTAGCAGCCCTTCTGGCATTCACAGAGCACCTGCATAAGATAGACCATCGTTTTTGGGCCAGAGAAACCAAAACTGATTGGTGGGATCACTTGGTTATGCAGGGACAGGACGAAGAGCAGTGGTTACAGAACTTTAGGATGTGTAAAGTGTCTTCGTGGAGCTGTGTGCTGCGCTAGCCCCCAACCTCCATACAAGAACACTAACTGCCCTCTCAGCAGCGAAGCCTGTGGCAATTACTGTCTGGAAGCTGGTGACTCCAGATTGCTACGAATCAGCTGCTAATCAATTTGGAGCAAGGAAGTTTAGTGGTGGTAGTTTGTAGCTTTACTGCAAATGCGCAGGACAATAAATCACATCCTGCTATGGAGGACTGTGACTCTAGAAAATGTGCATGAACCAGTGGATGGCTTTGCAGAAATGGGTTTCTCTTAACTGCGGTGGAGTAAACAGATGGCACACACATTCCAATTCTAGCACCAGGCTACCAAGTAACAGCGTACATCAACAGGAAGGGATATTTCTCCATGGTGTTACAGGTGCTTGTGGATCATTGTGGTCATTTCATAGACCTCAACGAAGAGTGGTCTGGAAAAGGGTATGATATGTGAGTGCTGACCTGTACAGAGAGCTACAAATGGGACTTTCTTTCCAGACCACAAAATGACAGTGGGGAATATGCAAATGCCCATCGTGATCCTGGGAGACCTGGCTTACCCATTGCAGTCCTGGTTCATGAAACCTTACACAGGGCACCTGGACAGCAGTAAAGAGTGTTTCAGCAACAAGCTAAGCACGTTCCACACTGCAGTTGAACGCACCTTTGGCAGACTGAAAGCCTGGTGGAGCAGTCTGTAGACAGGCTAGATGTTGCTGAGAATAATACTCTTACAGACATGGCCACATGCTGCCATGATCACAATCTGTATGAATATAAGGGTGAAATGCCTGCACAGAGGTGGAGCACTGAGGCAGAGCGCTTGGCTGCAGAGTTGGAGCAGCTAAGCACTAGGGCTGTCAAAAGAGCCCAGAGGGCTGTTATTAATATCAGGGAGGCTCTGAGGAAGCACTCTGACACTGAGGGACACTAACACGTATCTGTTTTGGAGTTGCTTCTCGAGTGCATCCCATGTAAAATATTGGGGTCACATGTGCATGCAAAAAAATGCTGAAAAAACATATCTGGGACCAAAGTGATTGTTCTGTGAATTTGTAGATCACAAAACAAAAACATTTAACCTTATAAAACTTTGTCTTTATTGATCAAGAGAAAGTACAGTGAAAAACATCAAAATAAAGATTTGCAGGTAAAGGAGGGGCTTGGAAGGTGAAGGGCTCACAGTTATGTGTCTCCATCTGATGGAATGGCTTTTACCCATGAAAGCTTATGCACAAATAAATCTGTTAGTCTTTAAGGTGGCAATGGATTTCTCATTATTCTTGCAGACGCAGACTAACAGCTACTTCTCTGAGAACTGTGTGTAGGTCCAGCCATCATTGTCCAAGTTGTGAGAATGGATGGAATGCCGGGGAAATTGAGGAATCCCCCAAAATGAAAAGGCTTGCATGGGCATGGACGGGATTGCCTGACAAAGAATTCCACATGTACTGCAATGGAGGTCAACCCTGGATCTGCTCACTCTGCAGCATAATTAGAGAAAGACTTGAACATCTCTGTGCCCCCAATTACTTTTATCATTCCTTCAGTTGTGTTCCTACCAAATACTTGATTCTCCCTTCTGTCCTGCCTTTTAGCTTCTCAGAACTCATTTTGTTCCCCTTTCTCTGGAGATGACTGCTGCAGCAACTGCCTGAACATATTTTCTTCCTGTATCTTGGCCCCCTTCTTATCTGTTGGAGACCATCAGCACTGGTGCGTGGAGTGCACCTCAAGGTCCCTGCTGCAACGTACAACGCACAGAAGAATGACTGTTAAATTCAAGAACAGCGTTGAAACACTTTACTTATGAGCACTTTTTGCAATACACCAAACACTTTCTCATTGACCTTTGCCAGTTGCCTCTCTCTACAATGATGGTGAGTGCTGGGCTTGTGCGGTGTGTGCGCATACAGACAAAATGAATTACAGTCTTTCCAGGGCCTTCAGTGCAGCTTCATGGGGAACTCCTAAAATTATCTCACAGTTTTCCACCAGTGATATGATTCTAGAAGACATCTCACTGCTGAGGTTAAGCATGGAAACCAGGGTACAACTACTGCATGTTTGTGACTTTTGCCCTGCACCATTTGCAGGTCACCTGTGTGCCATTTTGGTCACCGGAGAAGTGACTGCAGAATGGTATGGGACACTATCCTACACTGGCGGCAGGAACATAGCTGTACTGTCTTTGAATCTGCCGCAGGGGATTAACACGTACCTCCAGGAAACTTTCCAGAAAATCTCTCTGGAGGATTCCATTCAAATCTCAATGGCCATCAACACCCTATTTGGCCACACTGATTAGCTACAGAGGGCAATGTCCAGCTCAGGAACACAGCCTGCCTCCCACTGTTCAACAATCTACACCCAGCTCTGCACTCCACAGGCCACAGCCACTTACCCTGTGCCTCATCTCCTGCTTTTTGTTCCCTAAAGAGCAGCTGCTGAGGCTGGCTATGAACCTCAGGAATGAAGAATAGTTCCTGGCTGCCTGTCCCACTGGGTGACTCTGCTGGGATCTCCACATCCATGTCTAACTCAATCTCTTCATCAAGAATTTCATCCAACTGGGTAGGTGCTTTTTTTGCTGCTTCCATGCCCTCCAAAGTGTCCACAAGTCTCCTGGCATAGAGGTGGGGTCACCACAGAGTATAGGGTCCAGCTCCTTACAGAAATGATAGTTCTTTCTTGCAACGCCAGAGTGACACTTTACCTCCCTCATCTTATGGTATACCTGCTTCAGCTCCTTCATCTTTGCTCTGTGTTGTGGCGTGCCCTTACGATAGCACTTTTTGAATGAGCCTTGAGAAATCTGCCCATGCATGTTCCATTGTCTATGGGCCAATCAAAGCTCGGAGTGAACAGATTCCTCTCCCATATACTGATTAGCTCCAACAACTCTGTATTGGTCAAAGAGGGAGAATGTTTGGTGTGATAGCCAGACATGGTCACCTAGGGAAGATGCCATTAAATATCTCCATGCTGAGCCAGTGAGCAGGAAATGGAATTTATAATTCCTGGGGTTTGCAAGAGAGAGGGGTGGCCTGTTGTTTACATGACTACAGGGGTTCAGAGTTCAAACCACTAACCAGAGCAGCAGATGGGGACTGTGGGATACTTCCTCGAGGCCAATAAAAGCAGTAAAAAGAGACATGGTGTCCACACTGAATGGCTGTTGACAATAAAGGGAGGGGGAAAGAAAAAAGTCTCTTGTGGGGTAGAAGTGTTTTGTAGCTGAAAGTGGGCATTTTTTTATGCAAAAATCACATTAGAGTGTTTATGGTGTCAGTGTTTTGTCACCAAAAGGCAGTTTTTAGTGAGATAACTTAGTAGGGTAGACAAGGTCTTACTTACCCATATCTGAAAACTATCTACAACCAGCTTTTATCTTGCTTTAAAACTGCTGGTATGAAACAAAGGATGAATAAATCATTGAACTCCCAATTAATTGAGAACCAATTGTTCTATAAGCCTTATGTCAACCATCTACTACATAGGGTTAATTTTATCCTGAAAACTAGAGAATGTAGTTATTCTACGGTGCAACTTGTTTCATTATTTTGAGGTGTGCATGGGGGTAGCAAAATAGTGTAAAAATGTGTCTGAGAATTTATTTTTATTACTAGTTTTATCTCTTGAGTTAGAAGCAGCAATAACTTAGTAATTATTTCTAGAGAGATCGATACATAATTGCTAATTGGTAGCAAGAACTTCCTTTTATTGTCAATTTGAAAATTCTCACTGGGGATATCAGTGTTAGTCATTATGGACCTATTTAATGATTTTGCTAACATTACCGAATAGGGATTTTTTTTAAAGAAGCATTTGTTAATAAGTTAACTGAAAAACTAAGCAAAACATCGCCATCCAATTTAAAGAAAGTTCACTGTCTTTGGCTCTCTTAGCAGAGATTTTTTGTGTTTAGCATCTAATATCAATCCCGAGAATCTTGATCATGCACTAAACAACTTAAGATGCTCTGAACTGGAGATCGGGGGAGAGGGGAGGGACCCATCTTATTTTGTGAAGTATGTGAAGTAATATTTAACTAGTTTCATAAATTTCAAAGACCAGAACAACATCATATATCATATTCTCACACAAACTCTGCATATTATCAGAACACGTTTTGGGAAAGAGTGCTTTCATATTTAAAGGTGCTCATTTTAGTTTTTAAACTGCAATGACTTTTATGATGTTTTTCCAATAAAATTCAGCAAAACTCCCAAAATTTCATTTCAACATGCAGTTTTTAGCAGGTAACAGCTCAGAGCACTTTGCTGGTATATATTTTATCTCCTGTACAAGTACTGAATGATCTATCATTAAATTCTGCCATAGATCATAATAGTTATTGTTATTTATACTACCATAGCACCTTGTTACCTAACCATGGAGCAGCACTCCTCTGTGCTAGGCGCTGAACAACCACAGAACAAACAGAAGGTGAGTGAACCAACAACTGAGAGCATGAAGATCAGTGCATGGGAGGAAAGGTTGTGATGGCGCTGAAGAAACAAACTGCACATTACGCATCACTCATCAGTGACTTCTCCAGATGTTTAAGAGGTGACATTAATCAACTCTGGTAAGAGATCTAGACAGATGGACTGAAGAAGAAAATATGATACTAACACTGTGCTTAAGGCTATTTAGGTCATTCAAGTTGCATGGAAGCAAGGGAATAGGGAAATTCCTAGCTAGTTCTGCTTTTTTCATCCACAGAGAAAAGAGACCCTATAGTAATGTTTCCTGAACTATGGCCTCTGTTCACCAGATCACTAAAATACATGTTCATTTTTAAGCATATGTTCATGTGCTTTGTTAAATCAACTCCAAATGAATACCAGGATCATACTTATTTCCTCAACAAAATGAAGGGTTTTTTAATTAAAAAGAAATTCTGAGAGTTTTAAATGCAATTGTTACATAACTTAAAAAAAATAGGTTTTGGGCTAGTTTTTTTTGGATGGAAACCAGCAGATTCTGTAAATCTAAAAATAACTTTTTACATCCTGTTTTGAAAACTTGGAGCAGTGCTCTATTCCTTTTCAAACCTCATCCCAACACTGATCCATAAATGTTATCTACTGCTATAACTTTAAAAATTGCTATCTACAGCATGTTAGTTATTGCATGGGGTGTGACAATTAAAATAAATATAGAAACTTTAAAAATACATTTGCACTATAAAAATACTGGCTATTTCCAGTACCCAGTACTGAAAAGCAGGTGTTTAAGTACCATCCTGAATCAGGACCATATAGCTGCTTTGTGCACATTTCCATGTTTAGAGTCTTTATGAAAACACCTCAGGAGGACATGCAGAAGAAGGACAACCAACACACAAATGTATTCAAAGCAGCTGGTCACAGCCTGATTACCTTTAATGTTAAAAGGGAGACCAATTCCCCCTTTAAATATCAGGCAATTAACTGGGTCCATTGAGGAGCTGACTTTGAGCATACAACCAAGACAGGAGGGTTGGCATCCACTTCTATGTAATTAATGATTCAACCAAATGCTACATCCCATCTCTGTCTTTCTAGGAAGAGGAGTTAAATCTTCAGATTTACCATCTCTTTTTAATGCACAGCTAACAGGGTCCACCTGTCCACCACTCCTGGGTCCTGTGCTTAGATTTACTGCCTCGCCTGTCTCTTTGGAGCCTCTTATTGACACAAGCTGGAAGTTATGCTTTTACTTATTGATATTATTATCCCTTACTTATTTTTAAAATAACATACAATGCCCCAAATCTTTATTGTCCCCACTTGCCAGCCCTCCAGGACGTGGGGAAATGAAAAATAACACTGCACAACTGAACATGTTCCTTCCTGCAACCAAAGCTTGAGAAAGTTAGACACAGCTGGCCTAGAAACCCAGCTCTGACAGCTACACCACCTATGGCACCGTCCTGAGCAGGAAGATTGGCTGCTGTATGCTCAAGCATGCTTAAACAGAAGGAAATTGGCTACGGTTTGGAAAAGGGAGGGTTTTTGCAGCCAATCTCTATTTCTCATTTCTGATTCGGCCCTTGAGTGGGTGGAGCTACATTCGCTTCACCCTAGTCCCACTGGACACACAATCCTCCCAGGTTATGTGATAAGTGCAGAGGAAAGGAGGGAGAAATCAAAGAAAACCCTCAACCACTAACTGGAATGTTGAGGTTGGCCCTTCCCTACTCTCTCTTCAAAAGTCTCTCTTCCCACACTAAAACAGGAAGGCACAGTAGATGGAATCATGGAACTCTATTGAATACTAAGAATTCAGAGAGGGATTTAAAACACCTAGCACACAGCTGGCACTAATTCACACTAATTAATAATAGTTACTCCTCATGGCTATTGGCTACTTTTAAATAAAACAATTGTGATTTTAAATAGCTTTGCTAGCCCAATGGCAAAAGACTGACATTCCTGATTACCTGCCTGCAAAATTTCAGTTTACCAAGGAAAACTGTTTTTGATTGTACAAGTATCAAAATGCCTTTGGGGATAATATTTTATTCCCATTTCTTGAAAATGAAGCTAATTTCACACAAAATATTTTATGAAACACTCTCTTTGGCTGAGATCATGTGCCAAGTTTCTGCCCACAGTGTTAAGTGTTAATGCCAAATTATAACCCAGTAAATAAAGATGTATAACAGAAATCTTAACAGATTCCCAGCTACATTGGAATTAGTATACAATATTACACTGAAATTTAGAGTCTGGCACACCATAATATTTTATGTTAGCCTATTTTGCAATTCTCATTATAGGAATTGTAGTTCCAATTTGCAGTCTTAGCTGTTTCAGACCAACATTGGCCTTTAATATACACTGTTATTGCCTAACAGATGGTTAACACTCATATTCAGTGACTATTAATGGGACAGCTCACTTAAAATGTTCCAAATATTTTTCACAGACTATTTGAAGCAGTACAATTGTCACCATTATCAGGGATGATTAATGTCTATATAAAATACTTGTATATTACAGATCTGACACTGCTGTCATCAACAAAAAATGTACCAATTTTGTTGTCTAAAAGAACTGTTTAGCATTTAACCTCTTTTATTGTTAATGCTGATAGAATAACTCACTAGGTGCCTAATTCAAGTCCAGTTAAAGTCAGCAGAAAACTGCTGTTGACTTAACAGGAAAGCATCAGGTTCTAGAATACCAGGTAATGCGTACTCCTACGTATATAGCTGGCAGCTTTTTTAGCAAAGAATAATATGTCAATTCAATGAGAAAAGAAAAATCAGACATTTTTATTTTTGCCTTGACATTCTGTAAAGAGTCAACTTCTTTGTCAGTCTTAAACCAAAATGCCCATTATGTGTATGTTTGTAGTGCCAATGCATTAGCCTAACATTGGGTTGGCAGTCAAAAGACCTTGTGGGAACAGATTAAATTTCAGATTGCTGAGCCAGCTTCAAACTGCTTTGCACTGAACGATTAATTAGACAATATCTATTTCAACAAAAATAACAAGGAAGGTGGTAATACATATACTAAAAATCATGGACATTATTTAGGGTCAAAATACCTGCACTATTCTCATGTGTCAAGACAGAACCCAATCACAATAAAAAGTCAGTATCCGCATACACTGTTCCTCTCACACTAAGAATTAATATGCAAAGAGCATTCCAGTATATCACAATCATTTCTACTTTAGATGCTTTAAATGCTTTCATGTATTAGTATTTCTGAGGTTTTATTTTCTTGATACAAATTGTAAACAATAAAAATAAAATGGTGCATATTCTGCTGGCTTGGTAATTTTTTTTATCTTAAGGCAAGTGAGCAGTATAGCATATGCAGCACATTCTTATTGGAATGAATGATTTGGTTCACTGTGTTCATTAGGACTAAATCTGGCCAGTCATAGAAATAGCTCTTGCAGTTAGGATGAAAAGATTATTGGCAGACACAAGCAGGAGTGTCCTGTGCAAAAGCAATCCTCCCAGCACAGGGACCCCTCACTATCAGGTTTTCATACTTTGCCACTCCTATCAGCAAGCACACCCTGGATCAGTGGTCTGGCAGTACTTGTTGCTATCAGCAGCATGCTATCTAGCAAGATGCAAGCAGTTAAATCTCCCCCTCTTCTAGAAAATCACAGTGTTTTCCATGGCCCACATGCTATTATATATTATGCCAGTGGTGTTCAACCACAGGCACACTGTTGTACCATGAGAAACATCCAAGCATGCCATGAAATTCTGTCAAATTCACCTCGCTGTGGCTCTTTGCAGAGCCACCAACCAGGTGGGCGTTGGGGGGGGAAGGTGGTACTGACGATCCCATGCCAGCTGGGGCTCAAGCAGCAAGGCTGACCTCCCCAGGACCCTGTTTGTGCTGGGAGGCAGCTGAAATGCTGCTTAGTGGCCTGAAGGAGCTGATGGGGAGCCCTCCTCCACTCCCTGCTGTGCCAAAGGGGAGGGAGCCTGCTGGAGCTGGGACATAGTTTAAATGCCACATTCTGGCTCCAACAGGCTGGCAGGCAGGGAAGCTGTTTTCAGGGGTTACTCATTTACTCAATATCCCTAGCATGGTGCTGAGCAGATTTTGAAAACAGGTCTTTGTTCTCTCTCTAAGATGGTGTATTCTGGGTTGGATTTGAAACATTAATGTATTTTATCCTTGTTTAGCTTATTGTATGTGCTATTATGTTGCAAACTTCTCTAGTAAGACTGTAACCACAGTAAATGTAAGTAAATGTGATCTTTAAGAACAATTAATTCAGCTGAAAAAGTGGGTGTGCTGTGGAATTGTTTGAATCATTGAAATGTGCTATGTCACTATGCTGCCTGGTTGCATGCTAGACAATGGGAAGGAGAAAGGAGGCAGGGAAGATCTCTATACCTCACCAGTGGAGCAGTGCAGAAAAGCAAACCTTAGAAAGGATCTCATAAAATATCATATTTGTTTTTAGTATTTCATTTCTGCTGCCCTGGCCTTTCTCTAATGTTTGGAAATAATAAGGAAACAAGATAAAATACATGGAAAGAACTTGGCCTCTCAGACTGAGCACTCGATATAAATTTCCACAGACAGAGGTATGTTCAGTTGCCAAGACAGGAAAGAGGTTAATGAACTAGAGTTTGCCATCATGTAAGAAATGCAACATGCACTTTTCCTACAAACACTGATGGATGAAGGAACAACAGACTGATAAAAGGCCCTTATATCTGGACTTTACAAAAAAAATGAGTTAATACAATTTTAAGTACAGTGTGAATATACAATAATTCAGGAAATGTCTGTAGATGTTATCTGAGAAACTGCCCTACCACAAATGGTGCTATGTACTCTCATCTCTCTTTACCAGTAGTCAGCAACTCAAGTCAGAGTAATTCTAATTTAATGATTTCTTTGAGTATCCTGAGGGGGATGTTATTGCCCCGTTTCTCAAAGTCATTAGTGTTGCATTTCTGACATCAGAGTGCAGAGTGCTAGCACAGGTCATGGTCTTGTTGGGTCCTTTCTAGCAGAGTAAAAATCAGAGACATGAAATCAGTGCATATTGTCTAAGTATGATCGCCTTGATGTGCACTGGTTCACAAATCCTGAAATGATAGCCAAGTAGAAGGAAGTACAACCCCTTCTTTCAAGAAATTCAGCCCACTACCAGTGCATAAATCTTAAGGAGTAACTCTGCCTTAAGAACTGGATCTACTCAAAGAACTAAGCTGTGTTTACACCAGCAAGTTCTTTCAAAAGGTTTTTCAAAAGTAGGGGGCTCTTCCAAAATATCCCATGGAGCATCTGCACACAAAAAGTGTTCTTTCAACGGTAAACCAAAAAAACGTGGTGCTCATTTCAAAATCACTCTTCCTTTCCCATTTCAAGAAAAGCGCCCCTTTTGAAAGCTTCTTTCAAAAGAATACACGTGTAGATGCCCCACAGGCCCTTTTTTCGACACCACAGTCCTCCTGGGGCCTGATTTTTCAATCCCTGGCCTGTTCTTTTGAAAGAGGAGAGGCTGTGTGGACTCTCTCTTTCAAAAGAGCAGATCACTCTTTTGAGTTGCTTTTTTGTGTGTGGATGTCCTCTTTCAAAAGAAGTTCTTCTGGAAGGGCCTTTTTTGGAAAGATCTCTGTATGTAGACCTGTAGACCTGTAGAAAATTCTCCTGCTGCTCCTACAGCTCCTTCTCCAGAACCATGCACAAAAGCAAGCCACCAGCAACACAGCATGTCTTCCCAAGAGACTCAATTGATCACATTAAGAAAAATAACCTAGAAGAATATCTGAAGCAGCACCACCTGAGGTCAGCTGTCAAAACATAACAACACTAAACTCACAGTAACACGCAGCTCCTCAACTTGTTTAAGAAATTATGAGTAAATGTATGAATACATCATTTTAAGAGCTGTCCAGTAGCCTGATGAATCCATTTTAAATGAAAGAATGAAATACAAGTAAACAATAATCCCTACAGCAAGAAACCAGAAATGACAATTCTCTATCATTTGCTATTGTCGCACAAACTACTGGAGAGAATTGTAGCCTTTAGAGATCGCCTGTTTCTGATCTTTTCCCCCTTCTCTTATTGTGATGACTTGGGGGATTCAACTAGTGCTCTCTTTTTCAGCCCAGTTTAATTAAAGATCAGAAATGTTGTAAGAAAGACTACTAAGTTACCAGAAAGGTTCAAAAAGTTTGAAAAATATTTTATCCAGTAGTCTAAATTAGAGCAGTAACCGACAATACAATAGTTGTATTGTCTGCCCACAAATGCTGCAGTATTTTTTTTTCTCTCTCTCTTTCTCAGGAAGTCTGAAAATCTCCTAAAAGTCTATTTAAAAAAAAGGGTTGAAATGTCACAAAAGGATCACGTGTAATTCTGAAATCTGCCCCCAATGTGTTAGCCCCTTAAAAATAAGCAGTATCCACACAATCAGCAAGGAACAAAAATCATTCGTAGGAGTCTCCTGGAAGCAGCAACAGCATCGTCTGTCAGGATTCAATACATTGATTCCTTTATCTACTGAAGATAAACTTCAAATGGAACTTCTTTGCTGATAATTTGCGTTATATTTTGTGTGTGAGAGTGTCTAGTAATCCAAGATGAGGATGACCTCTGAAATTTAGCTACAGAGAGCCACAGAACTGAGAGTGGCTTGCTACACTGAGCCAGATAATGGTTGTTGTAGCCTTTTTTAGGCTAAACCTCTCCTTTGACATGTTTCAAGGAGCTATACTCTTTGGGGAATTATCTTTATAAAGTAAAAAGCAGAGGAGTGATGGATATTCTTCTGCAGTGCATACTAACTATACAGAATGTGCTTTAGGATAATTTAGTATGTTTGACATATGATCCACTAGTCATTAAGTTCCCTTGGGTTTGTTTGAGTTCCTTAAAAAAAAAGGTTTTTTTTGGAGGATATTGACATAGCCATATGCAGGATGCAAGTTCTCTCCTTCTGGGTTAAGCATCTTCAAACTTCTCCCCTTCTCTGAAATTATTCAAGGAAGATTTGCTTACTCTTACCTCTTTTCTCTTTATGTCACTACCAAAATCCATTCCTCTTGCTAAAACCTTTGCCATTTTTGATCCTTTCTCACCTCGACTAGTGTAAACTATTTTTTATTCTGGCCTGTCTCCAGGAACTTTCCTCGTTCAGTCTACTGAAGTCCTATTGATAAAGTTATCTTACTTTCCTGCTACTGACCATTTCACCACAATTTTGACTCTCTCCTCCCATTATTGTTTCCCTGTCTTTTACAGCATTATATTAAAATACCTAACCCTTTCCCTTCAAGGCAATATATAATCCCCTCTGTAGTTTATCCATTTGGAATGTGACATTCTATACAGATAAAACATTATCTATATGATAGAAGAGACTAGCATTTAGGAATGCATCCTTGTAGCGAGGTGCTGTGCCCCCCCCACCCCCGACCTGACTCAGAGGCGGAGGTGGCCGCTCAGAGACTCTGGTGGGCAGGCCTTGAGCCAGAACACCTGTGCCCCGCCTGTCAGAGAGCAGCACCTGGGGCCAGGCTCGAGGAGCATTAAAGACTGGCCTCCAAGCAGGGCAGAGCTGCCTGACCAGGCTCCTGGGAGCCAGAACTGGGGGACCCAGGACACACCAGCTGGCTGACGTGAATCGCCGGCCAGCTGCCCAGCCCAACCTGGAGGGCCACAGCCCAGCCTGCCGTTGGCCCAGTACATCGACTTCCCAGCTCTTCCTGGCCCTTGCACTTGTAGCGGGCCCCCTCCCCAGCAGCCCTGCCGGGGCCAGAGAGATTGCCTGTGACCAGGTGCCCCGGGGTCAGGTGAGCACAGTCTGGGAGTCCTGCCTGATGCCCGCAGCACTGAGGCCTCTGACCATCCGAAGCCCGAGGTCCTGCCCCCGGTGGGCTACCTGAACAACGCTGAGATGTCCAACTGGCCAGACCTGCCGAGTGCTACCTGCCCGGAGGAGACACATCAGACTGGACTTGCTGACCAATCCAACTGGGACCCAGTGCCAATGGAGGTGGAGGTAGGAAGTGGCCTGTGGGACGCTCCACCTGAGCCCATGGTGGCATGTTGCGGCCTGGTTCCCCACTACCAAGCTCATGGTGAGTGCGATCATTAGGGCCCCAGGCCAGGATGCAGTGGAGTGGGAGGGCTTGCGTCCCCCTACCCCACCCCCAGGAGAGGCAGCCCCACTACTCTCCTGAGCCACGCCATTTTGGCGGCTGACTGCTTACCTGCCGCCCTGCCCTGAACCGAGGGCTGAGCTCCTAAACTGCTTACCTGCCACTCCACCCTGAACTGAGGTCTGGGCTCCTAAACTGCTTACCTGCCGCCCTGCCCTGAACCGAGGGCTGGGCTCCTAAACTGCTTACCTGCCACTCCACCCTGAACTGAGGGCTGGGCTCCTAAACTGCTTACCTGCCACTCCACCCTGAACTGAGGGCTGGGCTCCTAAACTGCTTACCTGCCACCCTGCCCTGAACCGAGGGCTGGGCTTCCAAACTGCGGGCCTGACTTGGGCAGTCTGTTAAAGGGGACAAGGCCCCAGGATCTGCCAGACACTGAGGGGGCAAGCTGTGGAGGCCTGAGCTGCCTAGAAAGGGCAACTGCCACAGGCTGAGGATGTTACAATCCTAAACAGCACCAGCAGATTCACATTATGCAGACTGAGACGCGACACCATGGCTGATCTCTTGACAACCATTTGTTATGACAGCTCATGCAAGACAAGAGCTTTACTGCCACTTTACTATGCACAGGTGATCAACACATCCAGGGAGCTGAAAACTATGGAAGGAGAAGCACTGGTCAGAGAGTCTACTACACGAAATACATTTAGAAGTCCAAGGCTACACCTGCCTCTGTGCCCACTTGAGAACAGATGCTGGACCAAGTTTAACAGGCAACTCTGTCACTGATACAGAGTTGCCAGACCTATGCACTGACTTGGCCTAGTCTCCTCCCCACACTGTGGTTACCTCTGCACGACAGCAATCTGTCAACAGAAGTTACTGTTGGAAGAAAACACGTCCACACACATAAGCGGATCAAAAGAGCAATCTGCTCTGTCAACAGAGAGTGGTCTGACTGCCTGTCCCTCTCTCAACATAAGGGCCAACCAGAAGCTCAGCAAACAGGGCTGCCCAGGAACCGGAAGCCCTGTCCATCAACAGAGGGCCCTCGGAATGTCCACACAGCTTTTTTGTGAACAGAACTGTTGACAAAGGCATTCTTCCTCATCCTGCACAGGCAGAACGCTGTTGGCCGAAGTGCCGAGTATCGTCAACAGACAGTCGACAAAATGCATTTTGTGTGTAGACAACTGTCAACAAAACTCTCCAGTGTAGACATAGCCTGTGACTGTGGAGCAGCGTTGCGGATAGTAACTCATATGGTGGAAGAATCATCTGGTGATAGTTTACAAGGCATAGCCTCCCTCGATAGAGAGACTATCCTCTGCTTAAGGAACCTGGACATCAATCTCTGATGCATGCATAAAAGAAAGGGAAAAAATAGATTCACTATAATGCTTTTCTTTTCTGTTTTTTTAAAGAGTCACACAAGTTCTCAATATGCCCTTTAGTAATTAAGTTAAACAATCCCAAAATTCTTCAGTTGTAGCTTACTTCAACAACAACAAGATTTCTACCAAGCAATTGACTATAAATTAATGTCATACCCATGCTTTAGTGAAAGGATACTAACAATATCAGGTCCTTTGTTCTCCCTGGCTGGCCATGAGTGCAAAATGATGAAGACTTCCAGCTTCATCAGAAAGTCACGATAAAATGCACATTTCTGTCTACCTGATGTGCCCTTGTTCATTTCTGCTTTTTACAATACACTTAACAGTAAAGGATGGTATGCACTCAGATATAAAGGCAGAATTTGTTAATTTTTTTCCATAATTCAAACAGAAAACACAAAAAACCCAGGTACACATGTATTTTACAAATGCTTTATAGAACACAGAAAATTATGGGTAAACACAATAGCCTACTGAGGCTGAGAGAGGTAGAAAAATAATTCACATAAAAATAACCACATAAAACCAGAAATGATAAAACCAGGTTTACCTGTACAGAGCCAAACAATATAGCTGTGTCTACACAACAGCGCTCTTTCGAAAGGGTAAAACTCGAATGATAACATTTGAAGTTCAGCCCTTAGAAAGAGTGAGGCTCCACACAAAAAGTGGATCAAACCCTCAATCTGCCCTTTCAAAAGAGTGTCCACTCAGCCCCAGGAACTCTTTTGAAAGAACGAAACAGGACACCTCACACACAGGCTCGCAAGACGGACGAGCCCTTGCAAGGGTTGCAGACAGATGTTTCCTTAAAGGACGCCCCCCCTCCCACCCCACACCCTGCGCACACTGAGGCCTGCAGAGCTGCCACAAGCCAACCAGAGCCTGTACAGCATCCAGAGGGCTGGAGTGCAGCCCAGTGGAGCCCCAGCAGCTGCTCCTGGCATTGGACGCTGCTATCCTGGACACTGAGCTTGCCATGCTGTGCACAGCTGACACAGCTGCCTCCCACCTCCTTGGGTGATGTCCCCCTACCCTGGATCCTGCCAGCGCTGGCCGTGGGTGCCCCAGCACCTCTGGAGCCACCCTAGTAGCTCTGACTGGTAGGAGCATCTGGTATTGGTGGAGTGAGACGATGCCAGGTGGCTGCAGAATTTCTGGATGAGCAAGCAGATCTTCCAGGAACTCTGTCACTGGCTCGTCCCCACACTCAGACACCAGGACACATCCATGCGGCCCGCCCTCTCCCTCTAAAAAAGGGTTACCATATCCATCTGGAAGCTGGCCACCCTGGACAGCTACTGCTCCATGGGGCAACAGTTCGGAGTGGGCACAGCCACCATCAGGGCTGGAAGTAAGGGCTGGCACCACAGGTACCAGGCTCCCAAGCAAGGGGGGCTCTTGCTGGCAGGGGACCAGGGGTTGGGAATTCCATCCCATACAGGTTGTTCAGGGCATCACCGTAATGCTACTCAATAGGGTGGTCCATGTGGGGGGTCTGGATGTAGCCGTCACAGAATTCGCTGCACTTGGCTTCCCAAACTGCTTCGGTGCCCTGGATGAGACGTACATCCCCATCTGCACCCTGGCTCACAGCATTGGCCACTATATCAACAGAAAGGGCTACCACTCGGTAGCCCTCCAGGCTCTGGTGGATCCCTAAAGCCAGTTCATGGATATCTAGGTGGGCTGGGCAAGCCGGACACATGACGCACATGTGTTCCAGAATTCGGGCCTCTGCCAGCGCATGGAGGCCAGGACCTACATCCCAGAAGTGGGAGCTCCCAATCGGGGATGTCACTATGCCACTCTGCATGGTGGCAGATGCCATCTACCCCCTGCAGCCATGGCTAATATGAGCATATAACGACCTCAGCCAGGAGATGTACAACACCCAGCTAAACTTGGCCCACACCATGGTGGAGCAAGCCTTCATGTGACTGAAGGAGCAGTGGTGGTGCTTCCCTGATGCCTGAAGGGCAGGGTGCATAACATCCCGCAGGTGGTGGGCACCTGCTGTGCCCTCCACAACATCATGGAGGGCCAGGGTGATATCTTCATGCAGGGGTGGTCAGATGCGTCCAGCCCCAGGTACAAGCAGCCAGCTGCAGCCTCCAGTCACCAGGCCCACCGGGATGGAGTCTGCATCAGGGAGGCCCTCCACGAGAGCTTCGCTCACGGGCCCCACTGACCCCACCCTCCACCATGCCTCACCATCCCCACCACCACCACATCCATACATCAACCTCCACCATCCCTTCACAAAGAGCACAGGAGACAGGGATCTTTGGAAAATAAAACATTTACTAGAAACTATGACTAAACAACTGTTTTCAGACAAAAAAAGAACTATGGGGAAGGCAGCAACCTATGTACACTGGGGGACTGGGAGGGACCTGAACCTGAAATGGGGAAAGGAGGGATCTGAACCTGGAGGGGGGCTGGGAGGGATCTAAATCTGGCAAAGGTGGAAGGCTGCAAGCCCCGCTGGCCCTGGGGTCCCCTCACTCCCCAGGTTCAGGATTCATGGCTGGGCTGAGATGGGGCAGGTTGCATGGACAGGTAGGGCCATGGGAGGGCTTCAGCGGGGTCGGGCTCAGCAGGCAGGTGGCGATGGGGCAGCAGGTGACTCATCAGGAGGGGCCGGAAGGGGGGTGAGAAGGCAGGCCACATTTACCACGTGCTCCCGGAGGATGCCAATTATGACATTTAGGTTGTTGAGGAGTCTGTCCTCCACCAGGCAATGTTGGCCTCTTTCAGTCGAAGGCATCGCTCATTCACCTCGGCCTGTTGGCAGCTGGCGGTGTCATCCCCTGACTGCCTCTGAGGTCTCCAGCTACGGGCCCACCGTCACCTCCAGGCGGCCGTGTGGGATGACGGAGGGCAAGGGACTCTCTGGCCCTTGGATGTCGTGGCTGTATGGAGAAACAGATGGCATATGAGTCCCTTATCATGGTCCCAAGGGCTGTGCCCCTGTCCAAAGGCACAGCGGTCATGGGGTATCTCTCACACACAGCGAGATCCCCTGCCCATGAGAGGCAGTCCCCAGGTGTGGTCCAGCCCTGCCTACCTCTTGCTGCATGTGCAGCTTATGGCATTGTCCCCGGGGGGTAGGTGCTGAGTGTCGCCAGTGGCCGTCAGGGTGTGCTGGGTGTGTCCAAGCCAGGATGACTGAGCATGTGTGTGGCGCACTGGCAGCTGTGATGACCCCACCCCATAAGCTGGGATGTGTGCCACGCCAAATACTTCCCGGATGATCCTTCATTCATGTCTGGTGACGCCCAGTTCCTAGTTGCCCGGATGGACAATCGGAACAGCACATCGATGATGAGGTCCCCCTTGTCGCTGAACCACTCAGTGGAAGGGTATGGCTCCTGGCCCTGGCCCCCTGGTCTCAGCTACTCCATGGAGGCCATGGGTGGCGGGGGACTGTCCTGGGGGTCCGAAGATGGCCTGGAACTCCCTGTAGTAGAGACAGGCTGCTGGACCTACCTGTGAGTGGCTGGCCTCATCCCAAACCCTGGTGTAGCCCTGCCGGAGCTCCTTATCTTTACTCCAGACTTGGTCCAGATTCTGCTGAGGATGGCCCCAGGTGGAGAGGCCATGAGCCAGGCAACTGAAGGCTGTGGCACTGCGCCGCTTTACCCCGTTTCCTCGAGCACCTCCTCCTCTTTCCGTAGTCCCAAGGGGTCTCTCACCTCTGGCTTGGTCTAGGAGGGGGCCTTTTTTCTTTTTTAAGGCCCTGGCTAATGCAAACCCTGCGAGGGCTCTGAGGGGAGGAGTCCTGGGGAGGACAATTGCTGGCCATTGTGGCTTTTTCAGTTTTGCAGGGTGGATGCGAGTGAGTGCTGAAAGCAGCTCATGGCTGTGCTACTAGCATGCTCTCAGCATCCTGCCATTGGTTTTCTGGGTCTGTACAGCTTTAAGGGCAGCTGGACCTGGAGATGATAGAGCCCCACTGCTGCGGACCAGAGTGTCTCCGCACACCAGCTGGCTGGTGCCACGAAGGACTCCTCTTTCAAAAGAGTGGCCTGTGGAGCATCTGCATGTGTCTTCTTTGGAAAGTCTTTCGAAAGGGGACACACTTCCTAATATGGGATGGGGGTAGGGATTTCAAATTCTGCACTGTGTTCTTTTCATTTTCTTTTGAAAGAACACATTTTGTGTGTAGTTGCTCTTCGCATGAAAGAGAGCCAGAAATTTCGAATGTACTTGCACATGTAGACCAAACTTTAGGGAATTAACCTAATTAGCATGATGCTGAGTGTTTCTTGCAAAGTTTCGTACAATAATATATTAGGATTTCCACCTGATTAAAAAGTATATTAGGGAAAGGTATCTTTGCTTCATTTTTAATTTCACTAATTCATGTACTTGTTTGAAAATGAAATACAGAAAAAAAACAGGAAAAACAACAGCATCTCATTTTAGTCACATAAATATGGCTGCTAAAATTAGATGCCCAGATCACTATTCCCATGTGGGATTTATGTGTCTTAATAAGTAACCTTCATTTGAATAATACATTTAGACAGATATTGACAAATTTTGTATTAAGTCATGCATTTAGTATAAATAATTCCAACAGAAACAGAATGTATTGAACACATATTGTGACACTGCATGTGGTGTCAGGATTGGGAGCATGTGGGATTGAAAAGAATACTACTGCCTCATCCAACGCACAGGCTGAAAACATGACCCAAGCTACATTTTTCACTTTCCAAACACATTTCTCCATGTAAGCTAGAAGCACATTTAAAAGTAGGTGGTGTGCAAAAATCACTCCCCCACTCAACAGTTGGGCTTTCATCCATAATTATGGCCATATTTCACTCTCCCAATTTTAATGTCAGGGCCACAGAATAATAGGAAGATATACAGATACAGCATATTTGGTGAGCTAGTCCATTTCCCGAGTAAGTAGGAGGGTTCCCTAGAGCAAAGGTTCCCAAACTTCCTTCCACCATGACCTCCTTCTGAAAACATTACTACTACATGACCCAGAGAAGGGGTACTGAAGCCTGAGACAAATATTGAGGCACAAGGGACTGGTGACAGGGGGCGTTTAGCTGGCAGAGACATGTCCACATGGCCTCTGCAGTGCCGGCACCCCCTTCTGCTAGCACAGGGCTCTTGCGTAGCTATGGTAATGAGCTTCAGGAGTATGCAAATAGGCAGCCATTTGCAATCCTGAGAAGCTCATTTTGCATAGCTCTGCTGGCAGCGGTGCTGGGTAGAATGCTATGTAGACCCAGCCTTACTTGATCAGGACATCTAGGTAAATGAATTGCAGACACAGAGGATGATTTTAAGCATTAAGTTGCTGTGAGCCTGTAAGCTTTTAGTAAAACTATGGTGGCAGCTTGCCCCTAATACAAAGGCAATATCTGACTGTAGTGAAAGAAAGACCAGGCTTTGAGGCAGACCAGGAGAATGGGTGGGTGGTAAGCAACTCTTAGTCTAACAAATCATTGCCCCCAATAATGTATTCAGCACACAATCGACATCCCAACCACTATGCCCTTTGGATAGGGGAGGAAGAATGTAAGACTTCAAAATTTCCATACAGTCAGGGTCAGTGTATGAAAACTCTTATGGTCTTGTTTACACTGGGAGCCATCTTCCCATCAAATCGGTTACATACACCGGTCAAAAATGGAACAATGCTCCAAGTATTATAATTGATATATAAATATAAATCTGTAAATGGTCTGGTAGCAACATATATTATTAAGGCTGCCCAACATTTCTCACTAGACACTGCTTCAGTTGCTCTAATTCTGATAAGTTACCTGAGCTAAAATTTTCTCTATCCCTTGTCTGCCTCTGATTTTTATTTATTTCATAGACAATCTTAATTTTGTCACTTTCTCGCTCCTGAGCCAAGTTAGAAATGCCAGGTAACTGCAGTTACCATTTTTTGTCACAAGAGTCTGACGCATCACATGATACTCTGAAGACAAGCTTTTCCACTTTCTGTCCCCTGGCAAAATAGCATTAGCCAGCCTTCTTTTATTATGTGGCAAAATGTGGACAAAGAAAGCTGGAAAGATGGAATTGGTAATGGAGCATCCCTGCCTGGTAGCAACCACTCTAATTGCCAGAGAAGAGAATGAGAACGTTTTTATTTTGAGTGCAAAATTTTTTTAGCCCTCTATCAACGGGATTAAATTGAGCATGGTCAGACCTAAACCTGTTTACTGGCAGCAGGCCACCATCAGCGAAAAGATTCAGGCACAAAGGGCTGGCAACAGAGGGGCTTTTTGCCAGCAGGGGCATGTCCACATGGCCTCTTTACTGCCGGCACCCCCTTATGCTAATCAGCCTTGGGACCATGCTAATAAGCAGCCATTTGCAATTCTGAGACAGCTCATTAGCATGGGTCTGCCTGGAAAGCCGTGCCGTATAGACCCAGCCTTCACGTACTTGAAAAGGGAAGGACATAAATGTGTGGCCAGAGGGGCAGATAATAGCAGCCCTGGGATGACTGCCCGCAAGGAGCACCAGGATAGAAAGAAAGAGCCTGCTATGCCTGTACTAGGCTGCAAAGAGGAGCCTGAAGTGAGTGAACTCCTTCATACACTCCCAATTAATTAAAAAAAAAAACAAACTGAAAACTTTTTACAAGGGGACAGTAAGGGTTCCAGATTTTTGCCCATGTCATTAGAAGAAATACTCAGAAAATAAGGTCAGTAACTATTACTGATTTGTAATCCTTAATTTGCTTTATACATATTCCAAGTTACATTGGATGAAAAAAATGGTCAAATCCTAAATGATCCCAGTGGTGCAAGGTTGTACACAGTACCCTCAGTCTCGTAAAAATATCCTGTAATCTCAGAAATTCTGAAAAGTTATATGTGATGAAAATAATCTATTTCCCCTGTCACACGGACAACTAGCGCATTAGTCTATTTCGTGCAGAAAACTCATATACGGCACCAGATTTTACACTTCATATAAAGTGATTGGGGTGATCAATCAAAAGAACATTAGTGTCTTGAGAACGTGATCATCCCAGTTCCTGATATGAAAGCATGAAAAAATTCAGAGCACCAAGACAATCACAATAAAACTTGGCAAATGCATGGTAGAACTGCATTGTTTCAGACACATAAAGGTCACAGATGCTGAAACTTTGTACAATTACACAACTCTGAAAGAAACGAGAGGCTAGATAGAGTGTTATTTCTAGCAGGCAATCTGCTGAAGTCTAATATTCCAACTTACAACAACAAAATCCTGTCCAGTAAAACGATTGTAACACTTACACTTTGAAAGAACCTTTTGTAATGCAAATGAGACAGCCAACTTCAAATGAGTTGCATGCTGAGGGTTTAACCTTGTCAATTACCTCTTCATACCTAGTGTGCCTGTAATACTAAGATATTTCAGGTTAATAAGTATGAGTATACTCAGAAATGTTTCAATGCAAAGAGACTTCAAAACCACATTTTCATTCAAAGGCTTTGGATTTTCCTCTTAGTCCCCAGAATTCTGAAATTATACTATTATCACAAGATGGCACTGACATACAATCATTTAAACATAATTAGCAGTTATAAGTGGGTCCTTCTGTCTAGTTAAATATTAAGCCCCCTCTCTTGGATTTATCCCCTGGCACATACTACAGTCTTTATATTTTGTCTTTTTTCTTCTTAAACAGCATAATATTTTACTCTCCTCTACAGTGTAATGGTCCCCAAAGACAAAAATTCCTGCCAAATCAGCAAAGGAGAGAGGCTTGTTTGTAAAGGGATTTTTATATATAATGCCATAATGTTCTCTGCACAGTATGTGAAACATATAGCTCCTACAGTGCTCACAAAAGATATTTGATTATTTCCCCTCCTCTTGTTTTGAATTCCCCCTAATCAAACAGTAATGTTTATGTTGAGAAAAAAATTCCAGATCATCAACACTGCAGAATGCCAATTACTGCCAGTTGCCATAGTCCACAGATGAACTCATCCCACACAAGTTTCTAGATTAAATGTCTCAAGGTGGAACTTTAAAAAATAATTCTTCAAAACAAAATGTAAAATTTTATCCAATATCAAAAGTTCCACACAGTTTCTCCCAAACTTATACAAGTCTCAGTTTGACCTCTTGTACATCTACATCACAATCTGCTGCTGACATTCACAAGATCTCTCCAGTCCTTTCCGCATGGAGGCAACCAGAATTAAAGGGCAGTGCATGAAATGTGAACTGAAGCTTGCTTATTGGAGGAAAATCCACTGTATTTATATACCGCAAAGGACCCTTGTTTCTAAAACACGAAAAAACAAGAATCGTATAGATACTTGTTCAAGGAAGAATTAAAGGAAGGGAAAAATGACAGTATCTAAAGAAGAGGGCACAACAAGCACCACTGGCCAGCAAAATTAAGTGTAGACAGAACTGTTTCCTCCCCACTGACAAATATGCTTTATAGAAGTACTTGGGTATTTTGTCTCAGAGGGTAGCCATTTTAGTCTGTAGTTTCACAAATAACAAGCAGTACTGGGGCACTTTAGACACGAATACATTTAGTAGGCCAGGAGGTTTTGGGGACAAAACCCACTTCCTCAGATGAAAACAGTATCTTAGCTGGCATAGGAACACCACTGGATTTATTGCTCAATAGTTATGGATAAGAAGTTAGTTCTAAGAATTTCAAAATAATGTGTAAGTATAAAACGTGTTCTCTGAGAAATTGCATGGTACTTTCTGAGACTGACTGGCAACTATTAATAGATTTCATTTTGTAAGTACTTTCTGAAAAATCGGAAAAGACAAACTCTGCTCTGTGATTCTGCAAAGACAAGCTAAGTTGCAAGAAACAATAGAGATATGCATAATATCTCCTCAATACTCCCTAGCCTGTTACACATAGACAACACCAGATAGTGCTAGAGCTGGTTGGAAAATTTTCATCTAGATTTTTTTTTTTTTTTACAAAATTCTTCTAGTTTTGATGAAATTTCCCTATGGAAAAATCATTAGTATTAGCGCATAATATGACGTTATGAAATAATGCAAAATTATAAAAAATATACGAATAACTTTCTAAACATAAATTTCATTTTGAAACAAACATTTGTTTTCTTTACCTCAGGACAATTTTATTAAAATCAAGACAATTTTACACAACAATTCAGTTAGATCAGGGGTGTCCAACACGTAGCCCGCAGGCCAGAATCTGGCCCATGGAGCCTTTTTATCCAGGCTGCTGAGCCAGCAGCAGGGCCATTTTTCAAAGGCGGCTGGGTGGCTCCCAGCCACATTGGCTCTTTAAAGAGTCACTTGAAGCTCCTGTTGCTGCCAGCCCCTCCTCCAGCTCCAGCACAGCAGGGGCAGCTCCCAGCGCCCTGACACAATGTACATGGGGGAGAGCTGGCAGAGGTCACTCTGGGGAATGTGGGCTACCTCCCTTGTGGGGGTTTGTCTCTGCACAGCCCCTCTCACGAGTAGCCCCGGGTGTGTACTTGTTCGCTCGCTCCCTGGCCAGCACGATGCTGGAGCAGGCCTGCCAAGGGCATTAAGTCTCTAGTGCGTGGCTGAATGACATTGCACAACCTGCCTACTATGGCCAGGCCAGCATCACCAAAGAGTTGCTGCAGGGCCAGCTCTACCCTAGCCGAAGGCAGTGCCACAAGAGTTCTGTGCCCTGCTCATCATGTCCTCATGGTAGCAGTGCCCAGATGGACAGACAGAAAATGGACAGACTGGCTGGGCTGGAGGGGTACTGGGAGAGTGTTGAGACAGACAGATGGACAGGGCTGGACTGTGGCACTGGTGGGAGGGATGGACTGGTGGGGCTGGAGGGAGAGTGGGGAGTTGTTGGGACAGATGGACAGGCTGAGCTGGAGAGGCAGTGGGGGTGCTGAGACAAATATATGCAGAAGCTGGGCTATAGGGGTGTGTTGGGGGATTGGGTCTAAGTTTGGAGGTGGTTTGGGGCTTTATAGCTTACATGTCCACTCAGTCCTACTTCTTGTTCAGCCGACCATTCAGACAAACAAGTCTGTTTACATTAATGGGAGATAATGTTGCTTCTTACAGAATCATAGGGCTGGAAGGGACCTCAGGAAATCATCTAGTCCAGCCCCCTGCTTCAGGCAGGATCAACCCCCCACTAAGTCATCCCAGCCAGGACCATGTCCAGCCAGGACTTAAAAACATCAAGGGAGGGAGAATCTACCACCTCTCTAGGCAATGCATTCCAATGCTTCACCACGCTCCTGGTGAAGTCGTTTTTCCTAATATCTAACCTACACCTCTCCCTCCTCAACTTCAGACCATTACTCCTTGTTCTGTCATCTGACACCACTGAGAACAGTTTCTCACTCTCCTTTTCAGAGCTCCCCTTCAGGAAGTTGAAGGCTGCTATTAAATCACCCCTAAGTCTTCCCTTCTGTAAACTAAACAAGCTCATATCCCTCAGCCTGTCCTCATAGGTCTTGTGCTCCAGACCCTTAATCATTTTGTTACCCTCCTTTGAACCTGCTCCAGCAAATCCACATCCTTTTTATACTGGGGGGGGCCCAAAACTGGACACAATATTCAAGATGTGGCTTCACCAATGCCGAATAGAGGGGAACAACTGCTTCTCTAGATCTGCTCGAAATGCTCCTCCTAATGCACCCTAGTATGCCGTTAGCCTTCTTGGCTACAAGGGCACACTGTTTACTCATATCTAGACTTTCATCCACCATAACTCCTAGGTCCCTTTCCATTGTACTGCTGCTGAGCCAGTTGGTCTCTAGCCTGTAACAATGCTTGGGATTCTTCCACCCCAGGTGCAGGACTCTATACTTCTCCTTGTTGAACCACATCAGATTTCTTTTGGACCAGTCCTCCAATTTATCCAGGTCATTCTGGATTCTCTCTCTACCCTTCAATGTCTCTACCTCTCCCCTAGTTTTGTGTCATCCACAAACTTGCTGAGAGTGCAACCCAGTCCCTCATCCAGGTCATTAATAAAGATGTTGAATAACACCGGCCCCAGAACTGAGCCTTGCGACACTCTGCTTGAAACTGACCACCATCCAGATTTTGAGCCATTGACCACTACCTGTTGGGCTTGACCATCAAGCCAGCTTTTTATCCATCTTATAGTCCAGGGATCCAATCCATATCTACTTAACTTATGGACAAGAATGTTGTGGAAGACCGTATCAAAAGCCTTGCTGAAATCAAGGTATATCACATCCACTGATTTCCCCACGTCCAAAGAGCTTGTTACATCGTCATAGAAGCTAATCAGATTGGTCAGGCAGGACTTGCCACTGGTGAATCCGTGGTGGCTACTTTTGATCACTTTCCCTTCTTCCAAGTGTTACAGAATGGATTCCATAAGGATTCCCTCCATTATTTTCCCAGGGATTGAGGCAAGGCTAACCGGTCTATAGTTCCCTGGATTGTCCTCCTTTCCTTTTTTAAAGATGGGCACTCCGTTTGCCTTCTTCCAGTCATCCAGCATCTCCGCCGGTCTCCAAGAGTCTTCAAGGATAATGGCCAAAGGTTCAGAAATTACATCTGCCAACTCCCTCAGTAACCTGGGGTGCATTAAATCCAGACCCATGGACTTGTACACATCCAGTTTTCCTAGATAGCCCAGAACTTGCTCCTTCCCCACAGATGGCTGCCCTCCATCTTCCCATACTGCATTGTCTAGGACCATTACTTGCAATGCCAGCTGAAAATGAGAAGCGAGCATTCACATGGCACTTTTGTAGCAGGCACTACAAGGTATTTATGTGCCAGATATGTTAAACAACCATGTGCCGCTTCACCAAAGATGGGCAACAATGGCTAGTGAGTGGGCTGCACAAGTGACCCTCCTTTGTTTCAGCAGGATGCAAGATTGAAATCGGTTATGACTCCAAGAATAAGATTAAATATATTAATACATCATTATCATCAACAACCATGGACTTAAGAGCCCGTTGGTGTCTGATGCCTCCCTCACTATTTCCTTCCATCTTTCCAGGTCCAGTGTGGAGTGGCTTAGTTTCTGTAGATTAGTTCCCCACCGATCTAATATATCATCTACTCTAGATATTTCAGAACAAGTAGAAATGCTTTAATCACACAGCAACAGAATTATCAGCAACCTTAAATAATAAAAAAAGAAACATTTATGCTTACTTTACAGCACATTATACACAATGTGACTTCAGGTTGGATCTGTCCACAAGCTTTCTTAGATTAAGAATAAGGGAGGTGCAGAGAGGCTTTGCAGCTCAACACTGAGCTTTCCATCCATTAAATCCATGTCTGGCCTCTTCCCTACCTGCTCTCCTCCCTCCCACCACTTCAGGAGTGTCTTGAATTGGCAGATTCGTGCCTCATCCCCACTTCTACCCCTTCCTCCCAGAGCCTGAACTCTGCAAATCATTCAAGCTCTTAGAGGGAGGAGGAATCGGCAGGGGGAGGGCAGCATGAATCAGCCAATTCATTGCACTAAGAAGTGCTGGGAGGGACAGGGAAGTGTAGGTAAGTCTTGGGCCCCCAGTGGAGGGAAAAAGACATATTGAGGGACATTTGCTTTCAGATCCCCAAAGGCCAGTTCTCAGGGTGAACGCTGCATTTAGGTCTGAGTCCTGGCTCGCTGATGGGAATAGGGCACTGGGGACAATTACCCTGAAACATGATGATTTAAAGAGCCTGGGATTCTGATCAGTGATGTGACAGCAGCAACACCTGGAATTCCGAGCCCTGTTCAGCCTGCTGTGAGTGTGTCTAACTGCTAAGGTGTATGATGAAATTTTGGATTTCATTATAGTTTTGTAATCTGCACCCTGGACCCTGCACCCTTTTGCAGTGAGGGAAAATCCTAGCATGAGAAGCAGCATGAAAGAGAATGCCAGCCAGCCTACTCAGCCTTCTGCAATGACTAAGGAGTCTAGAGTCATTTCTGAACTTGAAGATCCTTGGTGGAGTTATGAATGTACCACCTTTTAGTTAGCTAGCCAGGGAAATTGTTTGGGGATGACATACTTCGTGAATCGTGTCCTCAATCCAGCACGAATGGTCAGTCTACTTGGGTCAGACCAAAGATCAATCTAGCTCAATATCCTGTCTTCTGATAGTGGCCAGTGCCAGATGCTTCAGAGTGAATGAACAGAAGAGGTAATCACCAAGTGAGCTGTCCCCTGTTTTGCATTCACCACTTCTTACAACCAGAGCCTAAGGACATGAGGTAAGGGTTTGAGGATTTGATTGTCAGCTGCCTATTAAATCTGTGGAGAGGCTTACCGCCTTAACCCACCTGTGACACTTTTGAGTTGTACTTATTGCATTCAGACACATGGCTAATTACTGCACAGAAGCACTGCGGTCACAGGTCATCAAATGCATCTTTAAAATACATGTCTCAATGAGATACTAATTTTAAGGTCTGTAATTATCAAGTAACCTGACTGGTCACTGGTGACCCTGAGAATAGTTTGTTACTCTGTTATGTTATAATTATCTCTTGCTTTAAATAATTGCATTAAATATATTTCACGTGTTTGTGTATTTCTTTGAGGTCTCCAGCTATCTGGCAACTATATGGTTGTCCTTTGATTACAATTGTCTTCCCAAGCTGCCCTTGGTGACCATGCCAAGGAGTAATGGGAGTGCAGGCACCTACAAGTAAATTCATGTGGAAAGAAAAAAGAAGAAAAAGAAGTTACACCCTGCTGAGTGGGTGGTGCGTTCCAGAAGAACACAGGGTGGTGTATCAGGAGATTGGTGCTAAATAATGGAACTGGGTAGACAGTATCTTAATGTAGTGTCCTCTATCTATAAACTTTTTTCAATTAAATGAAATGTATAGTATGATGGTTTTGAAGCCTACATGATAGTAACTACTAATAAGAATAACAGAATATACATTTCCATTAGTACAGGATCTGATCCTGCAGTAACTTTAAATGCTAGAATGCACTGACCCTGAAATCTAAGAAAGTTATAGAATTTTAATTTGTTTCACACCACAAAAATCAAAGCATGTGAGTATTAATGAGTACGATCTCCAGTTACAAGATTATTTCATATTTAAGTTAACTGAGGGGATTATATTTCCAAAGCCTTCTTTGTTTAGTTAATGTATGGTAAAGTTCTAAAAGATATTAGACAGATGTTGACATTAGAGAGATGTAATTTTTAGCAGCTTCCTGTGATGCAGCAAGATATCAAAGTCTGCTCCTGAGAAATCTGCTCCCACTGCCCAAACAATACAGCAGAATTAGGTGCAAAACAGTAATGAAGGGAGAGGTTTTAGCAAGAGGTAGCTTTCCCTCTTTCTTATTAAAATCACCGCTAAAGAACTAATGGGGATAAAGAACAGTTGCTACTACGAGCAACACAGTCCCTGATTCGACAAAAGTATTTAAACACATATTTTAGTATTTTACACATCAATGGACCATAAGCACGTAGTTTACATTAACTATGTGTTTTAAGTGCTTTGCTAAACAAGGGTACAAGAGCTTCTACTTCCTGCCCTAATGCTTTAAAATGTAATGTTCTTTTTGTAGCAAGTTGTACTCTTTTTAGCTGTTTTAAGTAAGCAATGAGTAAGCACCATCTTGCAAGAATGACCTTCCAACATGTATACTATTATTCATTTATCAGTTACATAGAATTGGTATGATTCACTCAAACATTGTAGGAGTATTTATGCATTGATAAAAGCAATACAATCACAAAAGTGGAAGTCACACATACGTAATTCATAAATACAGCTATGACAATGCATATAATGTCAAAATAACTTGTCTAACCTGGGTTTATGATTTTGCATGCCAGCCTAGTACTACACAAGAAATACAATCAACAGATTCACAATAAGATTCTTGGAGTTTGTTTTGTACATTAGCAAAATACACTGTACACTAAAAATGTAGTGCACACATAATATGTATCAAATCCTGAACATTTAATACAACATACACACATTGACAAATGTGATTGAAAGATGGATGGATGGAATTCAAAGATTTCCTAAGCAAAAGAGCTGCTATTTTAAATTAAATACGAATTCCCAAGGGCAGATAACTATACAGTATCCTGTATCAGAGAGATAGCCGTGTTAGTGTGGGTCTTCGAGAACAACAGGAAGTCCTGTGGCACCTTATCTGTTAGTCTTTAAGGTGCCAAAGGACTTCCTGTTGTTCTATACAGTATCCTGTCCTTTGGAAAGTTTCTCATCATCCTCTTGTTCTTGTGTTATAAGAAAGGTGCCTACGGCTATGTCTTCACTAGCCCAAAACTTCGAAATGGCCATGCAAATGACCATTTTGAAATTTACTAATGAAGCGCTGAAATATATATTAAGTGCCTCATTAGCATGTGGGCGGCCATGGCACTTTGAAATTGACGCGGCTCACCGCCGCACGGTTCCTTTTCGAAAGGACCCCGCCTACTTCGAAGCCCCCTTATTCCTATCAGCAGATGGGAATAAGGGGACTTCGAAGTAGCCAGGGTCCTTTCGAAAAGGAGCCCCATCTGGATGAGCCGCACGGTGGCGAGCCACGGCAATTTCAAAGTGCCGCGGCCGCCCGCATGCTAATGAGGTGCTGAATATGTATTTCAGCGCTTCATTAGCAAACTTCGAAATGGCCATTTGCATAGCCATTTCGAAGTTTGGGGCTAGTGCAGACACGGCCTATATTTACTTTTCCCATGCTAGTCATCATTTTGCATACCTTTATCATATCTCCTCTTCATTGGCTCCTTCCTAATTAGTCCTAATCTTTTCAATGTTTCCTTACATAAATATTTCTAAGTACTGATGATGTCTACTTCCAAATCTCTATTTTGTCTTCCCATTAAAAAACACTAGAGTAACCAGAAGCGAATACAGTATTCCAGGATTTATATAACCCATTATAACAACAATTTACTACTATATTTTAATGAATATTATTTGCTTTTTTGATTGCTGATACACATTTCCCAGACAATGGTTACAATTATGTGCATGGGATACATAATGAATGAAGCAAGTTTATGTAGTCAACGAGGTTATTGCCAGTTCACTTAATGTCTTATTCACTACAGAAACTAAGTTATGTAGTGTATGAGAACAGTGGAGGAGTGGGAGGGCGGAGGAGAACAGCAGAGAAAGCTAGAATGGATGGTTAGGACATAGGACTGAACCCAGTAGTGACTGATAACTGCAGATAGTAAGGGAGTCTAATTTAAAGGTTATGGTCTTATGTAACAAGGTTCAAGGCAGGTACTCATGAAACAAAGGATTTCTAGTACTACTTTTGATATAATTTTATGATACTATATATTATCACATGGAGACAGTAATAAAAGAGAACTAAACATGAAGAAAACTATGATTGTATGCTTTTTATATACATTAAAAATCTTAAAGTTGTCCTAATGATGGCTAGCAGAAGCTGTCAAGATAAGTGCCCTTCATTGCAACATCCTGCCTTCCAACCCAGACCCCATACCCTCCACATCTCCTGCCAGGAGCCCAGCCTGCCAACAGCAATCCAGGCCTCAGGTCAGAATAGTTAAAGGGAATTTCTTTGTGAAGAAATTCTGTCTATCTTAGTAACAATTATTTTGCTGAAAAGTTTTCTGACACCCATTTATTCTCAGCTCATAAAGACCCCTAATAGCAAAATTCTCTCTGAATTTGGATGTGCAAAAAGAAATATTTGTTATACTAAAGTTTTAGATATACTTCTATGAGCATAATTCTCTGTTATACTAAAGTTTTATGTGTATTTCTATAAGCTTAATTCTCTATCAATTTGTGGGTATAAATAATTCAATGTAGTTCTGGTTTAAACCAAGAACATTTGGACAGGATGAGTTAGTTTTTCATTGCATTACATTAATTTTAATCAACTACATTTAAAAGTGTTATCTGCAAATTGTAAAACAAGGTCACAAAACTGAAATAAAGTAGTTTCTTTTTCGCAATGTAAAAGCAATGTTACTTTGCCCATAAGCGATCTTCCTTCTTTTCGCTTTGCTTTGTTCTTTATTCTAATTTGTGAGGGCTTATAAGGTCAGATGGAATGAGGACAAGTATATATTTTAGCTCTATTATAACTGCCTATCCAATACAAAAAGGGCGCATCTACACAGCACTGCCCTTCCAGAAGGGACATGTTAATGAGTGAAGGGGAACATTCAAATGAGGTGAAGATTTGAATATTGCATACCTCATTTGCATATTTCTGTGAGATCTTGCTTCCAGAAGAGCCTTTTCCAGAAACAAAAGCTGCCATGTAGACAGGGTTCATTTGCATGGAAACCTCCACTTCTGGGAGACCACTTATTCCTCAAACATTTAAGGAACCTGCATCTATTCTCTAAAGCTTTCACTGTTTTATTCTATTCTAGCAGTAATGCAAGTACCTACAGATTATTGGCCTGTAAGATGTTGCTTTAGCACATTTTTTTTATATTTAGAATATATAGAAATTTCCAGCCTAAGTTAATCTTCCTTTACATCTGCATCAGTGTCCAGTGTTGGTGCATGGGACCCTAAGTTAATCTAGCCACAAAAATGTCAGTGTGCTGACGTAGAATGTGATATTATCTTGGGAGATATCTGAAGGTGCCAAAAATACAATAGCCCTGTCAGTTTGGACATCCTGCTCTAGCATAGAGTAGAGGCTGTGTTCTTCATCTGGTACTTCTCAGCATTCTAACCACAGATGCACATTTTAGCAATTTGTCCATGAGGACATGGAGTGACAACTCATGCATACTCAAAAGAGTGTCTTAGTCTAATCTTCCAATCAAATGTGTGTACCTTCAAAATCATAGGGTGTGGAAGTCTAGTTTTGGTTTGGGGAGGACTGGACGAAGTGACACAAGAAGGGTCACAGAACCCTACAGTGGATTTTTCAAGCTTCTTGTCCAAATTTCCTTCATCTTTTCTGTTCACTAGTGCAGTAAACTCTTTCATATCAGGCAGCCCTGGGACCAGGAGGATTCTGGATATTCATGATACTCTGGATAATAGAAAGGTATACCTAGCAATGCATAACACTAAAAAAACCCAAGATTAGATCTTTAGAAACAAACAAAAATACATGCAGAGTACTTTATTTAGCAGTGATAGTAGTATTGTATACTGTAAACTTATACTGTATTTGCTATATATTTTTGTATTTACTTTCATTCTACTGTACTTATAGAAAATGTAACTAAAATTTACTTATGGTTAAAATGCCAGTTATTTAAGAGTTCTGGATGATAGAAAGCAAGATATGAAAGAGTTTACTGTACTAGTACCTCTTTGAAGCTTTCAGTTTCCTCCTCTGTATTACTCTCTCACCATCAGCAGAGTGAG
The DNA here is from genome assembly GCF_033958435.1 of Carettochelys insculpta. Classification (NCBI taxonomy): domain Eukaryota; kingdom Metazoa; phylum Chordata; order Testudines; family Carettochelyidae; genus Carettochelys; species Carettochelys insculpta. Next base: position 18,046,195 of record NC_134152.1, read on the forward strand.
GCTGGTCCTTCAACTCCTCGAGTTCTCAGGAGGGTGCATGAGCATGGTGTTATACTAGGCATTTGGAACTGTATACTCAGGACGCACTTATGTTACCGACTAGGGCGAGTGAATCCATTTATGTGTGTGACTTTACTATGGACTGCAATAAAAATTATTCTGCTTTGGTACTGCTTAGAGAGTATGTGGGATTGCTGCAGGTCCCAAGACCTACCTCCAGACATGGAACTGTTTTAGCTCTTAGGCTGCTTCTACACTCTCCCATCAGAGGTGGCATGGTAATGAGGCAATCTGAAGCAGGCTAATGAAGTGCTAACATGCATGTTCAGTGATTCATTAGCATAATGGCAGCCGCGCAAATTTTGAAGGGCAGACTTCAAATTACAGATTGGCAGTGTAGATGGGAGCAGCTTTGAAATAAGCACCTCTTTTTGTCATTCCCGTACTCCAATCTAGTTTGGTGAGAGTAAGAGAATGTCGAAGTTTTGAAGCTGCCCCAATCTACACTGTGAATCTGCAATTCGAAGTCCGCACTTTGAAATTCACACAGCTGCCAATATGCTGATGAGATGCTGAATATGCACGTTAGCACCTCACTAGCCTGCTTCAAATTGCCTCGTTACCATGCCACCTCTGACAGGAGAGTGAGAGCGCAGAAGCAGCCTTAGTATCTGTAGTCCAGGGTGGAGGGCAAACTTAGAGATTCTCAGGTCAGCCTTTTTGCTAGGTAGACACATTCTACAAGGTCATCATCCTAGCAGTCAAAAATATAAGACATGTTTTAATGCTGGAAATTAGAATGTACACACCTTGATGGATAACTCAAACTGTGGCTGAGCAGAGCAATGTACAGCCATCACTGCTCATGAACTGACTCAGTTTAACACTAATATTGCTATCTTATCCAAAACTAGAAGAGCTGATGAAGGACAAGTGAGGGAGGAGAAAGGAAGATATGCCTACTTCGGGAAGGGGAAATCTTTGGATGAACCTTAACTGCATGGAGTGGGCTTTGCTATAAAAAACAGCTCATTAGGCACCTCTCTGAGTTATCAGTTGACATCGATGAGCTGCCTGTGATACGCCAACTAAGGCTTAGTAAAAAAAACCCAACAACAACAGGCATCTATTGTGAGCTCCTATGCAACAACACTGGAGGCTGATGCAGATGTAAAGGATGATTTCTACTCTCAGCTGGAAACCATTTTGTCAGAGACCCCTCAAGAAGATAAGATCAACCTCCTGGGAGATTACAAGCACATGTTGAATGAGACTCAGACCTGTGGAAAGGAACAATTGGGAAAGAAAAAGTTGGCAAAAGTAACTCAAATGGAATTCTGCTCTTGACCAAGTGTGCTGAACATGAATTTTTATTATCAAACACACAATTTTCTGACAAAAGGACAAGTTCAAAACATCTTGGAGACATCCACACTCAAAGTACTTCTTGACTACATCATAGTTTGTGCCTGAGTTCACAGTGATGTACTTCTCACAAGAGCAATGCTGATGATTGCTGTCTGATCATTGCCTCATTTGATCAACTATGAAAATTAACATAGCCTCTAAAGCGAGGCTGCAAAAGAAACAGGTCAGGCACAAGCTAGCTAAAGGTTCAAGATCTGAAGAATCCCATTAAACATGACCACTTCCAACCAGTCTTAGAAGGAAAGCGTCCATCAAAGTTTCCAGAAGAAACTGAGAAACAGTGGAGCCAGCTGAGAGCAGTAATCAACAATGCCTGTGAGGAAGGCATAGGGAACCAAACCAGAAAACATAAGGACTGGTTCAATGAGAATGATGCTGAGACCGAGCAACTAATTAATTAGAAGAGAATGGCATTTCAAGGTTGGCAGAATGACATCATTTTTAATACAAAGAGAGAAGCACATGCCAAACTGAGGGCAGAAGTCCAACGTAAAACTGGAGAAGTCAAGAACAAATGGTGGACTGAAAAACCACAAGAACGCCAACATCTTGCAGACATCCACAACACACATTTCCTATAGTTCTACTGAAGCGGCAACTGAACATAGAAACAATATTTGATGTCAATGGCCCACCCATCAGCTACCATTTCCTGAGCCTATAGAACAAAGAAATATGCTTTCCTTATTCCCAACTTTCTTTTTAACAAATCAATTATTATTATTTCCCTTCAATTTAGAACAGTTAAACTTTAATAAATTGGCATAGAAGCAGTTGATCTTGCACCAGTAGTTTGGCTATTAGCATAATTTTGCATACACGAGATATGGAACCATTGAAATATGACTGTCAGGCTCATGACCTTGCTGAACATCTAACACTCAATCTGCCCATGATAATAAACTAAGGTTTTGGAATTTCCCAGATCTGCTCTGGGTTACAATCAAATTGTACTTAAGGTAAATATCAAAACACAAAGCAGTCAAGTAGCACTTTAAAGACTAGCAAAATAGTTTATTAGGTGAGCTTTCGTGGGACTGAAGAAGTGGGTCTGTCCCATGAAAGCTCACCTCATAAACTATTTTGCTAGTCTTTAAACTGCTACTTGACTGCTTTTTGTTTTGATAGCGTATAGACGAGCACGCCTTACTCTCTGTTACTATTCAACATTTAAGGTAAGTAATGCTATCTTACTCTACCAAAAAGAGAGAGAAAGAGAGAGAGAGAGAGAGAGAGATTATAAGAGTATGAGAGTAGTGCACTTCTACTACCATTCTTCAAAATCTAGTAGTTATCAGAGATGTATTTAGTTGAAGCCCAAGTACTTCATGCTGCCATTGCTGAAAACATCTGGCAGGTATCCTATTAGCTACTGGTTATTAAGACTACACACATCATTGACTGTTGGGCATAACTGAAGCTAGAGACATTTATTTCTGTATCCCTCCAGTGGCATCAGCCAACATTGAATATTTACAAGTAACACAACTAGAGACCACATTGACTGCACAGGAAAATCTGAATTTTCTATCTGTAAATAATTTACTCAGTATGACCACTGAGAATAATGAGAAACTGTATAATCTAAGTCCTACTGGAGATGAATAAATTAATTGAAATGCCTACTTATAAAAGTACAAGTAATTGATTTCAGATTTTATGCTCAGATTTGTATACCAAACCTTGGTCAAAATATAGATTAAAGACCCACCAGTGTTTCATTTACACTTTGAAATATTTAATCACACATAATTGAAAACCTCCTGCACGTACAGTACCTTTTAGACTTATGTCTCTGGAAACCCACCCTATTACCTACATAAATCTGTAAGCAATAGAAATCACTGCTTCTTTTTAATAGTCCTCTAATATTCTTATATAATGAATTAGTTTAACACATTAAAAGATTATTATTAAATAACTAAAAGGAGTGTCAGATCAAGCAATCAGATCACTATGCCCAACCATTTGTTCCTTGTTTCTCAACTGGGAAAATTAGGGATTGTATTATACATTTTATGAAATATATCATTCACAGGTGCACCAAATATAATTGATAGTCACCTGTATTCATTTTCTATGTTATTGATTATAACTTTTATTTTAATTCATTCAGTATTTAATTTCAAAATATTAAGATTATGCTTTCCTTTTTGAGTACCTTGTTTCCAATGGCTTTTTTTGGTGGGAAGTTAAAGGTCCTTACTTGATGGTATTTATTCTGTAACTTGTGATGTAAGCTTCTGAATTCTGCATATCTTCGATAAACATTCCATTCATCATCTTTTATTCTAATATATACCTGCAAATGTAAAAGAAAAGATCATTTAGAAGGCAATAATTACATTCATTTTTGTCTCTTTTTATTCAGTTTTATGACATAACATCTCAGTAGTTTTAGAATTATTTACCTACAAAAACATCTGATTGCACACAGTTACCAAAAGTACGGCTATATATAGACAATGTGCCATTAATCTAATTCTCTTTCACTGGATTCAATGGAGACATATAACAATGTGATAACTGTCACAAGACATGGCTGCAATTTGGTGATAAGATAACTGTTAATGCTTTCCTTTGCCGTGGTTTCTAGGTGGTCTAGGGGCTAATACACAAAGAAAAAAGTAATCTGGCATCTCCAGCACTGATTCCTGTACATCAAATAACTTTCCAATTTCATACCTGAATTTCTAGTCATAATTCTTATATCACAAACTATTTATTCATCACATTTATGCTGCATCTCAACCCACGTCCTTGGGAATGTACAGTGTTTTTTAAGAAGTCAAAGTATATGAAAAGTATGAGCTAGTGAAATCTTATTGTTTGCAAAAGAGAAGTTGTTTTAGCTCCCCTTTTAGCATACGATATGTAGTATAATTTCACACACTGGATGTTTTTGCTACAATTTAATTACTTTCATGACATTACTACCAATACTGTGGTAATTCTTCTTCCCCCTGAGGGAAAACCTCAAGAAAAAAAAACAAAACAAAACAAAAAACATGCTCACAAAACTCTGAGAATTAGTTCACAGCTCTAAAACTATGTTCCCTGTCAGGAAAAGGGTTTTTAACCTCATGAAGCAAGTAGGAAAGGCATAGTTCTAAAATCCAGAAACTCTGCTATGAACTCAGGAACCAACAGGCAGTTTTTGAGGACAACTAGTGCCCTCTCTGCCGTGACTTCTTGCTTGCCTACCCACATTTACTTAATTCCTTGAGGAGCTATTTTGCTGCTGGTTCCCTCTGAAGCATTCCTCCCTCCCCAAACATTCTAATGTTAATGACTTCTGCAGTTTACCTAATGTCTAGGACAGATTAGAACAGATGAACTGAAACTGCCATATTTCTCTTCCTCATCATTTTAAGAGAGCCCAGATTACTGAGATGATGATCATCTGAAAACAGTAGTGCTGATGGTAATCAAAGACAAAAGGATTAGAAAGAAAAGAGGAAACAGGAATCAGCAAGGAAGGGGGAAAAAAAGCCAAAGCAAAACAAAAGTATTCAAACTCAGGTGTCTAAAATTAAATATTTAAATCTGTAGATGGAGATGCACATCGCCTAGAACTGGAAGGGACCTCTGGAGGTCCCCTGCCCTCTTGGCAGGACCAAGCACTATCCCTTCCCCCACATTTCCCCCAGATCCCTAAATGGCCCCCTCAGGGATTGAACTCGCAAAACTGGGTTTAGCAGGCCAATGCTCAATTAGATACCTATATAAATTGGACTGATTTTCAACAGTGTTGATTATCTAATTATTTATTTAGATGCTTAACTTTAAACTTTTAAACATTTTAAAGTATTACAAAAGAAAATCACTTTTACAATAATAATGAAAATGTGAAGAGATAACAATAGACTTTACAAAACACAATATTTCATTAAAGTGCTCTGGACTCACAAAGAAAACAAAGTGAACATGACTATAAACAGATAATGGCCAAAAGTCCAAGACTTCACACAACATACTGATCATCATTAAAATGCAATATATACTAACAGCTACTAGGCAGATATTATGGTCCCTCTTTATACATAGTTTAGGCAATAATCATAGTATTGTGTGATAACTTGTTAAATACTAGCTTGTAATGATTTCCACTACACATCACTTCACTTACTCTTCATGGTTATGATGGTAGATTCTGCTAGAGAAAGCAAATATGATAATCTCAAAGTACTTTTTGAGGGATAACTCTGTCAAGGCAAAAGCAGAGTTCTGTCGAGACTCTGTCGACAGAAGGCTTTATAAACGTGGACGTTCCCTGAGTTCTGTCGACAGAAAACTCCTGTTGCCAGAACTCTCCAGTGTAGACCCAGCCCCACAGAGCAAATGGTAACCTGGTGATTCAGGCAATTCTGTGTTACCTAATAAAAGTGTAATCTGTAGTTAAGTAACTAAGAATTGTGGAATCTAATACACTGTAATTGAAGATTTTAAAGATGGCTAAAACAGATTCATTTCTTGTGCACATTGTTAAAGATTTTGCTATTCTTTGAAGAACGCAGATATTGATTTCTTTGAGATTATAAAGTATAAAGAGCTGACACTAAGAGCTCTTTGTCATATTGAATTAATTGACTATCGTATACTTGAGTTTGAAAGGCATATTAAAGTTCTACTTTAGCATAAGCATTTACAGCTTTATTTCAAAAGGGAATATGATTCAAAAGACAAGATACTTCAAGACTGTTAATCTCAACTCACTTGGGAAATCAAACAAAATAAGCCCTACATGTTTAAAAGATTTGTTAAGCTTGTTTTACGTCAGTGCCCTGCAGGCATGAAGATGGCTACTGTTAGGCAAATGAATTATAAAACATATAAATATAAGGGTGGGAAACAAACGTCTCTGTAGTTGGCATATTACAAAATACCACCAAATTAAGCAGCATGGTACCCTTGAGATGGAATCCTGACCCGACTGAAGTTAATGGGAATTTTGCCATGGACTTCAGTGATGTCAGCAGTTTCTTGCTGGACTTTAATTATGAATTCAGCTTAATTTCTGGCTACTAAATAATCAATAACGATAAAACATCTGCTATGATAACATTGACAGCTACCTTAGAAAATGGTGACATAAAATTGTGCCAGATGACTAGGAAAGGTCTTCAATATCTTGAAATAATCAATCACAAATAAATACTCTGGGTAATTGATTCAAATTTGTAGTTTCTCTTTTTTAAAAAAAAACAGTCAATTCTCTATAACCCTTATACAGCAAATAGAACCCATTGATAATCAATATTTTGGCAAAAATCCTGTTCCTTTTCTAGTGTCTATGAATGCTTCTCCCAACCCACTTCCCTAATTGTTCATATTTATTATGACAAGTATCAGAGAGGTAGCTGAGTTAGTCTGTATCTTCAAAAACAAGAAGTCCTGTGGTACCTTATAGACCAACAGACATTTTGGAGCATAAGCTTCTGTGGGCAAAGACCCACCTCGTCAGATGCCGAAGTGGGTCTTTGCCCAGAAAGCTTATGCTCCAAAATATCTGTTAGTCTATAAGGTGCCACAGGACTTCTTGGTATATTTATTATGATTTTATTAACATGACAGCTGTGCACCACACAGCATCTCTTTCAAGTAAAAGAATTTTACCAACATTTAACAGATAGGGACACTGAGACAAAAGGAAGTGAGTGATTTGCATAAGAAATCTGTTACAAATGTGAAACCAGATTCCTAATTCACCATCCAGTGGCTCTTCCCATTTTAGCAGAGGTTTGATCAGGCCGATAGGAGAATGGCAGCTCATTGTGGTCCTGGTCAAAGAAAGTACTATGCTATAGGAATGATATAACTCATGTATAGCAAAAAGAATAAACAAGAAAAATACAGATATTAATTTTAACCTTAACACCATTTTATAAAGTTTTTCCCACTATAATCCACAAACCAAAATATTTGACTCTGCTAATCTCTAAACATTTAATTTTATTAATATAGAGAACATAAAATGAGTGTCCAAAATAAAGCAAGGGTCCTCCATTTGACCTGATTGCATTTCTGTCTGCAGGATGTACCATGGCAACTTTCGAATGGTGCATCTGATCAACTGCAAAATTTTTAAGAATATCCTAAACTTTAGTGGGCAAAGCGAGCCATGTTGACTTTGATCAAAGCCATAAAACTAGGAGGGGAAAATAAGGAAAACATGGAGTTCCTGCCACCATCACATTTCACCGGTTCCATAATGGCCTATACATCAAAGAAATGCATGAGGGCTTTAGCACCTTCCAGCACAACAGTACTCCCCATCCCAGCTCTTCCCATTGTCCTTGAGGAAAAGCTCTGTGCAGCTTGAAACTGTGTCTTTTACCAACAGAAGTTGATCTGATAAACAACATTACTTCACCCACCTTCTAAACTCCCACCTTCTGTAAGAATTCAGCAGACAGCATTATTTTAACATATTACACCTTACCACCTCTGACTATTGGACTTTTAATTCTTACAGTGTAAATATCACCAATGCCACCAACTGCCAGTAGTGAAATTAATTTAGAAGAAACTTTTCTCATTCTCAGAACTATGTAAATTGAAATAAAGAAAAATATATACCAAAGGTTTTTTGAATTCTTTTTAATTTACAATGTATGAATTAAAATGTACACTCTTTTACGCAAAGTTTTTTTTTGTAACAGGTTCAATGAAGGTGAGAAAAGCAAAATGAAACTAAATGCTACAGGGCTAGGAATTTGTACTTGTACAGTGAGTTGTCTGACCTCTATCTGTCTTCCTTACAAACATAAAATATTTTTGACTTCCTTTCCAAAATAACCCAAAGCAGCACGATGGGTCAATGCTGTGACGGGTAGAAATCAAAGACAGAATTTGGCCACACCCAGTTTGTAGTGTTGGCCTCTTTCTTTTGTCTGGAGAAAAACAGTTTCTCCATACAACCCACTATGCCAGCTGCAAACACCTTTTAATCAGACTTTAAAGCATAACATAAAAGAATATCCTTAATTCCACACACTGCATTGTCACATACATTTCACAATGATATTATTGACAAATGTGGTACTACTACAGGCTGAACCACTCTCATCCAGCATCCTCAGAACCTGACCGGTGCCAAACAAGAGAATTTGCCAGACCATGGAAGGTCAATATTGTCTAGCAGCATTACCAACATTTTCACTGCTTTCTGGGTTCTTAGAAGACATTTTGGGGTAAATGGCAGCTAAACAACAGCACAGAACACTGAGAGCCAGAACTGAGGACTCTAAACAAACTTTAACAGCAACGAAGGGTCCTGTGGCACCTTACAGACTAACAGAAAAGTTTTGAGCATGAGCTTTCGTGAGCACAGACTCACTTCATCAGATGCTGGACCAGCATCTGATGAAGTGAGTCTGTGCTCACGAAAGCTCATGCTCAAAACTTTTCTGTTAGTCTATAAGGTGCCACAGGACCCTTCGTTGCTGTTACAGATCCAGACTAACACGGCTACCCCTCCGATACTAAACGAACTTTATGAGACAGAAGGAAACCTGGCCACACCCATGGTAAGGTCAATAGTCTACCTAACTAAAATTATGATGGATTATGGATGCTGTCACATGAGAGAGTTCCGACCTATAGTTTTCAAATTATACCTTACAAGGCATATTTTGTTCTGAAATAATTGCAGCAATTTATGGTGTGCGAACACGGAGGTACCTAGATTCAAACATGGATTCTGTGATTTCAATGGCTTTTTAAAATATTACGTTTGGCATTTTAATATTAGGTGAATAAGATGGTAAAGACCAGAAATAATTTTGCTAAGAACCTAAAAAGTTGCAAGCTTTTCTTTCACTCACAGCTAGGCTAAGAGGAAGCAGGAGCTCACTAACAACATTGCACTAATACAAAGATAGGCAATGAACTTTCAATGATTTTAAGTCCTACAAAGAAGAGGAAGCTCCTCCTTCTCCGAAATGTACTCATTTTTTTTAAACGGGAGATACCACCCTTCCAAGACTTTTGTCCTTTACATAATGATCACCCAGCAATATGCTATAGCATAAATGCTGTAACAACACAATACTGTGTTTGAAGTGATACAAACACTGTAGAGGTTGAACCTCCCTGGTCCATCACCCTCAGGATCTGAGTGGTCCCGGACCTGGGATTTTGCAAGACATGGGGAGGTCAGTGGCCCCCTACTGGCATTACAGCCCCTGAGCTCCTGGGCTCACCTCTCAGCTGTCACCCAGTCCCAGCAGGCACCCCAGCAGCAGCTCAGCTGCCAGCTCCCAGCCCCCATCAGCCAATTCCCAACCCCAGCTGCAGCTTCTCACTCAGCCCCAGCTTCTGCAGGCCCTGGCTTCCTGCTTGGCCCCAGTCATGGCTTCTCTGGGCTGAAGATTTCTGCCCTGGCCATGGCTTCTCTTTCTGTGGCTTCCTGCCAGCCCCCAGCTTCTCCTGGCCACATCTTCCTGCCCAGTCCCAGCCTCAGCTTCCCTTGGCCACAGCTTCCCACCTGGCCCTGGCCATGAGCCACTGAAAGCTGCTGCTCCCTGGCCTTGGCTGCTGGCTTCTTCTGGGATGAGGCAAGCTCATTGCTACTCCCATACCAGGCTCCCTGGATGCTGCTCTGCCTTCCCTTCCCCACCGCCCCTTTGCCACCATCCCAGTTGTGACTGCCCTACCCAGGAGCCTGGGATGGAAGCAGCATGAAGCCTGCCTCACCCCGGGAGAACCTCCAGCCACTAGTCTAGCAGGATCCTCCTTCTCCCAGCCTTGGGACTCTCTGGTCCTGGAAGATCCATGGTCCTCCCAGACCACAGATGTTGCTGGACAAGAGAACCCTGGATTTCGCAGTTTCAACCTGTATAAAAATTGGACCAACCTGAAAATTAACACCAATATGAGACAATCCTTCAACCCCAATTATTATTTTAATCCAATATTTGGCAATTTTATGGCCTTCTGCTGAAGAGAGCATAAAGTAACTAGTATAATAACCAGAGAGGAATGATGATAAAGGTCAACTCATTTAGAAAGGGTGAGAAGCATGCTTTCATTTCAATGAGATGTGCAAGTGTTTACCTCAGAACTGGATGTGGCCCTAATTATTGCTTGTGCTCTTGTCCTTCCACCTTGCCAAATGACTAACATAAGCCACTGGTTCTAATCATCATGTTTCTTTTCTTTTATTCAGACTTAGAGTGTTTGTAACCAGCAATATATCTAATTTCTACACTTCTGCTTTGGAGGTCAGCTAGGTATGCCTACACAACAGCCCCATTTTGAAATAGTTATTTTGAAATATCTTCTTTCAAAATAACACAGCCAGACACAAAATGCATTTTGAAATAGCACTTCTGCTATTCCAGTTATTTTGAAATAGCCTTTCCGGGTCCATAGTGCTCTTTCAAAATAGCACCACTGGAGCCCATTATGGCTTATTTTGAAATAGGAACTATTCCTCAGGAAATGAGGTTTACTGGAATCGAAATAATGCACTCATTTCAAATTTATTTCAAAATAGCACATGTATCATTTAGATGCTGCCAAAGTTATTTTGAAATAACTGCTGCTATCGCAAGATAAGTTGGCTATGTAGACCTAGCCTGATCGTGCTCCAGGAAGTAGGTTTATCCTAAGAAAGCAACTGCCTTTACCAGCTGAAATTGGACAAGCTAGAGCAGGCACTCCTCACTAGCCTGGGGAGAATGGCACTAAAGAAAGACTCAGGATAGTAAAGTAATGCTGAAATTAATTCCTGGTAAGCAATCTTGTAAAAGATGAATAGGAACTGCAGGTAGAATATTAAATATTGCAATTGTGCAGCAAGAAGGCATTTCTTCTTGGTTTACCTCAAACATTACTGGAACTAATATGGCTTGGGAATGTTACTGTTTTCTGATGCCAGTCCCAATAACAACATAGATTTCCTTTCTTCCACACATTAGTATTCTGCGGTTTGAACTCACTCAAAAAAAGACAATGAGTGGCCACACAGCCCTGGCTGCTCTTTCGAAAGAATGGAGCAAGAAATGCCGCAGATGGGGTCACGTGGCTGCCAAGACAATAGGAAGCCTTGGCCAGCAACTCCCTGAAGAGGCCACTCCCAAACACCCTCTCCCTGCACACACTGCTGAGGCCTGCTGTATTGATCACAGCAGGGCTGAGTCTGTGCAGGGACCAGATGGTTGTTCTACAGTCACATGGATCCCCAGTAGCTCCCCAACATGGACATAACTGATACTGTGGTCAGCCTGCTAGCTTAATATACACAAAAGTAATTTTAACATTTCATAATATACTCTGCCACTGGAATTCTTTTAAGCAATAGTCTTTTAAATACCCTGCACATACTTCCACAGATAACTCCAGCCAAATGCAATTCCTCTTCTTTAAGAAAATACATAAAGCAGATGTGGACTTGGGGAGTTTATGGCGCATTAAGATTTCTAGTAGTTTTCGAGCCTCCTGTACCGCTAGAACACTAATATCAGATTGACTTAAACATCCATAAAATATGCTTGCTTAGCTAGCTCTTCCAAATTACTGGTTTGCTTCTAATTTGCAAGAATGGGATTGTGACAGACCCCCCCTCAACCCATGCCATATGAAAAATAGGTCATGACTATAAATATGCATAACTCAGAAATGCTTTGGACAAAATGTGGCTTCTAATCTATCATTTTCAATGTTATAACCTGCTGGGTCTGTAAATCCTATTTGTGCATGTATCATTCTTCTCTGTGAAGTTGGAAATATGAAGTGTATGTCTGTTTATAGTTTTAAAGGTGCTAATAACAACTCTTACTGGAGTTCCCCTGGAACAGCCCAAAGCACAGAGTTATTTTCCCTAATGCCTCAACTAGCAACCTGATGGCCAGTAAATGGCTTTATTTGTCCCATAGGTCTGGGAGTCCCTTGGTCTAGACCCAGGTTAGAAGATCATTTCTGACCTGAAGATTTCACCTGATATAAATGTTGAAATATCCTCACCTGAGGTGATTGATATGTCCCTGGCCATGGGCTGTGGTGTCTGTGTGTTCCTCCCCGCATCTTAACCAAAAAGCCTTAGGAACTGAGCATTTAAACATCTATGTTGTTTAATTTGTGACTTTATTCCCTATCAATCCCACAGAAGTGCTTTGTAAAAGATTTAATTTAAAAATCCCCTTTAAAACCACTGTCTAAAGCTGTCTAATATGAAGTAAACAAGAATGACAGTTGGAAATGACAATTGGTATTAATATTCATAAGGGGTAGTTAATATGTATAAGTTGTAGTTCAAAATTCTAACAAATAATTGGTTAGTTTAGAAAACCCTATAAATATGTAACATGGAACTTTCTTTGGTTGCTGTGGCAACCAAAATGCAACATAGTTTTCAACCAGGTCCTCACTGGCCCTATAAAGTTAGGAGCCTGAGACCCCTGGACTTCACTTGGACCTTGGACCCTGGACCTTGGACTTGGACCGTGGACCTTGCTTTTAGACCTTGGACTGAGCTGATCACTAAAAAGAGCTGAAGAAGAAAGAAGAAAGAAGGTGACAAGCACCAAACCCTAGCATCGCACCCCAGCATCGTGGGACGACTACAGGAACTCAAACTGAGCGACCACAGTCATCAAGGTGCTGAGCGTCGTGGGACGTAGAAGAGCTCCTGCTTGCAGCCATTTTAGAAGGCTCCAGCACTTATCCAGAGGGTTCGTTCTGACAGGTGACACCGCCTGACAAGTGTGCGCCCTGTGACAGGGACGAGCCGCAGCAGCGGTCCTGCCCTTCTCCTCACTGACCATCGCCAGTGGCCGGTGGGGAGAATTTAAGGCTGTTTCTGAAATCACTGCAAATTTGCTGGTTTATTTGCAAATTTGCTTGCGGGAGGTTTTTTGTCTCCCACGTTGGTCCTTTTTCCTCCTGCTCTTTTCTCTCCTCTTTCTTGTCAGGCCTAGCGCGGCGCTGTAAAAACGCGCCTGTGCAGCCATCACTTCCTAGCATCTTAAAGAAGTGATTGCAGGCCCAGTGCCTGGAAACAGAACTAAAGAAAGAGGTAACCAAAGGGTGTAGTTGTAATGAGTTACTTAATGTGCATGTTTTATGCCTGTTGTTGTATTTTCGCTTGCTGCTGGATGTGTTAACCAATAGTAGCATCACAGGTGGTGGGCTGGGACTGCCCCAGTTCTGCTAACTTATGTAACCCTTAGTTCTGCTAGTTAATGTAAAGCACAGGGGGCGCTATTTATAGCCAGCCCGACATACTATTCAACCCTCATAGCACTATAGTAGTATAATTTACTCTGCCAGTAAGAGGCATAGAATTGTATTTGGGAAACTACCGTAAGAGGTGGTCCCAAACTTGGATCAGCTGCTTAGCAGGTGATCCAATCTGGTAGTCGTCGCAGGAGGCGACCCCAAACCTCAGGAATTGTCATAAGAGGCAATCCCAAAAACCGGGAACTGTTGTAGGAGGCAGTCCCATTCCACCTGCTCCCCCCTGTTCGAGAGGGAGGTTGAGCGACTGTGACCATCGTAAGAGGTGATCCCGGAACTAGGGTTGAGAGCCTCGTGGCTCTTCCCCCTGCTTGTGTGTGAATAAAACCCCGCGGCAGGTATACATTACTTATTTAGCCGTTATCTGGCACCTGTGTAAAAGAGGATTGTAAAATACTGTGCATTAATAACTTTCCCCTTTGCAGCACTCAGCGAAGACGACATGGGATTCCTGGGAAACGCTGTAAGTAGAGGGATATTCTGAGGGTGCTGCCTACTGCAGTTTACACAGTTCGAGGGCTAGTCTAGTAAATAGATAAACCCTGTGCTAGCCACTAGTAGAAAAAAGGGAAATCTTTAGTCTGTCATTCTAGGTTTATCTTTGTGTCTGTTTCTTTTGCACTTTAATAAACGTCTTTCGTGTTTCACCCTAAAAGGCCTCATTCGTTCTTTCGGGGTCAGATGGTTATTGCACCATTTCTGCACCTATTGCACCATATTGCACCTATCACAACCCTGTAAACCCCAATGTGAGCGACCACCGTGCACACTGTGCTGGGTTGTGGGGTAAAATCCAGTGAGGCACTCTGCTAGCATCTCCAGGGATGTGGCTAAGTGTCTCGAGGGCATAAAAAAATCAATCAAATTTGAGTTTTGTGTCGCGCCTCAGTTTCCCCTAGTGCATGCAAATTGTTCATTGTGCTTCACAGCACTGCCCTCCGCGATAATAAAGGCAGGTGTTTAGGTTAAGAACTCACAAGTGACTAGATTTTTTAGGGGAACAGACTTAGCTATGTGTTATCTGATGTTGGTAACTCAGTTTGATCTGTCTCCTCTTACCTATAACCACTCAAATCCTACTGTTTTCCTTAATAAAATATCTTTTTTATAATCAAGCCCAATGTAAATTGTTATTATGTGGGGAAAGCTACCACTATGCATATCTCCCTTTCATTGATAAAGGAGTCTTACCTAATGAGCCCTCCCCCGTTTAAATCTTGCAGAGAAATTTATTTGGGGTTCTGACCCTCTCTGGGGGTTGATATTCTGGGTGCTGTGCCCTAGAACTGGATCCACTGAGAGTGGTGGTTCAACAGTGTCTGCATTGCTCTTCAGTGGAGCAGTAACTTCGGCTCAGGACAAAGGCGGGAGGAGGGGCCTGGCTGGCTTTAATTTGAACTGGGCAGTGGGGGAGTGAGGCAGTCTCAGCTAACTTGAGAGGGAATAAGGAGGGTCAGAGGCCTGGCTCTGGGGCCTCTCCGGGCCCCTTCTCCCCAGGATGGATTGTACTGACTGCTTCTGGTTTCTGTGCTGACAAGTCTGTTCTACACTGTGTCCATTCTGTTCTACCTGCTCAAGGAGAGTCACATCTGACTGCGGATGGAGCGCAGGGCCTGGTGACCTCCCACACTCCATGACACACCCTGTCACAGACTGTCTCATTCTAAAGCTGCTCTGTTCCTTCTAGCCTCATACTGCTCTGACACATACACAGCTCTCACTAGGACAGTTCTGAGATTCTCCCTATGTTACTTAATGTATCCTCAGGCCACTCTCATCCTCCATCTCCGAATGCTGTGTGTGTGTCTCTTAGATTCTCTTGTACCGTTCTGGGACACCCTCTCCTCCATGCATCTAGAACTCTTCTGAGTTGGTATCTCTACAAAAGTTTTCTATGATCCTCTGTCCCTTGAAGTCCCATTAGTGCCATAATACTACCAAAATTATCTTCAAAAAAAAACAACTAAGGGGGACATAATAGTGCTCTATAAAAGCATTAATGATATGGAGAAAGTAAAGACATAAATAAGAAATATATAAGTTTATTCTGTCACATAAACCAAGAACACATACTTGCATGGCAGTTTAAAACCGAAACCAAACTCCAGACCAAAAAACTAAAAAAGAAGTACACAGGCAAATTGTGGAAATTATTGCCACGTGACACTGTGAAGGTGAAAAGTATAACTGGGTTAAAAATACTAAGTTCATGGAGAGATATGTCCATCAATGGCTATTTGCCAAAATGATCAGGGATGTTTCCCCATGCTCCAGCTTTCTGTAAACCTCCAACTGCCAGAAGATGGGGAAGAACGACAAGGAACTATTCAAAATTCCCCTATTCTGTTGATCCCCTCTGAAGTATTTGGCTTTCGTAGCTGTCACAGAATGGATACTGTTGTGTGACATAGTATGGCCACTCATGTTTACCTGACAATCTTCCCCCACTTCTTCAGTCTGAGTGCAGCCCCTCCCCTTATCACACCATTCTGCTTCAGAACCACTTGGAGTCTGAACAAACAGAAAAATGATCCTTTGGAGGGAAGGAGTAAGAGAAGAAGAATGGTGGGGGGTCTCTTAAACAAACTCCCTAATGAAAAATATTGTGACAACTGAGACCATCTTTCAGAGGCACCAGGGTAGGGAAGGTAAGTTATGGAGGACAACAAGAATGTTCCTTGGTAATAATCTCTTGAGGGATAGGAGGAGCAGGCAGTCAGGACCAAGCAAGCTGCAGGGTACAGCACTTTCATTTGATGCTTGGAGGTCAAGGAGGAAGGACTGGGCTCATAGGAAGAGAAAGTTGTAACAGCTCCCTGGTCAGAGCATTACTGCCAGCAGGAACCAAGGAAGCTAGAGAGAGCTTTAGCTAGCTGCTAAGACTGTCAGGTGGAAGCCCTGAAATAAGGGTGAAGAGGGGAGGTAGCCCAAAGAAATGAAATGAGGAGTTGGTGGGGACTCAGCAATTGGTGGCCATGTATAGGGCCCTGGGCTAGGACCCCAAGTAGTGGATGGGCCTGGGTCATCCCCTTTGCCCCTACTTGCTGCTGAAGATGTAGCTGGACTTAAAAAATGTAACATATTCCATTAACAGAATGACACAATTTTGGGAGTGACATGGACTCTGGAACAGAACTGATAGTGGTGAAATGCCATCAGAAGAGGGCACACTGCACAACATAGCAGATCCTTTGAATAACCAGCAATGGGGTGCTGCAGTAATGAGTCACAACCCATCACAAGAGGATTTTCTGTGTACAAGTTAACAACAGTATCCCCATCTGATAAGCACATTGGCCGTCAACCTTATATTATACAGATCAGAAATGGTTATTGATTTGTAAAAGAAGGAGCATTCTCAGCTAACCAGAAAAATTCTGAAATATTTTAAAGTGAGATTTATGGAATATTAGTTTCATTAGCTTAAGTGTTTCTTGTTGATAATTACAGCAATGAAAAATCATGACAATATAAATTAGCTCTAGAGTTTATAGAGAAATGAAATCTGGATTCAAAATATAGGTCTGCAATAATTAAATGCTCTAACTCAGATGTATGACAAGGAAGATAATTTAACTGCAATCATCTCATTTTTATGTGATTATGAAAAGAGGCTGAAGGTAACTACCACCACCTAAAGATGTGCAAATGTAACAAGCTTTTCCTTTAAAAAAATGCATATAGCTTTTTTGTATTTGGTGTGCAATGAACACATTAAGCAAGCTATGATTTTGGGGTGGCAGGGAATCACAGCTCCTGGATATGCAGTTTACAACACAGTTTTCCATTGAACTGTAAAGATTATGCACCAAACACATGAAGTATAGTCTAGCTGGGATACCTAGAGAACAAAGTCCACTTAAGATACCTAGTTATGACCTACATTACTTCAACGAAAACCCTATCTTGGAGACAAGGACCTAAAATTAAAGTTTATCTGTGCTTGAAATATGAGGGCTCCTTGGTTTCCCTCAGCTCCTTGGAGCAACATGGTCATCTCCAAACAGTAGCTCCAGAACTGTTCTGCTAACAATATACAATATTTCTACACTGTGATTTTAGATATATGCCTAACAAAGCCTGTTGAAAACCATCAAAAACCTTATAAATAAACTCCAACACCACATATTCTTGTTCTTGTCCAAAATAAATCAGGGGAAATTACTGATCCCTGGATTTTTTACAGCAAGATGGTACCATTATGGTAACCTAAACTAACCTGAATAACAGAGGCCAGAGAATATCAGCCAGTAATTCTAGGATCAACCCTACAATTTCTTGGGTCTAACTTGAACATATCTTTTCAGAAATGAGTTCAACACCAGGTTATAAATTTGAAGGCTTCAAGACAGTAAATATCTACCCAACCACATACTGAATTGTTTCACTAATTAATTACCCTCGTTATTAAAAATATGCAAATAGTCTAAATATGTCTAATTTCAGTTTCCAACCACTGAATCTTGTTAAGCCTTTGTCTGTTTGATTAAAGAGCTTGCTACTATCAGTAATCTTCTCTTCATGGAGGAATTCACAGAGCATGATTAAATCACCACTTAAAATTCTCTTTGATAAGGTCAGTATACTGAGTTTCTCGAATTTTTTTTTTTTTTTTTTGCTCCAAGGCAGGTTTTCTACATTCAGAATAGTTCTTGCAGCTCTTTTCTAAATGATTCAACATCCTTTTTGAAGCATAGTCACCAAAACTCAACTGGATATAGCATTCCTAGAATGATTTCACCAATGTTGCAAAACAGATGTAGTATTAACTGGCTAATTCTACTTGTTATTCTGATTTACATATCCAATGATTAGCTCTTTTTAACCATAACATTGCACTGGTAGCATGTGTCAAATTGGTTATTCACCCTGTCCTCCCCAATGTCAGAGCATTCCAGAATACATTTGCCTATGCTGTAAATATGATGTACATTATTTGTTCCTAGATCTGTGATCTGCCATTGGGCTATTTTATATCACATGTTGTTCAAAACATCTGTTTAAGAAGCCACCTATACCCCACTGTGGAACTGGACTGCCCGAATGTTATTTACCACTCTGCCAATTTTGTGGTACCAGCAAACTTTACAAGCAACGATTTTGTAAATTCTCTCAGGCCACTGAAACAGATATTGAACATCATTGGGCCAAGAAAGATCTCTGCAGAACCCACCAGAATAAACCCATTGGATTATGATTACTCCCCATCACAATCATATACATCTATTAGCCAGTTTTTAATCCATTTACAGCTTGCTGCATTAATTTTGTATAGTGCAGTTTTTAAAAATCAGACTGTTGTGCAGTTCTTATTGAAATACTTTATGGAAGATAAGTACATTACGTCAACAGAACCAAGACCTATTTTTCACAAAACCATATTTATTGGCATTTACTATACTACCATTCTTTATTGATTGCATCCTGTTTCAACTTTTACGTAGGCTTTGCCCAGGGATGATGATAAGCATATAATTACCGGAGTAATTCAATTTACCCTTTTTAAAAGATAAACACAAAATTAACTTTTCTCCAAATTTCTGGAATGTTAATATTCCAAAACTTATTAAAACCAACACCAATTATTTTATTAATTCATGTCACTTATCTTAAAGATGCAAAAAAGTCCTGGAAAATTGCTTAATGTAAGAATATACACTTTAAAAGGCAATATATAAACTTAAAATGCACTGCAACCCAGCTTCACCCAGCAGGGGAAAGAGTTACAGGAAGCACATGGCAGTTTGCTCAACAGTGCCACAGAAACATATGGTGACCAAAAGGCAGAACTGAATGAAAATGCCCTGAGCAGCTCAGCCAAAAGTGTAACAGTCAGGCTAAAAAATTATAGTTTCTTATTATAACTTCATATACTGTCCCGAAGATCAAGGAAAAGTGATCCGTTCCATGTGTGCAAGTCAACACAAAGCTTCAAAGCAATTTACAAATCCTGTTCTCATTAATATATGGAGGATCCAAATTACCCACATTAGTAACAAACTGTTAAGATGATAAAAAAGAGAAATCACGTACAATGATGAAAAATGATTTCTTATGAAAAGCACTAGTGACTAAAGAAAAACTTGCATATCTGAAGCCAAGGACTCCAATTTATAAGTTTAACCTTTAAAGCAGCCACAATACACACTGCACATAAATAATTCCTCTTTAAACATGTTGCCATGATGTCAAATTCAGCTCCAGATTTGTTATAATTGTTCAAACCTGAAGGGCTAAAAGTTAAGTGAGAGCAATATGCCTCCCTAAATTTGCATGTACATATTTGAACCTCCATGTGACAGCTTAATCCTTCTCACATTATGTAAGCTGGTTATTTTAACAAGTTCCAAATAGATCAGTCTTAATAGTTTTTATCAATACTTTATTAAAGCATAAATATATACAGCATATTAAAGTAATTAAAATGTTCTCATATTTTATACGTTACAACAAACTAAATGGCTGCACTGACAATGCATTTTTAAAGTTACTAAATTATTCTCTATTGTTTTGGTACAATGTTGTAAAACAGAATTGCCTCTGATTTTAAAAGAGAATATGAATGTTCATTTAACGGGGACGGATGTTATTTTCCCCAGTACACTTATATGTGCATATGTGTGGATTGATTAGAGAAAATATCGAATCATCATTCCTCATAAGCAATCCTCTGCTCTTAAAACAAAGGGCAGCTCTCGCAAAAAAAAGATATATTGGCATTGGAAAAGGTTCAGAAAAGAGCAACAAAAATGATTAGGGGTTTGGAATGGGTGAAGACCAGGACTTTTCAGCTTAGAAAAGAGGAAACTAGACTTTGATTAACCAGTCATCTAGACAGGAAGATGATGAAGCTCCATTTGTGGAGATGTGCTATAACAGCTACAACGATTTTGGAGAAAACCCACCGTAGCCAGACAAAGTCTCCCCCTTACAAGCCAGCTTGCTCGCTGCCCCCCCACTGAGAAGCACACAGGGCACGGAAACAGCTGCTGACAGCACAGTCTTTGATGCCCTCATTGAGGCCCAGATGTGCTAGCTCATCGTGACCCTGAGAAGCAGAAAGTACAGATAGAAGGCTAACAGGCCAAACTGTCAACGAGAGGGGGGGGGACCCTCAGGAAATCACCCCAGCTGGCACTGATGAATTTGGTGACCACACAACCATCCCAGAAGAGGAAGTCCCCGCCCACACAAAAAGAATGTCCTGTACTCCTAAATTGCTTATCTCCTGTCTTACAAGTGCAAATTAAGTAAGAATTGCCCTTGTAACAAACTGGCGTCACAAAAGACAGACCAGTACGATCTGGCACCATAGATAAGAAAGAGAATACGTAAGCCAAAAAGGGGTATAAAAGGTGGGCCCAGCAGAACTCTAACTTTGAGTGCATTCCACCAACTACCTGCTGGTCGGGTCAGGTGATTGCCTCCCGAGGTCCGCAACTGGGGATGCCCAACCTCATATTCGTCTTTCCGCGGAATTGAGTGACCGATCCGGCTTGGCTACGCTGGTATCAAGAGACGCAGAGAGGGTAAGACATACCCATGCTAGGTCTCCATTTTTTTTGTGCACAGCTAAAGAATTAGAGCTCTGTAACTAGACGTCATTGTATCAAGATATCATTGTGTTAGATGGTAACAGATATCTTTGTATTGGATTGTAACGTAACTTGTTAACACCTGTACTTTGCTAGCATATAAGAAGTAGACAATAGCCTTTGTAACCACACGCTTATAACTGTAGCTTAATAAACTTGTAACCAGTTAAGACCTAAGCCTGACCCCTTTATCCTTTTGTCACTACAACACAGCCGACACAACAAAAGAACTTTAAGCGTTTGGTTACCACAGCCTGACCGTAGGTGAGTGCGCTAGGAGCTCCCTGCTCTAACAGTAAAAACCTGGGTTGTTTAGGACCCAGGGGAATCCGTCAGCCTGTTTTGGCTGCTTGCAGTGACGAGCTCCCTGCTCTCGCAGTTTTAAACTCGGATGATAACAAGGGCATAGTTGGTACCTCACCGTACATTACCCGGCCACCGGCTAGCACCCACGGGGCTGTGCATAAGCCAAATGGTAAAACTCCTCCTGGTCATGGTCTGTGCCGAGTGTAAATCTGAGAAATCTCCAAAGTGCTGGATGTATGATCACATGGAAATATGGATCTTGTAGGTTAAGAGCTGAAAACCAGTCCCTGATCTGCAAGGGATGTGCTAATATAGGGGGCACTGTGAGCCAATGAGGAGAAGCTAACAGATTTCTTGGCACCAAGATTTCCCTGGGGCACTGATGAATTTCTCTTTTTTTGGACTGATTTTGCCATTGGAGACAGAAGGGGAGATGAAGTCAGCATTGGCTGTCTGCTCAGGTTTGAGCAAGGTCTGAGATATGTGTCATACATGCAACTCCCATTGCAAAAAGTGCACTCATCCAGTTTGATCTCTAAGTTAAGCATTTTAGGTGCCAAATCTGTAATTTCCAGAGGCCTCAAACTGTCCTTTTATGTGCCAAGATAGTTGTGAGAGGAATTTCCTAGGTAGTTGGCAGTACTGTTTTATCTGCCATTCTCAGCAAAACCATGGCGATTGACACGGGATCATTTTTGTTTCTTTTTAAATCTTGACACATACCTCTTAGCCCATTAAGCACAACCCCATTGCTATAGCATGTCTATGATGTTAAGCACAACTTAAGGAATACAAATGAACATTACTTATCTTCTAGGTGATGCACAGGACACAGTGAATGCAAGAATAAGTTAGAGACAAGGTTTATTCGACTGGGTTCTATGAATAATGGTTATGTAAATACTACATATAGTTAAAAGAGACCTTTCCTTAACATCAGCTAAATGCCTAATAAAGGTTTGAAAAGAATCAGAAATCAATTTGGCCATTTCTAACAGAAGGCATTAAATCAATATTAAACAAAAGGATCGGATTCAAAGCATGTTCCATCAAATCCGACATAATATGGCATAGATACTAACCCACAATTAAAACATCATTAACATGTTTTAGTTTTTCATTCATAACTTGTGCTCATGATTCTATTTCTATAGTTATAAATTGCTGATGAACAAATACTATGCTGTGCACCAACCTCAGAATAGGCTTGTTGGACACTGACAGAACTCCTCATCAAGTACACTGAGCTAGAAAATGGAATAAATAAGTGATGGGTTTGGGCCATGTTGGGATCTCTTTTACACCACTGTTACCAAGACCAGAGTCTGGGCTTACGACTGCCATTAGTTAGGTTATGTCACCAAATGAAAGGAGCATCCGTGGCCACTGTGATCAAATGTTTGACATTTCACTCAGAATGTCACTTTATTACTAAAAGAAGGTATTTGCAATCTGTGTATTACAGAGTTAAAAGGATAAAGCTGGATGAGTACAGTTTGTCTCTATTTCTATAGCAGCACAATCTTTAATGGCTCTTGGGAAAGCTACTTAAATCTTATAACTGCTGCTTTAGTTTGGATGTCAAAAGGCAAATTATTAATTGTGATTGTACCAATGTTTGCCACTGACAAGAAAAGTACAGCAGCCGAAAATTTCTACTAGATTTAGAATCAATGTCTCTAAGTCATTAATCACGTGTAATTAAGGCCAATTTGCATTAAAGTCTTCAGAAAATTTACCACTGGGCTTCAGTGACACAGGAAAAAACATGCAAAAGGGGCGAGATACCACAACTCCTTTTCTGCAGGTAAGCTATGAGTTTAATTAGACCCAGGATAGGAGAGTCTGCCTCAGAGTGTTGCAAAGACATGATGAAAAAAAATTATCTTCAAAAATAAAGTGGAATACCCAAATAAAACCAAAGTAATACGTTCTTTTTCCATTAATACTGAAGGAAAGAAAAATAGTGTAGTATACTCCACAGAGCATCATTCTTCTCATTTTCTTTTTTAAAGAAACAACAAAATTTCAGCTCTTCCAGGAAGCAAAGTGATAAATTACACATAAGATGCTAAATGGTGTAATGGAATAAAATCTACTAAAGGAAACTCGGGTTAACAATTACAAAAAAGAATCCTCTCAACAGTCAGGCAACAGACTGAGGAACGGTGTTCCTGGTGAAGGAGGAGGAGAGTGATCAGTTGGGACAATTACAACAGCCCAAAGAGTGCATTTGCTTAAGGAATAATCACAAATTATCAAGGAGATGGACTGAGTGCTCCCATGTTCCTATTCTATCTTTTATTTCAAGAGTATGATCATATGCAAACAAAAGTTACTTAAATTCCCATTTAATGTCTTCTTCTCACAATTTTTCCTTATTAGCTACTCATTTATATTGATTTCACAGTACTGTACACTTTCAGGTTTTGCATAGTTAATGACATTTCAAACCCACAAACTCTGTGGGCTCACTTTCCCTGCAAAACTGATACTTGAGAGATCTTTCTTCCATTATACATACTTTCTTTTTACAGTGGTTGGTGGGAAAACTGAGCAACACTTAAATCATCTACTCCCACACGATATTTAGAACATAGTGTGGCAGCATTAGGAGGTGGTGCAGCTGAGTGATGATGGTTTGTAAAAATGAGGGTGGAAGAAAGTGGGTGGGAAGGCAAACCAAGAATGACAACGAGTTAGGAAAGGCTACTGTACATTCCCCACCTCCATTACATTTTTTCTTTAGCAGGACTGGAGGAGCTGTGGAGGGCTGTTGTTGACACACTGGGGAAGGAAAGGAAAATGTGCAGAGCAGGGGTAGGCAATAATTTGGTGATTGAAGGCTGCACTCTTCCATGATATTAATGGAGGAGGTGTGGGGTCTGGCATGGAGGTTGGGTGAAGAAGAGAGATTCGAGTAAGGGGGGTTCAAAATGGGGGTGGGATCTGGGAGGTAGTTTGTATGAAGGAGGGAGTTAAGAATTGGGGCATGGGAACTGGTCTGCAGAGTCCAAAAGGGGGTGTGGGTGCAGGAGAGGATTCTGACCTGAAGGAGGCATGCAGGGTCTGGGAGGGGATTGTGAACTGGGGCAGGAATGCCAGAGGGGGTGGATGGATTTTGGTTGGAAGCTGGGGCAGAAGACTGGGGTGCAAGGTCAGGGGTGGGGCATTGTGACCTGGAGAAAGGGTGTAAGAAGGGGTGCAGGGTGTGGGAAGGAATATGGGTGCCAGAGAGGGAGCCCACAGGGTTTGGGTTACATGGGGAAGGCGTACAAAGGGAGCGGCAGAGGTTTGGGAGGAGAGAGGGGCTGGGGTGCTAGAGGCAGGTCCCTGCCTTTCATGCCACCACACATGCTCAGGGCTGCTGAAGGAGCCATGTGTACTGCTCTGAACTGAATGCTGTAAGCCCAGGGGAAGGGTACTTCACATGCTGCCTGGCCTGCAAACAGGCAGCTCCTATTGGCCTGTAACCAGCCAATGGGAGCTGCTGGGGCACAAGGGCAGCATGACAAGTCTTCTCCCCTAGCTTTGAAGTGTGCACACAGCCCTACCGCCAGCTTTTTCCGCGTGCCAGGCAGGGAGATGGCTGAGGCTTCTGCGGGTGGAATCTGGCTGCTTGGTATAGAGGAATATTTAAAAAGGGATGTCTAAAGAAAAAAAATCTACCATATATTTAAAAGACTTTGTGTATCGGACTCTCTGTTTAAGAATTCCTACTAAATGGTAAGAGCTAGGGCTGCCAAATTTGGTATACAGCTTCCTCTTCTCATAACGTAAAGCAAGGCAAGGATTTGGCTGTGACAGGAAAATGAGATGTGCCTGGAATGAGACTGCATCTCATAAAGCCGTGCAAAAAAGAGACAGAATCATCAGGCAGATGAAAGGGCTGGTTTGGCACGCTGCCCCACCCAGGACTGCCCAAGCCCTGAGCCTCCCGCTCCACAGGTGCATTCCCCTTTGCCAGGGAGTAAAGGGAAAGTGTACAGTTTGCTGTAATTCCTCACACTGGCTGGGCTGCACAGGGAGCAGATGAACCTGGATCTGCCCCAGCTGGGGTTGGAGGAGGGGCCAGAAGCTCCCCCTCCCACACACACACTGATTGATAAGGGAATGTTGATGGCTGTTCCCCTTCATCAGTAAGCAAGGGAAAAGCGCAGTTTTCTGACATTTCTCCCTCTGGCTGGAGAGTGCAGGAGGCAGAAGAAACTGGACCTGCCCCAGGCAGGGAATATGCACCCTTCCCCTGTCTGTGCCCACTGGAGCTGAAGCAGTGATGGAAATGCACTTCTCATCTACCCGCAAGCTGCTGCTAGTTCACTCTGCCTGGGGCAGCCTGCATACTGAACCCCTCCCCCTCAGCCCCAGCCCAAAGCAATAATTTAAATGACACATGTATATTTACATTTTATTTCCCAAAACCAAAAATGAGTTAAGGAGCTGAGCAATGCTAAGTAAATCTTCTCATATAAAATATGTAATGAACATAAGGGAGAGATCTTAAAGCTAAACTGAGTTATCCAGATATGCAGGTTACCTTAATTTTATTAATTTTTACTTACCCTGAAATCTCCACTGTTCTTATTGCAAAACAAATCTCTTCTTAAGCATTAAAAAGATACTTCATTGTTTTCCATCTTGCTTTGAGTATGTTCTGGGTTTATACTCTGAATTTGTAGTTGCTCTTAGGGAGAGCTACAAAATTGCGCACACCATGTGGTTTGTAGGCTTCATCTCTAAACTTTTTACTAAGGCTGTGTTTGCAATTGCATTCCTCTTTCAAAAGAGGAATGCAAATGAGGGAAATCAAAAATGCAAATGAAGCACTGATTTACATATCTTGTGCTTCATTTGCATAATCTCTTTTCAGAAGAGATTCTTTCAAAAGAAAAAAAGCAGCCCAGATGAGGCTCTTTCACAAAGAAACCCTGTCATCGAAAGAACCCTCCTTTCTGAAACAAATTAGGAAGAAAGGCTCTTTCGAAGATGGGGTTTATTTTTGAAAAAGTCCCGTCTACACTGTTTTTTTCCTTTCAAAAGAATCTCTTCCGAAAAGAGGTAATGCAAATTAAGCATGAGATATGTAAATCAGTGCCTCATTTGCCTTTTTGATTTCCCTCATTTGCATTCCTCTTTCAAAAGAGGAATGCAAGTCTAGACGTTGGGTAAGAAACAAAAGTCTTAGAATAAGAGAAAAAATTAAAGACCATCAAAGAGAGGGAGGGAGAGAGGGGGAACCTAGTCCAGAGGTTGGCAACATGTGGCTCCAGAGCTGCATGGGGCTCCCTGCACTGCCGCCACTGAAACAGCAGAACTAAATTCAGTTGGTTTAATGTCCATCTGGGCAGAGGGAGGGATCCGGCTGTTAAACCAACTGAATTTAGTTCTGCTGTTTCAGCGGTAGCAAGGCAAGGAGCTGCAGAGAAGTCGGGACAGCAGCACCCACAGTGATAAATGACTCCATTCTGGCCCCAGGAGAGAGCAGTCTGGGCCAAGAGGGAGGTACTAGAGGGAGCAGTTCTGCGTCCTTCCTCTACCACCCACCTGTGTCTTCCACTGTTAGCTGGCTCACTCCCTCTGCCCAGCCAGTGCAGGTCAGTAACGGGTAACATGCCAGGTAAGGCAGGCAGATCTGTGGGCTGACAGAGGAGTGAAAGGTGGAACAGGTGCAGGGGGATGGAGGTAAAATTGGCGCTGCTGGATTTCTTGAGGGGACTCCCATGCAGCAGCAGCCACCTGCCCCTCTACCTGCCTCTTCCATGGGCAACAAGCACCCCTTGGGCAAGGCCAAGTCGCAGAGCTCAGAGGAGTGCATGCCAGCGTAGGTGCAGGAGGGAGCATGTGCCCAAAGCTGCTGCTTCCAGTTCCCAGCTGCACGGAAAGCCTGAGCCCCAACCTGCAGAGTGCAGCTAAATTCAGCAGCCCTTACAGCTGGGCAGCACTCCCAGCTCCTGCCTCAGGCTGGCCCAGGCTCTCTCAAGGGGCCTGTGCAGCTGCTGCACCTGCTGTCTGGCTCCTCAAAGGACAGACGCAATGTGCTGCAGGCACTGCACCTAAGTAAGAGCATCCCTGTCTCCTCCCTATCCCAGCTCCCTGCCCCACCATAGTGGGGAACATCCTGGGCAAGTTTTCAGCAAACTTTCCTCCCTCCCTTTGTCCCCAGGGAGCTCCTATCTGCCCCATGTACAGGAACTGAACCTCTTTGCCCCCATCCAAACACATGTAAAGTATGAGGAAATAGAATATGTAAAAAGTTTGTGAACATCCTGCAGTAAACATATACGCAGTACAAATCATTGTGTGTGCACTGTTCTTAAAGTTTGATGTTATTTATTAAGAAATGTCTTGTGTTCACATGCACTGCGGCTCTTGAAGTACTGATTTCTGAATTTGAAAAAATGGCACTTCTCTCTATTTTGGTTGCAGACCCTGGCCTTGTCCTTTGAAACAGGCAAAAATTAGGGCGAAGAA
This sequence comes from Carettochelys insculpta, assembly GCF_033958435.1. Lineage (NCBI taxonomy): Eukaryota > Metazoa > Chordata > Testudines > Carettochelyidae > Carettochelys > Carettochelys insculpta. The sequence goes on from NC_134152.1 coordinate 18,074,235, forward strand.
AGAGAGAAAACATGAGGCTGCAGATGTGACAACTGCCAAGAATGCTGCTGTGGGATCTAATGTTTGGTGAACGACAAACTCCAGGAGAACTACAAATGTAAAGTTTTCCCATTTATTTTCATATTTGGATCAGCAACTTATTCCACTTCCTCAAAAAGAAAAAAAAAACAATTTTCCAAGATAAAAAAACCCTCGTTTATTGTAACACTTCTGAAGTACTATACTGCCTAGTAAGCTTTTCCTCCCCTTATCACAGTGAATAGTAACAGAGAGTAAGCCGTGCTAGTCTATACACTATCAAAACAAAAAGCACTCAAGTAGCACTTTAAAGACTAGCAAAATAGTTTATTAGGTGAGCTTTCGTGGGACAGACCCACTTCTTCAGACCATAGCCAGACCAGAACAGACTCAATATTTAAGACACAGAGAACCAAAAACAGTAAGCAAGGAGGAAATATATATATACATTCTATATACATTATAGAAAATAATAGAAAAATAGAAAATGGTATTTTATTTGCTTGGAACCAAATATTCCAAACAATAATAGGCCAAAGGAGATTACATTTGTTTTGTGGTAATAACAGGATCTGTGTCTCATTATACTGTAAATACAGAACTAACATACATACAGTAATATCTCTGTTTCATTTTAATCACCTGTAAAACTGAAAACATACTTTCTCATATCATGAATATTAACTGATATTTGAAAAGTTTTTTGTGTAACATATGCAAAGTTTACTCACAATTATTCAACAGCACACAAAAGAATGTAAGACTTAGAAACAATTATAAATTTCTCATTTTATAATGTCAAAGACATGTTTCAGCTGCAAAGAAAGTCACGTCTCTCTTAATGACTCTTCTTTCTATCTCCTGTTATTCCCTGGAGTTTATCAGCAATATTCTCCCCTGCAAACCTAATTCTCACATGTGAGGAGAGCCTGTAATTTTCATCAAGCCCTGGGCAAAATATTAAATCACTTAAGAGAAAGGCATACTAGGAAAATTATAATATCTCTGTCACCAATATTTTACATCAACTTTTGTATGATTTTTTGTTTCACTAATAAAAAAGATAAAGGACTATTGCTTGCTTAAGTTTTTTGCAATCCTCTTCTGTTGTAGCTGCCTGTATTCTTTTGGAGCTAACATGGCACAGATTTGGTTGAATTTCAGTTTAATATAGAATTCCAAACCATTACCATTATCCAGGTGATTTTCTTGCTTGCTTGCTTTTTTTTTCTTTGTTATCTGACTGGCAAGATATAAAAGTGATTTCATTTTTGAGTGAGGGAGGATGAAAAGTAGGTTAAAAGTCCTTTTTGAAGAGAGATTCAGCATTTGACAAAGGTCACATTCTTTGTTACATGAAGATCAGTCTAAATAACTTTGAAAATGGTGTTGCAGACAGCATATCTTGATAAGGGAGACTGATTTAATTGTTTGTATGTTTTGCATTAAAAGCTACAGATTTACAAAAATCATGTTAAAACAACTGCATTGCCAATATGCGTTCTCTGCTGGGGTGATTTCCTTTTACTCTGATGCAAGGAACACAGGAGTGCTCAGCAAAAGTATTCAAGCTGGAGTCACCATGGTGCTACTAGCATAGCATACCCAACCAGAGTCCAATGGCTCTGGACAGAGCCCCACTGGTCTCAAAGTATTTCTGTTACGCTGTGAAGATCTTCCCTATGATAGAACTTTGGACAAGGGTTATGCGTGCAATGAGTACTTTGGATTGGACAAAATTCAGAATGCATAAATATTACCAGTTGGTTTCTTGCATGAGGATTTGGCAGTGTTGTGGGGTGAGGGGTAGGGGAGAGGAACAGGTATTTCTTCTGCTCATTGACTTTCTAATTAATTGCTTGGGCAACTAAAGCTAATCTAAACACAAAACATCAAAATTGTTTTTAAAAAACATCCAGTAATTTCAAGGTGCACTCTCACAGCTTTCAAAGGAGGGGTAAACTTCAAATAGTCTTATACGCATCTAACCGGCACTGAACTTAAGAAACACAAAATTGTACCTCTGAATGACAACTAAAAAGCAGCCACCAACTGGCTCGATGTGCTGCACTTTTTCCTGCATAGCATTCCATTGCTAGACTGCATTAGGTCTGTCTCATAAAAATGAGATTTGTAACAGCTGATGGTATAAATAATAACAATAAAAGTTTAAATATTTTCAGGTGTTACAATGGGAACTTATTTTTAGTTGATGGGTTATAGTTAATGAGTTGGAGTTATTGCATCTGTAAAATAAAGAAGGTGAAAGAAGCCCTGGATTTTCACAAAGATGTTACACTGGATCATCTTTTGAAAAAGTTCTACATTTCAGAATACGTGAGCTATATATAGTCAACTCCTCCGGGAAAGAAAGAAATATTTTTCCCTCATGGAAATACTGTGAATTTACTAATGCAATTATAAAAACAAAACACCCACACCTGTCTTCTTATGAACTCTTTCCTTAGTTTAGATAGTTCTGTTTAATATGTACTCTCTCTCCCTGTGTGTATACATAGATAGATAGATAGATAGACAGAACCAGCACTTCATGTGGTATAAATCAGCAACAGGTGAAATCAGAGTTAAATGGATTAGCAGCTGAAGCTCTGGTGCACAGTTCAAGAGACTTGTAGATAAAGTACACAATTCAGTGAAAAAAACTAAAGCATGTCAAATATAAACCTTTATTTATACAAGACTAACTCCTTTGGATCCTGCAGGGGAGATTATAATGTAGTCTGCTGAAACCATGTTGCAATTTTAAGACTATTTTAAACTTGTTGATAATACATAATAAGCCTAAAAGCAATTGACAGGTTTACAGAGCATAAAACAGCATCGAAAATCAATCTGGCGGAAGATAATAGTTTTTAGGCATAATGGCAACGGGTGTCAGATACTGGTCGTAAATATGAAGCCCACTTCACATAAGATAAGAGGACTAGTCCATGTCCTTTTTACACTTGGCTTAAGAAACAAAGTAGTATGTTTATATTTTTATCTCCTAGCTGTAGCCATAAGAAATAACCAGCCTCGTTATTGATAATTTTCTTCTCAGCTCCTTTGTTTTTTCTTTTTAAATTTTTATTCTTCATTAAATGACCCTGGTCCTCACAAAACTGCACTCTAAAAAAAGGAAAATCAATATTGTAGTTTTGCTATTACCATGCATTCTGAATTTAACTGAGAATAGTACAGCACAGGAAAAACACCAGGAACTGTATGAACTCCCTGGAGCCACCGTATTTAAATTTAAATTCTTATATGGCAGATATCTTGAGAAGAATATAACATCTGTGCTTCCTAAGGTCTTTGAAAATTTTTTTCATAGAATAATCATTCACTCCAGGCACTCAATATTATTTGGAGACAAGCCCTTACTGAAGGCTTAAATTGAGAACTCAAAGTCATATATTTTGCCTCATTTTTCCCTCATTTTACTGTTCAAAAATCTTTGCTACAGTCTGGTTTAACATTCACTGCAGTTGCCAAACTCCTTCTGAAGTCAAAAGTAAAAAGCAAAAAAACAAAACAAAATCAACAACTACATTTCTCAGCAGTGTAGCCATGTTAGTCTGTATCCACAAAAAGAAGTAGTCCCATGGCACCTTATATCTGACATGCATCTGACAAAGTGGAAAGTTTATTTTTCAAAAAACTATTAGTCTACAAGGTGCCACAGGACTTCTCGTTGTAACTACATTTCTGTTACCTCTTTCATTGCTGGTAAATGATACACAATCACATTCAGGCGTACAAAAATGTACTGATGGCAAACAACTTTAGCATAGTATCAGAGGGGTAGCCGTGTTAGTCTGGATCTGTAGAGCAACGAAGGGTCCTGTGGCACCTTAGGCATCCGAAGAAGTGAGTTAACTCACGAAAGCTCATGCTCTAAATTTTTCTGTTAGTCTATAAGGTGCCACAGGACCCAACTTTAGCATTCTGTTTCAAGTTATTCTGAATCAGGGAGGTGGTGGGGAACCTCATCAGACTATTAACAGAGAGCAGGGAGGGCTCATGAGTCTACTGGAGTTCCTAGTTAACTTCATTATGAGTCTGTTTACAAGGGCCCATTTCTTCTTCCTTGGTGTTGGTCCATCAGTATTGCAGAATCCTCCTTGGCAGAGAAACAAAGAACAAAGGGAAGGAGGCAAAAATTGAAGGAAAACTGGGCAGGTTCTACCTATTCCTACATATTTCTTGAACCAACCCATATACTATAGCAATGCTAATACCTATGTAGTTAGGAATTCTTATATTTATACTACATTTCAACTTGGTGGTCTCCAAATAAGGAGAGATGATTAATTAACGTTAGCCTCAAAAGAAATGAAGAGTGTTCTGCCTTTAGTTCTGATGTAACTTAGCAACATGGACCAGTCGGAAAAAATGACTATTTTTTAAAGTTAAAAATCAGATGTTTTATTTAAACTATAACCAGTTTGGTTTTTTTTGTTTGTTTTTCAATAAACCTGGATAAAACTTCACTTTAGTTTGTGTTTTAAAAAAATAAACCTATTTAAAATTAAATCATGATGATTATATTTAGACCTATAATTATTACAAGAATTTTAAATTACATTTTTAAAATATTAAGTAGTATTTGTTTGCTATCAAATGAGTGCAGCCACTGAACCGGTAGAAGTCACTAAATAAGCACCTGCAGCCAGTTTTTTGAAGTGCTAAACTGACTAACTACACATAAGAGCAATGGGGATGTTTGTATGGCTGGTCAAAGAAGATGTGTTACCTCTTTAAGCATTACCCGCTGCTTGCCTAGAGGTAGTTCTATGCCTGGTCATCACAGGAATGCTGACCTGACTTAACCCTCTTTCCCCAGGTGACTGAAAGAGGAGACTACTTAGGTTCACATCTGTGAGGTGAAGGTCTTCTTTTCACCTGGACTAGGTGGAACAGCATGCATGCTCTCATCCAGTGAAGTAGTAAAATGCCAGGCTTCATCACGATCCACCGTGGGCACTACATCACGTTCCTTTAGAAAGCTGAGGAGGATCTTTTCCCTCACCACTGGACAGGCCAGGGCAGGGATAGTTTTTCACATTCCTAATGGTTTGCTGAGGACCCAATGGGGGACAAAGAATGAAACAGGAGTTGAGCTATGATGCTGTAACTAATCAGGTAAGTCTGGGCTGAATGCCCACTGTAGCTTCACTGTATGAAACAAGAGGGCCCTACAAAATTCACAGACATGAAAAATTTGACTGGCAGTGAAATCTGGTCTCCACCCTATGAAATCTTGTCTTTTCTGAGCTCTTACTTTATACTGTACTATTAAGAAGACCAGAGTTTCTTACATGGGAATCCTGACTCAAAAGGGTGTTGTAGGGAGTCAAAAGGATATTTTAGGGAGGTGTTTGAGGTGACATAGGCAGTCCATTATTGGGGGAGATTGGGGCCTCTGTGGAGCATAAATCTTGGTGCAGCACCCATACCATAGAACACTTCCACACGGTCATATAAGTTGCTCTTGTGGAAAGCTTCCTGCTGTTCATAAGGACTCCTCTCACAAGATGACAACAGAAGAGCTCCAAAGAGCTCAACCATGGAGCTTCCATGCTGTGAGATGGAAGGACTGAAGGTTGGGATGTTGAAGCCAACCTCCTTTCTGCATAAGCAGGTCTGGAAATAAAGGAAATGGGATCGCAGTCTGAATGGACATGTCTATCAGGAAGGTGTATCAGTACTGTTTGGCTCACACAGGGGCAATGAGAATACTTAGGGCATGGTCTGAACTGACCTTGAGCAGGACTTTGTATATTAGAGGGATGTCTAGAAATGCATACATACGGAATTCCCCCCAGAATATGCTTGAATGCATCCGCTATAGATTGTGGACTGTGATTCTGCAATGAACTTACTGCACTTCTTGTTTGCAAGTAGCAAACAGGCCTCTTTGAGGATGATCCCAGTTCAGGAAAATTGATTTTAGCACATCCATTTGAATGGGTCGCTCTTGGTCCCTGAAGGACTAGCTAAGATGGTAAACTATGACATTCTGAGTAGGTATAATGCATGAAGATAAATGGAATGCTTTATGCAAAAGGTAATGGATCTGCAACACCCCCCCGTTGATACAGAATATTGCTATTGTGTTGTCCGTACTTACTGATATGTAATGTATCACCTGTTAAGGTCAGAAAGCCTAACATGAGAGCCCAATTGCTTTCAGTTCCCTGAAACTGATATCAAGTAAAAAGTTCAATTGGTCACATGTGGTTTGACCCATCAGGTTCCGCAGGTTCCATCACCTTTTTACTATGTGTAGGACACACTGATCAGATATAATTCAGCACCAAGCATGGTAGGAAGGGGATAATTGAGACAAGGTGGTAAAGTGCAGGGGGTGGGGCAGGCAGGAAAAATCCAGATGCTGGACTACTACATCACCCTTGACTGTACCTTCAAGAGACTTGCTTAGCCCTGGCCAGACTGTTGAGAGCACCTATGACCATTTCTGTAGCTTTGCCTCTGAGCAACTCTTGGTTCCGGTGATATGGACAAGGTGGAGGGTGGGTAGTAAAATGTTGATGCTGGTTGGCCAATGAAATGTCTATGCTGGGTGTCCAGCATATGAATCCCCAAGGACTTCAGGGTTGCTCTGGTGTCCTTGAGGCTATGCAGCTTTCTGTTCATTTTCTCTGAAAACAAAGAAGGACCTTCAAAGGGGTTTCATAGTTTGCTTTATGTCATATGATAAGCCTGACACTTGTAGTCATGCGCCTCTCTTCATTGCTATACCCAAGGTAATGACATGCATAGCTGCATAAGCAGCATCTATCACAGCTGGAAGGACCGGCCTGGATATCAACTTGCCCTCATCTGCCAAGGCCATGAACTCAGCCCTGGATTCCTGTGGCAGCAGCTCCATAAACTTCATCATGGATGACAAGGTTTTGAAGGAGTGCTTGTTGATTGGAAATAAGGAGTTTAAATCCCCAGTTGAATAAATTTTCCTTCATATAAGTCCAGTCATTTCATCTCCCTATTTTTGGGGGAGGGACCTTGGTACCCCTGACTCTCCTGATGGCTGGCTGAATCCACAAGTAAGGGGTCAGGGTGGGGTAGGTATAAAAATGTTTGTAACCCCTGCATGGTACAAAATACGTCCTCTTGTTTCCTTAGCTCTGGGGGTTGCTGATGCTGAGATGTGCCACACAGTTTTGGCACTGTCTGAGAAGGTCTTTACCAAGGGAAGTGCCACGTGTGTGCCCATATGGTAAGAATAGCCACCATTGGATCAGCCTCCTCTGTAACCTCTTCAGTTTGGACACCCCAAGCCTTGGGCCTCTATATGGCTACGTCTACACGTGAAGCCTACATCGAAGTAGCTTATTTCGATGTAGCGACATCAAAATAGGCTATTTCGATGAATAACGTCTACACGGCTACATCTACATGTGCACACTACATCGAAATAGCTTATTTCGATGTAGCGACATCTAAATAAGCTATTTCGATGAATAACATCTACACGTCCTCCAGGGCTGGCAGCGTCGACGTTCAACTTCGACGTTGGGCAGCACCACATCGAAATAGGCGCTGCGAGGGAACGTCTACAAGCCAATGTAGCACACATCGAAATAAGGGTGCCAGGAACAGCTGCAGACAGGGTCACAGGGCGGACTCAACAGCAAGCCGCTCCCTTAAAGGGCCCCTCCCAGACACAGTTGCACTAAACAACACAAGATCCACAGAGCCGACAACTGGTTGCAGACCCTGTGCATGCAGCATGGATGCCCAGCTGCCGCAGCAGCAGCCAGAAACCCTGGGCTATGGGCTGCTGCACACGATGACCATAGAGCCCCGCAGGGGCTGGAGAGAGAGCGTCTCTCAACCCCTAAGCTGATGGCCACCATGGCGGACCCCGCTATTTCGATGTTGCAGGATGCAGATCATCTACACGTGCCCTACTTCGACGTTCAACTTCGAAGTAGGGCGCTATTCCCATCCCCTCATGGGGTTAGCGACTTCGACGTCTTGCCACCTAACGTCGATTTCAACTTCAAAATAGCGCCCAACACGTGTAGCTGTGATGGGCGCTATTTCGAAGTTGGCGCCGCTACTTCAATGTAGCGTGCACGTGTAGACGCAGCCCACGTCCTCCAGGGCTGGCAACGTCGACGTTCAACATCGACGTTGCGCAGCACCACATCGAAATAGGTGGTGCGAGGGAACGTCTACACGCCAAAGTAGCACACATCGAAATAAGGGTGCCAGGCACAGCTGCAGACAGGGTCACAGGGCTGACTCAACAGCAAGCCGCTCCCTTAAAGGGCCCCTCCCAGACACAGTTGCACTAAACAACACAAGATCCACAGAGCCGACAACTGGTTGCAGACCCTGTGCATGCAGCATGGATCCCCAGCTGCAGCAGCAGTAGCCAGAAGCCCTGGGCTAAGGGCTGCTGCACACAGTGACCATAGAGCCCCGCAGGGGCTGGAGAGAGCGTCTCTCAACCCCTCAGCTGATGGCCACCATGGCGGACCCCGCTATTTCGATGTTGCGGGACGCGGATCGTCTACATGTGCCCTACTTCGACGTTCAACTTCGAAGTAGGGCGCTATTCCCATCCCCTCATGGGGTTAGCGGCTTCGACGTCTCGCCGCCTAACGGCGATGTTAACATCGAAATAGCGCCCAACACGTGTAGCCGTGACAGGCGCTATTTCGAAGTTAGCGCCGCTACTTTGAAGTAGCGTGCACGTGTAGACACGGCTTATATGAGCTGTTGAAGCACTCTATTTTCCTCCAAAACAGGGGCATTGGTGGTACCTACTACTGCCTCATCTGGTAACAAGGATAAGGAGATTGTCACTACATATGACTGCTCTGTGCTCTCAGTCCCATAGGATCTCTTAGACTGTAAGCCTATGGCGGGAACCACTGGTATGGTATGCTCCTGTGATGCTGCTGATGAAGACTGAGCAGTTTCCAGTGCTAGTGGTGGCACCATTGTCACTGGTGCCATGACAGACATGATCAGAAGAGGTAATGTGGCACTTAGGACTATAGAGGTTAGTGATGTGCCAAAGACAACAGTGCCAGTGTGGATGCCTGAGCCAGCACTGGCACTGCTGAGGTGATGTCTTTGTTGCCAATGGTGCCAGTGGAATGAATGATATTGAAGTGATGGACAGAGCCCTGTAATGGGAAAGGTGGTCTGGCCCTGCCTCTCATGAGAGGCTCAAGGTGTCCAGAAAGGCCATCAAGTTGCTGGTTGCTATTGGCAAGGCCATTGCATTGGGAGGGAGCTGTAGCTTCTTCACAATGATGACATCACACTCCTGCTCTTCCTTGAGTGGTAGGAGCTGGACTTGGATTCTGAAGCTTGCAGCGCCAAGGACTGTGGTAGTGCAGTGCTCGTCTGTGTTACTGGAAGACTGGTTAAGTATGTCATGATGGTGCAGTGCTGGGGGCACGGTGCTGAGGCTCAGCATTAGGGCCTGGTTCTGGGGCTGGGGTATGAGAAAGGGGTCATGGCTTTTAACAAGGTCTGCGCAGCCTGGAATGTCTCTGGGGTAGAGGGAAGATGAATCTCCCTGGTGCCAACACGAGATGAATGCAGATGCAGACTCAGCCTCCTGATGGGAGTTGTGGTGCCTGTACAAGTTGGCCCTGCTTGGATTTCACTGCTGCCATTTCCCTGTGTCTGGAGATGCAAGATCTGGCCTCTCATGCCTCTTCTTTTTGTGGGACACTGATGATTGAGACCTATATCTCCTCAGCATATGGACTTCCTGAGAAAATGTGTGGCACTGTGAATTCTTATACTTAGTCATTGTCACTGGGGCCAAGCCCAGCACCAGTGCACTGTGCACCAAGGATGAAGTGCTCAGTGGTGGGTCAGACGAGACTCGCACAGGCTGACGTGCTGCCTCCATCAGAATGACCTTCAAGTGGGTGAGCTTTAATTTCTAAAGTGGTTGGTTTGAAGTTCTTATAGATTGTGCAGCAATCCTGAGGGGTCTCTCCAAAGCACTTTAAACAAGAAGCATAGGGATTGCTCTTGGGCATTTTTGCCACAGTCTATGCAGACTTTGAAGCCTGGCAAGCTGCACATGCCCCGCAGTCAGGAACTCTAAAGAGGGGAAAACAACCTACCCAAGAGCTCCGGTATTTAACACTAACTACTTAACTACTAGAAACTAATTACACCTATACAAAACAAAAAAGCAATCCTGCAGAACTTAAAAACTAACAATATTATTTATTAGGTGATGAGCTTTCATGGGACAAACCTACTTCTTCAGCTCTGGAAAATACTGATAACTGAGAGGAAGACCTTTTTTTAAAAAAAAAAAGATAGAAAAAAAATGAAAGAAAAAAGAATGAAAGAAAAAAACTGACAAATCAGCTAGGTAGCATATAGACTAGCATGGCTTCCTCTGTTACTATTCAACATGGAGAGCATTATATTTAGCCGTTTGGAATGGAGATCCACCTAGGTAGGGTGGAAGGAATGAGGTTGGGGGAGGGAACAAAGGGAGGAGAAAAAAATCTCTTCAAGTGTCTGTTAACTGGCTAGTTAGTTAGAGTTTATCCAGTTAGTAATTAAAATGAATCCTGTGGTTTCAAAAAAATATTTTGGCAGCAAGATCTGTTTTGGAAACTTCTGAGGGATCTCTCACTCTTCTGTATTCAAGGAATGTAGCTCACCACAAAAATTACCTGAATTAAAACAATTTCAGTGTTGACCTTTTTTTAATAAGAGCTACTTCTTCCAGAAATTAGAGCTATGTAATATTTTTTAAAAATTACCTCAAAGTATCTACAGGAAAAATTCCAAATCCAATAGTTTTGTGTTTTTGGATGTATTTGTAAACAACCTAGTTCACTAAGAATGTGAAAACACAGAAGAAAATTAAAAAAAAAATCCTGACTAAACTGTTGTGTATTCTAAGGTCCACACATTCCTATTACTCTCCATTTAAATTAATGAAAATAAACGTATCCATAAGAGGACAGATGATATAAACAACTTGTATAGATATTCAAACACATTATCTTGGCTTTTAAACAGAATTTTGCAAGGTAAAGCTCTCCTAGGCAGTTTACATATACACAACAAGAATATATGGATAATTTTAACAATGAAATTCATTTTCTGCACTTGGTAGACAAAATCCTTTTTGTTTCACTTTCTCGCCTTTGTGAAAAGATTTAAATTGCTCAAAACAAAGAAATTTTCAGTGCTGGCAACAGAAGCCCTTTATATCCACTTCAGAAGGGTAAGCAGTAAAGTGCAGCGCAGGATCTTATTCCATGTCCGCAAAGGTTTTATTTTCAAAAACCAACATGAGATAGGTGGACAAGCATGAAGAAGCCTGCATAGCACCTGCAGTTTATCTCACGGAAGGAAATGGGACTCTTTCAACTGATGTAACAGGCTTTGGAGAAAGTCCTACATCCTATACTTACACAGGAACCAAAACATACCCAAAATTGTAGAATATACACTCATCATTCATAAGATAGCGGTACGCATGGAATCAAGAAGCAAGATCAGGCACCTCTACTCTTTATCTTATGCTGCATACATCTGCCCTTGCAGAAATCTGCATGCCCGTTGAACAAATTAAGGGCTGTAATCATAGTCCTTGATCATCTGCACCTAGCCATTAATTCCAGTTTCTATAAATACACAATTAACTACTGACATTTATTAAAAGCCCTAGAATTTGTGACACTTTTGATTTGGATTAAGGTTGATTCAGTCCTTCAGATAACAACCTTGTGCTTTTTAGTATCTGAGTGAAATTAATGTATTTTGTACTGAACTCTTCTGCTGTTCACTATTTGAAACTCTGTTTTGACTGCTTATTTACTCAATGTCACATTAAAAACTCATCCCATATTGCAAGAGAGAAATCACACTCAGTTTTAACCACTGCCAAATTCAACACATACATGCCTGATTTTCAATGCCTTCTACCAATAGATTAACAATCATTGATTTTTTTGGGGGGTGGGGGTCGTTTGTTTTTCAAAAAATTGTCCCATAACATCCAATAGATTCCATTTTCTTTCAAATAAATAAATTCAAATGGCACTCATCTGCTATATGTCAGTCACTGAGAAAAAAACTGAGTTTAAATACTTCAATTTTAAACATACAAGTTTTTATAGAATTTAGCACAAAGATCATTTCCCTGTCCCATTAAGTTTCAGAATCCCACTAGGACTATTTTAATAAACTGTCTTCCTTTTAAAATTTAGTCTAAAAATCAAAATAGTTTCATGATTACAAAAAAGTAAAAAATGAAAAATCACCAGGCAATTCCTGATTTGCATTTTGAATTTTAACCCCAATTAGAAATGCTAATATTTTTCTCGTTAGCATTAATGGAGCATATCACTTCTTTATATATGCCTGCTTATGCTGTTAGGTGATTCTTCAGCATTCTTCTCCTTTATAAATGTTTAGCACAATAGTATCTCTGAGATTTTAATTTACATAACTGGAGTTTTAAAACAATTAACCAGTTTTGGATGTTTATTTCTGTAAATATCTTGTTGAGTATTAACCTCAAATGCAGAATAGATTATTTAGTAATTTTGTGTGTATTAAACAGTAACCGTCAACATTTGAAAATGGATCACAATGTAGGCAGACATTTTTTCCAATTTATGTACCAACATAGTACTAGCTCCAATAACAGAAAAAATACAAAGCCTTTCCAAAGGGCTGTTGTCAGAGATCTATTTAATAACATTCTCAGAGAGTAAACACACACAATAGCCTCAAACTTCTTCAAAGAAGCCATGCTTGGAGTGCTGAGATTTAAATCATTCTGGCCCACTGTAAAGTACTGAGTAAATAATGTGCACTTTCCAAATGACCTTGCATAGTTATGTGAATAGCCGGTGTTTGTTTTTAAAAACTTACTGAAATGGCACCCTGAATTTCAATAAGCCATCAGTTCAAAGCTATTACTAGGCAGAAAAAAAAAACAAACAAAAACAAATGTACTATAAAATACCATGTGATCAAATTTTTCTCTCAAGTCAGACATCAAGTCAAGACATCTTTCAAAAGAATCTGAGTTCCTTGAGCCTAAATTACCTTCCAAAGCAGCAGCTTCATTTGTCAAAGTACAATAGAGCAATCAACACACAGAGAAATATAAACCAGAAGAAAATATTGGATAATTATCATACAATAGGTGAAACAGCAGGCAGTATTCATGACAAAATTTCCATCTCACTTTGAATCTCTGGTTTTCTATCAACTTAGTATAGTTATTTGATGTATTTACACGCAAGACGTACTGGGACTTTGTGACAAAACTTTATATGGGAATTTAGGAATTCCCAATTAGCTGGGAATTTAATTCTCCATGTACTATACTGAATATTTGCTGCCATATGTTATTGTAAACACAAACAAAAAAAAGCATCTAAAGTAATAAGATTTGCAAGGCTCATGAAAAAATTAGAACAACTTATAGCCATATATTTAGCTTCATGTTTTGCAGCATCCTTCCTCCCTTTATATTCATTAAAGTCCTCAGCTTTTAAATAATTCAAATTATTAACGGCCAAGAAAAAAATATTAGCTATTAATGCAGTAATCTTTAGCTGCTCAGTAAACTACATGGTACATATAAATTGGATTTATGCTAACCTGCAGCCTCTATAAAAGGACAATATTGTATTTTTAGTATTATCACTGACATATTAAACCAAGAAAGAGCTATATGAATAAAACAAACATTGTCTTAGTTTTCATTTCAAAATTCTAGGAGACAGTCTTATGGAATACCTGTGACATTATGTTAAATCTCTATGGTGACTGTAAAAGATCTGGACCATGATTTCTGCTGCTATCTATTTTATATTTTTAATGTGGGTATTTAAACAAAAATAATAATGGAAATTACAGATATTAAATGGCATAACTTTCTTTCACATGTTTACACTATCAGATCCTCTGATGTAACCTAAAACAAAAGAATCCAAATGATACCAGAAGGAACATTATTGCCAACGTGAAAAACCAGGACTAATAAATACTCATTCTCAGGGTTAATATTCAATACCCTTATTCCCAGAGCTATTCTGACTGATGATTCATTTTCAAACCTCTAGGGTTTTTCAAAGGCGTAAGTAAGACAGATCTGTTTTCACCCAATCCACTCGCCATCTGGGATAATGTTCTGTCAGAAAATGTGTTTCAAGCCCTAGTTTATTAGGCTTAGTAGCTGTATCTAGAGTGACAAATGTTCAAATTTTCCATACCACACATGAAAAGTAGTTATGACACGGAAGTAACTTGTAGCATACTGTTGATGATTTCATTGTCATTCCCACTTTCGACAGAACCAAATATGCACAGACATACTCAGTAATTTTGATCTAAATGTTTCTGACTACAGCTTTACCAACTTTTGTAATTAAATGTAAGGTAACCCATCACCTTAGCCGCTGCTCCAGTGTTCAGTTTCAAGAAAGTCTTTGAAGTCACCACAAAGGCTCAAAACCCAAATTCAACTACAAAACATCTGCAATGCCCTCCAACAACTATGAAATGCTCTCCAACGAGGTGAGAGCACATAGAGTGAAAACATGAGTGTTTGGTAATGGAAATGGAAGAGAGATGCATTTTTTCCTATGAGCTTGTCTTTAAGACCGCAGCATTTGTGACAAGCTAGAATGTAGAGCACTCCACAAGTCTCCCTCATAAGAAGCGTCTATGTAGACGCTGCACTCGAAAAGTCCCCTAACTTTCTTTAATATACTCCCATTTAAAAACAAGACAGAATAAAGTGCACAATAGAACTTTGAAAGTCTGGCAGCAGAGTCCGCACAGACATTTAGGCTACATCTACATGAGACTTTTCCTTGCTGCTTCCACTTTGCAAGAGCCTTGCCCTGCTGTGGGGAAGAGCGCCCGCTGTCAGGAGCTTCCCCAGAGCCCACCACCTCCCACCCCCATGAAATATTTTCCATGCAGTTGAGAATGGCTCTAGCAGTGAAGTTCTTTCCCATAGCTGAAAAAGGCTCCAACAGTGGGAAGTTGCTGGACCCTTGGGTTGATTTCCTGAAGAGCTTTTTGTGCTTTATGAAGAACCCTAGCACCCTAGGGTATCCAGCATGTGAAGCTTCTGCTCTTGAGCACTTGCATGTAGTTTTGGGAAGAAAACAGTTAGAAAGATGTCCTGCTCCATGTGGAATTGAGACACTACCTTGGGTAGGAAGGCCAGGTGTAGTTTGAGCTGCACCTTGTCTTTATGAAGTACAGCATATGGAGGATCCAATAGGAGAGCTTTAATTTGGACACCCTCTAGGGTGGTATAATAGCTATTAGGAAAATCAGCTTCCACAAGAGATATAGGAGGAAGTATGTGGCTCAAATGGTGTGCCCATAAACCTAGAGAAAACAAACAATGTGAGGTCCCAGGCAGGTACACGCAGCTGAGACTGGGGAATAGCCTTTCCTGACCCGTGGGATAATGCACTACCATGGGGTTGACAAACACTGAGTGACCCACCTCCCCTGGTTTGAATGCGGAGTTGGTCACTAGGTGTTTCTTGATGGAGGATGGTGTGAGGTCCTGTCTCTTCAGGTGGAGCAAATAATCAAGAATGAACAGTATGGGTACTCAAAGTGAAGGTATGTGATGTTGCTTGCACCAATACGAGAACCTTTTCCATTTTGCAAGGTAAGTGGCCCTAGTGGAAGGCTTCCTGCTACCAAGTAAGGCATCCCTCACTA
This sequence comes from Carettochelys insculpta, assembly GCF_033958435.1. NCBI lineage: Eukaryota > Metazoa > Chordata > Testudines > Carettochelyidae > Carettochelys > Carettochelys insculpta. Next base: position 18,089,994 of record NC_134152.1, read on the forward strand.
CTTGGGAGCATTGGCACACTGATGGGTTTAACTATGAAGCTTCCAATCCATGAGATGGAGAGCCTGGAGGTCCAGGTGCAGGAGGCAATTAGATCTGGGTAAAGAGTTAATGCTATTGTGGTGTCCACTGAAAGATTCAGCAGCATGGTGCACCAGTGTGGAACAGACATCCTGAGTCTCTGTCTTTGTAGATTTTGATCAAGACCAGGGGTATCAGTGGAATCAGAAGAAAGATGTACAATAAACAAATCCCTCCTGCATGTACGAAGGAGTCCAAGATGGAACCTGGACTGTGATTCTGAAAGAAGCAGAATGTCAGGCATTTCCTGTTGCTCCTGAGGGCAAAGAGGTCTATTTTGGGAAAGCCCACGTGAGGAAGGCAGAATGATGTCCACTTAAATGGACCACTTGTGTGTCAGGAAGTTTCTTCTGAACCTGCCCATCAACCTGTTCTGTCACCAAGTGCCACTGCATGGTGGGGGAGGGGGTGTGTGACCATGGCACAGATCCTGCTGGTCAACACTTGGTGTGGTGGCATTGACTACTCCTGGAGTGGATGGTGTCAGCCTCTGAATTCAGTGAATCCAAGGGTGACGACCATGGCAGGAGAGGAGGGCACTGAGGAGTTCAGTGCAGAAAGCCAATGCTGTGGAGAAGCTGCTGAGGACTGGAACCTCAAAGACAGCAATGACAAGAAGCGCTGAGTATTGAATGAGTGTGAGCAGTCCCATCCCCAAGATGGCAACATAGTTCAGTGGTGTGTGTCCAGTGTTGGGGAGGATGGATGTTGCACACTTGTCAACATGTGGTCAGTCATCAGTAAAGGAGAGTGGCCTGGCAGAACTGATTAGGACAGGTGCCATTACCAATCCAGCGATGGTGAATGTCACAGCATTGCCAGCTTTCCTCCAGACTGGGAAACTCTAGGCAGTGCAAGAGGCTTGTCTTTAACAGGAGAGGGATGCAGTAATCCGAATGAATTGCTGCAAAACGTACCTGGAATATAGGGGACGTCTAAAACCTCCACTGGAGACCGTCTTGCTGGAGACTAGCTGTGAGCTGGACTTCATGGCGCCTGCTAGGTCATGGAGTCAATACCTCTGGAACATGCACCTTGCTCTTTGTGGCTTGTTTCTGGAATGGTGGTACTGTGTGGGGAGCACCTCCTGCCTACTTTCTTGTGAAGCTTTGGCAGCACCAGTGAAGTAGAATGATGCGTAGGAGCCAGAGCAGTCTGCAGTGTTGGGGGACTATGGAACAGACAGTCTCCAGGTACAGAGTCCTTTGCTGATTCTGTTTCCTGGACTAACACAAGGCACACCAGACTAAGCCCACAACCCATGCCTGATGGTCTGGAGCTGAGATGAAGCACAGCTTTCATAAATGCTGTTTCAGTGGGAAACTGCATTTCTCATGGATCCTGGACTTAAAAGCTTTGCAAATTCTACAGTGCTTTAGCTGGTGTGACACCAAGGCACCTGAGACACAAATCATGCAGGTCACTGTTGGGCATTGGCTTCTTACTGGAGGAACAAGACCTGAAGCTTTCGGCATGCCCCCACACAAAGCCAGGAATAGTCGGGGGTTGTGATTGGTCCTGCCCACTAGTACTTCCTTTAACTTCAGTAAGAAAGCAAATTCAAAGAAAGAATAAGCAGAAGAAGAAAGGACGGATGAACTACAGCTACAAACAATGAAGAAAAGACCTGCAGATCGCAACAGGAGACTGTTCCAACACTGCCACAGACAAGGTCACACACAGAGTGCAATGAGGGCACCACTCGATATGTTCAGAGTTGAAAGGTGTTTTGCTCTGCTGTTGAGTTGCTGTGGAGCGCTCAAACTCCACTCCGTGATGGGGCCCCTCCTACTCCTCTCCTTGCTCCAGACCACACTCTGCCTATTCCCTGTTCTACAGCCCCCAACAAGCATGCCCTGCTCTCTGTAGTCTGCTTCCCCGCCAGCGCCTGCTGCACACCACTGAACAGCTAAGTGGGGCAGGCGAGAGTTACTGGAAAAAGGAGGAGGAGCACTTAGGGGGCTCCTGGTGGGTGCTAAGTATCTTCTAGTTTTTTTAAAAAGTAAAATCAGCTGTAGAGAAATTAGTAGAAGTGAGATATATGCCACACTGAAATAGAACATTAGGAAGTTATATATAAAAACAACACAGTAAATGTGGGATCATTGTCAACAACTTTGCGGAAATAAACTTGCAAGGTCAGGCACTTTACAGTCACTGAGGTAATTGGGAATATTCACTGAAATCCACAAAGCTGCATCCACTTATGAGATGAGAATCTGGTCCTATGCTTTTTCATAAAGTAGTATTACATTACTATCATAATGGAAAAAAAGAAAGTAAGTCTTCAGAAATTACAAAATCAACTATTTGTTTATTGAAGAATACAAAGATCTTAAAAATTAACCACCTTACACAAACATGGTGGCCATCCAATAGTCGGATATTCTGTCTCCCACAGTGAGATGTCCATGTTAGCACAAAAGCGTGAACTATACTTCTGGAATAACAGCCCCATTCCCACACTGTTGACCAAAGCATTGTGTATGCTCTAAGGGAACAGTCTATGTTGAGATCTGAGGCAGACCTAGCACAGAAATGATTCTTTCACCCATATGCCCATATTACAAATCTGCACAAAAATCAGATGCGTAGTTGTAGGCCTGGCCTGACATAAGTAATTAAACATGGGGAAAACTTCATATTTGGATGACAGGATTATGTGGTATCTAGATCATCAGGATGAAAATGGAAAGTTTGTTCTGAGCTAAGTAAATAGGCCTGTGAGCTAAAAACCGGAATGTTTCACCTACTTAAGATAGGAAGGGGGAACAGCCCAGGAACCCTTTACTAAAAACAAAAGGACAGTGGACAAGAGAAGTCCAGAGTGCAAAAATGAGGCAGAGATAAACATGGGCAGACTGTTAAAGCATGCTGAACAGGGCGTGGTTCCTGCAAAGAAACCAGCTCAATCCCCAGATGTTTAATGGAATGTACAATGCATGTACTATCATATGTACATGCACAAAAAGGAAGTGGGTTAGTGTGTAAAACTGGATGTGTAGTATGTCCTGTACCTACTCCTTATGTTTGAGCCTAATCAACTCAACTCAATCAATCAAAATAACTCCCACATAATCGGTTTTGAATTTTAATTTTCCCCAGAAATCTTAATTCTGGTGAAAAAACTATTTGTGGTTTCAGACCTTTAGACAGCAAGTTCATTGCCACTTGTTCCAGGAAGCACCATACCAAGTAATCATTTAAAACCATTGTTAGTCCTACATTTCATAGCTAGCTTAAAGTCGTAAATAGAAAGATGGCTACTTTTGTAACTGTGAGGGATTCAAACCACTGTGTGTGTATACAATTGGGAGCTGTTGACACCATGTGCTACTTGGTCAAAACAAAATCACTACACCACGAGCTTAGCCTCAGCAGAGTTTTCTTTGATTTGTCTGAGCAGACACCGGAGCTTCAAAGAGACATATAGAGTGTCGAAATGGACACAGAGATTAAAAAAAGCAGTTGTGAGTATGGTTTGGCTTTTTTCCACTCACCTCTGCACCAATAACTAAGAGGAGAGGAAAGAGTATTAGCTTTTATAATACTTAATAAATAGTAGTCTTCTTGAATTTTGCTTAAGTGCCATTTGCATTTGAGATATTTTGTAAGGCTGAGCTGTATGTATTATTAAAACCCATACTGGAGCCAAATGGGACTCCTAGGACACATAGTGCAAGATTCAAAAAACTTGATTTCAGCTAAGGTCTCTCTGAACAGATGGGATTTGGAATTAAGCTCTTCTAACAATCCCTGGTAGAGCACAAGATGGTGGGTCAAGAGATATCTGACCTTAAAGTTGGGGCATAAGGGCGTATAGAGAAACTACATTACATCAGGGATTTCCGATATGAATTAGCTGAAAATTCTCTCTCCCTGGATGGCCTGTATAGATAAACTCATGACACAGTATTATAGTAATCTGCCTTTCTACGCCAAAGGTTATGAAAACGAATTCCAAGAAAAAATGCAATGAAGCATACAAAATGTTTTCAAGAGGTCCCAGAGCCCAGGCTCTCTACAAACTCTTCTAGCGCTAGAGTCCAAGCCCCGCCAGCCCAAGTGAGTTGACATGGGTCACCCACAGGTATTTATTTGCAGTGTAGACAGTGTAGCTAGATCCCACTCCGAACTCTTTGCAGCTTCCAGTACCTCTATTTCTAAATGTTAGGATTATGGAAATATTACCTGCTGCTGCTGTCTACCCTCTTCAAGGCAGGACTGCTATTAAGAGAGAGATAACAAGAGCCCTCTCACTATCCCGCACTAGAAAACAGTAGTTTCTGTTAATGGAGAATTTAACTGCAAGGGTGGGCTTGGAACACGATGTCCTTGGGGAGAGGTGCACCAGTTTGAAGGGTCTGGGAGGCCTGATGGAATAGGATTGCTAGTTGCCATGATTTGTATTCTCATGTGTGCGCACAGGCATAGCTAATAGACATACTAATCCTGATACCCTCAGAACCACCTTTTGGCAATGCTTGATGTAAATTTTCTGTGTAACAATTATCAGAATACATGCTAGTGCAAAGCAGTACTAACAGCCCAGCTTTTAAAAACAATTTCTCAAATGTTGAGAATGCTGTTCAGATAACGGCAAATTAACTCTGCAAATCAGAGGTGTGTAAATTTTAACCCTTTCCCCAAAACTCCATATTATGATCCACTACTGCTATTTCTAAACTGCATATTTACCCCCATGCGAAACGTGCAAAGAAAATGTCACTCCCTTCTGTAAGCCAAAGATAAGAATTTAGGCTTTGCAACCATGTGTTTCTGCTTACCTACTTACCTACTTATTCTGCTTACCTACTGTATTATGCATGCATTCTTAAATGTAAACTCAATTATCAAGTTAATGCTATTGCCAGAGTCTGAATAAACAGCAATACAAGATAACAGTAATTTATATCAATATTTTCAATGCTTTTCATCTTTTAAAATACACTGATTTCAACTGCAACACCGAATACAAAATAATATATGATGCTAACTTTGTTTTTATTATAAATATCTGCACTTTAAAAACAGAAGCAGTAGTATTTAATCTGTTCACCATGAAAACTGAACTTTAAAATGTAGAATTATGTACACAAATAACTGTATTCAAAACTAAAGCAATATAATCTTTAGCACCTACAAGTCCACTCAGTCCTATTTATTTTTCAGGCAATTGCTCAGACAAAACAATTTTGTTTACGTTTGAAGGGGGGTAATGCTACCTACTTCTTGTTTCCATCACCTAAAACTGAAAACAGGCATTTGTATGACATTGATGCAGCCAGTGTTGCAAGATATTTACTTGCCAGGTACGATTAAGACTCATATTTCTTCATGCTTCAGTCACTACCAAAGACGACCAGAGTGGACTGTCGCTTCTAAAGGTTTACATTGTTTCTGAGCACAGTTATGTAACCTCCCCCGCAATCACCCAAAAAAAAATCTACATTTGTGGCTTGAGCTTTCATGATAAAGACACTGCTCTACGATATATGTATGAGGAGAATTAAAAAAGTACTTTTTTATTTATATTTTTATTTACAGTGCAAATATTGTAATAAAGTGAGCACTGTACATTTTGTATTCTCTTGTGTAACTGAAATCAATATATTTCAAAATGTAGAAAAATATCAAAAATATTTAAAATTTCAATTGGTATGCTGTTGTTCAACAGTGCAATTCAACTGTGATTAAATCATGATTAATATTTGAGTTAATTGTGTGTGTTAGCTGCAATTAATCGAAAACCTTAGTAATTTATTCTTTTGAAAGGTATGTCCTAACAATTTAAAAAGCCAACTACAGTTATAATTACCTTATATTAACTTTCAAAGCCTCAAAGAATTTTCTATTAATCTGTACTTCTGTGTAGATTAGCAAGGCTACAGAAATGTCTACACTTCAAACCTCAGCTAAGCTATATTAGGTTGACTTACAGCTACCATGGTTACTATTGCAATGGTGCACATCCACACTGCCCCTCACCAGTAGTCAGAGCATTGGTGCCCAGATAGATGGGGGTATGAAACTTCCCAGGCTTTTAACCCTGGCTCCCAGCTAAGAGTGTGGGAAGACCTCCTGTGCATCTCACCTCAGATCCCAACCAGGAGGGGAAAGCCCCTGGGCTTTCTTGTCAATTTCATAACTCCTGCCTTAAAACTGACAAGTAAACTCAACTCAGGGACATAGCATCCACACAGTGTCACCATAACTACACAACCATAAGGCTTGTGCCTCTTGAGGATGTGGAGTTATGACGTCAATGTACTATGGCACTTACATCAGTGGGAGGAAGACTACAGTATTCTATGAGTTAACAATGTAACAGTCTTGAGGGAAAAAAACAAACAAAATGATTCTGGAATGTACAGGTTGAACATCCCTAATCCAGATTTCCCTTGTCCAGGAACAACCCTGGTCCAGCATCATTGGTAATCCAGTGTGTGCTCTGAGGCTAGAGCACTCATTGGGAAAAAATGGCAGTCTGGTGCCAGGAGTGTTGCAGAACCAGGGAAAAAATGGGCAGTGAGAGTTGGCAGCCAGAACCAGAGCCCTGGCATGCCAGGGTTGGATGCAGAACCCCTCTAGGCTAGTGGAGGGGAGCCCTGGCATCCCTGGGGAGGGAAAGGGCTGACAACTCAGGGGACAGCAACCAGGAGTGGTAGGACCAGCACTGACTTTCTTCCACTCACATCCTGAGGGAGGTTGAACCAGGGAGGTTCAAACTGTATTAGTAGGAATGCTGCAAACAGGACACAAGAAGTAATTCTTCTGCTCTACTCTGCACTGCTTAGTCCTCAGCGGGAATATTGTGTCCAGTTCTGGTTACCACCTTTCAGGGAAGATGTGGACAAATTGCAAAAAATCCAGAAAAGAGAAAAAATGCTAAAAGGTCTAACAAATGCAACCCATGACAGAAGACTGAAAGAACTGGGTCTGTTCACTCTGAGAAAGAGGAGACGGAGTGGCAATATAAGAGACTTCAAGTATTCAAATACTGTAACAAGGAGGAGGGAGAAAAATTATTCTTCTTAACCTCTGATGATAGGACCAAAAGCTATGGGCTTAAATTGCAGCAAGGGAAGTTTAGAATGGACATTAGGGAAAACTTTCTGTCAGGGTGATTTACCATGGGAAAAAATTGCCTATGGAATTTGTAGAATCTCTATAATCGAAGAATTCTAAGAGCGGGTTAGACGAACTCCTGTTGGGTATAGTCTAGAGGGTGCTTGGTCCTGCCATGAATGCAGGGAACTGGACTTCTTCTACTTCAATCTTTTGCACATCAAGACGTTTAGGATGATTCCTCACATAACACACTTTGTACAAAACATGCCCTAAGTACTTGAGAGTGGTGAAAGGTGTCAGGGTGTTGCAATATTATCAGCACTTCAGTGTTCTTTTAGCTCTTCGGTGGTAAAATATTTGTTAAGTAAAAAGCAGTAGTGAATATTATTATTCTAATAGTGCAAGGTAATTACACTGTAAAAACTGATAAGTCAGTATGTATTAATTTAGTAATTTCGAGAAACCTAGTAAAGATACTAAGAAGTGTTAGTAAATACTTGGGGCTATTGTTCTTCCACACCACTCAAACGTTTTTTGCCACATATATTTTGACAAACTATAGTTGGAAAAAAAAATGCTGCCTGTGAGCTTAAATTCATTAGTATGTTAGACACTAAAATTTTATGTAAATATTTACGGCTGATCACAGCCATCTATAAACCTCTATAACCCCAAAATGACAATTGAAATTTAATGTTGATAAATAAGTAATATATATTGGAAAACATAATCCCAGCTATATCTGTAAATGATGAGGACTAAATTAGCTGTTACAACTCAAGAGAGAGTCGTTGTGGATAGTTCTCTGAAAACATTCACTCTATGCAACAGCAAACAAAAGAACAATGGAATGTCGGGAATCGTTAAGAAAGGGGTACATAATAAGACAAAGAGGCAATATGATATATTATAAATCCATGGTATGCCTGCATCTTGAATACCATATGCAAATGTGGTTGCCTCATTTCTTTCACCAAAGGAAGGTGGTCTCATGTAAGATGTATTCCCTTCCACCTATCTACCTTCCCAATACTGTTTTATCATATGAAACAAGAAAAAAGGAGGAATGTGACCCCTTTCTCTAGAAATCTAAGTGTAAACCCTACAAGAAAGTAATGAACTAATGTACTAGTTCTATTCCACCCACATACCATAGATGCCTTATTCAATATTTAAAGCTATAGAAAAGTGGCTAGTACAGCTGGACATGATTTTGCGTTGGTGGCTACTTTCCCATTCAAAGTAAGTTACTACCATACCATCCTCACAATACATACATACAGAAAGAGATAAACAGACTGTATATGGTGTAATCATCTACTCGGGGGCAGAGAGGGAGGATGGGTGTTAATATCAAGGATAAGCATTTGTGGAAAAGCTCATCAACAAGGCACTCTCCATATCTAGTATTTCCCTAACAATACAATTTCTATTATAAGATGTCAATGCTGCAGAGAGCTGTAATATAAATAAGCTAAAATATGTTTTTCATTCCTGGTTCTAAAGAGTTCTCCTAAAACATTCAGTAAGGCTTCTGGATTACATCTTAACCTTTGTTTCTCTGTGCCAAAGGTTTTCAATCTTTGTTTTTTGATTTGTGGACCCTTAAACATTTCAAATAGAGGCGCAGACCTCTTTGGACATCTTAGACAGTCTGTAGACATCCAGGGTTGTCTCGGGCACAGGTTGAAAACCACTGCTCTATGCTAATCTAAAGACTTCCCAATGTTGAGTCTAGTTAATTAATAAAAAAAACTCTTTCTTGGTAAGCCATATGAAAAAGAATTTGACTAATGTCATTATTGCCATAACTTTCCCCATAAGACAATTTAATTTTATACTAACTGGACTAAAAGAAATAAAGAAAAGGCTAAATGGTGTAGTTCTTTTCCCTGTTATATGATTTCTCTTACAGAAGAGCTTGAACAGAACATACAGGTAGCAGAGATGAGACACTTCCTTAAAATCCTGGCATCTCCTACTTTGACCACATCACCAATGAAGAGGTTTGCAACATCATTACTGAATGTGCTGGGTCATATGAACATCTTCTTACAACTATGAAGAACCACAAACTGAAGTAGTATGGCCATGTAAAATGATTATCTGACCTACTCAATACCATTCTCCAAGAGATGGCACGGGGAAGAAGAGAAAACATGGACAGAAGCAGAGATGGATTGACAACATAAAAGTGGACAGGAGTGAACTTCATGGAGTCTCAGCATTGTCACACAATCATCCAGAGTGGAGACAACTGGTTGAGGGTTCGTCAATTATGGTGCCCCAACAACCAGTGCAGTTGTGGGAGTGGTGATGATGATGATTCGGAATCCACATACCTCTCTGGACTACCACAAGCCATATACCAGAAGAGATGTAAGATGCCACCCTGGCCGCAGGTACATAGTAAGGGGCATCTGTCGACAGAAGGCACAGAATCTTGCTCTGTCGACAGAGAACTGGCAGACTGCACTGCCCTCTGGTGCCAGAAAGCAGAATGGCAGCTCTGCAAAGAGGGCTGCCAGGCAGCTGGAAGCCTTCTCTTCTCCACAGACCTGTCGACACTGCACTTTTGTTGACTATAATCTGTCCAGGGATTGTTATGCCTCAAAGTTTTGAGGGATAATACTGCTGAGGAAAACGCAGAGTTCTGTCAAGACTTTGTATTCAGAATGCTTTAAGTGTGTAGATGCTCCTGAGTTATGTCAATGGAGGGCCCCTTCTGTCGACAAAAACTCTCTAATGTAGACCCAGCCTTAAGGTATAAGTAATAATGGTCAAGTTCAATATTAAACTTTTATAATTAACCGATCATTTTCTCTTTCTTTTTCAATATATGCAATCACATTTCTATTACATTAGAGAAAAAGCAGGGTTATTGCTGTTTGTATATTTAAATCCTACTGTTGTATTCAAACAGCAACGAAGGGTCCTGTGGCACCTTATAGACTAACAGAAAAGTTTTGAGCATGAGCTTTCGTGAGCACAGACTCACTTCATCAGATGCTGGTCTTGGAAATCTGCAGGGCCAGGTATAAATAAGCCAAAGCAACGGTGGGGATAACAAGTTAGCTCAGTCAGCAATGGTGAGGCTTACTACCAGCAGTTGATCTGGAGGTGTGAACACCAAGGGAGGGGAAGCTGCTTCTGTATTTAGCCAGCCATTCGCAGTCTTTGTTTAAGCCAGAGCTGAGGGCGTTGAATTTGAAGATGAATTGTAGCTCAGAAATTTCTCTTTGGAGTCTGGTCCTGAAATTTCTTTGCTGTAGGATAGCTACTTTTAAGTCTGCTACTGTGTGGCCTGGGAGATTGAAGTGCTCTCCTACGGGTTTTTGTATATTGCCATTTCTGAAGTCTGATTTGTGTGCGTTTATTCTTTTATGTAGAGACTGTCCAGTTTGTCCGATGTATATGGCAGAGGGGCATTGCTGGCACATGATGGCATAAATTATATTGGTAGATGTGCAGCTGAATGAACCCACGATGGTGTGGCTGATCCGGTTAGGTCCTGTAATGGTGTTGCTGGTGTAGATATGTGGGCAGAGCTGGCAACGAAGTTTGTTGCAAGGATGGGTCCCTGAGTTAGAGTAACTATGGTCCGGTGTATAGTTGCTGGTTAGGATTTGCTTCAGGTTGGCAAGTTGTCTGTGGGCAAGGACTAGTCTGCCTCCCAACGCCTGTGTAAGTGGGGGATCATTGTCCAGGATGGGTTGTAAATCCCTGATGATGCGCTGTAGAGGTTTTAGCTGAGGACTGTAGGTGATGGCTAGTGGTGTTCTGTTGGTTTCTCTCTTGGGCTTGTCCTGTAGTAAGAGGCTTCGTGGCACACGTCTGGCTCTGTTGATCTGTTTTTTCACTTCCTCAGGTGGGTATTGCAGTTTCAAGAATGCTTGGTAGAGATCCTGTAGGTGTTTGTCTCTGTCGGAGGGGTTGGAGCAAATGCGGTTATATCTTAGTGCTTGGCTGTAGACAATGGATCGTGTGGCGTGTCTGGGGTGGAAGCTGGAGGCATGAAGGTAGGCGTAGCGGTCAGTAGGTTTACGGTACAGGGTGGTATTGATGTGGCCGTCGTGTATTAGCACCATGGTGTCCAGGAAGTGGATCTCCTGTGTGGACTGTTCCAGGCTGAGGTTGATGTTGGGGTGAAAGTTGTTGAAGTCCCGGTGGAATTCCTCCAGAGTCTCCTTCCCATGGGTCCAGATGAAGAAGATATCATCAATGTAGCGTAAGTAGAGACGGGGTGTTAGTTGACGAGAGTTAAGGAAGCGCTGTTCCAGGTCAGCCATGAAAATATTGGCATATTGAGGGGCCATGTGGGTACCCATAGCTGTGCTGCTGATTTGAAGGTATATGTTGTCGCCAAATCTGAAATAGTTCTGTGTGAGGATAAAGTTACAGAGCTCAGCCATCAGATGTGCTGTAGCATCATCAGGGATACTGCTCTGGACAGCATTTATTCCATCTTTGTGTGGGATGTTGGTATAGAGAGCCTCTACATCCATGGTGGCTAGGATAGTGTTTTCTGGTAGGTCATCAATGTCTTGCAGTTTTCTCAGGAAGTCAGTGGTGTCTCGGAGATAGCTGGGAGTGCTGGTGGCATAGGGTCTGAAGACAGAGTCCACATAACCAGACAGTCCTTCAGTGAGAGTGCCAATGCCTGAGATGATGGGGTGTCCAGGATTTCCAGGTTTGTGGATCTTGGGTAGTAGGTACAATAGCCCCGGACGGGGCTCTAGAGGTGTGTTGGTATAAATCTGTTCTTGTGCTTGTGTAGGGAGTGTCCTGAGCAGATGGTGTAGTTTCTTAGTGTATTCCTCGGTGGGATCTGAGGAAAGTAGCCTGTAAAATTTGGTACTGGAGAGTTGTCTGGAAGCCTCCTTCTGGTAGTCAGACCTGTTCATGATGACAGTAGCTCCTCCTTTATCTGCCTCTTTGATTATAATGTCAGGGTTGTTTCTGACGCTGTGGATGGCATTGCGTTCCGCACGACTGAGGTTGTGAGGCAAACGATGCTGTCTCTCCACAATTTCACAATTTCAATACAACACAATTGTTGTATTGAAATGTACTTTTAAACTAATTTTTAAAAGTTGTTTTATTCAACTCACGTGACTTGTTTTAAATGTAGTTAAATAACTATTAACTACAGATTAACATCTGACCACTGAGACACTTGGGCTGCATCTACCCTAGCAACAAGCCTTTCCTGAAAGAACCTGCAGAACCTGAAAGAACCTGTCTACACACAAAATGTGCTTCTTCAGTCTGAAATTGCAAGAATGCAGCACTTTTTCTGGTGACCCTCTTCCTCTCCCAGATGAGGAAAAGTGCCTTCTTCTGAAAGATTTTTTGGAAGAAAACATGTGCAGATGCCCCAGGGGCCCTTTTTGCAAAAAAAGCAGTCCTCACAGCACTAGATTTTTCGATCCCCAGCCGATTCTTTTGAAAGGACAGGGGCTATCTGGACACTCTCTGTTGGAAAAAAGCAGATCAAAAAATAGATCCGCTCTTGTGTGTGGGCCATGCTTCTTCAAAAGAAGGTTTTTGGAAGAGATCTTCCAGAAGAACTTGTTTAGAAAGATCACTGCAGTGTAGACCTAGCCACGGAGATTGCTACAGTTATTCACTAAATACACATTGAAAGTAACACATCACAAATTTGTATAAAAACTGGGTATCTTGCATGACACTTTAGGTTTATCCCACTGAGCCGGAGCCTTAAAGCTTCCGAATCACAAACAATAGAATGCAGCTCCCACACTTGGGCCCAAGCTAAGCCAAACTAATGAGCTAAGTAAATCCAGAGCTGGCATTAGCTGCTTTACAAGTCACCAGCTGCAGGGGGGTCTGTTGTCTTAAAAAGGACCAGGAGTACTGTGAACCCAATATATAGCTTCCCTGCGCTGAGAAAAATATGTTTCAGTTAATTATTAAAAACATATTCTAGGAAATTTTTCTTTTCACCTAGCCAGGGAGATTTCAATGATTCAGACTCCAAAAGCAGTAAGGAAGACTATTGTCCTACCCAGAGTATAACATAGGCAATTTAAAAAATAGCTTACTTATTTAGTAAGACCTAATTTTTAAATTGTTTTTTATATACTCAATCTCCCCTAAATTCCTCTAAAAATATGCCCAGTGCTATTTTTTCTTTTATTTCTTATCACAGCTGTTCTGTCTATTCAGTTCTGGCAACTCTAAACGCTAGAACTGGCAGCATTTTTTGTAAATATAATTTTCTTGCTATGTTGTAATGACATTGCTATTGGACTTGGGAGCTTTGGATGGTATACAAAAATATGTTTCCTCATGTTCCTTTACCCATCACCGCATCTTATCCTTCCAAAGGCAAGGGCTGCTTGCAGCTACTTTTTCCTCCCTTCTCCAAGCAGTATGCAACTAGAAAAATGACTGATTTTGCTGGATCTTTATAACATAAAATAAATACAAGTAAAAAGAGCAAAGAAACCCACAATTTAGACTAATTTGTTTTTATTGCCTCATTTTAAAGAAATACCTCAATAAATATCAACCGACCTGAGTGATGATTTGTACCATCCCATGTCCATAGTTTTATGTTTAAAAGTAATTAAATGGTAATGCATAACATGAAAGAAAAATGGCAATGAACTTTTTGTCCATTGGGTAATTATAATGGATGGTGCTTCTGTGTTCACATTCAAAACACTAACGTAATAACTTTTGTACAAAGTTTGCCTTCTGAGATATCATTCACAAACTCCTAACTTGCTGATCAGTAATATCATGATAAAATGTATGTACCAGCATTGTGCGTAAAGTCATTAATTTCCCACTGTATAATGTATAAAAACTCCCTAAGGCTATGTCTGCACTAGACATAGAACTCGACCACTGATATGTGATTTTAGCTACACCAAACACACAGCTAAAGCTGACATATCTATGCTCAGCTAACTCGTTTGTCTTCACAGGGGAAGGTCTCCCTTTGACTCTCCTTATCCTTGCCTCTTGCAAGGAACACAGGTGTCAACTTTGGCCCCTGAGAGTGTACGTGAAATCAAACCCTGGAAGATGGACCCTGAGTGGATCGAACCTCCACCATAGTGTAAGTGTAAGAACAAGACAATGGAACTGTCTGCTGAGACAGGTGGTAGAAACCATCTGTCTTGGATGGTTTATACCAGGGTCAGACAACATACAGACCACATGCTGAATCTGGCCTGCCTAACACTTGGATCTGGCCCACGAGCTGCATCTGGCCCACATACTACCTATATCCTGCTGCTGGGGGCTTTTTACACAGCCACAAGAACCCCCAGCACTAAGAGAACATGGTAGCAGTGGCGGTTGGGAGCCACAAACCCATTAAATAGCCACAGGAACCCCAGGCAGCAGGCAACAGCAGGTCACGTCTCCTCATCGCCACTCCCCCCAATCCACACTCACCAAGTGAGTGGTATGAACAGCAGCCTGCTCCACCCTCTCACACCTTCCTGGCCCACTGAGCCCTGCTTCTCCATAGGCAGTGAGGAGCAAAGGCCATTTTCTGCTCCTACAGATAAGCGGGACTCAGGAGGCTGGGACAGCATGGTGCAGGGAAGCATGCTGCTGTTCGCGCTGCCTGCCTGGTGAGTGCAGTGGGTAGAGGGGAGGCAACCCCCTGCTGCAGTTGCTACCACCCATAGTCCTTCCTACTCCCCTCCATCGGGTAGCTGTGGCAGCCCTGGAATGGACATCCCAGTTCGTCCTACGGATGGGATGGCTCTGCCTGCTGCTACTTGGCTGCCTGGCCACTGCCTGGAGCTCCTGTGACTATTTAAAAAGCCTGTGGCTCCCAGCCCACCACTACCCCAGCAGCAAAATATAAATAGTATGCAGGCCATATACAGCCCCTGGGTAGGATCCGGCCACTGGCAGTATCTTGCTGGCCCCTGCAGTAGATTGTGAGGTGATTTCATAAATACAAAATGTGCAGCTTTCCAAAATGCTTGGAGTGCCACACCCTCAGCAAAAACTATTGCCCACACTTGGTTTAGATGCAGCAAACTTTGTGTCTTGTCAGAGAATTGATGACGATCGTGGTCACTTCTAACCATATGATTCTATGATTCCAACGTTAAAAATATATGTTCAGACTCTCGTAGCATCACACAAGCCTGTCTTGAATAACAGACTGTGTAGCTGTCTTAATTTTCAGTAAACACAGTTAACAAGCAGGAAGAGAGAAAAGTAAGTGAAAAAGCCTAGCAAGGAACAAACTTCCAGACAAACTCTTAGTCTCTTGATTCTTAGCTGAAAATGTTTTCCAAAGGGAGGCAGAGGACTGAAACTATAAAAAAGAAGAGCTAACATCCCAGGGGATCTCTCCCTTTCTCACTCCCTATTCCTGATGCTGGAAGAAGACCTAAGAGTTTGGTCAGGAACGTTGGGAGCAAATGAGTAAGAGGTTTATCCTGAGGAAAGTTTAGTCTGTCAAATCTGCATTAGAAAGTGGTTTACCTCAATTTTTGTTTAACAATTTCTGAGTGTATTGCCTATGATTATTCTCATTTAAAATAACTCTCATTCTTCTTAATAAACTTGTTTGATTGTTTTATCCAATCGAGTGTGTTTAAACTGAAGTACCTGTTGTATATTTTTGCTGTATATTATTCAACTAGCCCCACTACCCCACCACTGGTCTGCACTGCACCTGGCTATGTTACAATAACTTTATTAAGGCATGTGAGGAGAAAGAGGCTATACAAAACACAGGCTGTGGACACCTGCCATTCATGAAGAAAAGGAAAGAAAGTCTCGACAATTACAGTAATTATTAATTAGCATATTTCAACTGAACATTTAACTTTCCAGAACATTTATATATTCAGCCACAGTAATCCTCCAATAATCACCGCTGTTTTCTCTTTTTCAAGATCTTCACCACTGAATGACAAGATTTATGATAAAAGAAAGGATCCGCTCTGCTGTGTGGAAACCTATTCCCTAAAGGCATCAAACCTGATGCTGCCAGATGCAGGCCTCAGATACAAAAAGGGAAGGTACACAGTTTTCTATGGCATTCCTAAGAAACTATAATATAAGAAAAACTGTAGCTTCTTCAAATGCTGAAATTAATTATACACAGTGGGACAGAGAAGAGAATAAAATTCAAAGTAATATCTTCAGGAAGAGATCATAACTATTATTAGAGAGATACAAAATAATGCTATAGAGAAATACTGTTGTATGACTTTTCTCAAGAACAATAACCATAATGCTAAAGAGGAAAGAGTGGGATGTGCACTTAATTATTTTAAAACAATTTGGTACTCATTGTGTACACGTTTATCATCAATCCGGGCTTCAGTGTTAGTACTCATGCTCAATTATGCTCATATAAAAAATCAGACCACTTGGAAGAACATTCAAGGGTCTTTTTGTTTTCAGGAATATTGTGGAACTCATCTCACAGATAACCACATAATTTTCTGACTCATGCATCTGATGAAGCGGGTCTTTGCCCACGAAAGCTTATGCTCCAAAATATCTGTTAGTCTATAAGGTGCCACAGGACTTCTTGTCGTTCTATTGTTTGTGATTCTGAAGCTGTAAGGTTATTGCTTGGCAGGACAAACCTAAAGTATCACGCCAGATACTCGATTTTTATATGATTTTTCAATGCAAATGTATGGATTTTGCTGCATTATGTTATAATTAGTCAATTCACAATATATGTGCAACAATTTGGAAACTGTTTTCGTTGTTGTTTAACATTAGTTTGCTGATAGCCCAGCTGGGTGTTGCCCACCCCAATTTCGAAGGGATTTGTTATTTTCACAAGTTGGGAAATATTTTCACATGTTCTTATACAATGGGCACATTTAATAATTGCTTGGTGCTGTGAGTCTTCGGCTCATTCTCTGGCCATCTGTACACTGAGGTAGTCTTTATGTTTATTTCTCTTTAAACACATTCCTCACACAAATAAAAAGTGCATAGTTGCTTCTGTAAAGACAGGCTTAGTACAAAACATTTTAAGATTAAAGTAACTGTTACTATTAACATTCTTTCATAATAAAAAATGTACAGACAAAGAAAATAGTCTTAATTTTCTGAGTCTGTCTCATTTGGTCATTAGCTTTCAAAGACAGAAAACTTACATGGTTTCAGGAACATCAAAGGTCAAGAATAAGACAACTCGGTTGAGGTAGATCACATTCTGCCTTGTGATAGATGAACTGTCTAGATTTTTTAAAAAACAAACACTACGGAAGAACTTAAAGCTCATGTTCTCAATTACAGAATAATACTTGTCAAGTACTAAAACTGTACATGTAAACAAATCAGCTCTCTGAGTGATTTCTATCCAGCTGGAATCTCACTCTTTGAAGAGAATCTATATGTATTCATATTCTCAATTGTTCAACTGCTCCCCACATATGGGCACGAAATATAGTATCTTTCACTGCATCTTCTGTGCCAAAAAGTTATTTCTGCTAATAGTATTATTGTGAGAAACACCTGATATTGTACAGTTCTTTCTATCATTCTATATCTGCTTCTCCTAAAAATCTTCCTAGTGGTTCAGTTACTAAAGACACTTTTCATAAAACCGGTCTAACAAATTAGAGTGTACTCTCTCTGAAACCAAGCAGTAAATAAGTAACGTGTACCACTGTGGGTTTCATAGATATTGGATATAAAGAGATATATAAAACCGACACATATTATTGGATAACTAAGTTCAACTGTTCACAGGAAATAAATCCTTGAATACAATATTAAAAAGATCACAGACCAAGAGCACAAGATAAAATTTTCTTAAGTACTTAAATGGCTTAGGAACGTAGGTCCCATCTTCAGAAATGATTCAGGAACCTAGATACTTATATCCCATTGACTTTCAATGAAACAGAGTAGTAAGTGCCTAACTTATTTATGATGATGGGACTTGAGCACATCTGGAAATCTTTCTCTAAGAGTATATATACATGCTCAGAATAGTAAATAAGAGTGACACTGATAAATTCTTAAAGAAGGAAAGTAGAGAAAGCACCTTAAGACTCCTGAACCTTGGAAAGAGCAGGGAAGGAAAAATGAGAGACAGAAATTCCACTTCAATAAAGCATTCTCTCAAAGTACCCCTTTTAAAAAAAAATTACAAAAAAAAATTATAAGTACCACCAGACTTTTCTCATGTACTTCTATGGATTCATAGTCACAGAGAAATAGTCTGTATCTTCACAAAACAAACAAGCAGACTTGTAGCACTTTAAAGACTAAAGAGAAGTTACTCACCGTAGTAACGATGGTTCTTTGAGATGTGTCCCCGTGGGTGCGCCACGATAGGTGTCGGGCTCGCCCCGGCGCCGCAGATCGGATCTTTCCAGCAGTTTCTGCCGGACCGCGCATGTGCCGGCGCACGCCACTCCCTTGCACGCTCCCGGCTGTGTGCGCGATCCGGTCCCCGCCAGTTCCTTGACCAACCGCCTCGAATGCTCCTGAAAAACACTAGACAGAGATCCGAAGCGGGGAGGATGGGTGGGTGGTGGAGCACCCACGGGGACACATCTCGAAGAACCTTCATTACTACGGTGAGTAACTTCTCTTTCTTCCTCAAGTGTCCCCATGGGTGCTCCACGACAGGTGACTACCCAGCAGTAACCCAAGAAAGGAGGTGGGTAATCGGGTTATGTGCAGCTTGCCCCCGAAAGGACTGCTGTCGAGAGACGGGTATCCTCTTGGAATATCCTGTGTAGGGCATAATGCTTGGCGAAGGTGTCGTAGGATGACCAGGTTGCAGCTCTGCAGATGTCTTTTAACGCAATGCCCTTGAAAAAGGCTGTTGATGCCGCCACCACCCTGGTGGAGTGAGCCCTAGGCGAGGCCAGTAAAGGAGTCTTTCTAAGTTCGTAGCACATTTTTATACAGGATACGATGTGCTTCGAGATTCTCTGCGAAGAGAGACCTTCTCCTTTTGATTTGGGAGCGAGAGAGACTAGGAGTCTATCCGTTCTCCGGAAGGACTTAGTCCTGTCTATATAGAAAGCCAGCGCCCTCCTCACGTCCAGGAGGTGTAGGCGCGCCTCTTTGTTGGAGTTATGAGGCTTTGGATAAAACGAGGGTAAAACTATAGGTTCGTTAATATGAAACTCTGAAGAAACTTTCAGAACAAAGGCTGGATGCAGCCGTAAGGTTACCGCCTCCTTTGAAAATATTGTGCAGGGTGGCGTTGCCGTAACTGCCACGAGCTCGCTCACCCTGAGAGCTGACGTGATTGCAAGAAGGAAGGTTGTTTTTATCGTAAGGAGACAGAGGGAAACTGTGGCTAAGGGTTCAAACGGTGGTCCCATTAGCGCGTTAAGCACCAGGTCCAAGCTCCACGAAGGTGGAAGCGGTTTCCGAGGGGGGTACAGGTTTACCAGCCCCTTGAGGAACCTGGTAACCACAGGATGGGCAAACACCGTGGGCCCTTCCTCTTCATGCCGGAAAGCCGATATAGTGGCAAGGTGGACCTTTAACGAGGATAGGGAAAGTCCGCCTCTCTTGAGGTCCAGTAAATACTCTAGTATTACAGGTATATGCGCAGCAAGGGGGGCTAATTGCTTGGTAGAACACCATGCAGTGAATCGAGTCCATTTTTGCTTATAGGGCTTCCTGGTGGAAGTCCTCCTGCTACTTTCTAGGACTTGTTGCACTCCCTCCGTACACGTGCTCTCTAGAGAGCTGAGCCATGGATTAACCATGCTTGCAGTTGCAGGCCTCGGGGGTGTGGATGCACTATGGACCCCTGGGCTTGCGTGAGCAGGTCCGGCGCCACTGGAAGGGGCATCGGTGGGCGGTCCGACATGTGCAGAAGCAAGGGGAACCATTGCTGTCGATCCCACGTTGGGACTACTAGGATCATGCGGGCTTTCTCTCTCCTGGCTTTCTGCAAGAACTTGTGGATGAGCACCGTGGGAGGAAATGCGTAGAGCAGGGGGCCCTTCCACGAGATCGCGAATGCGTCCCCCAGGGACCCCCGTCCCAGTCCTGCCCTGAAGCAGTATTGAGGGCACTTCTTGTTGTGTTGAGTGGCAAACAGGTCTATCTGGAGAAACCCCCATGTGTGAAAAAGTGGTCGTAGCAGATCGGAATGGATCTGCCACTCGTGTGTGAGAGCAAAGCGCCTGCTCAGCTGGTCTGCCTTCACGTTGTGAGCGCCTGGTAAATACGAGGCTTTCAAGATTATATTGTTGGCGATGCACCAGTTCCACAGCCGGACTGCTTCCGCACATAAGGCACGGGACCGAGCTCCTCCTTGTCGATTTATATAAAACATGGTGGAGGTATTGTCTGTATTGATCCCGACTACTTTGCCTTGTATATAGTCTCGAAAGTGTTTGCAGGCATTGAACACTGCTCTGAGCTCCAGTATATTTATATGCAGTGACTGTTCCGTAGGGGACCACAGTCCCTGCGTCACCTTTTTGCCCATGTGTGCTCCCCACCCTATGTGGGAGGCGTCGGTGGTGAGGAAGATAGAGATTTGTGGTTGATGAAAGGGTACCCCTGTTAGCATGTTCTTGGGGTTCACCCACTATTCCAGGGATCTGCACACCTCTGTCGTGGGCGACACCACCCTGCAGACGGTGTGTGTTGCCGGTTTGTAGATGTTCGCCAGCCAATGCTGCATGCTGTGCATATGCAATCTGGCGTTCTGTACTACGAACATTGCTGCTGCCATGTGGCCTAGCAGCTGTAAGCACGTTAGAACCGGCACCATGGGGCTGAAGGTGATGACTTGTACGAGGGAACCAATAGCGCGAAAGCGAGCATCTGGTAGATAAACCCTTGCTGTGATGGAGTTTATACATGCCCCTATGAACTCTATGTCCTGTGTGGGGTCGATCTTTGACTTTGCCAGGTTGATGACCAAGCCCAGAGAAGAGAACGTGCTGCTGTAACACGTATCATGCGTAGTACCTCTTCCTTCAAAGCCCCTTTAATAGGCAGTCGTCCAGATATGGGAATATAAACACCCCCTGTCTGTGCAGGTAGGCTGACACCACTGCCAGGGTCTTGGTAAAGATTCTGGGGGCTGAGGAGAGGCCAAACGGCAGAACCTTGTATTGGAAATGTTCTTTGCCGACCATAAACCGGAGAAAGCGTCTGTGAGCAGGGTGGATTGTTATATGGAAATACGCATCTTGTAAGTCGAGGGCTGCAAACTAATCTCCATCGTCCAGTGCCGTCAGAATAGAGGCGAGTGTGATCATCCAAAAGCGTTGTTTGCGCAAGTACCGGTTGAGGCCTCGAAGATCTAAGATGGGCCTCCAGCCTCCTGTTTTTTTCTCTGTGAGGAAGTATCTTGAATAAAACCCTTTCCCTTGGAGTTGCTCCGGCACTCTTTCCACTGCCCCTATAAGCATAAGATGGCCCACCTTCTGCTTGAGTCTCGCTTCGTGGGAGGTGTACTTGAGATGGGGCCTGGGTGGAGGTCGTGGCGGTGGGAGCGACTGGAAGGGGATCGCGTAACCCATGGCTATGATCTCCAGTACCCATTTGTCTGTGGTGATCTTTTGCCACTGGGCGTAGGACGGTCGGAGGCGATGATGGAACATTAGCTTTGGGTGACATTGCGCGATGGTAGTGATAGTGCAGCCCTCAATCTGTCCGTCAAACTTGTTGCCTTTGGTCCTGCCCCGAGGATGCACTGCTCTGTTGGGAACGTCGCCTGGGAGTTCTATACTGTTGGTGCTGTTGATGCTGCCCTTGTTCGTAGCCCCTTTGGTACTGAGCACACTGGGGTTGATACGGGTATCGTCTTTGCTGAGGGTAATACTTTTTCTTCCTGTATGGAGGGGTATAAATCCCCAAGGTTCTGAGAGTGGCCCTTGAGTCTTTACTGGAATGAAGGACCGAATCAGTTGATTCAGCACACAACTTCTGCGTGTCAAAGGGGAGATCGACAATCTTCACCTGCAGATCCCTCGGGATACCCGATGTCTGAAGCCAGGATTCCCTGCGCATGACCACTGCCGTAGCCATTGAGCGTACCACCGTATCTGCTACGTCCAGGGCGATCTGAACTCCTGTCCTTGAGGCTGCGTAGCCTTCCTGCACGATGGCCTTCAGCACCGGCTTCTTATCCTCTGGAAGCGAGCCCATGAGAGAAGTCAGTCTGGAGTAATTGTCAAAATTATGGTTCGCTAGGTGTGCTGCATAATTTGCCATTCTCAACGGTAGGGTAGAGGAGGAGTAGACCTTTCTGCCGAATAGCTCTAGCTTCTTGGCATCTTTGTCTGTTCCCCCTGCCTTGTACTGGGAAGTTTTCGACCTCTGTTGAGACGATTCCACCACCAGTGAATTTGGTTGTGGGTTACTAAACAGGAACTCCGTGCCCTTCATCGGGACGAAGTATTTCTTATCCGCTCTTTTGTTTATAGGTGGAGCGGACGCTGGGGTCTGCCATATCGTGGTAGCGGACTCCATAATTGCTTTGTCGAGCGGAATAGCTATTTTAGAAGAGGCCGGAGGTCTCAGGTTTTTGAGGAGCTTATGGTGCTTCTCCTGCACCTCTGCTGTTTGGATGCCTTGCGTAAAGGCCACCCTTTTAAACAGCTCTTGGAACTGTTTGAGATCGTCCAGGGGGTGGACATCACCTGGGGTCGTAGCCTCGTCGGGGGAGGACAGAGAGGAACCACTGGGGTAAGCCTCCCTTGAGCCCTCGGGGTCCTGTTGACGATGATACATCCTCTCGCTGGAGGCTTGCGAGGGAAAATCTCGGGGTTCCCGAACCAACTCCCCCTGAGATAGCTGTGTTTCCGTCCCCGTCCGCAATTGCCCTCGGGGATAGTGAACCGTCTGGGGGGACCTGTCCCTGGGGGTGTGCTATCTATGCCCAGCGTGATAGGGGCGACCATGGCAACGCGGACACGGTTCCTGGGATGGAGACCTGGACCACTCTCGAGGTGCATATCCCTGGCGTCTGGGGGAGTGAGATCGTTTGGGTGATTGAGACAGTGGTGAAACTGATTTGTGGTAGTACTCCAGGGGGTCAAATCCCAGAAAAGGCAAGGGTGGCCCGAGCCATGGTGACACTGGCTGGAGGAACGGGGAGGGAGGCTCAGGGTAGACTGGCGGAGACCCCTGCCTCCTTGTTGGAGTTCGCAGCATAAGGGGAGGGCTTAGAGAGAGCAGCCCTGCAGCCCTATCTGGAGAAGGGCTGCGGTGCCGGGTTTTCTCTGTTGCCTTTCCCCTCCCCTGTGGGGCTAACTCCGCCCCTTTCCGCGCCGGGGATCTCGGCCCCGCTGTGGGCACCGCGCTTGGCATGCTTAACTGCGGTGCCATGCGGGTGGTCTCCCCCGGCGCCTGCAGGCCGCGTGCCTGCGACCCCTGCACCGTCAGTGCTCCGGGGGTCTGTGCTGCTAGCTGCGGTGCTGCCGGTTCCGGCACTTGCCTGGCCGCTGCTCTGACCGCGGTGCGGGCCGGCTGTTTAATCATCGGAGGCTCAGCCTCTGCCACGTGCGCTTCCGCGCCGCCGCTTGTTTGTAATTGTGGCTGGGGCTATGTGCTGCACCCGTCCCACTCGCTGTGGCTGCTGGCAGGGATCGGGTTGGAGAGAGCTTCCTCCGTTTTTGCACTGATGGGGTGAGGGACGCCTCCTTCCTTTTATGGGGCCCTGTGGGTCCCTCTTGTTGAGGCCGCTCCAGCACGTCTGGCTGGAGGGCCTTATCAAAGAGCAGCATTTTTAGCCGCATTTCTCTGTCCTTCCTGGCTCTGGCCGTGAGCTTTGCACAGAAGGAGCATTTCTGGGTGACGTGAGATTCCCCCAGGCACCTAATACATTGACTGTGCCCATCGGAGGCCAGCATAGCTTCGCGTCATGACTCACACTTCTTGAATCCTGAAGAGGACATTGCGGTGAGTCTTTGAGTTGTTAATAGGGTACTTAGCACCTTCTCTGTGCTTGTTCCCGTCTCTCGGACCCAGCCTGCCACGGCAGGAGGCCTAATGGCCTTTCGTCCCCGGGCCTCCGCTGCTCCTCTGGTTACTAAGGCTTTCTGCCTATGCTGTTATATACTTTTTTTCTTTTCTTTTTTTTTTTTTTTTTTGCAATAAAAGAAAACAACAAGCTAACTGAAAGACTGAAAAGACTGAAAAGAAACTCTAAAAACACTAAGAACATTAAATACGCTGACTCTGGCCGCAGCCTGAGTGGATTCCGTCTGCAGCCGATGGCGGTTAAGAAGGAACTGGCGGGGACCGGATCGCGCACGTGGCCGGGAGCGCGCAAGGGAGCGGCGCACGCCAGCACATGTGCGGTCCGGCAGAAACTGCTGGAAAGATCCGATCTGCGGCGCCAGGGCGAGCCCGACACCTATCGTGGAGCACCCACGGGGACACTCGAGGAGGAACAAAATTATTTCTTTGGTGATGAGCTTTTGTGGGACGGACCCACTTCTTCAGATCCAGAAATTCTGTTAAAACTAAACACCTAAGGGTACTCATACCACCAGTTGAAAAAACACAGTCCTAAAGTAATCTGAAATCTTGACAGAAGTGTCATTCAACCTTTCCAGATTACCATACCTTTTTAGAAATCAGATTTGTTTTACATACCACCAAGTTACACCTCACTTAAAAACTACTTAGTTACAAAAACATTCAAAAATATCTCAGGAGACAATCACTGAAAACTTGCTGACTTTCTGCCATCTTATTATCAAATAAATGAATTGGAATAGAAATATTGTACTTTTCAGCATAAGGCATATGAAGCAGTAGAATCAAGTCAGACAAACACTGTCTGAATGAACTTTTCGATTGCACTTACCCTACCAATGTTTTTATGTAGCCTGTTGTAAAACTAGACCAACATCTAGATGAGTTGATGTAGCCCCCTGGAAGATCTTGGTGTACCCCCAAGGGTACATGTACCCCTGGTTGAGAAACACTGCTATAAGGAAAAGGTTTAAACAAAGCAAAATATCATGGCTATGTCTACACAAGAGAGTTTTGTAGACAGAAGAGGCCTTCTGTCCAGATAACTCAGGGAGCATCTACACAAAGCATTCTGTTAACAGATTCTTGACAGAATTCTGCATTTGCCTCGACAGTATTATCCCTCAAAAATTTGAGGCATAACCATCTGTCAACAGAGTGGTGTTGACAGAAATGCATTGTAGACACTTCTGTCGACAGAGAGGGCTTCCAGTTGCCGGGCAGCCCTCTTTGCAGAGCTGCCATTCCACTTTCTGGCATCAGAGGGCAGTGCAGTCTAGAAGTTCTCTGTCAACAGAGCAACTTGTGTGTAGAAGCAATCTGTCAACAGATGTTCTGTCGAGATTTCACTGTCGACAATAACTTCTGTAGACAGATGCTTCCACTGTAGACATGGCCCACAAGAATAGTAATACCTGTGCTGTTCCGCTAAAATTAGAAGACTCCACAGCAATTGTGGTCATCACTGGAATTAAATTTACATAGATAGCACACATATCTCATTTTAATTAGGAAACTGCCATGTAGTATGGGGTATTTTTGTATTTTAGTTCAGATGAACTACTTCTGCTCTCTCTCTGCTCTTCAGAGAAAGCCTGGAGTATTTTAACTAGAAATCTCAATGTAAGTAAACTAGTAAAATAGACCAGAGTGGTTAGACTCTGACTGTAGAATTTAAATAAGTATTTGAACATATGCAAATATGGCTTAGATGTGAATACTTTCCTGCCTGAGGTTAATATCTTAATTCTGTTGCTACAACTTTCATACATAAGCTACCAAAAGGCAGACAGACATCTCACATGAGGGTTTGGTTTTATAACCAATAGAGAGAGTTAAGCATAGAGGCTTTTACACTGCCAGAAATACTGTTTTTGTGGTAAGCCAGTAAACAGAAGTCATTTCTGTCCCCCACTGCTGTCTATGAAGTAAAAGTTAAGTACTTCTGGCACAATTTACAAAGATGGGAGACAGCCCTGGTTTTCTGGCTAGTAAACTATTTCTTCCAATAGTTAAGATGGCATGTTTGTGCACGTGTGAAGAAGAGTTGCTGTTGAACACTGAATAGTTGTCTTGTCTGCCTATAGTCACTATACCAATATTTTACAAAGTTATTAGAGACCTAACCTGAAAGTACACACAAGCATAACCCTGCTCAAAGTAATTCACAGAGTAGCTACTCTCATAAGTAAAGGAATGTGCACAAGTATTCAAAGACTGGTGACTTTAGTTTGTGATTCACCTTCAGATATTGAGAATATTTTAGAAGTTCACCATTCAGTAATTTCACTGAGGAAAACTCCTCGCAAATATGGTTTATTAAAGATATATTACTTACCTGGTAAACATGGAATGCATTAGCAGCTTTTCCACGGAGAAAGACTGAGGGAATCCAAACATTTATAAGGGCACGATTTGATCTGTACAAAAGAAGAGACAAATTCAAGTTATGGAGCCATCTTTAAATCCCAAAATAAAGCCATGAAGAAGAGTCTACCTCCAAAGCTTGCAAAATGTCCAAAGTGAGCAACTTAACCAAAACCTTGTGAATACTTAGAAACTCTCAATTTTGCCTGGCTATTTTGTACTTGTTATAACTAGCAAGCGTTAGAAAAGGGAGAGACAAAAAGATAGTAAATGTGTCTCTACATAAATCCATAATAGGCCCACATGTAAAATACTATGTACCATTCTAGTCCATTCTGGGAGAAAGGGGTTCAAGTAGCCTGATACTGCCCCTACAGCAGCAAATGTGACTGGCCCAGGGGCTGCCCAAGCCACTTGCGTGGAGACCCAAGCCAGCCACACTGGCTATTACATAAGCCATGATGGTCCCAAAAGTCATGGAACTGAGACCTCCGTGACAAACACTGCCATTGTCTAACAATGAAAGACAGGATACAGGGCTATGTGGACCACTAGTCTCACCCAGCATGGCCATTCTTACATTCTTATTCTTAAGAGTTTCATTACTTGCACATCTTTTCTAAGATCAGTATTATTTTGAAAATAATACGTGGTCATAGTATTTTTAAGTGTTTTTGTTTTTCAGAACACAGTAGAATTTCAATCATGAGAGCATTAGAGCCCGTTAAACACTGTCATTTTAGTTGCAAATTCTTTAAGCTACATAAAATCAATTTTCCTTCAGGCTTCTTCTCTGAAAAAGAATCAGTTAGATATATGGATTTTAGGCTAACAAAGACTGAACTCCAGAAAAATCACACATTAAAATAATTCAGGCCAAAATGTGGGATTTTTAGAATAACTGTATTTGTTCAGTATTTTTTTTTTACAATCTTTATTTAAATGAAAAAACCCTGTAAAATAATTCTGATCTTATTCAGCAGGGACTGGCTAAGTACAGAAGAGCACTTCAAAACAAAAGGAAAAAGAATTTTTTTAGTTATGTCATTAACCCTTCTAGGATTTCCCACTGAAATTTCGGTAATCATAACTGGAATAAGCTTCCAAATGATGTTCAGGTACACACCACAAAACTGAATTTGTTCTGTCCCAAGATCTTAAAATAAGTAAAATAAAATAAAACAAAACAAAACACCTAAACAGGAGAAAGATTCTGAACAATAGCTGCATTATTTCCACCAACAGAACATCTTAACTGGTGATTCGTTTATTGGAAATAATATAGGGAAAGCAATATATTAGATCTGATTATTTGTCCTTTACTCCCACACAAACAGTATAGCGAGACAAAATTTCACATCAACATTTCATGCAAGCTTACATTTCAAAATCTGACAAACTCTGGTCTTCAGATGTCTGACTCAAATCTCCAGGAACCTGACATTAACAAAAACAAACAAAAAAATCATGATTATTATGCTTTCTGTACTGAGGGTGGAATGAGATATGGAAATGACTGTTCAACTTCTAGCTTTTAAAATGTAGATGAAAAGCACTACTGTAAAATAATAAAAGAAAAAAACTGTTGAAATAATATAACCATGAGACCCTTACAAGTTCTCAATTAACTTTGTCAAAACCATTACTAATTCCAACTCTCATAAAAGCAGGCATTTCTGAGACAAAGCACTGTTAATACCGAATAGAGAAAGGATGCCGTAAACAGTATGCCCTTGTAGCCAAGAAGGCTAATGGCATATTAGGGTGCATTAGGAGGAACATTACGAGCAGATCTAGAGAAGTGGTTGTTCCCCTCTATGTGGCACTGGTGTGGCTACATCTGGAATATTGTGTACAGTATTGAGCCCCCTGGTATAAAAAGGATGTGGATGTGCTGGAGCAAGTTCAGCAGAGGCAACAAAAATGATTAAGGGGCTGGAGCACAAGACCTATGAGGATAGGCTGAGGGATTTGGGCTTATTTAGTTTACAGAAGAGAAGACTAAGAGGTGATTTAATAGTAGCCTTCAACTTCCTGAAGAGGAGCTCTAAAGAGGATGGAAAGAAACTGTTCTCAGTGGTGTCAGATGGCATAACAAGGAGCAATGGTCTGAAATTACAGAAGGAGAAGAGTAGGTTGGATATTAGGAAAAACTACTTCACCAGGAGGGTGGTGAAGCACTGGAATGAGTTGCCTAGAGAGGTGGTGGATTCTCCATACCTAGAGGTTTTTAAGTCCCGGCTTGGAAAGGTCCTGGCTAGTATGACTTAGTTGGGGTTGATCCTGCTTGAAGCAGGCAACTAGACTAGATGACCTCCTGGGGTCCTTTCCAGCCCTATGATTCTATGATTCAACTCTCATCATAGTTGGATATATGTGAGAAAGCAGATATATGAATAGTATGCCATTGTACAGTGAGGACGTGCCTCAATGACACCCTTGGAACATAATATCCAAAACCAAGATAAGGTAGATATGGGATGGTACAGAGAAAAAAGATAAGAAACAGGTGCCAACAGTTGGGTTGAATCCTTAGTAATAAAAAGTGCTTTTACCTTGGAAACAATTATAGTACAAATACCTCCATGAATCTTGTGGGAGACTCCTTTGCCAAAAGCTTGATATTTGTACTGCTTTATTTTTGTCTAACAAACTAACTATCCTTGGCTAGTTGATATTTTAAATATTTTCAATATGAAAATATAGTCAAGTAATTGGCTGTATTCATGGGGAGCGCCAGGTATCCTTGGATACTGACGTTTAAAGACAGCTGCTGCTTGAAACGTCAACAACCAACTCTGCTTTTCAACATCAAAATCACATTACCCAGCAGCCATGCTTACCTGCATGGAGGCTTTAAGGGCCTTCATAGGTTTGCTGCCAATGCTCACAAAGGCTACAGCTGCGATAGAAGCACCTGTCGACAGATGTTTCGGTCAAAAGAGATTTTCCAACAAAACATCTGTCAATAGAGTGCAGCCATACACTAAAGTGGTTTGAAAGAGTGAGCCTATCAACAGAATAGCCGTACTGCCCAGCTGCTCTCAACAAAACAGCCAACCGGAAGAACGGCAGACAGGGCTGCCCAGTGTCCTGGAAGCCCTGTCTGTTGACTGAAGGTCCCCCAGAGTGTCCACACAGCTTTTTTGTCACCAGATTCTGTCGAAAAAAGGCACTCTTCCTCATCTGAGAGAAGCAGAAGGTTGGTGGCAGAAGTGTAAAGTTTTGTCACACACAGTCGTCAAAACACATTTTGTCAAAAAAAACCAAACTCGCTAGTGTAGTGGTAGCCAAAGGGAATAGTCATAACTGAGTCCTAGCCTATCAAACCCTGTTTCAGGTAGTTTGCACTCACCAGCGTTTCATATATTACTTCAGGCCCAGAGCCTGAGACCATTTCCCACTGCAATCACTTGCTACAATGACAAGACAATTTTAAAAAACACCTCTCCCCTTCCACCACAAGACAACCATTCCTTAAAAAGACATGATGGTGCAGAGATATTAACAATAGAAGATACAAACTAACAATTCAGCCTTCTGCCACCTCCCCACAAATGGAACCAAGCACCGCTGAATGGATCAGAAGCAGGCAAACAGAAAGGCAACAGTGTAGCATGGAAAAATTCCTTCCTAACCCAAACGGTGGCAACTAAGCTATATCCTGATCCCAGTGAAAGGTGTGATTCCCTGAAATTAAATCAGTCTTAATAGCTGGTGGATGTGCTCTCTAAATTGGGCCAATTATCCAGAGGTAAGAGGATAAGAGAAACTCCCTTAAGAGAGCAGCCACAGGCAGACACATTGACAGGTTCGGAAAAACCCTCCAGTTCCTGAGCATCCTCAGAGGCAGTCCCTTGGTGCATAAGGAAATCCAGAAGCAAGGAGAGCGGGGGAGGCGGCGGTAAATATCTCTGTCTGTTACTGAACCGAAAAGGTGAAGGTTTACATGAAGGATGGGGAAGTGAGGTCCTATTGCCAGAGGCCACCTCACTTTCTGCCAAGCTTGGGCAATACAGACAAGTGAGGAGTTGGGATTCTGCATTCTAATTATCAACTTATAGGTGCTGGAACTATTTGTGTTGCCTGCCCCCCTGACTTGAAGTGGTTTTCATCATATACAGGGCATACAATTTTGTTAAGTGGCTCTCAGCACCCTCATTTTATATAAAATGTTCCAGCACCCCTGGAACAGCTATGCAAAAGAACCCATAGCAGGATGCATATTCCTTCATGGCATTACTTCATGTATTTTCTCCATGTTTTTGTTTCATAAGCTATTCTGAGTTTGTGTTTGACTAAAGAGGATTATTCATGAACATTTAGAACCTTAAGGTATCCCCATAGTGTCTCATATGACAAATCAGATATTTCACACAAAGGCAAGCTTTACAACAAAGAGCACAGTTATTATATGTCTATGCTCAGAACTTTAATGTAATGTCAACACCTGGGGAAAAACAAAGCAAAGACAGCCAAAAAGAAAAAAAAATGGCTCTATCAGAAGCTGTTCTTGGTGCAAGTTATTGTTATCACACGTGGTTTGAATAACCGTGCATTCACAATTATATTTAAAATGCAAGGTCAGTAATTTAAAAATCTCCCAGTACAATTATTTGATACAATAATGCAAAGTGGTATATAGTATAGATCAGTGTTTCTCAAATTTTGTGAGACCACAGAACACCAAGCAATAATACTTTTATGCAGAACTCCTATGAAAATATTCTTGAAAAAAAATGGTTGTCACACCAAAAACACAAGAACAATATATACAGCAAAAACAAAATGAAGTAATTTAATCACGTATCACAGTAATGAAAAAGCAACATTGCATCTGGTTTTCATAATAGAAAAAGTATGCCATCAGTGTATTTTTCCAAACACTCACAGCAAGTAGCTCATGGAACACCACTGTTCTGCAGAACATAGTTTAAGAAACACTGTCATAGATGACAGCACACAAAACAGAATGCTGGGCTTAACGGTAGATTCTGTGAAGACTGCACTGAGTGAGCACAAGAAAAAAAAAAAGAGGAGAAAATTTAGGGTAAAAGATAAATGAGGAAGAAAAGCTGCAGGAAATGAGAAAGCGTGTAAAAAGGAAGATTCTAGAGATAGCTGCAACTGAACTAGTTGAAAAGGATACAAACAGTAAGAAAGATGTTTGACTCACATGAAACATTATAAAAATGTAAATACTCTAAATCATAGAGCTGACATTCAATCTCCATGCTCTGGTTACACTACAGTAGGGTTGCCAACTCTGTAATCATTCAAATGCAAACACTCTGTCCCTGTCCCACCTCTTTTGCAAAGCCTCATGCCCACTCACATCATTCCCACATCCCGACATCACTCACCTTCCTTCACCCTCACTCACACCCAATGGGATGAGTCAGGCAACCTATGGACCACCCAGGTTCTATGTGCGGCCCATGAGTCATTCTGATTACCACTGCCCACAAGCAGGATTGCCACATTAGTGTTTTTGCTACCAGTATTACTAAAAGTGACACACACATAAAGCAAGGGCACATGAAGTGAGGTGTGTGATGACTGCACACAAGATTGACTGAGTGCCATGTGCTCCCTTCACAGACAATCACAGTGGTGCTACAGTTCAATTGGCCCACCCCACAAATTCTAGATATGCAAGCTCAGTTAGCAAAAAGACTATCCTGAGACAGCATCCTGGTTAAGACAATCATGTGGCCCACTGAGATGAAGGAGGGCTTCATTCACTAGCCTAGGTTATCTATCAGTGGGATAGAGGGTTGGGGTGAGGGAGAAGGTGCAGGCTCTGGGAAGAAGTTTAGGTTTGACAAGGGGTCAAGTGCTGGGGGAGTGAATTCGGGTGCAAGAAGGGGTGAGGGATGTGGACTCTGGAAGGGAGTTTGAGGATTAGGGGTGGGACTTAGGGCTGGGCCAGGTGGTTAGGGTGCAGGCTCTGAGTGGGCTCAGGGCTGGGGCAGGAGTGCAGGACGTGGGAAGGAGTTTGGGCACAGGAGGAAGCTTAGGGCTGGAGCATGAGCTGGGGTGCAGGAAGAAGAGCAGGGTTTGAGCTCTGGCTGGGGGCTCAGGCCTGGGCTACACGATTGGGGTGTAGGCTCCAACCAGGTGACAATTACCTCAGGCAAGGTTAAGGTGGCTCCAAGTCTCCTCTGGCCCTATGCTGCTTTCAGAAATGGTCAGCACTTCCCTGTGGCCTCTCTGTAGGAGGAGGGGCCAGGTAGCTCTGCATGCAGCCCCTGACTGCAGACACTGCCTCTGCAGCTGCTGGTCAATGAAGGCTGTGGAGTCATTGTTCCAGGGTGGGGACAAGCATGTGGAAACCCCTTATTGCCCCTTTTGGCCAGGGGCTGCAGGGAAAGACATGCTGACTGCTTCCAGGAGCATCATAGGGCCGGCTGTGCCACCAGATTTTAGTGGCTGATCTGGTTTGGCTTCAGGAGATCAAGCCCTATTCTGGGAAACTGCTAGTAAAACCGTGAGGGTTGGCAACCCTAGACACCGAGGAACTAAGGAATTTTCATTTATAGCAGTTAAGAAATCAGTGGAATACCCAATACCTTATGAAAGCCAATCTATCATCTCAGTCCATGCTGCCCGCCCCTGAAAATATTGGTGTCAATTCTATTAATATTCATAATTATAAAGAAATCCTCTGTTGACTGAATAACTTGATAACTGAATATTTTTTGCTGTATTTCAGCTTTAATACTGTTGGATGACAGTGAGCACAGGCTTTCTTTTTCTCCTAGACAGCACTTCCCTCCTTCTTATACATAGGGATTTTAATTTTCCATGATTAAATCTAAGCTTTAGCTTCAGTCACCCATAGATTCCTTTGGTCCAACAGGGCCTGGATTTGTTTCATTTTAGCGCAACTTTTCCTTAGAGCATATCAACTGTGAGAACATTGATTGTTACTGCTAAAAGCAAAAAGATTTTATGCTGTTTGGACAAGCGGTCTAATAATGTCATTGATTTTAAAGAAAAATGAATAAGGCTGCAATGTTAGTATGAAACTATGGAAAACACACCAGAATGTAAGAGGAATGATGAAAAACAATGAAAACAATTTTCATTAATGATGAAAATTATCAATTTAACAATCAAGTAATAAGCCATGAAAAATTATTTCTAGGAGCTTTTTGTTTTTCCTCAATGAAAATAAACTTTTTTTCCCCAAATACATTTTAAAAAAATCTCTCATATGGCTAAGAATTTGCAGGGCACAAGAAAGTCAACCCTTTCATACTATTAAAGAAAACAGAGGATTTGTCCCAAAGCAAAGGTAATAATGGTATGTTTGAGCTACTGGTACAGCTTCTAACTGTCAAAATTAAAGCTGTGTAAGAAAGAATTGTACCCATATCAGGAGCAGAATTAGCTGCTCGAAAGCTGGTTTGTTTCTATGACAAACACTGTATCTGCAACCAGAAAATATTCCTCTCACAGGTATTACTTTTGTTAACTGAACTCATTATAATATTGACCAAAAACCATGAATTCCTAGCCCAACAGATTTCTAAAATTAACAGAAACTGTGTACCTTTAGGCTTCATAAACAGCAATTGTTTTAGATGGATATAAAAAATTTTGACCTGCAAAATCTTTAACTAGATGTCTCTACTTGAGATCAATTTTCAAAGCATGACAACTTCAGAGAAATTTTTCCTTTAGATGTAAAATAAGACAAAATAACCAACTCTGTCAGCCTGGAGGCATGTGTGATGGGGTGTGGTCAGAGAATACATTTTGGGACATTCCCTGATACGCTGTTCATGCCACTGACACCTGCCTTTGTCTTCTGGGACTCCCAACCACCCTGACCTGCTGAACCAGAACCTCAGCTCTCCCCCAGCCAAAGTACAAATTTGGGGTTACTGCCATCCAACAAAGCAGGACTTTTTTCTAGCAGAAAGCCGTGGAACAGCATTCTGCCACCTTTTTTCCCTGGCACTGCCATTTTAAAAGCTGGCTAGGCAGGGCAGCTACGAGCTGCAAGTGGCTCATTAATGAGCCATTTGTGGCTCACACCCTGCTTGCTGGCTGAAAGACTAGCATCCAATTTAACTGGTTTAACAGATGGCAGGAGGCTATTTAACCAATTAAATTGAGGCCTATTGTTCCAGCACTACACTATATCAAGGCCGGGGGGAGCCCTGCAGAAGAGAAGATGACCACCTACAGTATTCCTGTGCCAAGTAAGTGGGGTTTGGGGCCTAGAGGGGTACACCTGGGGGAAGTTTGCAGCCTGAGAAGAGTAAGCCTGGGGGTGGTTTGGGACCTTGGGGGAGTAAGCCTGCCCTGCGGGTGGTTTGGGGGCTTTGGGCATGGTGGGGGTTAAGCCTGGAAGTGGTTCAACGCAGCGCCAGGTCCGGGAGCTGGCAGGGCATGAAGCTCTGCCTGCGGCCCCACCCCTGGCCTAGCCAGGGAACCCCAACAGTGCTGCGGCCAGGAACCAGAAAGGAGCAAACCACCCGAGGGTGGTTTGGGGAGTGCAGGGGGTGGGGAAGGCTGCAAGCCCAGCAGCGCCTGGGCTGGGAGCCACGGGGGTGGTAAACCTAGGGTTCATTTGATGCCTTTGCGGGGGGGGTAAGCCTGAAGGTGGTTTGGGACCTGGGGGTGACAAGTCTAGCGGTGGGTTTGGGGCCTTAGGGCACAAGGGAGTAAGCCTGGGGGTGGTTTGTGGCGGGCGGGGGAAATCTGGGAGTAGTTTGAGGCCTTGGGGGTTAAGGCTGGGGGTGGTTTGTTGCAAAGCCAGGGCCAGGAGCCAGCGGGGCATGAAGCTCTGCCAGTGGCCCCGGCCCCCTCACTTGAGGGGGGATTTTATTTTCTGATAAAAAAAAAGATCCCTGAACTCTCCCCATGTCCACTATCAGGCTTAACCCCACCCCCACCTCCACTAGCAGCCCTGCCCCTGCCCTCAACCTGGAGCCATGGTGGAGGGCGTAGCCCTGGGGGCAGGGGCAGGGCTGCCAGTGGCAGGGGGTAGGGTTAAGCCTGATGGTGGGCATGGAGAGAGTTCAGGGATTTTTTTTTATCAGAAAATAAGCACTGCTGCAGGGCAGTGCAGTGACTGATTTCCTACAGTTCTAGGGCACAGCACAGGAATTTAAGCATGAGAAGGTATCAAATCCCAAATAAATTTGTCTCTCTCTGTGCAAATCAGGCTCGTTAGGTAAGCCCCCTTTATCAATAAAAGGGAGATATGCATAGTAGTAGCCCTCTACAGGAAATAACTATTTACACAGGACTTGATTATAAACAAAAGAGCGTTATGAAGCAAAACAGAAGGATATAAGTGGTTATAAGTATAAACATACAGATCAAAGTGGGTTACCAAATTAAAATAAAATAAAATGCATAGCTAATTCTATTCAACTAAGAAGCATGAGTTCTTACCCTAAACAGCTGTTCTTATATCAAGTGAAGGCTTCAAGTTAGGAATGATCATACCCTGATGTGGGTCTACAGTTCACTGAAAAGTTCTCTCCTCCTCTTAGGTGATTTCCAAAGCAGGCCAAAGACCAAGACAGAGGAGACTCATGACCTTTTTGTTAGTCTTTTCCCCTGTCAAGGGAATTCCACTGTCCTCTTTGTGTAAAAGTGTACTCCAAGATGGAGATTATCACATGAACAAGACACCTGTACACGTGCTTTTTAGTCATTCAGCCATTCTCTATCTGCTTGTCTGGATATACCCAATGAGGTTCTTCAGATGTAGTAGTAGTAGTAGTAGTAGTAGTAGGCATCCTTCAGTCTGCATAGACTATGGATTGCACCCTTTAAAGTTTCAATTGAGGACTTCATTTACAGTGTCTATTGTGACTATGAAGACTCACACGAGAGTGACAGTCCTTGCTGCATCTCTTGCAGATGTAGTGGGTGTCTGGCAAGTCCTTATTGTGCTTTCTGTGCGCTCGCTTCTCCTCTGCTAGCTGTCTGATCCTCATCTTGCCCTTCTGAAGGCCCTTGTGTAACCCCTGCCTCCATCTGCTGCGGTCATCTGCTAGTTCTTCCCAGTTGTCCAGCTCGATGTCTACCTCTCTGAGGTCTCTCTTGCAGACATCTTTGTAGCGCAACTGGGGGTGTCCGGGAGGTCTTTTGC
Organism: Carettochelys insculpta; assembly: GCF_033958435.1. NCBI lineage: Eukaryota > Metazoa > Chordata > Testudines > Carettochelyidae > Carettochelys > Carettochelys insculpta. Next base: position 18,126,584 of record NC_134152.1, read on the forward strand.
CACAGGCTAGCTCACCATACAGGATGTCTTTTGGAATCCTTCCATCATTCATCCTGTGGACGTGGCCAAGCCAGTGGAGTCGATGCTGCCTGAGGAGGGTGTGCATGGTTGGGATTCCAGCTTGCTCAAGGACGGCGGGGTCGGTCACTCTGTCCTTCCATGATATTCCAAGGATGCGCCTGAGGCAGCGCAAGTGGAAGACGTTCAGCCTCTTTTCCTGGCGGGCATACAGCGTCCAAGTCTCGCTGCCATAAAGGAGGGTGCTGAGGATGCAGGCCCTGTAGACTTGCATTTTGGTGTGAGTGTACAGCTTGTTCTTATTCCACACTCTCTTGCTGAGTCTGGACAGAGTTGTGGCTGCTTTTCCAATCCTCCTATTTAGCTCAGTGTCCAACTACAGGGTTTCAGTGATGGTGGACCCGAGGTAAACAAACTCGTGCACGACCTCTAATGTATAGTTGTCAATGCTGATTGATGGGGATTCAGCAACATCCTGACCGAGTACGTTTGTCTCCTTTAGGCTGATGGTAAGCCCAAAGTCCTTGCACGTTTTGGAGAACTGATGTTGATTTGCACCCATTAAGGACCTTTGTCAGTCAAGTACTCATATTAACTTGACAACAACCCTCTCACAATAGTGCAGCCACACCTCCTGTTGAGGTCTTCACAGAAGCAAACATTTGGAATAAGAATACACAGACATTCCTCATAACTTCAAATACAAAAATGATGCATACATAAAAACAGGATATACAGCTCCAGCAGATTATAACATTAAAAACAATAGGTTTCAAAGGGCATTTTGTCCAAAACACGTTTGAGTTGTGCATATTTGTATTCATAACCCAATTTCCACAAAGCATAGGGGGTCCATCACAGCATGAACCATTATCGCTGAGCATGTACACAGTAGTTTCATGATTACAAGTGCTATAATTACACCTAGCTGAGGTACTTAATGCCCAGTTTGCTTCAGTCATCACTAAAAAAAGTTAATGGTAACTAAACACTCAGCACAATATTAAAAACTAGGGTGAAGAACACAAACCAAAATAGGAAAAGAAACGTTAAAGAGCATTTAGATAAGTTACGTGTATACAAGTCAGCAGGGCCTGATAAATTCATCTAAAGATAGTCAAAGAACTAACTGAAATTATCTCAGAACCACTATGCAATTATCTTGGAAAATTCTTAGAGGACAGGTGAGATCCCAGACAACTGGGAGAAGGGGAATATAATACCTGCTTTTATAAAAGGGAACAAATGGAACACAGGGAATAATAGGTTGACCAGCCTACCTTTGATAGCCAAAAGGCTATTGGAACAAATTGTGAGCACCTAGAGTACAGTCAGATTATAGGGAATAGCCAGGATGGATTAGTTAAAAAAAGAAAAAAAAAAAAAAAAAGGCTAACCAACCTAATTTCCTTCTTTGACAGGGTTACTGGCCTAGGGGATGGAGAGAAGCAAGTATGCATGATAAACCTCTATTTTAGTAAGACTCACATGACAATGTCTAGACAAAGTTACTGTAAGGTTGGTGCTCAACTGAAAGACAGTACACAGGGAGCAGTTATCTGACGTTCTCTGTCAAACTGAAAGTGTACGGAATCCCTACCACTGGAGGTTTTTAAAAGCACATTGACAAACACCCATTAGGAGTAGTAACAGAGAGGAAGCCATGCTAGTCTATACATTATCAAAACAAAAAGCAGTCAAGTAGCACTTTAAAGACTAGCAAAATAGTTTATCAGGTGAGCTTTCATGGAACAGACCCACTTCCTCAGACCATAGCTAGACCAGAACAGATTCAATATTTAAGACACAGAGAACGAAAAACAGTAAGCAAGGAGGACAAATCAGAAAAAGATAATCAAGGTGAGCAAATCAGAGAGTGGAGCAGCCTGGACTATTCTATTTACTTCCCAAAATCCACAAACCTGGAAACCCTGGACGCCCTATCATTTCAGGTATTGGCACCCTTACCACCGGACTATCCAGTTACGTTCGCTCCCTCCTCAAACCCTATGCCACCAACGCTCCCAGCTATATCCAAGATACCACCGACTTCCTGAGGAAATTACAGAACATCGGAAAAGTTCCTGATAACGCCATCTTTGCCACAATGGATGTAGAGGCTCTGTACACTAATATTCCACATAAAGACGGATTACAAGCAATCAGGAATACCATCCCTGATGCCACCACAGCCAATCTGGTGTCTGACCTCTGTAACTTTGTTCTCACACACAATCATTTCCGTTTTGGGGACAATTTATACCTCCAGATTAGTGGAACTGCTATGGGCACCCGCATGGCCCCACAATATGCTAATATATTTATGGATGACCTGCAACAACGATTCCTCAGCTCTCGTCCCCTATTACCATTCCTCTACTTAAGATACATTGATGACATCTTTATGATTTGGACCCATGGTACAGAGGCTCTAGAAGAATTCCACAGAGACTTTAACAATCTACACCCCACCATCAACTTATGCCTCGATTACAACATGCAAGAGATACATTTCCTGGACACTACAGTACTAATCAAGGATGGCCTGATCAGTATCACACTGTACCGAAAACCTACTGATCACTATACTTATCTACACCCTTCTAGTTTCCATTCTGCACACATGACTAGATCCATTGTTTACAGTCAAACTCTTAGGTACAATCACATTTGCTCTGATCCAACTGACAGAGACAAAAAACTACAAGAACTTTACCAAATATTCATAAACCTGAATTACCCACCAGGAGAAGTAAAAAAACAAATCAACAGGGCCAAACGAATACCCAGAGACCAGCTACTCCAAGATCGGCCCAAAAAAGCCAAGAACAGAACACCACTGGTCATCACCCACAGCCCCCAACTCAGACCACTGCAACGAATCATTAAAGACCTACAACCTATTCTTAATCAGGATGCTACACTCCAGAAGGCCCTGGGTGACATGCCTGCTCTCTCCTACAGACAACCTCCCAACCTCATGAGGATCCTTACTAACAGCCACAGTCTACACCCCAGGCACACCAGTCCTGGAACCTTTCCCTGCAACAAAGCCTGCTGCCAGCTTTGTCCACATATTATCTCTGGAAATACCATCACTGGACCTAACCAGGTTACTCACAGTATCATGGGCACTTTCCCATGCTCCTCTACCAACATCATATATGCCATCATGTGCCAACAATGCCCAGATGCTTTGTATATTGGACAGACTTCTAACTCCCTTAGACAAAGGGTCAACGGGCACAAAACAGACATCAAAACACTCCAGATCCACAAACCATTTAGTCAACATTTTAATGGAATGGGGCATTCTGTCAATGACCTAAAGGTATGTGTGTTACTGAAGAGGAATTATCGCACCGTTCTGGAAAGAGAAGCAGCCGAGCTGGCTTTTATATTCAAATTCGGCACATTAACACATGGTTTAAATCGTGATGGGAACTTGCTGAGTCACTATAGGGGCTCGTCTGCATATTTGGCTCAGTCTAATTCTTGACCTTCCCCCCCCACCCCTCCACTCTCTGATTTGCTCACCTTGATTATCTTTTTCTGATTTGTCCTCCTTGCTTACTGTTTTTGGTTCTCTGTGTCTTAAATATTGAGTCTGTTCTGGTCTGGCTACGGTCTGAAGAAGTGGGTCTGCCCCACAAAAGCTCACCGGATAAACTATTTTGCTAGTCTTTAAAGTGCTACTTGACTGTTTTTTGTTTCCATTAGGATTAGTGTAGGGCTACTTGGTCCTGCATCAGAGATGGGTCCTGAACTTGGTGACCTTTTGTGGTCTCTTCCAGCTTTCCATTTCTATGATTCTATCTACTCTAGCAGACGAGGTTCAATTTCATTGTTAATCTGCTGGCAAGGAGAAAAAGAAATACTAATCAGAGCTGCATTTTTTCTCTGGGTTTTTCACCATTATTTAATTTTATCACTTATACACAAAATGAATATATTAATAAATGATGCACCCTTTTGTGACTTTTTCAGCTGCATTTTTTGGTATACTCCAAATGAACTCAATTTGAGGGGGTAATGTCATGAGTTGTCAATGTGATAGAATATGTAACAGTCTTCAGAGCAGTCTCATAATTTCATATATTTACTGCTATTGCTATAAACTAAATGTCATCTGTATTAACAGTAATAAGTGCCATATCTACTCTGAAACAGATTTGCTTATCTTACAGTTTACTGGAGTGCAGACTGACTTAGTGTATTCATAAAATATTTATAAAGGATGCAGAATTATTTTCTGCCTCTTTCTGTGAATCATAAGCTGATCCTAATCTTTCTCAGCTGCATTCAGATGATTGTTTTGATACAAACATAGGGCTTGGCTCATCACTCCTTACTTGGTCCACCACTCTTTATTCTCATTGCAATAAGTACAGGTTTCCAATTAATCTGGCAACCATATACAAGTTACTGGACATTTGGAAAAGAAAATATTCACTGTATGAAATGAAATTTATTGATCCAAAGAATTTTGCAATGTGATAAAATGTATATTATTCAGCATTAGTCAAATTTTCTGTTGCCTTTCATTTATGGCATCTAGCCCAGAGGTGTCCAACATACAGTCTACAGGCCAGAATCTGGCCCACGCAGCCTTGGAACCCAGCCCACAGAGCTGGCAGCACTGCCATTTTGAAAGGCGGCTGAGGAGGTCCGAGCCACAGGTAGCTCTTTGCAGCTCCCACTGCTGCTGCTTCTCATTCTTCCTCTAGCTCCCTGTCCTGCTGCATTGAAAGAGTACAACTCAATTTAATGGGTTTGACAGCCAACAGAAGGGATACAGCTGTTAAACCAATTAAACAGATTCCCATTATTTCAGCACTACAGTGCAGAGACACGCATGCACTGCAGGTGAGGGAAGAGAGCAGGAGGGCTGGGGAGAGCTATGCAGTCATGCTGAGGAGAAGATGGAGGCCCAGCAAAAGTGCAGCAGGAAGTGACAGCACCCAGAGCTCCTGTGTAAGGGTACAGAGAGGATCCATTTTAGTCTGTAGTCCAACAAAACAAAGCAGCAGAAATGTAGCACTTTAAAGACTAACAAAATGATTTATCTGGTGATGAGCTTTTGTGGGACAGATCCACCTCAGACCAATCTCATTTCCAATACAGACGGACATTTGTAAGTACAGAGGACCAAAAAAAGAAAAAAAAGCAATAAAAACTGACATCAGTTTTTTTTTTTTTTTTTAGTCCTCTGTACTTACAAATGTCAGTCTGTGTTGGAAATGAGATTGATCTGATGAAGTGGATCAATAGTCTACAGTTCAAACAGATGCAGTTGTCCTGCACAGTGGGGGGTGGGGAGAAAAATAATTAAGAATGGGTACAAGGAGACTATACTTTGGTGACTGAATGTGACTAGGAGTATGTGGCAACTGTGCCACTGGGGTGAAAACCAGTTGACTGCATACATCAAACATCTACAATTTTCCAGGCTTATCCTAATCACAGTTGCATAATCGAGATTACAGTCCTGACTGGAGAATTCCCTTCACAGGCAGGTGAGTGATGAAATGAAGCAGATAGAACAGCTCTTTTAAATAATGGCTGGTGTATATAGAAAATGAGGAGATTTACTTTCAAGCCCTTCATAGTGATTGTAAGCCTAAGACAGTTGGCACATAAATGGAGTGGAAAAGAGAGCATGGCCATTTTCACAGTTGGGAACATCTTGTGAGATGGTCCAGTTCTCAGATGTGAATAAGCAGCAAGGCAGGGAACAGAGAATTCCAGATGCAGAGCTACAAACCCAGAAACGGACTGGCCCAGAGGTGCAATATGCAATATACCAGTTAGGTTTTCTAAAGATAAATATGTGAAAGGATACAGAATAGGTTAACAAAGTTGCAGCCTGCTGCTTTCTTGCATAGTATAGTGTCAGCCTGTCCTTCTCCATGTGCCAGAAACAAGACTTCAGTGAGTGCATACCATTCATTCACCATTTGGTAACAGCCCCCCAGCTGTGTAATTCAGAATAATAAACTAGCTGAGTCACTGATATCCAGCAAAGTGCTCCTTATCAGAAGAAATTTAGGAAATGAGTTTGCCTTATTTAAACTATCAAAATTGCTGAACAAGTTTTGGTCATTAAGAAGTTATGTACACACAAATGAATAATAAACTAATTTCATTAGTACTGAGTATGCAAATATGAGTTGTTTCCCTCATGAATAAAACTATTTTAAAATGTGCTAGCTTGCCTTCTGTGGTACATCATTTCCAACTGATTTGATAGTCTCTGACTCTCTCAAAATTTACCTGTAAATTTTTATTGTTATTCAAAACAGAAGCTAGTCTACCAGAACAGTGTCAGTAAACTAGACAGCTTAAACCCTATTAAGAGATGGAATTCACTGCAGCAATTTAAATATAAGCCCAGGTACATGTAAAAAAACAAAAACAGCAATTTGGCTGTAACATTCTTTCCCAGAAAGTTATGTGAATTCAAATTTGTGACCACCACGTTTAGGAAAGAAGTAACCATCTAAAATTGAAAGGTCCTTTGCATAAATATGCAGATGGAAACATTTTTAAGCAAAAGAATCAATGGACTTTTTGTTTGGGAAAGAGGAACAGCATACTTAATGGGTGAGAAATAAGTCCAGTGATTGAATGGAATGAGCAGTTTTATTTCCAGCTCTAATTCATTATGTAGCCTTTAGCTCATTACTTAACATTTCTCTGCACCTTTTTTAATACAACTGTCAAAATGGAAATGTGATAACAATACCTGCACTTCACAAGACAATTTCATGGTTAATTAAAGTTTGTAAAGCACTGAGTTACTCATATGGAGGCGCCGTTGAAGTACAATTGCAAATTCCTTTGTTTTCTTGACAGGGGTTCTCTTGATACATGTAGCTATTGTACCACTAGACCAAGAGAAATTTTATTTGCTTTTTCCTAACTTTTGCCTCCCAACTTTTCCATCCCATTTGTACTCCATCTAATAGGGTTCAGAAGTATAAAGTTTCCCCACTCTAATGGGAAACCAGGTAAAACAGGGAGAAAGAAAAAATAAAAAGCAGGAAATATACTAATAAAAAATGAAGAAAATGTCATTTCGTGAGGAAGATGGTGTAAAAAAAATTCATTCTCCACAAAAAGTAACACTGCTGTGTGGCGTACTTGCTTTCTCTAAATATGGACAGTGAACTAGTGCACATGAGATGGATTCTGTCTATTAGAAGTCAAGCATTATTTTGTGGTAGTAGAACAGTTTGTGATTTGAATTACGAAAGAAAACCACTCCCCATTCTGATGTAGAAACGTCAAGACAGATATTACATAACTATATAATACACTTTCCTAGTATAGTTTATAATCCAAATGGATAATATGGGACGAATTAAACTTTATGAATTATTACAGATAATACAAGGAACTAAGAAAGGAATTTGGCCAAGTCACTTTACAATAAGGAAACAAGGACATAAACTAAGAAAGGACAAAATTATTCTAAAATTTATTCTAAAAGGTCAAGTCTCAGGAAAAATATATGAGAACTCTTACAACATTTACCTAATGATGCAATTTGTCTTGACCAGTTATGTGAAATTTGAAAATTAATATCTCAAGTTTAATCTTAAAATGTAATTTGTATGCCAAGATGACCCCAGATGTAAAAAAAATGTGATGGATTTTAATACTCCTTTCTTTTAGAATTAAAGGACTGATTATTCGATAAGTAGGGAGCCAGTTATATTTTAAAGGTAGATTCAAAATTTAATAAAATAGTTTAAATTATTAAAATCTACCTTCTATTGATCTAAAGAACTGGAAAGTGCCAGGTAAAAATTAGCAATAATAATAAATTATTGATATGACTCAATCAAGCTGTAACTGGTCGGATTAACTCTTCACAGTTGTCTTAATATCATCAGGTAGATTTTGTACAACGATCATGGTTTTTTGAAAGGGTAAAGAAATATTACAGGTCAAATCCTACTTTCCGTACTCAGACAAAACCCACTGACTTCACTGAGACTATTATGGTTACTACGTGTATTACTGTAGTACCTAGGGACCGTAACACTAAGGCTGCGTCTACACTATGAGTTAAAATCAAACTTAAAGAAGTTAGCTTGATATTAAAATGTCACTGCCTTCACCTTAAATACCTTTACCTCGATTTAGTGAACCCTAAACTGATAAAATGTTGATATTACTGGATAGTATCAATTTCTAATATAAAATTTCGAATAAAGGATAGTGTGGAAGCGCCATGTCTTTAATTTGAACTTACTAGCGTCCAGAAGTGTCTTGTATGTATCCCACAATGCTACGCGTTGATTCTCCACATATGGCTGATTCCTTCTCCACTGCTCACCATTCAGGTGTGCAGGAAGAAGGTCAAAGGAAGCCCACAAGTTTTTGACTGAATTAGAATTTGAATTCAGCAGCGCCCAGGTCTGCAAATATAAAGGGTTCCCATAATGAAAAATTTCCTTTGCCCATTGCATCGCATCATTGAACTGCATCTTTAGCAATTGCATCAGTAGTCATCTCCTGTGATCAAGAGCACTCAGGGTAGTGATCCACCTAGGACTTCTCAGAATCACAAGAGAACTCCAGCGTGGACATATCAGGAGATTTTATATCTTGCAATTTGGGGAGACCAATCGGTGGCAAAAAGACTTTGGATGGCCAAGAGAAACACGTCAATCTATGAGCAGATGTCGCGTGAGATGACCGCGAGAAGTTACTCACGGAACTCTATGTCGAGAATTTGAAGGTGGGAGGCTGCTTGGGTGAAAGTGATCATGAAATCATAGAATTCACAATTCTAAGGACTGGTAGGAGAGAAAATAGCAAAACAGAGATGATGGATTTCAGGAAGGCAGATTTTGGTAAACTCAGAGAGCTGGTAGGTAAGATCCCATGGGAGGAAAAACTGAGGGGAAAAACAACTGAGGAGAGTTGGCGGTTTTTCAAAGAGACATTATTAAGGGCCCAAAAACAAGCTATTCCCCTATGTAGGAAAGATAGTAAATATGAGCAAAGACCGCCTTGGATTAACAAGGAGATCCTGCATGATCTCAAACTAAAAAAGGAATCCTATAAAAAATGGAAACTGGGACAAATTACAAAGAATGAACACAGGCAAATAACACAGGAATGCAGGAGTAAAATTAGAAGGGCTAAGGCACAAAATGAGCTCCAACTAGCTACAGGCATAAAGGGTAACAAGAAGGCCTTTTACAAATATATTAGAAACAAGAGGAAGACCAAGGACAGGGTAGGGCTATTGCTCAGTGAGGAGGGAGAAACAGTAATGGGGAACTTGGAAATGGCAGAGATGCTTAATGACTTATTTGTTTCGGTCTTCACAGACAAGTCTGAAGGAATGCCTGACATAGAGAATGCTGGTGGAAAAGGGGTAGAGTTAGTTTTTGAAATAAAAAAAGAACAAGTTAAAAACCATTTGGAAAAATTAGATGTCTGCAAGTCACCAGGGCCTGATGAAATGCATCCTAGAATCCTCAAGGAGCTGATAGAAGAAGTAGCTGAGCAGTCAGCTCTCATTTTTGGAAAGTCATGGGAGACAGGAGAGATTCCAGAAGACTGGAAGAGGGCAAATATAGTGCCCATCTACAAAAAGGGGAATAAGAACAACCCAGGAAATTACAGGCCAGTCAGCTTAACTTCTGTGCCAGGAAAGATAATGGAGCAGATAGTTAAGGAAGTCATCTGCAAGCACTTGGAAGGTAGTAAAGTGATAGGTAACAGCCAGCATGGTTTTGTAAAAAACAAATCATGTCAAACCAACCTGATAGCTTTTTTTGACACGATAACGAGACTCGTAGATAAGGGAGAAGCAGTGGATGTGGTATACCTAGACTTTAGTAAAGCATTTGATACGGTCTCACATAATATTCTTATCGACAAACTAGGCGAGTCCAACTTAAATCGCGCTGCAATAAGGTGGGTGCATAACTGGCTGGCTAATTGCACCCAGAGAGTAGTAGTTAATGGTGCTCAATCCAGCTGGAAAAGCATAACAAGTGGGGCTCCGCAGGGGTCTGTTTTGGGACCAGTTCTGTTCAATATCTTCATTAATGATTTGGATATTGGCATAGAAAGTACGCTTATTAAGTTTGCAGATGATACCAAGCTGGGAGGGGTTGCAACTACCTTGGAGGATAGAGTCATAATTCAGAATGATCTAGATAAATTAGAGAATGGTCTGAAGTAAACAGGATGAAGTTTAATAAAGATAAATGTAAGGTGCTGCACTTAGGAAGGAATAATCTGTTTCACGCATACAGAATGGGAAAAGACTGTCTAGGAAGGAGTACAGCAGAAAGGGATCTAGGGGTTCTAGTAGATCACAAGTTAAATATGAGTCGACAGTGTGATGCTGTTGCAAAAAAAGCAAACATGATTCTGGGATGCATTAGCAGGTGTGTTGTGAACAAGACACGAGAACTCATTCTACCGCTCTACTCTGCGCTGGTTAGACCTCAGCTGGAATATTGTGTCCAGTTCTGGGCACCCCAATTCAAGAAAGATGTGGAGAAATTAGAGAAGGTCCAGAGAAGAGCAACTAGAATGATAAAAGGACTGGAGAACAAGACTTATGAAGAAAGGCTGAAAGAATTGGGCTTGTTTAGCTTGGAAAAAAGAAGACTGAGGGGGGACATGATAGCGGTTTTCAGATATCTTAAAGGGTGTCATAAGGAGGAGGGAGAAAACTTGTTCTTCTTGGCCTCTGAGGAGAGAACAAGAGGCAATGGACTTAAACTGCAGCAAGGGAAGTTTAGGTTGGACATTAGGAAAAAGTTCCTAATTGTCAGGGTGGTCAAGTACTGGAATAAGTTGCCAAGGGAGGTTGTGGAATCTCCCTCGCTGGAGATATTTAAGAACAGATTAGATAGATGTCTATCAGGGATGGTGTAGATAGTGGTCGGTCCTGCCATCGGGGCAGGGGACTGGACTCGATGGCCTCTCGAGGCCCCTTCCGGTCCTAGTGTTCTATGATTCTATGATTGATTCTAATGCTGGGTGAAGGTGAAAGAATTACGGCAGGCCTATCAAAAAGTCCAGGAAGCCAACCAGCGGTTGGGGCAGCTCCATGTACCTGCCACTGTTATGAACAGCTGCACATGCTTATGTGGAGCGACCCCACCATGGAGCCCAGTATGAGTTACAACACTTATACAGGCCCTGATCTGGAGTCTGTGGTGAGCCGAAAGAAGATGGGTGTCCCAGGGGAAGAGGCCAAAAGAGAGGAAGAAGGGGGCAATGAGCAGGGGACCCTGACAGTTCTTTCTGACAGCCCGGAGCTCTTCACCATAGACTTGGAACCACTCCCCTCCACACCAGTCCTTGAGCCCCCTGGACCAAGCTGTTCAGGTGAGTATTTATTCTGCGTGCTAGAAGCAAGTAGTGGGTGGGTACAGGCATAGGTCTGGATATGTGTGCATGTTTGCTATGGATCTGTGCCCCTCAAAACAGCATGTTAATGTTTCTTGGGATGGAGCACTTCTCCTTTTTGGAGATCTTCTCAAAGGCCTCACCCAGGCACTCTTGTACGAGGTTCTTGTGCAGGACGACTTGCCGCAGCTTCAACAGCACACCTTGCCATGCCAGGCAACCAGATAGCGAACTGATGTTATGATGCCACATAGCACTTTAGCAAGTTATCCAGGTTTGCGGTCATACAGGATGAGCAGGTCTGCTTTGTCCATATCCATTAGTTTTAGTAGAGTGATGTCTTCTTTGGCAACCTAAAGGAGCACAGCAATTTGCATCGGATTTTTTTTTTAACAATACTTCCTGCTCTTTTATATTTCTCTGGAGCAGCTGGTGGGTCCTCCCTTCCCCACCCCCAACATGGGTTGCAGGCTCTGCAGGGCTTCTCCCCTTCCATGTCCCTTTCTATACAGCATTTCTTTTTACTTTACAGGGATCCCTCACACCACGCGGCTGCCGGGCTCTGCGTGGCCTCTCCCATCCCAGATTGCTTTCCACTCAGCTTTTCTTTTTTATTTTACAGAGATCCCTTGCCCTGCCCAAGCACACCTGAAGGCTTCTTCTGCTTTGCAGGCCTCCCTTTTCCCCCGAACAGCAGATAATTGCTTATAGCTTACCATATGCACAAAGAAATGTGATGCATAAGTGGTGGTAAATGATGTATTGTAAAATGCATGCTTGGAATCACATGCTTAATAAGCCTTTAGTGGCCTTCCAAAAAGAAATTTTCCCTGATAGTAGACACAGAGACCCATTCATTACATTTGAAAGCAGACTGCATGAATTGTATCTTTATTTTGACCTTCACTTTCCAACTGCCACGCCCAGTGTGGGAGACAGGTCAAGAAAGAAAAAGGTGCACGCAGAATCTCATCCTGCAGCATGTGGACAGGAATGAACCAGAACACACTAAGCTGACAAAGGACCCTGCTCACTGGCCTCATAGTACAACTCAGTGTCATCAGAGTCAAGCTGAGTTTCAGCAGAGAATGCATGATTTACAGCAACAGCAAGTGGCAAAGCACACTAAGGTGACAGCAGTGATGGAGCAAATGAAGGTACTGCACTCCCTGCTGCAGCTGCAGAGGGAGTCCCAAAACAGAAGCCACTACGTGCTGCCCGGAGTCCCCTGAAGAGAGGTCGTCCACCCCACATCATCGCAGTCCCCGAATGCAGGGAGGGAGGGCAAGAATAGCCTGCTGCTCCCACCCCAAGGGCAGCTGCAAAAGGCTATGCAAGCACCCTTGAAAATGCTTTTTTTCCTTTGCACTTAAACCTTAACTGCCCACAAAACATAATAATTTCTTTGAGCTTGTCGTGATTTTTTAGTATGCAGGAGTGGTAGGGAACACAAATCATAGTGGGGAACCAGGCAGGTTGGAGGAGAGCTGAAGGCACAGCTGCCCACCACTATGCCCACGTCTGCAGCAGATACACAGCAAAGGGAACGTAGGGAGATTAGGGGAGGGTTGAAAGCACAGCTGCTCGCCACTACACCCAAGTCCACAGCAGACACATGGCTGACAGAACTGGGCGGTTTGGTGGAAGCCTGAAGGCACAGCTGCCCACCACATGCATTCTACTTACTGCAACTTAACCCCCTCCCACCATTCATTAATTAAGACATGGTATGATTTATTGGCATTATGACAGAGAAATACATCAGGAGCATGTGCATTACAGACCATTCAAGAAGCTATGTTTTAAAGGGTCCCTTATTACCGCTGCCTCAGAGTGGTTATTCGTGAATGGTTGTGTAGGTGGCTGCGAGTAGGCCCTACCTATGTCCTCAGCTTTGGAATTCCACATGGACAGGAAAGTCTCCCCTCTGGATTCACAACTGTTATGCAAAATGGCGCACACTGTAATCACAGTTGGGACATTAGTTTCAGAAAGGTCCAAATGGGACAATAAGCATCAGAACATCACTTTTCGAATCGTGCGCCACCCGTGGAGGTGGGACCTTCCAAAATGACCCCCCCAGTTTTCGAAAGCCCTCCTTCCGATCACCAGATAGGAAGAAGGGCTTTCGAAAACTGGGGGGGCGGTCCTTTCGGAAGGTCCTGTCTCAACAGGCGGTGCGCGATTCGAAAAGCCCCACTTTCAAATCGCTGTGGCCACAATTATGCTAATGAGGCACTGCATATTCTTTGCAGCGCCTCATTAGCATCTTTCGAACCTGCTCATTAACATGCCCCTTTCGAAAGGAAGGGGCATGTGTAGACCCAGCCTCAGTTGTTTATTTACCATAGATCTCGCCAGTACAATCTGCAGATCTGAAAGGTAGGAGCTATAGAATTCACGATACTGGAAGTCTAACACAGACGTCTAGAATGCTCAAATGCCTAGTAAGTCAAAAGGTCTGCCTGTCCATCCTCCAATGTGTAAGAGCCAGAATACAAAGGTTACCCGGGCTGTTTTCTGCAACACTAACATAATTTGTTTTCCCCAAAGAAGACTGTCTCTAATTGGTGCCAAGGAATGGAGGATATCCAGGATTTTATTCTGGGTGTCTTAGATTTCCCCTAGGAGAAAGAGGTGTCTCCCCACTCCTCCCTTCCCCTTCCCCTTGACTCTGAGCAGCAATTCTTGGAAATACCAGAAGTCATCCATTAGGAAAGGGGACATGGCAGTCACTGATTCATCTGCAGAAAAAGAAAATAATTTCACTGGTTCTGGGAGCACTACTGCAGCCAGGTTAAGGGTTTCTCCTTCACCACCTAATTCAACTGCCTGATAGAAAGGGCCCACAATGGAGAGGAAGGCAAAAGCTCCTGGTACCTTCTGCCTTAAGGGTATACTTCCCCCATCTGCCAATTAAGCCCCACCATGGAGTCCATTTGTGTTATACTGCCACAGCCACATTCAGACTCAGTAGCAGGACACTCATGATTTCAGAGCGATATACCAAGCAGCGAGGTTCCCCCACCTTGGAGCATAGTCAAGTGCCCACATGTGGGCACGGGATGGGGGAACAGAGAAACACACCTCCAATGCTTCTACAATAATAAAAACTATGGTAAAGCTACAATAAAACTGGTAAAACTAATATAAAAATATAAAATCCTAAAAGCTAATTACAATTTTATGTTCGAAGATGGGTCAGAGATGAGGATGCTACAAATTCTGACCCAGATCATGTGGCAGTTAGTCCACCCACCCACTATCTCTTCAGACGGAAGCATGAACCAAGGCAGGGCATATGCATGGACCAATGCAGGGGTGAGTGAAGTGGGGGTGGGGTGAACTACCCTAGAAACATTACAAAGTATTTCAGAATACACTGACTATAAATATTAGAACACATGAAAATAATACATGTAACCTGCTACATGAAAACCTAACAAATATAGTTATTTTAAATGTACTGTGCCAACTTTTCATTATAAAAATCCAGATTAATAATAAAAGATAAAAAGGCAATTTATGAGTTCTTTAGTCAAATGCCAATTTAATTTTACAATTTTTTTTCAATTGCTGGTAAATACATACTACTAAAGACAAGTTAAACAACAAAGGAAGAGACCAGAGGTCATGAATTCTTGACAGATGCATTAACCTACTATTCTTCATAAAACAATATGCATTTTAAGCGATCTTTACAATGGGAAACACTTCTGAAATGATAATATTGCAATATTTTAAGAACTGGAGAACAGGAAAACCAAGAAATACAAACACACTTACCAGCCCTCTCAAATCAATAAGTTCCTGCCTCATTTGGGATACAAGAGCCTCTTTCACCATCAAAGCACGGTGTAGCCGCTCATTGAATTCTATAAGCTCCCCATGCATTTCTGCCACCTGAAAGTCATATAACCAACATGTTAGGAGAGAACAAATCTCTTGAGATGAACACATTACTCTCTGTATTGGAATGCTCAAGAAACAATTTAACATCCATGTATACATTTCCTGTAAAATCAGAAATATGTATTTCCTGATTAACATACAGAAGCACTGTTAATGCAGTGATTAAGACAGTAGTAATAATGGCACTAACAGATAAAATTTTTTACAACAAACACTAATCTTGTCCTGACGCATACCAGCTTACTTTGTAGTTGTAATGCAGATATTGGCATCTACTGACAACATAACACTTTGGTTCAAACTTTGTATCATGTATCTGAGATAGGCGAATGATAAATGACCAACAGTGTCACTTGTCATCCACAATACGCTTGTCAGTTTAACAGTTTGGATGAGTGTAAAGCACTCATAAAAGTAATAGATTAATAGAATTAATTTAAATTAGAAACAGGAGAGACAAGCAATTCATATACATCTGTGCAACAGAAATGCACCGTGAAATGCTCCTACTATCCCACTCAAGCAGAAACTGCCTTATTGCCCCAAATTTTTTTTGTGAAAACAATTTGGGCTAAAATGAAAGGGTATTACACAGTCTCAGAAACCAAAGGACAAAATAACCCAAAAAAAGGCAGTTACCGTTAGCTGGTATTCTTTGAGATGTATTGCTCATGTTCATTCCATTGTACATGAGCTCACCGCATGTCTAAATGCCAGAAGGTTTTCCTTCAGTGGCATGAGTAGAGGACTGGTTCTGGCAGCTGCTGAAGTGACACCTGTATGATATATTATAAGGAGCACCACTGGCTCCCCATACTCTCAGTTTTCTCTTGCCAGAAACTCTAACGCTGGAGAAGGAGAGCAGTCATGGAATGGACATTAACAACACATTTCGAAGAACACCAGTCTCGAAAAAAGGTAACTGTCTTTTTTTCTTCAAGGGCTTGTTGATGTCTAGCCAATGTAGGTGACACCCATGTAGTGCTGCCGGAAGTGAGTAGGAGTTTGTGGACATGTTGACTGCTGTACAGCTCTACCAAATCCAGCATCATCTCTGGTTCACTGAACAATGAAACATTATGGCTGCGTCTACACGTGCACGCTACTTCGAAGTAGCGGCAGTAACTTCGAAATAGCGCCCGTCACGTCTACACGTGTTGGGCGCTATTTCGAAGTTGAAATCGACGTTAGGCGGCGAGACGTCGAAGTCGCTAACCCCATGAGCGGATGGGAATAGCGCCCTACTTCGACGTTCAACATCGAAGTAGGGACGTGTAGACGATCCGCGTCCCGCAACATCGAAATAGCGGGGTCCTCCATGGCGGCCATCAGCTGGGGGGTTGAGAGATACTCTCTCTCCAGCCCTTGCGGGGCTCTGTGGTCACCGTGGGCAGCAGCCCTTAGCCCAGGGCTTCTGGCTGCTGCTGCTGCAGCTGGGGGTCCGTGCTGCATATACAGGGTCTGCAACTAGTTGTTGGCTCTGTGTATCTTGCACTGTTTAATGAAAGTGTGTCTGGGAGGGGCCCTTTAAGGGAGCGACTTGCTGTTGAGTCCGCCCCGTGACCCTGTCTGCAGCTGTGCCTGGCTCCCTTATTTCGATGTGTGCTACTTTGGCGTGTAGACGTTCCCTCGCTGTGCCTATTTCGATGTTGGGCTGAGCAACGTCGAAGTTGAACATCGACGTTGCCAGCCCTGGAGGACGTGTAGACGTTATTCATCGAAATAGCCTATTTCGATGTCGCAACATCGAAATAAGCTATTTCGAAGTTGGGTGCACGTGTAGACGTAGCCTATGTCATGAATGTGTGCTCAGAAGACCATGTGATGGCCCTGCAGATGTCCTAGATGGGGACATGCACTAAAAAGGCAGCCAAAGAAGTTTGTGTTCTGGTTGATTTGTTTTTTAATAGAGGAGTATATAGCTCAAGCTAACTCATAACAGATCAGGATACAGTAGGTGATTCAGTTCAAGATATTTTCTGAGGACAACACTAGCCCTTTCTTCTTGTTCACTGTTGTAATGAAGAATTAAGTCAACTTGCAGAAGGATTCAGTGCACTACTAGCTAGAACGTTAGGGTGCATGAGGCAACCAAGTTGTGCAGCCACCTCTTCTTTGTCAACTAAGTCGCCCAGGGAGAGGGATTCCAGCTTTCCAAGAGGACTTGCTGTACCTGACTAGAACAGGTCCTTTCCTCTGGGTTCAACCACACACCAATCAAGATGAAGGAAGGTAGGTTTGGGAGCAGGAATGTGTACAAATTTACTTACTTACTTCATTAGGCCACATTGTTCTGCAGACTGGGGTGAGTTTATGGACTTCCAAGTTTACTGACTGTGACCACTGAGATACTTTGCCCTGTGGATTGGGGCAGGCTTACTGATTCTGGTCATTGGGGCCGCACTGCCCTGTGAAGTGGGGCTAGATTACTGACTTCGAACAGCAAGCCACAGAACCACATGCCTGTGGGTGGCCCTATAGACATGGTTTGGGAAGGACTGTCATTTTTTGTGACTTTATCTAAAATACCGTGAATCAACTCAAAACATTTCAGAATACTTTCTACATATTTTTGATTTATTGTATTACAAGAAAATCACCTAAAAAGAAAATCACTTTACTGAGATTAAACTTTACCACTCAATAGTAATTTTCTTCCAAACTGAACTTTTCAGTTGCAGGCAACTTCTTCTTTGGCTATCCCTCAATGCAATGATAATTTCTCCCAAGGGGATTCACAGTCCAATTCTTGGCCTGCAGATTTTACAACAGACCTAACAGGTGTAATCTTGGAGAACAGAGTTGTTGGCTGGGGTGCTGTGCTGCTTCTTTTCCCCGTTGTCAATTCTCTGTCTCATGTGCCTGTCTTTTCACCTCTGAAGCAAGTATTCCCAGTTTGTTGGGTTGATGGTTCCTTTCTATGGCGTAGTTCCAGTATGTGTTTTAAAACTCTTCCACTCGGCCTCTGTGAGCCCTTCTTCCCTGACTCAGAGAAGTCCATGCTTTGGGAGGCAAGCGTTAGGCATGCGTACATACATAGTGACCAGCCTGTGTCATTTTATTTCATGACCTATACTTCTATAATTCTGATATTGGCTGCAAAGAGAATGCTCATGTTAGTGTGTCACTCTTCCAAGCTAATCCTCAGAATCCTCCTGAAGAGCACTGCTAGAACCACTCCAGCCGCTTGATGCCATTTTGGAGATTCCTATCACTGAGGACTCATTTGGGTAGTTTTCTAAAAGATGTACTGGCACAGCAAATCCTGTATTCAATTTCTGTGTCAGGGTTGGCTTTCTGGGAGAGACGGTTGTCAAAACATAGAAAATGGTCCACATTTTCCAGAGGTTCTCTGCTAATGGTGGACTGTCGGGAGTAATTTGTGAGGCTCAGGGCTGGGAAAGTACTTTGATTTCCCCAATGTTAAGAGAAGAATGCAAATTTTGAAAGACACATGCAAAAATACTTGCTTTGCCATTCAGCCTTTGTGTGTGCAAGTATGACATTGTCATCTGCAAACCGCAAGTCACAGAGGCTAATTTCTGCAACCTTACTTTTAGCTTGGAAATACTGCAGCTTGAGGAGTTAGCTGTTTGTACAGTACTCAATCCTGACTGCATCAGGATTGCAGTTATGAACAAGAATCAGAATCACAGCAAGGCAAATGGAGAAAAGTGTTGGGGCAGTCATCTAGCCTTGCTTGATACTGGTGTGAATGATAAATGGTTTAGCCTCTGAGCCACTGCACAAAATGGTGGTAGTCATTCTATCAAGGAGTAGTCTGAAATCCTCAGCTGAGGTGCCCTCTGGGCCTGGTACCTTGTGATTTTTTTTGTCTGAGTGATCACACACTGGATTTCCTCAAATATGTCCACTACAATTTTTATGCACATGAATCTTTGTCCAGATAGCTGGAAGGAAGAGGTATTTATGTTCAATCCAGTTCTGCAGAGGCCCTCTTTACCAAGACTGCACTGGCAGCACCAACATGGCAAAACATGGCACCCCAAACATGGCAAAACAACTGTGTTTTTTTTTGATCCGCTGTGGTCATTATACAAGTTTCCATTCTGCTTGAGAGGCTAGGAGTGAATTTTTCCCACACTGCCAATTGGCCAAAGTGGAATGGTTTATTTTCACCTCTCCACAGGGGCTGGTGGCAAGCTGTATTACAATTTGGCTATGCCTAAACTAGCCCCCCCCACCTCGAAAGGGGGATCCTAATGAGACACTTCAGGATATGCTAATGAGGCACTGCAATGAGTATGCAGCACCTCATTAGCATAATGGCAGCCACAACACTTCAAAAGTGCCGCTTTCGATCGTGCGTGGCTTGTCTACATGGAGTCCTTTTCGAAAGGACCCTGCACACTTTGAAATCCTCTTATTCCTATTTGATTATAGCAATAAGGGGATTTCAAAATATGAAGGGTCCTTTTGAAAAGGACCCCATGTAGACGAGCCATGTGCAATTGAAAGTAGCACTTTCGAAGTGCCGTGGCTGCCATTATGCTAATGAGGCACTGCATATTCATTGACGCTCCTCACTAGTGTATCCGGAAGCATCTCTTTAGCACCCCCCTTTCGAAGGGAGTGGGGGCTAGTGTAGGCATAGCCTTTAGTACTTAAAACTTAGATAAAAGAGACAGGAAAAGGACACGAAAGACAGCATTTCTAAAGATCTCTGAGGTGACCTCGCTATATAAATGTTGCTGGACACTCTCAGATATTATAAGTGAATAAAATTGTAACCTAATTAAACTACGCCCTTGGTGTCCTACACCCTTTCTCCTCTAGCTTGGAGGGAGTTGAGCTAAGGCCAATTCTTAATTTATGGTTTCACCAATGTGTGAACAATTTGGGTCACAAAGCTTAAAATAAACAATTGCTTTCTTAGTTGTAGTACTATGGATAGAACTTTAAAATTACCAGAAAATGCAAAAGTGAAGGTTCATTATGCAACATGCGCAGAATCTTCTAGCATTGCTCTTGTGGTAAATCAGAAGTTCAACATAGTACTGTTATGCTTAAATTAAATATTATAAACCCTCTTACAAAATACGCCAACTCATTATAGACTTGAGTTGACACTTTAATTTTAAACTTTCTGACCTTTTAAGCTAGGAAACCATAACAATACATTAATATAGTTTGTGCACCTCTTTGTACTTTAGCTGTTTACTTCTGTGCAATTTTAATTTACTCCCTTTGTTTCTGTACTGATCATGCTGTTCTGTTCTACTTAATCCCATTAGAGGGGCTCGCTCCTCAGCCTCAGTTCACTTAATAATTGGAGACTTCCTCATTAATTATTCTATTCTTGCTTCTTTTGACAAGATCAAAACCTTAAGGCTTCCAATGCTAACAACTACATCATTATGTATTCATACCCCAACTGTTCATCAGGCGTGATGAAGGCTATCAACTTCAAACACTTGGTAGTAAATTAGTATGTTTATTTTAGTCAAAATAAAATATTTGTAAAAACACAATTTCTGTGTCTTAACAAAAGCCAGGTCTACACTACAGACTGATATTGAACTTTGTAACTCAAGAGTGTGAAAATTTGCCCCTATATAAAGCAAATTAACACCTTATGTAGAAGTGCTATATCAAGAGGCAAACCAAAGCAGCACTTCAAGTGTAGACCAGTCCTGAATGAGGGAAGTTGATGGAGCAGGGGTGGTCCCCTGCTAATGGCCACTCACCTGCCACCGGCTCCACTTCCGGTCTGGATGGTGCCCTGCCACTGTCCCCAGCTGGTCTACCTACCAGGCTGCCCAAGCCCCCACCTCACAGCCCTGCTGCGGGTTGCCCTGGCCTCTTGCCCCCCCCACCCTGCCATGGCAGCCCCAGCTCACAGACCTTCCCTGTCCTCAGCTGCCCTGGCTCCCAGACCTGTCACAGCCCCCACTCACACTGCAGCCAGGGCCACTGTGGCAGTGCTGGGAGCCAGGACTACTGCAGCAGCTTCAGCTGGATTTGGACATGGGCCACCACTCGCTGGCTACAGCCAGTTAGCCATTCCCCGGCACTGGTGGCCACTCTCCAGCCACTGCCTGTCAGCTACCCTCCTGCCACAGCTGGGCCACAACTCCGCAGTACTGGTGGCAACTACCCCACTGCTGCTGGGCCACTCAAAAGCTGCTGCTCTTTAGCCAACGCCAGGCCGCCATTCCGCATCCCCAGCTCCCTTACTCCCAGACCATCATTCACAACTGGCCCTTGGTTCCAGCCTGATTCCCAGCTAGCCCCTGCTCTGGACTGCCAGGCTCTCTATCATCCATGTGTAGCCAGACCAGAATGCACCATATTTCAGAGGTGCAATCTGTATAGACATCATTAACAAAAGTGGTAAGATCTACCACTTTAAATAATGAATTAATATGATTAATTCTGTACATTCCATTTCCTATCATAGGTCTGCTACTAAGTCCATGTCAGGCTAGTTGGTTCAACATCCACCCCGTCACAGGTACCTAAGGGACAGTTTCATTTTGGGTGCTTCCCGGTGTTTCTGTTTACAGGGGAAACTTCAGAACAGTCAGTGAGCTTTTGCTTCTCTTTTCACTATCCACTTTTTTCTCTTAATTTCTCTGGCTCCTGAGAAGACAGAACACTTCTTTGGAATAGCAATAAATGATCCACAATAATCCAATTACTTAGAAAAATACTTTTTTTCTCCAGAAGGCATAAGAAAGAAAAAGGAGAAAGAAAATCTGATGGTAGTATCAATACATAATGATCCTCCAAACACTTCTCAGACGTACAAGCTTTCAAAGTCTGTTTTTTTAAAAGCTGCTTTAACTCCATGCATTTTTAAAGAACGAGTAAGACATTAATAAGCAACTACAATTATACAATCTGATCAACAGAGATCTTAAAGCCATATTAATATTTCAAATATGCAGCATCTCAACACGTGTTTGTTTATAATTGCACATATTACATTTCTGTTAAAATCACGGGACTTTCACATTAATCACACTTTCCTATTAATACATTAATCAATGAACCACCTGGAATTACCTGCGGAAATCATAGAACTGATCTGATCTGATCCTATAGGATAGCTTTCTAAAACATTTAATAATGTAATTTTCTGCAATATTTTAGAAAATGACACTTTTGCAAAATTTCACTTGATTAATCCAGAAAGAGTTTGAATTTTAATTTTACCCAGCAAAAAGAAAAGAAAAATCCTACCCTGATAACCGAGACATGAATATAATAGTAAATCTCCCCACCAGCTATAGAACATGAAACAAGCACAGAAAAAGAGAATAGGCAGAGTAAAGACAAGGGAATGGTGAAAAAGGCCCACAATTAATATTAGTGCTTAAAAGGAAACGATACGCGATAATAAAAAATGTACAAATTCCTCCCCTAAAAGCCAGAGAGATCATTTTGATAGCAGCTTGACTCCACAAATGAAGTGAGAATTGTGATGGTGTCCCTAAAGCTATCCAGTACACAATATTTCCAGTGCTGATATTTTTGCTTTTAATGCTCTCTCTCTCTCTCTCTCTCTCTCTCTCTCACACACACACACACACACACCCTCTCTTTCTCAACAGACTTCTCTTATAGGGAGATTGATGATATGCATTAAGGGAATAGGGCAACACTCAGCTTCTGTACAGTTTGAAAATCCAACCATCATAACAAGAACACTTTGGTATGATTTAAGCTAAGGCATGAACTAGAATTATGGTTATAGCACTCCTTGATTTTACACAATGAGAAAATAATCTGGAAAGGCTTTATGGAACTGGGGACCATTATACCAATTCTCTAGAAGCTGTCAAAAAGACTAAGAAAAAGGAGATGCTGGGAAAGGTCCAATTTACCTGTCATTTAGGGGTCAATTATGTGAAATGCTCAGCATTTAGGCAGAATCCAGCAAAGTAATTAAAGATACGCTTATAAGCATATTAATAGTCCCACTGATCTCAAGACAAAGGAAGCAGTTTTGTAGCTTGAACAGAAAAACAGTAACAACAATTTAAAAATTGGAAGCCTGGTGGTTTTAAAGCCACCAAGGAGGAAGCAAACGTCTAGACTGCTGAGTAAAAAGAAGTTACGGACTGTCTCCCTTCATAAATCATTCCTCTTTCATCTGGTGGTCAGTACTAATCAAATCAGATTTAATTACTAATTTAATTAAGATAAGAAAATTATTGGCAGCACACATATCTTGATAACTTGAAATTAAACACCACTTATGGCTTGTCTATACTGAATAGAAGATCGACCTGGTAGTTGGAATTGGATTTGGACCTGGTAGTTAGAATTGGACGTATGTAACCTCCAGGAGAAAAAAGCCAGCTCGGGTCAGGGTTGATCTTCCGGAGTTCAATTTTGCACGTCCGGTGAAGATGTGGCAAACCTGATCTCCCTGGGGTCTGCAGTTGACCCCTGTACTCCACACGATAAGGTCAACATGACAGTATATAGGCTAGGTCTTCACTAAGGAAATAAGTCAGTTCTGATACATTGTTTCTAGCTACATAAATGCCGTAGTTAGAATTGCATATCTGAAAGCAACTTAGGCTATGTCTACGCTACAAGATAATATCGATTTTAAGTAATTTAGCCTGATTTTACCAAGTGCCTGTCTTCACTGTAAATCCCATTAGCTCAATTTATGGTGCACTAAAATCGACATAATAATGATATAATATCGTAGTAACCTGACGGGTGTAGCGTTCAGCTTGAATTTAAAATTCTGAATGAAGGGTAGTGAGGAAGCGCCATGTCTTTCAATCCAATTCACTAGCCTCCAGAGATGTCCCATATGTGCCCCATAATGCCCCATGGTTCTCTGCTCTGGCCTCTTCCATCTCTAATGCTCTCAGGTGCAGAGGAACAGAAAGATTTTAGGCAACAGAAATTTTTTTTCATTTCGGCACCTGGAAGGCCGTGGCCGTAGGGTCATGAGAGGCTGAAAATTCTCCTCTTTTAGTTTGTTATTAGTGTGGCTGTGGGGTCTGTGGTTTTGTGTACACCTCTGCTAGCTACCTTTTTTTTCTGTGCTGCCTAGAGCCAACCGCTGCCGCCCCATCTCTCCACACTCCCCACACCATGTGGCATCTAGGCTGCTTATATGACAGGAAAAGAAACTTCTTTTCAGACGTTTACTTGTTGCCCTGCTCCCCACATACACTCCCTTGCCTCTCCAAGAGGCGCCACATGGTCTGGAACTTTCCCTCGCCCACATTACATGGCAAGTGCTCTGTGGGTGGGGGGGTCATGCTTGGACAAGAAACTTCTTTTCAGCTGCTTACATTTTGTCCTGACCCCCACATGCCCTCCCCCCAGGAGGTGCCACACAGTCTGAAACTTTCCAGTGCCCAGCCGCACCACATGGCTTGAACATGAACCAAGAAAAAGATGTGCTGTGCAAGGTGCCAAGGCAGCTTGCATGCGATGAGGGTCCTGTAGCTAGCCAGGGGACGTCTCCCTGGTCAGTCACAATTTTTGGGCAACATAAGAAAATACTCTGTCACTTCTCATAATTCTCATAGGGGCTTTATTCAAAGCCGAAGGGGCTGGGTACAGTCAGGGATCTTTTAGCCGCTCAGGGGAAGTCTCCCTCAGTGGTCACAATTTTTGGATACTGGCTGTAGTTAGGGGTCTTTTAGCTACCCAGGAGGGAAGTCTCCCTCGGTGGTCACAATTTTCGGGTGCTGACTGCAGCGAAGGATGTTTTAGCCACCCCAAGCTGCAACTGTTTCAGTGAAGGCAATGTAGTAGCTATATAATTACCACAAGTCCCAAAGTAAGGCTTGCAGCAAGGAATATTCTTGTTGTTAGAGTCTGCTTTGGCAGATCCAAACCTGGCTGTAGTCTGGGGTCTTTTAGGTGCCCAGGAGAAGTTTCACGTGGAAGTCATGATTTTCAGGGCTGGCTATAGTCAGGGGGTCATTTAGCCACCCTGAGCTGTAACTGTTTCAATGATTCATTGCAGTTTTAGTGTAGCACCCATGTCTACGTAAAGAAATGGGTCATCTTTGCCAGGAGTTCTAAATTCAGATGCAGTTGGTGGGTCCTGCCCTGGAATGTCAGCCCGCATCCTGGGCATGGATGTTGCATTGCTGGACCTCCTTCACCTGGACTTCCTCCATGTTGCACCGGGGGGTGGCTTCATTCCGCCAGCGTGGTGGCCATCTGGCATAAGCTTGGGCATTATGGTGCTTCACCTTGGGGCTTAGAGGAGATCCTCCTCGCCCCACAGGTCCAGGAGGGTCTGCACCTTTCACCCAGTCCAGGAGCGACCCACCTCTTGGTGCCCTGAGTTGGCTCTTGGGCCTTTGAGACAAAATTATTGACCTGAGGATCTTCTTTGCCAGGAGGTCTAAATCCAGATCCAAGCCTCCAAAGATCCAGTGCTTTTGCATCCTGTTTTGAAAACCTGTTGGCTGGGAAACCCAACATCTTTTTTCTAACTTTTCCTAAGTGCTTTATTACCCCCCTCGCTCCCCCTCCACTCAATTATAAAAAGCACATCTCTTATACAGGCAAGACAAACCCCGCCTGGAAAAAGGGACTTCTTTTAATACAGCAGGGGAATGAGGGAAATGAAATGTGGGAAGATGTCGTCAGATACCCACATCCACTTGCAGGACATTTTTTCCCCATGCTACACCAGTTATCATGGGTATGGCCAACTTTCCCCCAGTCCCACAAAGTTTGTTTCCAGCCACCAGTCCTGGCTCTCAGTGTTTTCTACTGTTATTTAGTTGTAATTTACCCATAAATGTCTGAAGAACCCAGGAAGCAGTGCAAGTGTTGGTAATGCTGCTAGACAATACTGACCTCCCATGGTCCAGCAACTTCTCTCATCCGGCATTGGTCAGGTCACGAGAATGCTGGATTAGAGAGGTTCACCCTGTATTTTACAAAATACACGTGACACACACAAGGTTTTTGTTTTTATCTCCAACAGATGCCTAAAAGCAACATGTACCTCATTTTCCTCAAACATGCGCTCTAAAGCATATCTTTGACAGTGACCTGAGACATGTTAGAATACATTTCAGATACAGGGCCACCTTGGAGGAAATGATTAGATGACTTGAGCCACAAATATCAACCCCTCGGTCCATCAACAAAGATGAAGATTTCCTCGATGGAAGGCAGCATTTAATAATGCAGGCACAGCAGGTCGAAGAACCAGTGAAGGCAGTACTCAACAAGAAAGACATTTGGAAGTATGTAACCTCCAGGAGAAGAAAGCCAACTCTGATATCCCTAATTCTGCTGGAGGTTAGCAACCGCTTTCAGGCTCTCTGCATGGGCAATTCAGCAGAGACTGCTGTGGCAGAGAACTCTCAGAAAGAACAAATGAAAAGATCATTCCATTACCAGGAAGACATAGATTGCATAGTCCCAGGGATGATGGTTCTACGACCACCATCCTTAAGAGAAGATGGGAGGTAATTGTGGATTTCCTCCTAAGAGGGACAGAGTCATCCACCTGCTGTCCAGACATGGAATCTCAGGAAGTTTGCTGCTTACCAAGAGCTAAAATCCAGAATGTGAATGAGAGTCTTCCGAAACTCATCAAACCTTCGGATTATCAACCATTCCTACTTCTCCATGTAGGAACTAATAATATGGCCAAGAAGGACATTAAGCAAATTACCGCAAATCATGTAGCAATGAGAAGGAAGATCAAGGAATATGGGGCACAAGTGATGTTCTCATATACCCCCTCTGTTGAAGGGGAAGGGGTCCAGATAAGGATCATCGAATTGTGGAAGTAAATGTGTGGTTGCACAAGAGGTGCCAGAGGGTGGGCTTTGGTTTCTTTGACCATAGGATCCTGTTTCAGGCTACAAGGATTGCTAGGAAGAGAAAGGATACACCTAATGAACGTGCATGTGAGTCTTCCAAAACTTTCTCCTTCATATTAGCTTCCCAGTGGATACTGCCCACCAGTTCTCTGAGGGAGTCAAAGTCTGCCCTTTTGAAATCCAAGGTCTGTAATTTATTCATCACTTTTTTCCTTTTGTCAGGATCCTCAAATCTACCATGTCATGATCACTGCAGCCCAGGTTGCCACCCACTTCTACTTCTACTAGTTCCTCCCTGTTTATGAGCAGCAGGTCAAGTTATGCATGGCCTCTGAAATTTCAGGAAGAGTGTCTTTGCAGGCAGGCTTGCAAACCTTTAAACTAGGGTGGTCAGGGAATAATGATATAAGCCCTGAGACAAGTAGGGAAGTGAGGTACTGTAGAGAAACACAAAAAGGAAAGAACAGTGAAGGAGAGCCCAAAATTCAAAAAGGCAAAGATAGGTCAATCAGCAAATATTCTAAGTTGTTTATACTCAAATGTAAGAAGGCTGGGAAACAAAGAATTAGAAGCCCTGGCACAGTCAGTGAAGCGTGAGGTGACTGGAATAACAGGGACTTGGTGTGATGACTCACATAAGTGCAGCACAGCCATGGAAGGGTTTAAACTGTTCAGAAAGGTCATGCAGTGGGGAAAAGGAGGAGTTACGCTATATGTGAGAGAGCAGTATGACTGCTCAGAGTTCCAGTATACAGAGGGAGAAAAGCCCATTGAGAGTATTTGGGTTAAGCTTAGAGGAGGAAGCAACAGAGGTGATGTTGTGGTTGATGTCTGCTATAGACCACCAGATCTGGTAGATGTGGTAGATGAGGCTTTCTTCAAACAACTAAGAGAAGCTTCCAGAACACAGGTCCTGGTTCTCTTGGGGGACTTTAGTCACCCTAACATCTGTTGGGACTCCAATACAGCAGCACACAGATAATCCAGGAAGTTTTTGTGGAATATTGGGGATAACTTCCTGGCACTAGTGTTGAAGGAACTGAGCAGGGGCCATGTGCAACTTGACCTGCTGTTTATAAACAGCTAGGAACAAGTAGGGGAAGTAGAAATGGGTAGCAACCAGGGCTGCAGTGATCATGACATGGTAGATTTCAGGATCCTCACAAAAGGGAAAAAGTTACGAGTAAAATACAGATCCTGGCTCTCAAAAGAGCAGACTTTGACTCCTTCAGAGAACTGATGGGCAATATCCCCTGGGAAGCTAATATGCAGGAGACAGGTGTTCAGGATAACTGGCAGTATTTTAAAGAAACCTTATTGAAGGCACAGGAACAAACCATCCTGATGTTCAGTAAGTAAAGCAAATATGGTAGGCAACCAGCTTGACTTACCAGGGACATACTTGGCAAGCATAAACTCAAAAAGGATGTGTGCAAGCATAAACTCAAAAAGGATGTGTGCAAGAAGAGGAAACTTGGATGGATGACTAAAGAGGAGCATAAATATAATGCTTGAGAATGCAGGGGAGTAATCAGGAAGGCAAAAGCACAATTTGAACTGCAGCTAGCAAGGAATGTGAAGGGTAACAACAAAGGTTTCTGCAGGCATGTTAACAATAAAAGGGTGATCAGAGAGGGTGTGGGACCCTTACCGGATGAGGGAGGCAACCTTCTGGCAGATGATGTGGGAAAAAGATGAAATATCCAATTTTTTTTTTTTGGTCACTGTCTTCACAGTCAAGGTCAGCTCCCAGACTACTGAACTAGGCAATGCAGAATGGTAAGGAGTGGGGAGCCCTCAGTGGGGAAAGAACAGGTTAAGAGCTTTTTAAAAAGTTAGACATACACAAATCCATAGGTCCAGATTTAATGCATCCAAGGGTACAAAGGGAATTAGCAAAAGTCATTCCAGAGCCTTTGGTCATTATCTTTGAGAACTCATTGCAATTCGGAGGGATCCCGGATGATTGGAAAAAGACAAATATTAAAAGGAAAAAGAAAAAAAGAAGAACAATCCAGAGAACTATAGACCAGTCAGCCTCACCAGAGTGCCCAGAAAAATCATGGAAGGGATACTCAAAGAGTCCATTGTGAAGCAGTTGGAAGAGGAATCAGAATCAGGAATAGTCAACATGGATTGTTCAATGGCAAGTGATGCCTGACCAATCTGATTAGCTTCTATGATGAGGTAAATGGCTCTGTACATATGGGGAAAGTGGTGGACATGATATAATCTGACTTTAGAAAAAGCTTTTGATACAGTCTCTCACTATGATCTTGCCTACAAGTTATGGAAGTATGGATTGGATAAATGGACTGTAAGGTGGACAGAAAGCTGGCTAGATGATCAGGCCCAATATGTAGTGATCTCCATGTCTGGTTGGCAGCTAGTTTCAAGTGGAATGCCGCAAGGATCAGTTCTTGGGCCAGTATTGTTCAACATCTTTATCAGTGACCTGAATGAGGGAATGGACTGCAGCCTCAGCAAATTTGCGAATGACACTAAGCTAGCGGTACAGGTTGATATGTTGGAGAGTAGGGGTAGGGTCCAGAATGACCTAGACAAATTGGAGGATTGGGTAAAAAGAAATCTGATGAGGTTCAACAAGGACATGTGCAGAAGTCTGCACTTGGGACAGAAGAATCCCAAGCATTGTTACAGGCTGGGGACCAACTGGCTAAGTAGCAGTAAAGCAGAAAAGGATATGGAGATTACATTGGATGAGAAGCTGCATATGAGTCAACAGTGTGCCCTTGCAGCCAAGAAGGCTAATGGCATATTGGAGAGCATTAGGAGGAGCATCTCCAGCAGATATAGAGAAGTTATTATTCCCCTCTGTTTGGCACTGGTGAGGCCACATCTGGAGAATTGTGCCCGGTTCTGGGCCCCCCAGCATAGAAAGGATGTGGATGCACTGGAGAGGGTCCAGTGGAGGGCATGTCAGCCAATGACCGGGTAATGAGTGGTCTGTCAGCCTATTTTACACCCGAGTCTTCAACTGCTAGGACAGACTGTCCCTTCGCAGTGGGCAGCCAGTGTGGCTGACGGGTGCCCCCGAGATTGGTGCAGAGAGCTTATTCCACCTGAGACTTTGACTGCTAGGATAGACTGTCCCTTCACAGTGGGCTGCCCCAAGAGTCTGCTCCGTGGAGGCAGCACGACTCAGCGCCCAGCTTTTACTGCACCTTACCACTGACCAGGCTGAATACAGCCAAACTGGCTAAGGTTCTTTGTTTGTTTTTGGCCGAGTTACAGCAACTAGAAGGAGTCAGGCTGAAGCTTAAACATGGTTACTATTTATTACAAAGCAGTAATGAAAATGTTAATGGTTACAGAATTATATAAAGTCTTAATGGTTACAGTTGCAGGAAAAGTTAGATAAAATCATAACGGTTACACTGTTATTGCTCTATTTGCTTAGCTACTATAGTAGGATGATACAAATGACATGTCAATTAGAGAAAGTTACCCATTTGAGGACCAGATGCCTCAGACTAAAGAGCTCTTACTATTAAATGTGCACAAAAGTACCCTGCAGGTATAATTCTCACCCCTGCGTCCTTTGACTCCTGGAGTAGCCAACGTCATTCACTGAATCCCTTGGGAAGAACTGTATGAGGAAGGGGGTCCCCCGGGTCCTCGGGAGACAATAACCTTACCCGACCGGCAGGTACAGGAAATTGGAGCTCAGTTAGAGTAGGCTGCCGGGCCCCTCTTTATACCCTTTGGGGCACGTAGGTTCTTCCTTATCTCAAGGTACCAATTGTACTGGTTTGTCTTTGTGACGCCAGCACTTACGAGGCAGTTACACTTGTAAGACAGAGATAACTAGATTTATAGAAACGGGGCAAACTTTCACACGGGCAGTAAAATTCCCCTCCTGGGACAAAAGTGTGGGCGGATCAATTATCAATACCAGCGAAGGGCAGCTTGAAGCCCCGAGACCGTCAGCTAGACCGTAGCCCTCTTATCTGTATTCTTCAGTCCAGGGTCATGCTGACGTAGCACATCTGTGTTTGTGAGGCACCAGCAGACAGTGTGCTCTCAAAACATTCCAAGACTGTGCTGTTTCTTTGTGCTGTCTGCTCTGAGGCACCTAAGAGGGCCAGGCAAGATGGAGTAGAGCAGGGGGATTCTGTCTCGCTACAGGACAACCAAAATGATTATGGGTCTGGAGCACATGACCTACAAGGAGAGGCTGAGGGATTTGGGCTTAGTTAGTTTCCAGAAGAGAAGAGTGAGGGGCGATTTGATACCAGCCTTCAATTTCCTGAAGGGGAGCTCTAAAGATGACGGAGGAAAGCTGTTCTCAGGAGTGACAAATGGCAGAACAAGGAGCAATGGTCTCAAGTTACAGAGCAGGAGGTGTAAGTTTGATATTAGGAAAAACTATTCTACACAGAGAGTAGTGAAGCACTGGAATGCATTACCTAGAGAAGTGGTGGAATCACCATCACTAGAGTATTTTAATTCCCAGCATGACAAAGTCTTTTATGGGGTGATTTAGTTAGGAATGATCATGCTTTGGGCATAGGGCTGGACTCGATGACCTTCTGATGTCCCTTCCAACCCTAGGATTCTGTGATTCTATGACCTGACCTATTGGTGTAATTTACATAAAAGAATACAAGGTTATTGTTCAGGTTTTGCATTACAGTGCAAAAAGTTTGATTAAAATTAAATATATGTACTTATTTTTGGCATACGTTGGAAGAGGGATTTCAAAACATAAATA
The DNA here is from genome assembly GCF_033958435.1 of Carettochelys insculpta. Classification (NCBI taxonomy): domain Eukaryota; kingdom Metazoa; phylum Chordata; order Testudines; family Carettochelyidae; genus Carettochelys; species Carettochelys insculpta. The sequence goes on from NC_134152.1 coordinate 18,158,438, forward strand.
TACAAAAGGGGCAATGGAAGAAGGTAATTTTTGTACTGGAACCTTAACTTGCATACTTCCTGATCTGTTATGATTTTAACTGTGTACATTAGCAGAGATAGCTGCATTCAATAACCATCACTCTTCTTCCAAAAAGGGTATGTGTGTGTATACAGTATATCTAAGATACTATCACTTCCTACAAGACATGCCTCAGGGGGTGTGTGTATATATCTATATCTATCTATATATATATATATAGATAGATATAGATATATACACACACACACACCCCTACTCCTTTCAATTAGAACACTGTACAAATTATGAAGAGTTGTGGATTTGCAGAGCTGCTGATGGCAAAATAGCAAATTACACAGTCTATAATAGTAGTAAAATGATAAAGGCAAAATAACTGTACTCCATTCAGAAAATAAGAGTCCTGTCTAAATACAAAGATCCAGGCAGCGGATTCTTAGACTGTCAAGAAGTTTGGGATAGGGGAAGAAACTCCACATGAGTTCCCATACATACTGTTGGCTGGGTAATAGGTAATGAATCCCCAAGAATCTAAAGGAAGCAACCTTCTGCTTCCACAAAAGCTCAGGCCTCCGTGAAGCTCATACCATGGGGCTCTCTCAATTCTGATCTTTTAGGGTATGTCTACAGAGCTGACTTATTCCAAAATAAGTTGTTCTGGAATACCTATTCTGAAATAGCTTATTTTAAAATAAAGCTGCAACACACAAAAATGCATTTCAAAATACAGGTTCTACACACATACAGGCTGTTTCAAAATAGAGCCATTGGGCTTATTTCGAAATAGGCTCTCTCTCGTCCCTGTCTTAACAGTCTTAATTAGATAAACAAGCTGTACACAGTCATCTTTTGATTCTCAGTGTAGCATTAAACTGAATTTTTTATACTGATGTATTTTTACTCGATCAATAAAATAAAGTAGTAGCAAAGACGACCTCATTTCTCTTGCACTGTACAACTTAATTTACCTGATTTTATGTTAGTAATTATCCTTCATGATGATATGCCAAAATGTTACATTAAATCTAATTCAAGTAACTGGGTATGTAATTACTGAATATGTCCCTGATGACTTCACTCTTTTCACCATCAAGAGCATCTCTTACATTTTGTCACTCGTTTGCTCAATGTAATTTTGCTGTATATGTAAAACTGTAAGATCTGCTAAATCAACAATTAACTAACCAGACTAAGAAATCATCTTATATTATGTCTCACAGGAATGCTCTTTTCACATGTGCTACTCCTCTATACCAGACAGAATTTTAAAGGCTGAGAAATATAAACAATAAGTTTTGGGGGAAAAAATCCAATTTCTTTTCGAAAGAAATAAAAGACAGTCCATCGTTTCAACCCTTGAGGTTCAAAAGATATGGTGGCAGATCAGACTCTGCAATGCCCCCTTGTGGCCCCATCCTGGCTCTATTCACTTTGAGTTCACATTTCTCCCACAGAAACACTTCCCCATGCAGCAGTCTCTCTTGGCTTTACCCAGAGAACTGCTGTTAAACTCACACAACAGTCCCAAGATCAGCGTAAACAACGAGGTCTTCTGCCACTCCAACTCTCAATTCTTTCCTGATCTTCCACAGAATGCTGGCTTACAAGGTTCTCTCTCCACCCTCCTGCCAACTCGGAGATTCCACTGTGCCAGTATCAGTCACCACGACAGGCTGCCCATTTTCAGCTCCTCCCCACAGCTGAGGTCCCTGATGCGTCATAGGTATTGTGGAATGTCCTTTCTCAGCTGGGCCTAAGAGTTGAGCATGCCATCTGATTGAGCCCTAGCCAATCAGGATCAGCTGGGAGGACAAGTAAAGTTAGCCCTACTTCTCTTAAAAAATCAGCCAACCTATGGCAGACACTCTTTGTGGTTTTATATATTTCAAAATGGGCTCATAAATTATAGCCAAGCTTTTAATGGAAAGATACTTAATGTTATGAATACAAAAAAATGTTCAGTCCCTCAGGAGCATTTCATTGAGTTCCAAAAGCCATAAAAGCCACACAGGTTTGACAACCTCTTCAGAGTTATTCTATTCCTTTCCAGTTCTAGACTCTTCTATAATATTTCCAGAAATCTGTGGGTTTAGTTAAGATGTCTATTACATACTAAAATCCAAAAACGTAGCAATGGAATGGGTTCTCCAGATTACAGAATGTTGCCTTGGAAAAACAGATAAACAATCGGGTGTTTTAAATCAGTGTCGCAGAGCAGCTTTTAAATAAGGCTGATCAGAAAGCTATTATGATTCTGGTTTGAAAAGTTATGAGTTGCTGAATATATGCAAGCCTTCAACCCCTAAAACAGTAGTTCTTCACTAGTGGCCCAATCAGCAAACTGCTAAGGCCCATGTGACATCCTAAAGGCCATATGAGTAGTATATACCTTGTGTGAATTCAGCCTACATTACATGGACAGCTGCATATGAGACCCTCGATGGCAAATAGGTTGAGAACTACCATTCTCAGCAGATTGCAACTATCTACAGGAATGGGGTATTCAAGTAACATGGAACACAGATTTTTCCACTGCTAGGATGTCGTTTTATTTATATAATATAGTTCATATATAGTTTGATTTTAACTTTAAGGATGCCTTGGGAAGAAATACTGAGCTAAGAAGGAATGCTCCCTTCTTCCCTTTTCAGATGTTGACTTCGCGGGAGATAATAGACATAGCATTAGACTCTTAATGTTACTGGTTGAGTACCAAGGACAGTAGCTGTAGACCTAATGCTCTGAATCATGATCTTAAAAGAGGAAGAGGAAATAAAACACTGTGGCCGTGTCTACACTTAGAGAAAACTTCAAAATAGCCATGCAAATGGCCATTTCGAAGAATACTAATGAGGTGCTGAAATGCATATTCAGTGCCTCATAAGCATGCAGCCGGTCGCGGCACTTTGAAATTGCTGCTTTTTGCTCCTGCACGGCTCGTCCAGATGGGGGTCCTTTTCGAAAGGACCCCGCCAACTTCAAAATCCCCTTATTCCTATCAGCATTCCTATCCATATGGCCTTTAAGATCAGCAGATAGGAATAAGGGGATTTCGAAGATGGCGGGATCCCCCATCTGGAGGAGCCGCATGGGAGCGAAAAGCAGCAATTTCGAAGGGCTGCGGATGGAGGCACGCTAATGAGGCGCTGAATATGCATTTCAGCACCTCATTAGTATTCTTCAAAATGGGCATTAGCATGGCTATTTTGAAGTTTTCTCTAAGTGTAGACGTAGCCTGTATTACTGAAATTAAAGAAAAGTAACATCTTCATGCAAATTAACTAGATGAGCTGAATACTACCCATAGGCCGTGTCTACTCTAGCCCCAAACTTCGAAATGGCCACACAAATGGCCATTTCGAAGTTTACTAATGAAGCGCTGAAATGCATATTCAGCGCTTCATTAGCGTGCGGGTGGCCGCAGCACTTTGAAATTGACGCGCCTTGCCGCCGTGCGGCTCATCCCAAAGAGGCTCCTTTTCGAAAGGAACCCACCTACTTCAAAGTCCCCTTATTCACATGAGCTCATGTATGGGAATAAGGGGACTTCGAAGTAGGTGGGGTCCTTTTGAAAAGGAACCCCGTCGGGACGAGCCCCGCGGCGGCGAGGCGCGTCAATTTCAAAGTGCCGCGGCCGCCCGCATGCTAATGAAGCACTGAATATGCATTTCAGCGCTTCATTAGTAAACTTCGAAATGGCCATTTGCGTGGTCATTTCGAAGTTTGGAGCTAGTGTAGACGTAGCCATAGAGCAGTAAGCACAGCCAGGAAAGAAAGGCTTATAGCAAACCATGCAACTGATAATTCTTAAATACATGCATTCTGCAAATTATTTAACAATAGGCTACATTTCCTGAATCCTGAGGAAACAATACAACATGGAATGGTTCTTTTATTACTTACCCACTAACCAAGGAAATGTGGATGAAATATGAATGTCTGCTATATAACAGAGTAACTTCATGATGAAATAGACTTAAGCCAGGTTAAAATTCATTTTCTTTTCCGAACTGATCAACACTCTACCTTCATGACGACTCAGGCTTTGAATAACTAGATGAGACATGTAGCTGGAAGGGTACACTTCTTAAGGATAAAAATTAATTACAATTTTCTTTACTGTATTGAGCCTTTACTGCAGTGCGATGATTCACATTATTCATTTGGGAGTGGCTGTCTTTAAACCCCACATTTAGGATGATGGCTATTCCAGCAAAGCCCATTTTTAAAAGTATGTATGTTAAAATTTTAAGTCTTTTAAATGATTACAACCACATTTGGTGCCAGTCTGGAGTTTTTTGTTTTTGCTTTTTTTAAACAAACAATCTGGATGGTTTGATTACAGGAACGTTATTTTTTAAGACACAGAGTTACAGATAAATTCTGTGAACGCAAATGAAAGATAAAAGATCAGTATTTCAGAAAGGAAGACATGATTTTTTTTTGGGGGGTGGCAATAAGATTTACTGAAGAGGTGATGTTCTAAGCCAGGGTGGGCAATAATTTTCAATGAGAGGTGTGGAGGCAGGCACTCCAAAAATTTGGAAAGTGATCCAAGGACACACTTTTCTATAATATTATTGTGTGAGGTCTGGGACAGAGTTTCAGTACAGGAAGGAGCTCTGGATAGCAGACTGGAGTGCAGGGGTGATGTGGGTTCTGGGAGGTTTGGTTTCAGGAGCGGGTTCTGATCTGCGGCAGTGGTGCAGGAGAGCGGTTCAGGTACAGGGAGGGAGTCTGAATGGAGAAGAGCGTTGTGGCTTGGGCAGGAGTGCAGTAGAGCATAGAGGGTTTGGGTGCAGGAAGGGATTGTGACCTGGGGAAAGGAGTATGTGTGAGGGGAATGTTGCAGGTGTAAGCACTCACCAAGCGGTGCTCGCCATTGGCACGACCCTAAGGTATGTTCCCTGTCTGGCTACAGCCACACACACACTCACAGCGGCCAGCTGCTAGAACCAGCATGGGTGGTACTGTGGCACACCCCACAGGTGCTTGGGAGCAGCAGGTTTCCATGTGCTGCACACACCTGCAATCACTGCCCTTCCACAGCTGTAAGGATGGTACTGGGGGTGAGAGCTGGGCATGCAGACCAGCAGTCCCTGCAAGCTAAGCACTTGGGGGGCCATGCAGGAGAGATTCAGGTGCAGCCCAGATGATAAGCAGAGTGCCCGCAGCAGGCAGCATATGTTGCTGCTTATGGTGCACATCCCCATAAGCCCTGGTGTACCTAAAATTTATTCCACCCTGGATGGAAAATATTAAGAGGGAAGTCTAGTAGAAAACCTTCACCCCACTTCACCCCAGAGACGCAGATGCTCACCCAGGAGCCATTTGCTTTGAACGGCAGGTTAGGCCACAGAGAGACTGACTGAGAATCCCACTGGGCTGCACTGAAGTGTTTGGCAGTCCACAGGCCTCATTTTGCCCATCCCTGTTCTAAGCAGAGGTGGATTAAGATATATCGGTGCCCTGGGCACAAAGGACATTCGAATCCCTCCCGACACACACATATACAACAGAATCCTTCCCCCTGCTCCCTCCATGGCCCTGCCTCCTCACCTTGCCAGATGCTGGGCCATATTTGGGAGCTGCCCATGGAACCTCAGTTGTTGTGGGAACTCCTGATCTTCCACCTGTCCTGAACAGTGTGCCCCGGAGGGCAAGGACATGGGCTTGGAGCTGCTTGCTGGTATCTTGGCTCCTTGCCCAGGGCAGTTGGAGAGTCTGGGGCTCCACCCTGCTTTAAGGCTCCCTAGTAACTCTTACTAACCAGAACAGTCCCCTTTTTGAGCTCTGTCTGAACACACCCCAAGAATTTTTGGCAAAACTGGACATTTGTCCATAATCAATTGGCAAGTGCAATGAGCCAAATGCCCAGTTCTGCCAAAAAGGGACTCAGGACAGGGGCAGTTCACGGGTGAGTCTCTGTGGGCCCTTAGAAAGTTAAGGGACATGAGAACAGAGAAGCAGGGTGAGTGTGTATTTATCTTATGGAGAGCTAACACACACACACACACACACACACACAATTTATATAGCTAGAGAGGGTGTGTGTGACATTTTGGCTATCTAAAATGTCCATTTAAATATGGAAGGAATGAATCTGAGGAAGGGTGAGAGGGGAACAGAGAAAGCCTATATAGCTTTATATATAAAATGCACTAGACTGACTGAAAAATACTTTTTAAAAACAAACAGCTATGGAAAGAAACCGGCTATTTACTGAGACAAGAAAGAACAGTTGCTGCACTTTATTTTATTGCCCTTATTGTTTTAAATGCATTACAACTGCCTATCTTACTGGTTTAATAAAGAGAAACATGCAATGATTCAAAATACTTCACTTAGTCCTTTTTAACTTTATATATATTTACATATTCATTTTTAGTTTAAGAAACTGATGTAGACAGAGTATTTGAGCACAGGCTGCGGAGCCAGAAAAATGGGTTGTCTTCCTCACTAGGTGATCTTTGCTGATTGCATAGCCTTGCATTTTCTGAGTTTCCGCACTATAAAATTATTTTACTTCCCTCCCAGCAGGAAGCAAGGATTAATTATTTAGTTTTAATAAAGCAGCATGAAGTTTTACAACATTAAATATAAGCTACATATTTACTGGAAAAAGACTATAATGTAAGCTGCTCATGGCAGGAAACTTGTCCCTTTACATGTCAACGAATTAAACAGTATTAAAAAACATCACAGAAAGAAATATGAATGAAAATAAATACTCTAAACAGGTGGCCATCTTAAAGTTATCATTTGTCAATAAATTGCCTGGATTAATAACCCTGATGATAATTGTGACAGTAGTTTTGGAGCCTATAGTCTCAGGTGAATGAGTGTGAACAATGGCAGATGACTGTACATACAGCACAGCACATCATTATGCCAGAAAACTCTGCAAGTGCCAATTATTATACAGTAAACTCGTTCATATGCAGCAGCTCCAGGACCAGGAGGCTGCTGGATATGCAAATATTCTGGTTAACAGAAAGCAGCTGGGAGGAGGCACAAGCAGGGTCAGTGCACCTCCCCCCAGTAACAAAGTACAGCCCCATCCCTCACAGACATTACAGCACCAGCTCCTGCTCAACCACTGCCCCTTTTGGTGGGGACAGCATAAAGGCACTTGAAGATGGGGGGGGGTTCGCTGTGTGGGGAGCTGCTTTGGGCGGCAGACACCAGGTGGAAAAGCAGAGGAGCCCACCTGCTGCACACACAAGCAGCATAGAGGAAACACAGGGAGGGCACTGAGCAGGCCAGCTCTGAATGGTAGGATATTGCTCATGAGCTCCATAATTCACAAACCCCAGCCATGACGCTGCTTGTCTGCCCTCCTGCCCAGTATCCACTGCCCAGAGCTGCTAAGCTGTAATTTCTGCCAGTTATTTGAGTGTTCTAGTCACTTAAATACTGGATAAAAAAAAAAAGGACTTTATTATAATAACTGAGGCACAAAGTTTATTTTATTAAAACAGTACTCTCTCTTGGTAAGTGTTGGAGACTGGTACTATTCACTTTGCTTCAGTGTGAAGGCCTCCTTTTCCTTTAATTGTACATATATTTTCAAGATGTTTTAACAGCAAGAAAAGTTGGAATGATGTAAGGGTTTTCAAACGCGCCAAGCCAATTAACATCATAAAGGTTTTTTAAAAGTCAGATACAAAAATATCATAGTTCTATACCTGAATATTTTTAACATTTTATGTCATGCTTAATTTTTCAGTCTTTATAATGGGATAAAATTCAACTGCAGTATCTGTTATAATACAGTACTTTCCTTTTTTAATATATATGACCTTGAAATATATTTTATACTTTCCACTTAGACTGGATTAAATGCAACTTCTACAGGTCTCCAAACACTATAAGAAATACAGCCATAGATAAAAAGCCTTCGGAAATTAGGCATAATTAAAAGATATCAAGCAAATTAAAGAACTGAATTACCTGAAGAATACACCATCACAAGGTCAAATTTATATATGTGTTGTTTCTTAAAACTACTTTCATTAGTAATTAGACTATTCAAATATCTATCTGTGAAAAGGAAATTTCAGTATTACAAAAATCCTTGATGAAGAAGAGTCTTTGACTAGGACTGTTTGAGAATTGTAATGTTTTACTTCGATTCCTAAAATAATTTACCAATTTAGCTAGAGACTTTTAAGTGACAGTGCTTATTATCACCACCTCTTTCTGCACAAAATGAATGAAAGGAAATTCTTATTAATTCTTACTACTAGCTTTTTTTGCATTTGTCTCACAATTTGTACAGTTACACCACAGAGCTGTGCTTCACAGTTTTAAAATGCAAAACACTACTGTGCCAAGCTGAAGTTCATAGAAGGCCCAAAAACAACTCCCCAGGGTTCCAAGTATATTTCAGGGCCCTGATTTAATCAGAACAACAAAAGATTGGCAAAAGCCAGTGGCTGCCACATCCTTCCATTTATCCTCCTAGAAAGAAAAATCTAAATTAAAATATACCAACAAGCAAACAGAGCTATGCTTATGTTTCCTCAAGACTCCTGCACTAGCCTTCTGACCAGCAACCCTGTCTCAGTCCATGTGTCACAATTAGATTTTTCTAAGGGTTGCTGGCTAGATGGCTCCGAACCACATGTGGTTCTTTAAGGAGCCATTTGCAGCTCTCGCCCCTGTCGCCACTCACTCCTCCAGCTCCCAGTCCCTGTACTGCTGCACTGAAATAGAATTCAATTTAATTGGTTTAAAGGCCAGCAGGAGGGATCCAGCCATTAAACCAATTAAACTGAGTTACATCTCAGTGTGGCAGGGCAGGGAACAACTGCCTGTGCTGCAGGTGGGGGAAGGGCGTAGGAGGGCTGGGGGGACCTGCACAGAAAAGGCAGGAGTGGCCCGGTGAAGGAGCAGCAGGGGGCAGCAGCAGTGCTCATGTAAGGTAAGTGGGGGACAGTTTGGGGCTGCGAGGGGGTTAAGCCTGGGGAAGGTGGGTGGTTTGGGGCTGAAAGAGGGTTAAGCCTGGGAGCATGGGGCTGGTGGTTTAGGTCTGCTAGTTGTTTAATCCTAGGGGAAGGAGGGATTGGGGCTGTGAGGGGCTTAAGCCTGGGGACAGAAAGGGGGTGAATCAAGATTTATTAAAAAAAAATTCCCAGGGGAGAACCTTCTACCAGCCCCTCACTTTTTTGGGTCACACAGTCTTACTGAATTGTCAAAATGGGTCACTAGGTTGAAAAGGCTGGGAACCGTGGACCTACAAGCTACTGCAACTCATTAGGTCCCAGTTGGGATTGCCTCTCTAAGGTGACTATGAATTTTTTGGGGGCATTAAAACTACAGACTGCCATCTAGCTTAACAGATCCTCTTTATCAAATATACATGATACCATCCCTGCTGCTTTGATGGTATGCTTAGTAATCACTGGGCATATTTAAGGAACTGCTTCACCTTTAGGGTGAAATCCTAGCCTATTCATGTCAATCAAAGTGTTGTCATTGACTTCAATGGGTTCTCCAGTACATAAAACTGATGTCCCTTCTTTCACATAATGCCTGTCTCCAGGTGTATATAATAACTGGAGATGTCAGCTTCAGAGAATTCTAAAGTGAATGCATCATAGGATTCAGCATGTGGCACTCCTGTAGTTGTTTGCAAGGAAGCCTCATATTTCCTGCCTACAACAACCTGCAAAAGTGACTGTGTGATTAGTTTTGTGCATGCATAGTCTTACGTACATATCCAAAACAGGAAGGAGACCTCTTCTGTGTCCATTCAAAATCAACACTCAATATTGCTATTCCTTTAGGAGAACAGCAGAAATGTAGCACTTAAAGACTAACAAAATGATTTATTCAGTGATGAGTTTTCATGGGACAGACCCACTTCATCAGATCAATCTCATTTCCAATACAAACTGACATTTGTAAGTACAGTGGACCAAAAAATTGCAATAAAAACCAACAGATCAAATAGGACTGAGGAAGGGGGATAAGGGGAAGGGGGATATTAAGTTTCCTGCTCGTAATTATCTCAGGCTGGACGCAACATCTCCTCTCTCCTTATCCCCTCCGTCAGTCCTACTTGATTTGTCAGTTTTTATTGCAATTTTTTTTTGGTCCACTGTACTTGTGTCACTCTGTATTGGAAATGAGATTGATCTGAACAAGTGGGTCTGTGCTACGAAAGCTCATCACTGAACAAATCATTTTGTTAGTCTTCATAGTGCTACATTTCTGCTGTTTTGTTTTGTTGGAGCACAAACTAGCATGGCTACCTCTCTGTTACTATTCTTTTAGGAGGTTAATGACAAAATATGTTTATAAACATGACTGCCCTTGTATACAGTTGGTACAAAGTTGTGTTTAAAGTCAATTGATCAAAACATTTTCTGACATAATGCTTTTTTTAGGATAGACATGTCATATAGGTAATGTCAGATTGTCTTTTGGACATTTTCTATGAAACCAAATAAAAAAAAAATCCCCAAAAAATGGAAGACGCATTTACGTAAATCAAATATTTTCAAAAAAGTCTCATGAGTTCTGCCATTGCCAAGATTAGAATCGATTTCATAAGGACCTTAAAAAAAATAAAGGTCTCTAAAGTTACTATCTTAATTTGCAACATAAGCAAACAATTTTAAAACCCCTCTACTCATTGGAGAATGATTATTTATGTACTTATTTATAAAATAAAGTATAAGAGGGGTAAAATCTCCCAATAAGCTTCCAAAAAATAAAATTAGCAAGCTCTGAAAAAACTACACGGGAGTTGGTCACAAGGAAGAGAAAGCAGGGTTCACTGGGAAGAAAAAGACTTGAAGAAATACAAGTGTAACTGTTCTGAGTGCCATTCACTCAAGTATACTCATATTCACTGCTGTAAGAGATGGTCACCACTGTCATACTGTAATACTGTTATTTAGAATGGAGCTAGCCTTGAAAGCACTTCTTGACAATGGCTGGCAGTCCTCTATGGAGCACGTGTGAGTGGTTATACAGATGCCTGCTAGTGCTCATTATTTGTATTGTGGATTCTCAGTACCTCAGCTGGTGTTTGCCTTGAACTTGACTTTTTAAAGAACACTTCATACTATTGATTGCATTCTGTTTTCCATTGGTTGCTGTATCTATTCTTTCATTTTGCTGATATATATAATTACACAACAATTGCCTGCTACATGCAATGTTCCAAATTGTAGAAACATAATACATCGCTTATTGGCATTTCTGATATCACTATAATAAAATAATATTATGATTAAACATAAAATGTCCATTATACAGCCATTTCTTCTTTGTTCTATGCATCTTTGGCAATCTGCCTAAATCATGGCAGCTGTAGAAAAAAAATTTGGGGGATTTATTTCCTTTATATTGAAAAGTACTCTTGAAAAATTACACAAACCAATGACTGAAATTCAAACAGCTTTTACCATCAAGAAGAAAATTTAACTTAGGAATTAGCCCTTCAAGTATTAATTTAATCCACTTGCTCTCATCAATATTCAATAGAAGACTCAATTCTGCTTCAAAATTTATCACTAAAATAACTGTGACCCTAAAAACCCCTCAATGCCAACTGGTAAAGGACTCATTACACTCAGTATGCTGTTTTTACAGTATTTTTCAAAGAGGGGCAAGTGAAGTATTTAATAAAAGCATATGTGATCCTGATTCTAATAATCATTATGAGATGTATGTACAATTTATACATAAGGAATGGCATAAGTAAATTAAAATTAAAGTTTCAGGCTTTGCCAGACAAAAGGGGTGCAGATTAACTTGTCTACTTTGGTTTAGAGGTACATTAGGAATTGTAAGACAACAGAATGGAAAACCCATTTTGCAAATGAACTCAAATGAGAATGGGAAGGCAACCTGGATCAGCACAGCAGGAAGGAAACCACTGGGAAATGTTGTGGGAGGGCATTTATCCTGTAACTACCCACTGAAGGAAGGCTTTGAAAAGCAGAGGATATTCATGTATGCTTGGATCCTTACTGAATGAAAACCAGCTAACTTTAGAAAAGGCTCAACTTCTATGGGAAAGTCTACTCTATTACAGTCGATCCAGGTCTGCATTTACAATTTGTTTTATAAGTAGCCATTTCTGTTTCCATTACAATTATTCACTGTTTCTTAAATCTTGGCCTGTGATAATAAATGTGTGTATGTTTTCACTATACCTGTATGTCAGTATTGTGATATCTTAAAGGACTTGATCCTGAGTTGTGCTACTCAAGCTGTGTATGTAGCAGTCCCTTAGGGATAGTAAACTTCTAGGACTGTCCACTGGCAGGAGATATGACAAGGCAAGTGCTTTTGGAAATGCTACTGTTAACATCAGAGGTAAATAAACTGCTGGCAGAGGCCTGTGGAGATTGTTCGGGTGGCTAACTGATTTGTGTGGATGTCAGCTCCCTGAGCGTTACAAGATGACTCACAGTTGCTGCTCAATAAAGTAGCACACTGACCATTCCCAGTTCATTTACTAACACCAATACCTCCTCTAGCCTTTAGAAAGAAACAAGGAGGAAAGTGTATCCATTCACACCACATATTTAGGAGGTAAAAAGCAGCACTGAGATTTATTTCAAGAGGGAATAACAATGCATCACAAACTACTTCTCTTCTCAAAACAGTATCTATACATCACAGTGTCAAAGCCGCACTACCATTAAACTGCTTGTTTAGTAAAGAGGAATTTTAAAGGAAATAATCTCAGTCATCCAGCAATGGAACATTTAAGAACAGCAATTGACAAGCATTTGACTAAAGTTTTAAAGTAATAAGCCACCCACGATTATGAACTGAATGAACTCCAACTTAGGTTTGTTTTTCTTTTTTTCCCCTGGTTGTCTGGTGATAGGTTTGCTTGCTTTTCTGTTCTCTCAAAACAAAAATGAAACTGATCAGTGGCTGCCAAAAACAGAAGAGCTAGGATATGATAATCAGTAAGAGTGCACTGTAAGTGATAATACTATTTCATGTGAAAATTTGACAAATAGTTAAAACTGTTTTCAGGACTGTTTGTGATCTAAAGCCCATTGAAGTTAATGTAAATTCTCAGCAACTTCAATGGACACTGTATTGGACTTTTTAAGAAGTATTTTTTCCAGCATGCTAACACACATAGCACTCTGGCCATGTTTATACTTACAAACAACTTTGAAATGGCCATGCTAATGGCCAAATCGAAGAATACTAATGAGGCTCTGAAATGAATATTCAGCACCTCATTAGCATGCTGCTGGCTGTGGCACTTCGAAAGTGCCGCGGTTCAATCTCCCACGGCTCGTCTACACAGGATTCCTTTTTGAAAGGACCCTGCCAACATCGAAATCCCCTTATTCCTATCAGCTGATTTCAATGTTGGCACAGTCCTTTCAACAAGGACCCCCATGTAGATGAGCCATGGGCAAGTGAACTGCAGCACTTTCGAAGTAGTGCAGCTGGTGGCATGCTAATGAGGCACTGAATATTCATTTCAGTGGCTCATTAGTATTCTTTGATTTGGCCATTAGCATGGCTATTTTGAAGTTTTTTGTAAATGTAGACATAGCTTCTGTGTTACAAAAGTAGAGATGAACCAAATCTGGAATTCCAAACCACAATACCTAAGAAACTCAAAAGAGAAGCAGTGCAGATTTCAATCCCCAGATCTGAACCTACCTCCAACAATTTCAGCTGAAGGTATGATATTAAAATTAGTCTGAAAGCAAATATTGCTCTCTTGGGCCAGGTGACTAAAAATCAATGATTTTTTAAAATAATACAAGTTTTTATTTAAATCAGATTTTTAAAGTTATCAATACAATATTGGACTTCTCATTAAAATAGTAAGTTACAATTAAATCTCATCACAAACATGCTACACATACAATTACAGTCTCTCAAAAATGAACTGATGGCTCTAGTCTGTCCTGCATAACTACCATCTCTTGCTTAAACTAATGGCTGGGGGAAAGCCAACAGGTGTGAAGGAGCACAGGAGACAGAGACATCTCTTAAGGGAGGTCTACGAAGAGATTCTACCTGTTCTGGTAAGGAGAACAGGATGGAAGGTGAAAATATATGGGTAAGTTCAGATGAAAAATGGTCAAATGAAAAAAAGAGTGCCATTCAAACACATCAGGAAATGGCAGACAGCTAAATAGTGACAATTTTTTAAAGTGCTTATACAAAAACACTAGAAGTCAAAATAAGATGGGAGAACTAAAGAACCTCATATTGCAGGAGGATAGTAATATAACAGGCATCACAGAAACTTGGTGGAATGAGGACTGTTAATGGGAAACAGTAATACCAGAGTACAAAATATATCACCAGGACAGAACAAGTCATGCAGGTAGTGGAGCAACACTATATGTGAAAGAAAATGTAGAATCCAATGAAGTAAAAATTTTCAATGAACCAAAATGTCCCATGGAATCTCTATGCATAGTTATCCCATGCTCCAATAATAAGAATATAGCAGTACTGATCTATTACTGACCACCTGACCAGGATAATGATATAGTGAATATGAAATGCTAAGGGAGACTGAAGAGACTATGAAAATAAAAAACTCAATAATAGTGGGGGATTTCAACTATCCCCATAATGACTGAGCACACGTCACCTCAGGACGGGATGCAGAGATAAAGTTTCTTGACACCTTAAACGACTATCTCTTGGAACAGCTGGAGCTGGAACCCACAAGAGGAGAGAAAATTCTTGATTTAGTCCTAAGCGGAGCAGAGGATCTGGTTCAAGAGGGAAATGTAATTGGACAGCTTGGAAATAGTGACCATAATGCAATAATATGTAACATTTCTGTGGTGGGAAAAACATCACAGTAGGCCAACTCTGTGGCACTTAATTTCAGAAAGGGTAACTACACAAAAATGAGTAGGTTAGATAAACATAATTTAACAGGTACAGTGACAAAAGTAAAATCCCTTTAGGCAGCATGGAATTTTTTCAAAAGCATTATAAAGAGGTCCAACTTAAACATCTACCTCAAATTAAAAAACACAGTATGAGAACCAAAAAAGTGCCACAGCAGCAAGCAAGTAAAAGAAGTTGTGAGAGATTAAAAAAAAGCATTGTTTAAAAAGTGGAAACCAGAATAGGCAGGAATGGTGTCCCTGGCCTCTGTTTGTCGGAGGCTGGAAATGGATGACAGGAGGTAGATCACTTGATGATTACATGTTCTGTTCACTCCCTCTGGGTTATCTGACAATTGTCACTGTTGGAAGACAGAATACTGGATTAGATTGACCTTTGGTCTCACCCAGTATGGCTATTTTTATGCTTCTTGAAAAATCTGGGTTTTCAATTCCTGTTTCTTAGCAGATTGAAAAGTAGCATGCAAAGAAAGAGAGAAGCTGAATAGGACTGTTTTTGCTCTGTGCTTATGTGGTGGTAGACCTTGACCAAGCATGTCAGAGGAGTTAAGACATGCTCTTAAGATAGAGACACAGTATAAAGGAAAGAACAGAGGCAGCATAGAAAGGAACAGGGAGTGTACCATAAAGAAAAAAGGAAGATATTCTTCAGTGCACACACACAGAGCTTCCTATATTCCTCTGCACTTTAGTCACAGAAAATCTGTCATGGCTTCTGCACGTAAGAGAGATGCTATCAGGGTATACTTTGGAGAAATTCATTCCCAGGGCAAAAAAGGAAAACACACCATGTGTAAGAAGTGCAAGAAAAAAGATGCAGGGCCTAGCTGCAAGAATGAAACTTCATAAGAAAAACTGATTATGGGTAGGAAATGATGTGGATATGGCTTAGTGGATCAACTGGTTAGTAACTTCAATAATTCATTCTGCAATGCATCACTCTTCAAGATATTCTCTATGCCTTTTAGCATAAGTGTGATTTGACAAATAAATTCCCAAGCTGTTTGCTATATTGGATGTTGATAGGAAAAAAAAATAAAAGGTTCAGTTTAGCTCATCCTTATGGCTTGTTTAATTAGTGAACTAGGTTTAGACTCTATCACTCAAGTACACAATACAGAAAGCATCATTAAGAGAAATCTAGAGTTGCCAAGTGCCACTGGGTGTCATTTTCTTATTTAAATTACATAATACATGTCTCTTATGTTGGAACATCATGGCCACAGACCATAATGGTGATGCCACAAGACCATTCCCCACAAGTCTATTACATATTTTACTTCAGTATAACTTCAAAGGAACTCCATTCTATACTTGTTTTCTCAAATACAAAAGTGACAGAGTTCAGAGGGGCTTACTCCAAAATTTAGAGCCCTCTAAACACTGCAACTGCATTACACTACATTCCCCTTTTGGTGGAAGAATGCAAATGAAGGAGAGCAAAAATGCAAATAAAATGCTGATTTACAAATCTCATGCTTAATTTGCATAATCTTGCATGATCATACTTCTGGAAGACACTTTTCTGGAAAAAAAAACAGCAGAGTAGATGGAGGTTCTTTGGGGGGAAAAATCATTTTCAGAAGAACCCTTATCCTCAGAATATTTCTCAAGAATGAGGGATCTTTGGAAAATGGATTTTTCCCGCCAAAGGAACTCTACACTGCTGGATTTTTTTTTCCCCAGAAAAGTCTCTTCCAGAAATATGCTTGTCCAAGATTATGCAAATGAAGAGTGAGATTTGTAAATCAGTGCTTCATTTGTACTTTCGCTCTCCCTCATTTGCACTCTTTCTCCAATAAGGGAATGTAGTGCAGACGTGGCCTGTCAGTCCTAGCATTTTTGGGAACTTGATTTAAATTATTCTTTTTTTTTTGGTTTGGTGATTTAAATTAATTATTCAAATCACCTGGATTTCAGTCAATTCTCCCTGCCCTTGGCCCATCCATAAATACAATACAGCACTACATTGCAACATGAGATGACTTTAAAGATAAGTACAGCCCTTCTATTAGCGTAGGATGTAGTAGTGAAAAGGTTGTGCAGCCTTAAGAATGTACAAAATTACTTCAAGACATGCCTGAGCAATTTACCCTATAACTCTCAAATTTATCAGACATATCACCTACACGCACCACTAGTTTATATAGAAAACAGACATCAGAAATCATCCTAGACGTTGTATTTTAAAGTTTAAGAAATAGTACAATTGTTCACAGCAACATTATTAGTCACACATACAAATGTTTTGTCAAGAACTTTCAGGCAAGACAGCTTTCAATGGCACACACTTATTACAGCCTACTTTTCTGTTAACTGAGTCCCAGCATCAGTTAATCTGGGTTTCAATAATTGGACAAATGGGTCACTGATTACGTGCATGATGACCCAGAGTTGAAGAAGAGCTCTATGTAAGCTTGATATTCTCTCTGACAAACAAGTTGGTCTAATAAAAGATACTAGCTCATCTACCTTGACCCATGGATATGTTAGTTTAAAAAATAATAATTTGGACAGTAAGAGTCAGAAGCACTCTGAATGTGGTGTTTGGAGAAATTTCACAAATCAGTGAATATTCTGAAACACATGAACAACAGTCCCACTGACTGGATTAGCAGCTTGTTGTCTCTCATGTATCTTTTGTATTCTCAAACTTTGTAAGTTGGCCAGTGTCTCTGTGCCGGAGCCAGTTTTAGGGCTAAGCGATGTTGACACCATGGTAGGGGACAGCCAGGCACTCCATGTGCATGTGGGAAGCCAAAAGGTGCCAGAGGGCTGTGGGATGGCTGTCAGGTCCTGCAACATGCACCACCAACATGAGACCGCAGAAGCTCACCTTGAGCACAGCTCACATACCAGCCACAAAGAGCCACAGCTGCCGCAGAAGCTGAGGGAGCCGATGGTTCTTCTGCAGAGTAGCTTCCACTGAGCCCCAAGATATTGAGTGTCAGGGCAAGTTACTGACAGCTCCAGAGCCATCACCACTCCAGGAGAAGGAATTTTGTTAGCAGAGGGTGCCGAATTGGTCAAAAAAGGAATTCCTGTCACTGGTATTAAATGGCACAGTTGCCTTATTCCTCTGATGCACTCGGCACTAACTTCTAGTGATGAAAAAATGTCAGGCTCCAGAGGCTTTGGTCTGTCCTGGTAAAGCAATTTTTATTATCCAAAGACATTGCCTCTTGCTGGCAATCTAATACCACTGAGGTAACTACTCGTAAGGTAGGCTTTCAGAGAGATAACCTACACATAGAATGATTAAAGAAACCTGCCCTACCAGGCTCCACAGACCCCCCAGATACCAGTTCTAAGATACATTCTAAGCCCTAGTACACTCATCCCAGGAGGTGCAAAGATACTCTCCATTCTTTTTGTGCTCCCCCTTATCTCTTCTTGCAGACACCAGCCTCCCATACCTTACATAGCTATCCATTTTGGCAAGTGCCAGGTTCTATACACCCTTGGTAAGGGTTTAGGGATTCTCATGTATCTGCAACATCAGATGTTATATACAGGGCTGGCTTCACACATGGGTGATGTGGTAAGTGGATGGTAAATGCATTCCCCTGCTTGCAGGCAGCCCTCATCAAGCTAAAGCCCTCATGCACAGGGAAGGGTCTGTGGGCTACGGGCTACTGCAGAAAGAATTGTGTCAGGAAAGCCTTGCTCTAGATCCCAATCCTCCCAACAAGAGCAGCCCCATTCTCTTTTTCTCCCTCTGGCTGCTGTTGCTCTTGTTCCTGCAGAGGGACTGGCACCCCACCTTCTCACCTTGCTCTGCCCCACTGCCCATGACTGGTGCCCTCTGCCAAACTCCCCGTATGAGCCCATGGTAAATGTCACCCTTGCCAGGAGGAAGGTGCCAGGCAGCTAGAACTGCTCACCACTGTCACTTTCCCCTCACTCCCTGACTGATAGGCCCCGCTGCTCAAAGTGGAGCCTGTGGGGGTCCATGGAACCACTTGAGGTGCAGTGTCAAAATATCTGAAAGCATTTAGGCAGTGATGTCTCTTGAAGTGAACTCCAACTTTCTTTCGGAGAATGTGTGCTAAAATACAAGTTCTCCGAGTGCCCTTTTTCCCTGGTCTTGGGGAACGGGAATCGGCCCATATGCCATATTTTGCATGGGACCACAATTTCTCAGGAGAAGAAAGGAAAAAAATTTTAACTGAGCAGCACATTCAGAGTTTGCAGTCAATTTAATTGTGTGCAGCTGTAAAAAACCAATTTTTTCAAAGATCCAGAAAAGCAAAGATAAGTCTGCCTAAGTACTAGGAGGTATCATTAGATGAAATGATGCCTAATAATATTTTAGCAACTAAAAAAAAATCAAAAATAGGTTTGCAATGCAAGAGTCAAATGCTAAGAAAGTCAATCTATTTCCATATTTTTAAAACAACTGCCCTGATATTTCATGGCAAATCTGCATACCATGCAAAGACCTTTGACAGAGATCATCGTGTGTTTGCAAACATATCAGCTTAACCTAATGTACTGCAGCTACTTTCCTATTGAATGAAAACACATGCTGAATTAAAGCATACTACAAACTAATTAATAAGGCCAATAATTTGTGGCCACTATACAGGGTACATCAAATGTTATGGTTTAATAGATATACTAAATGGACATAGAATTTGCAGTTTAACTGTATTTTCAAACCCCTGATTCAAAAAGACTGTTTTTTGCTTCTCTCCCATATTACAAAGTCAAATTAAACCAAACAAATGTATTTGTCAATAAATTGCAAAATAGCAGATTTCCTCGAGAAAGATATTTTATTACTCTGTAAAGGAAAGAAGTAGGTGGCAAAAGTAACAGATTTTTACAGAACAGTGAATAAACACAGTATTTCTCTTCTGGTGATCCCATAAAATAGATCACTGAACTCTTACACATCATCCAGTTCAAAACACACCTCTTGAAGTTTTGATTAGAAAATTTAAACAACATAATTAAACAAATGAACAACATCCAAACAACCTCCATCTCCCTTTAATTCTTGTGTCTGCAATTAGGCCCAATCACTTCTTGCCTTAAATGCTATCCATGAGTTCCAAGAGCCAGTCTAAAGAAAGCAGGCATACGATATGCTAGTCCAATAAAAGGAGGTTCCAGCCATGAAAAACACTTCTTCTCACATTATCCAACTTTCACAAACATAGGCCAAAGCTATGAAGGACTGTAGATATACAACACTGAAAGTCCAATTAATTTATTACAAAAATCTGGAAACAAAAATGGTAAGTAAGTGATCCAAGTTATCTATTATAGGTAGTCTTACATTAAATTGTCCTGAATTAATATTAACTTATTGTATTCTTGTGATAACTTTTTCACAAAGTTATCATAATCTAAAAAGTAATATTTTGTGATTACACTAAGAAAAACAGCCTTTCCATCAGAATTCCCACTGCAGCCAAATGTGTTTCCTCACTGCAGCATATGAAAGAATTATTTATTAAACTACTCCTTGGTATACTGAACTGAAGAACAATTCTGCTAATAAACTTTTTCGGGAGGGCAGGAGGTGGGGAGGATAGGAGAGGGAAGCATTTCAAAATTCATGAAACTTTCAATCTGGAAAACCTCCCATCACCCAGAAAAGGAAAAACACACCTAATAAATGAAAAAAATATATACATTCATTCTTATTCTCATATATCAGTAAATCAAGTTTTCCAACAATTTAAGTCTTTTTTTTTAAATGAAGTTGAATTGGAAAATGTTGGTAACTAAAAATTTGTTACACAAATATTATTCCCTGTGTTATTTATAAATTTCTATTACTAATGGAATGCCAGTCTAGTAGTCGGTGGTCCATTGTATCCGACAATGATGTCTTGAGCTTGCACAGGCTCATCGGTTCTGGACTCATATGTGGCTGAGGAGTCCAAGCTTTGAACAATATGGGCGTTCATAGTGGGGGCAAGGGAATTGTCCTGGCTCTGTTGGCACAGCTGCCACTATTGCTTTCTTCCTCTCAAGCATCAACGAGGCATACGCATTGCTGCTCTTCAAAGTTGTCATACGCGTGTCGTATGAGAGCACGCCAGCCTGTTCTGTCTTTTGCATGCATGAGCAATGTTGGCCTTCATGCAGTCTTTATATCTCTTGCAAGACATAACTTCATGTCTTTTGCCCTGGCAGAGTTCACCGCAAAGGAGTTGCTTAGGAATTCTCAACTCCTCCATTCGTATGACATGCCCTGTCCAGCAAAGCTGGGCTTTCAGAATCATGGCTTCGATACTCGTAGCTCCTGCTCTGCCCAGGACTTACAGGTTTGTAACTGTGTCCTGTCATTGAATGTGCAGCATTGACCTCAGGCTGCATGTGTGGAAGCGCTCCAGCAGTTTTATATGTTTTCTGTACAAGATCCAGGTTTCACAGCCATACAGGAGACTGGTCAGGACTACAGCCTTGTACACTTTCAGTTTAGCGGACTGTCGGATATTGTGCTGATTCAACACTTGCGCTCTCAGACGTCCTAGTGCCTAGCTGGCCTGGCAAATTCTGGCATTGATTTCTCTGTCAAGGGAGTCATCATTGGCTATCACACTGCCAAGGTACTTGAACTCCTCTACTGTTTTTAACTCTGCTCCTTCAATAAAGATTGAAGTGGGGAGAGCAGCAGATCCTGGAGCAGGTTGAAACAGTACCTCGGTCTTTCCTAGGCTGATGGTCAAACCAAAGAGGCGAGTGGCATCAGCAAACTTGTTGCCGATGAGCTGGAGATCAGATTCCTTGTGTGCCACAAGTGCGCGGTCATCAGCCAAAAGGGCTTGAAGGATGAGCCTCTCAAGTGTCTTGGTTTTAGCATTCAGACGATGAAGGTCGAAAAGTGACCCATCAAGTCTGTATTTTATATAGACTCCATGGTCCAGGTCCCTAACTGCGTGGCTGAGGACTCACATGAAAAAGAGGTTGAACAACATTGGGGCCAGCACGCACCCTTGTTTCACACCACTGGATATCTCAAATGGATCTGAGGACTCGCCATTTGAAAGAACAAAGCCAGTCATGCATCATGGAACAGGCATATGAGGTTAACAGATCTTCTCAGGCAGCCAAGTTTTCACAGGAAAATCCACAGGGCTTCCCTGTTTGCAGTGTCAAACACCTTGGTCAGGTCTATAAAGACAGTGCACAGATCCAAGTTCTGCTCTATGCACTTTTCCTGGACCTGACGAACAGCAAAGATCATGTCAATGGTGCTGCGGCCTGGACGAAAACCACACTGTGCCTCTGGTAGGTTCTCCTCTGAGATGCTGGTGATCAGCCGGTTGAGGACGACTAGAGCCAAGATCTTCCCAGCAGTACAGAGAAGGAAGGTACCCCAGTAATTTCCACAGTCAGCTTTGCTGCCCTTGTTCTTGAAGAGTGATGTGATTGTGGCATCCTCAAAGTCTTTGGGCATGTCTTCTTCTTCCCAGATGCTGATCAAGGTGTTGTGAAAGGCTTCAAGTGACACTGGTCCTGCTGTTTAGAAAATTTCAGCAGGGATACAGTCCATCCCAGGGGCTTTGCCAGAGCTGGTCTGGCTGATTGCCTTTTAGACCTCATCCATTGTCGGGGGCAGGTCAAGACTCCTGTATTGTGGGTTTCTGAGGGATTTGGTCTAGGGCCACAGGGTCAACAATGGAGGGTCTATTGAGAAGGTTGCTGAAGTGCCCTCTCCACCTATTGTTGATGCTGTTCTTCTCCCTCACAAGGGTCATGCCATTTGCAGACAGGACAGGTGTACTACTTGGCTTTGCAGGTCCATAAATAGCTTTGATAGCACGGAAGAACATCTTGGAGTTCTTGGTTTCAGCATAGTATTGGACTTCATCAGCTTTACTCTCCCACCACTCATCTTGCATTTTGTGAGGTGTCCTTTGCGCCTGGCTCTGAAGGTGTTTGAAATGATCATATTTGGAGATTGAGGACTGATCGTTTTGCCATAGCAGAAATGCATTCTGTTTTTCCTCTAACATCTTCATGATGGCTTCATCATTTTCATCAAACCAGTGTTGGTGAACTCGCTTTTTCAATCCTAGTGTTGACCTGGCTGATTCTGTCACCAGGGTTTTGAACTGGTCCCACTTTTGTGTGGGGTCTCCAGTCAGAGGTCCATGGGACATCAGCATTTCACCAAGGCAGGCTGCAAACTTCTCATGATGACCCGTATGTTGCAGCTTCCCGATGTTGAAGAGGGTCTGACAACCTTGAGCTTCTTGTGGTGCAGTGGTGTGATGTGCAGCATAAGGACTGATCTGATGAGTCTATGATCAGTCCAGCACTCAGCTCACCGCATGGCGCTGGCGACCTTAACATCTCGAATGTCCAGCCTGCGACAGATGACATAGTCAATCAGGTGCCACTGTTTTGATCTCGGGTGCACCATGTGGTCTTGCATTTATCGGCTTGCCTGAAGAGAGTGCTGGTAATCGTCAGGTTGTTTTCTGCACAGAAGGTCAGCAGAAGGCGGCCATTGGCATTCATGTTACCAACACCATGATGCCCCAGCACCCCTTTGCAGATCCTACAGTCCTTGCCAACCCTGGCGTTCAAGTCACCCAACAGGAGAAGCTTGTCACTAGGACGAGTTGCTTTCACAAGATGGTCAAGGTCCTCATAGAAACTTTCTTTGGCTTTGCTGCTGCTAGTCAATGTGGGGGCGTAAGCACTGATGACTAACATGGTGAAAAGCACTGAGGGGGAAGCAGAGCTTGATCAGACACTCACTGATGCAAGTTGGTAGGTCAGGAAGCTGGTGCAGAAGTGATGTCTTGATGGCAAGTTCCACTCCGTGGAGTCTGCTTCATTTTCTGGCCTGCCTTTCCAGAAGAAGGTGTAACCTCCTTTTGATTCGCAGATGGATCCTTCTTCTGCCAACCTGGTCTCGCTCAGGGTGGCTACGTCAATGTTATAACGTGCCAGTTCTCTTGCTACAGGGGCCATTCTTCTCTCAGGCCTCATAGCATTCTCCCTGTCCAAGAGGGTGAGAACATTCCATGCTGCAAATACCATCTTTCTTTTCACTGTTTTTCGACCGCTGTGAGGGTCAAACTGTCGGGTGTGGCATGCTGGCCATTTTGGTTGGGACAAGCAATTTTTGGGACACCTTTTCTAGTTCTCCTCCCTCATTTTGAAGGTGAGCAGTGCTGTTCCTAAAAAGGCCTGCTGAGTCACCTGGGATGCTGCCCAACTCCTCTGTCATCCCGAGGTCAGAGTCGAGCAACCAAAGTCCACAGGCCGCCTACATGCAAGTTTGGAGCTATGACTCCCAGTGGTCACCTCCACCTGTCAACTTCACCTCTCTGCCATCACCGTAGTACTTTGAGGTAGACAGAAGTGATGAGACTGTGCAAAGAACCAGTGCAGGAGAATGTTTAAACTGGAAAACCCGTTGCACAGGGGCAGTCCCACTCTCTCGACCTCAGAAGCCTGGTTCCAGTGTTACGAAAAGTCATCATGGTTGGGACTTCCTAGACTGCAGGGGATGGCCATGCTGTCTTTGGTGCCTTGTCATGCCCTTCGCTCTCCACAGAGCGTTGCAGAATTGCCTTCCTGGTCGTTGGATCTTGCTGTTGATCTCATCCGCCCAGTCCGCCGGGGCCGACTTTGCATGCTGGGATAGGCAATTCAGGATTCAGACCTGCCGGCTACCCTCACCTGGTTTAGCCCGCCTGTCAAAGCAGTTTATCGGGGTGTGGCCGCTGCATGCTACAGCTTCTTGGAGCCACAGGTGAGAGGTGGGTGCCAGGTGGAGACCAAAGGTGCACGAACTGCCCTGAAGAGACAAGTCCCCACACCCCTGTCCCTCCCTGGACACCGCATACACCCAGTCTACATAACTATTACATATCAGAAAAAAACAAAAAAAACCAAAAACACTGTCAGGACAAAGATCCTATTTGTTTGACAAGAACACTGAAGGCTGACAGACAACTCCATTTCATGAGGTTACACTATTTCCTTATTATATGAAAAAATGTAGAGGACAAGCATACAGGAACTGTTCCAAGACATACATATACTCTGTTGATGTAACTACCGAATAAGACCATAAAATCAGCCATACTGGCCCAGCTCAATGATCCATCTAACCCAGGATCCCTGTATTCTGAGAGTATCCAATGCCAGGTACTTCAAAGGGAAGGAACAGAACAGGCAACCAAATGATCCACCATCCCATTGTCCACACTCAGCTTCTGGCAAACAAAGATTAGAGACACACTAGCTGTGTCTACACTACAAATTTCTGCCTACAGAAATCACTGTCAACAGATACTTCCCAACAGAACCTCTGTCTACAGAACACATCCACTCCTAATATACGCTCCCTCTGTCGATTCCTTCTGTTGACATAAAGCATCCACACTCCCTGACCGCTCTGTTGACAGAGTAGGCTCCAATGACCCGGAAGTCAGGGTTGCACAGACATTGAGCCCTTCCTGGAGCAACAGCCTAGCCCTCCCTTAAAGGGCCTGTCCCCAAGGCCACGTTCCCTGCCCAAGCTGAGGTTTGCATAACTCTCTGAGGGACAGCAAAGCTAGTGCAGGGCTCTCTGGCTTACTAAGAGAGACTCTGGCCTCTCCGGTTAGCTACACCCACGGCTTCTGCAGCACGTCATCCCTGCTGCCCTCCTCCTCCTGAGGAGGGACAAGCCTGACTCCTCCCGTGAGGATGAAGCCACAGTTGCTGCTGCCTTGCTGCGACAGCACCCAAGCCCCCAAGTCAGCCGGTGTCTCTGGAGCTACACCACCAGCTCAGACTGGTGGGACCAGCTGGTGATGGGCAACTGGGACGACCAGCACTAGCTCCAAAATTTCCACATGCAGAACACCACCTTTCTGGACCTATGCACCTGGTTTACCCCCGTCCTCCCCAGGGAGTACACCCATCTCTAGCTCACCACCCCACTGGAAAAGGGGACAGCCATCACCATTTGGATGTTGGCAACCCCCAACAGTTACCAATCTTTTGGGAACTAGTTCGGCGAGGGGAGATCCACCGTCAGAGCCTTCCTCATGCAGGTAAAGGCACTCCTAGGGTGCAGGCCCTGCCTGGGGGACGAGGGGTCCTGGCCCAGAAGGACCCTCAGGGAACAGGAGCAGAGGTGCGAGGGGTGGAATGGGGAGCCCTGTCACACTCACAAACAGCCCTACTGCATGGGAGGGGGGTGACCTCCCATGAGGGGGCCTGAAGGCCCAGGGTGGGCTGAAGAGGATAAGGAACACCCTGGGGCCAAGGGCCTGACCACCCCAGTCCCTCACATGTGCCCCACCTCCTCCCCCAGCAGGTCGTGAGAGTTATCAACTCCCTGCTGCTGTGGAGGCTAGGCTGCCTGGACAATGTTGACACTGCAGTGGCCAGATTCAAGGCCCTTGGGTTCCCCATCTGCTTTGGGGCCATCAACGGGACCCACATTCCCATCCGTGCCCCAAACCACAGTGCAGTACGGTTCACCAATAGGAAGGGGTACCACACAATCATGCTGCAGGCCCTGGTGGACCACCGTATGCACGTCACTGATGTGTATATCAGGTGGGCCAGCCAGGCACAAAGTGTGAGGGTGTTCTGGAAGATGGTGGAGGGCATCTTCATCCCCTGCCGAGAGCTGGCCCTCAAGGACGTGGACATGCCTCTGTGCACAGTGGGGGACACTGCCTACCCACTAATGCCATGACTCATGCAGCCCTACACTGGACAACTGGACCCCACCCAAGAACACTTTAACATGCACCTGAACTGGCCCGTTTGCTCATAGAGCATGTCTTCGGCCATCTGAAGGCCCAGTTATGGTGTTTACTACCCACTGCTCCATCTTGGCCCCTCCTTTTGCCCGCCCAGCCCTCCACCGCCCCTCCTCAATAACTAGAGACACAGGTTCTGAACAAATAAACCTTCACTTTTAAGAGATGAACGTATGTGCAAAAAGCCCCCAAAATTAACTATTTACAAAGTGCATGGGGGATGAACTATGCACATTGAGGTTGGGGCTTGCATGGGGGATGGGGGGAGGGGCCTCACTCTAGGCAAGGAGTGGTGGGCTGCAATCCTGCAGGAGAGTGGGATCCCTAGCAGCCCTGGACACGGGATACCCTCCTGCCATGGGTTCAGGGTCCCCATCAGGTCTGGGTAGAGGTCAGTGGCACGGGGAGGTGAGGTGGGGAGGGGGTCGTGGCAGGGTCAGGCTCTGCTGTGGGGACCGGGGGGCAGGGAGGTTGGGTGCAGCTGAGGGAGTGGGGGTCCTTGGGGGTGGGGCAGCGGCTGAGAACAGGATCCATTGGGTGAGGGCCATGACAGTTGGGGGAAGGTTTGGTGGGGAAGGGGGAGCGGGAACAAGTGAGTGGGAGCAGGTGGCTGAGCCAGCTGGTCCTGCCACATGGCAGTGGCACTATCCAGGCAGGACATCAGCTGGTCCCATGCCTGTGACTGCCATTCCAGGTCCCTTGCCCACCTCACCCACCCCCCCGGGCCCTGCGGAGTGTGCCCCTCACCAGCAGGGACCTCGAAATGGTCTCTTCTGTCGAAAAAACTCTGTAGTGTAGACACAGGTATACGCTGTGTCTACACTAGTAAGTTCTTTGGAAAGATCTTTCGAAAGATCCCATGGAGCATCTACATGCAAAAAAGTGTTTTTTTCAAAAGTGAATAGAAAGAATGCAGCATTCCTTTCAAAGTCGCTCTTCCTTTCCCATTTAGAAGGAAAATGTGTGTAGACACTCCGCAGGTCCCTGCCACCTCTTTTTTTTTTTTTTTTTTTTTTAAAAAAAGAGAACAGTTCTCATGGGACCTGATTTTTCAATCCCTGGCCCATTCTTTCAAAAGCAAGGGGCCTGTGTGGACACTCTCTTTTGACAGAACAGATCAATCTTTTGATCTGCTTTTTTGATCCGCTTTTGATCTGCTTTTTTGTGCATGGACGCACTCTTTCAAAAGTTGTTCTTTCGGAAGAGATCCTTCAGAAGGGCTTCTTTCGAAAGATCTCTGTCATGTAGACACAGGCTTAGAGCACAGTCTTGAATTACTGCCCACCTTGGCTAACAACCACGGATGGGCCCATCCTCCGTTAATTTACCTAGTTCTTTTTTGAATCCTGCTACTTTTAACTTTCACAATATCCCCCGCAAATGAATTCCACAGGTTGACAGTACGTTGTACAAAGAAGTACTTTCTTTTGTTTTTTAACTTGCTGCCTATTAATCACATTGGAGGACCTCTAGTTCTTTTGTCATGTGAAGGAATACGTAACATTTCCTTGTTCACTTTTTGAACACAAATCAAGATTTTATAGCCCTCTATCACAGTACTTCTCAACCAGGAGTAAGTGTACCCTTGGGTATATACCAAGGTGTTCCAGGGGGTATATCAACTCATCTAGGTACCTGCTTAGTTTTACAACAGTTTACATAAACAACATTAGTGAAGTCAGTACTGTCTAAAAGTTCATTCACACAATGACTTGTTTCTACTGCTTCATGTGCTTTACTCTGAAATGTAAGTACAATATTTCTATTCCAATGCTCTTATTTGATAAGATGGTACAATGTCAACAAATGTGCAAGTAGTAGTCTTCTCTGATATTTTTGCAAGTAAATAGTTTTTAAGCAAGGTGTAACTTGGTGGTATACAAAACAAATGTGACTCCTGGAAAGGGTACAGTAATCTGCAAAGACTGAATGGCACTTTTTAAAGCCCTCTGATTACCTTACACATCTTGTAGAACTGGAAGGGGACCTTGGGAGGTCATGTAATCCAGTCTGCTGCTGTCTTGGTAGGACCAAGCACCATCCCTCACATCAATTTGCTCCAGATCCCTCAATGACCTCCTCAAGGACTGAACTCACAATCCTGGGTTTAGCAGGCCAGAGCTCAAACCACCAAGCTATCCCTCCTCTCATGAATTTATAGAAAGGCATTAAGATATTTTCTTTCTTCTTACCTATATATTTCCCAGTGGTCCCTAACACACTGAACTATTCAAAATGACCACAAGAGTTCCTTCTTAGACTATCCACAATGATGCCAAGATCTCTTTTAGCACTTAGCGCAGTTTAAACTCCTTTCACTAATTTGAAATGAAATCAATAAGAAACTAAAAATTAAAATTCAGACAATCAATACAGCAGCTCAGATAAAATCTCAGCATGACTCTGAGGCCTCAGGTATCCAAGTAAGTACTTAATTATGCTAAAAACAACAAATTTGTCAAAACTGACAAATAAACGTTAAACCAAACTGTTCAACCTTTAGTTTAAGGTGTGATTAGAAAATTCTTTACAGATATTTTCTCAAATATTTCAAGAAGCTACTTTGAAAACAGAGTCAGGCAACTTGACAGGAATTTGAAAAGCTAAACTTTTTTTTTTAATAGATGTCAAATCTCTTAAATATCTAAATAGTCCTAAATGATCTCTTGCACTCATTTGTTGAGCACATATGTTAGAATAGAGTAATTCAAGTATTACGTTTATATAATCAGCATGTGGAAGTTTTGAGTGACGAAGTATTATTGAGCCCACTGAGAAACGCAAAAATGGGACTCAAAGCTTTCGGAGAAACTGAGTTCTAAAACCTGAGCAATGTATGTCAACAGACATTGTTAGATATAAAAGATGGTAACTGGTTCCTGAATATACTTTTGCACATGCTACAAAAGCCCAGGATACATGGATAGATATTCTCCACCCATTCTGGCTCTCCTCCATAAAGAAGTCATTCCAAAAACCCTCCCTGATTACAACAACAAAGGGCATTCCAGGTATCAGGGAACTGTGGTTCACAGTTTCAGTGCACAGAGCTTCTGTCCCAGAAATGGGTCATTCCCTTTTATTTCCCATTTCCTGACAGGAATAATCTGCATCAAGAAATAGAAGGCCCATTTTGAATTATTGAGTCTTTAGCAGCATCTTCATAAGACACATTAGGGGCATCTTGAACAATTTTTTCTGCATAAGTTATAATTTAAATTTGATGAACTGCAAGTTTAAACCATGAACAAAATCAATCATGAATAAGGCCCTAAATTATACAAGCCTGAAACTGCAAGGAAAGCTGGTTTCTGTTCTCTGCAATTACACATACTTAAGAAAAGTCACCGAAAAATTAGCGTGTCAAATATATTTTTTCCAGTCTTCCATTATGAGTGCTCATCTCTTCATTTCAAGAAATGTTCATTATGTCTCTATAGCTACAGAAAAGAAAGACACTGTAAACACTATTGTTTAGTGTCCTGCATGGATATCAACCCAACCACCGATCTTGTTTTTTTGTTTGCACATCCTGAACATCAGTCACAGCTGTTTTTTGTTTTTTTAACCAATCATTATCAATGCCAGCTCTGCCAGGACAGCACATGTTCAGTGACTATTTATTTTCAGGATAAATGAGATGCTGGCTATATGGAGTCTGAATTTCCTACAGGAAATATAATGTGAAAAAACTTCTGGAGCAGATGAAATTATTTAGCCAAACCCTTCAAAACCACTGCAAATCAAAACACTCCTTATGTACGAGAAAATGACATTAGCAGTACAAAGTTAAACATGTCTTACTGAGCATTTAAAGTACTTTCATTTTTCAGGGTTTTGCATTGTAAATATCTATAACGTTTATTTTCCTTTGAATACAAAACAAGGAAAATTTGAATCTGGCCCAATATTATACAAGATTGGCTAACTGCAAGCCATCTGTAAGGGCACAAACATGCCTCAATGTTACCCCAAGTCTTTGTCAACAACTCAGAATAATAGGTGATTTGGGACTCATCTCAAACTTTTGCATTAGAAGAAATCACAGTAACAAGAATGATTTTTATGTGACTCTTTTTAGAAAGCTCTGTAAATTGTTCAGTGTAAAACTTATGCAAATGTAAAATATTTCTCAATAAATATTGATGACGTATAAAGCACTAAAAAGTGTTCCTAATAAAGTTACCTATCTTGTAG
Source organism: Carettochelys insculpta (assembly GCF_033958435.1). Lineage (NCBI taxonomy): Eukaryota > Metazoa > Chordata > Testudines > Carettochelyidae > Carettochelys > Carettochelys insculpta. Next base: position 18,189,270 of record NC_134152.1, read on the forward strand.
AACTGTAAGGGACCTTGAAAGGTCATTTAGTCTAGCCCCTGCACTCACAGCAGGACCTTTATCACCATCCCTGACAGATTTTTCCTCCTTTGCCCCAGACTCCTGGTAGGCCTCTCAAGGATTGAGCTCACAAGCCTGCATGTATAAGGCCAATGCTCAAATCACTAAGTTTTCTATGGATGTGTAATAAATCAATTTTCCACTGCTTTTTTGTAGTCTTTATTATATGAGGATAAAGTTCTTTTGGTAAATCAATCAATTCATAAAACAGCAATAGGGAAGAATGAAGTACGCCTGAATACAACTCAATTACAAATGATAAGAAAAAATTCAAATCATTTTAATATTATAAATGGTAACAATATGCATTCACGAGATACCACTAACGAAACTCTCCATAATGGAAAACCATAAAAACACAACTTCGGATATTACATTCTGTTGCAGGAACATTTCAGCTCAGCTCCTGTTTTTAACTTTTTATCTGTCAAACAAGGCTTATTTCTTTAGAAACTGCAGGATCCTGATCACCTGGTGACAAGTCCAAGGGGGACGCTAAGTGATGCAAAATTTTCTACCTACCACCTGGATCCTGCAAGCAGAGTACCTAGAGCTCTGGATTACTTTAATCTGGTCATGCCAATAGACTCTTCCTTCCCCTGAGTTCCTGCTACCAAGTCCTGTCACAACAGCATTTGGGAGTATTGCCCTTCCTACTCCTCACCTGGACAGCTAGAATGGGCTCATGTAAAAATTGACAGCAGAACTGGTATTCTCTACTTGTTGAGAGAAAAAGCAAGAGGCACCTGCATTATTATTGAGTCATTAGATCCCCACTTTAAACATCTGAACCTATGAACACAACATCCTATTCTTGGCAGAGAGGCATGCTGCCTGCACTAGGTATGGTTTGCAGCTAGGCTTTACAATGGAGCAGGCATCTCTGTAATTCTACAGAATAAGAGGCCTACTGAGAGACCAGCTATTGACAGCCTGTTCTTTCATGGAAGCTTTCCATTGTCATTTGCAAATCCCGTGCCTCTGAAGAACAAAATAGCAGCTGAGATCAGGTAGTTTTTTCAGTGTTTATCCTGACATTTTACCTGGATTCTTCACTATGAAATATACTTCAGAAAGATTCCACAGAAGAAAAAAACCAAATAAACCTATAAAAAGGGTGTACAATTTGCCAAAGTGGAGATCAAGCACTAAAGGATTACTTGTAGTTGTCCAAGCATGTTTTTGAAGGACAGCATCCGTCTGTTCAAAGAACGGCACATTTTTGTCACATATTCCCCCCATTACAACAAGTGAGTTTGGTTATTGAAGGGGTTAGAGCAGATGGGGATATGCTTAGCCACCCTCAGGTAAATGAAGCATAGCCAAAGATACATAGCAAATCTCTGATGACTTTAGAATGACTGGGTAGATGCAGTGGTACACTACAATGTGTAATTAGTATTTTAAGGATATACATATTTGATCTCAACATTTAATTTCTTTTGCCTGGGAATTTCATTTTTATAGACTTATACTGAACATTATGTTTTTAATAAAAAAAATTAAAAAGCAGAACTCGTGAATATCATAAGCTTCATCAACAGAGTTTGTAACTTCTTTTAATTATTCACTATTAACATCACACCCCCGGAACTCAACAATTTCCACCTATGCAGCACATCAATTATAAAGCATTAAGAGTACTTACAGAAGTTACAAGTTTTACACCATGCACTATTAGAACTTTTAAGTTCCATACGGTCTCAAGAAATGCAAGAACACAGCTGGAAGAGGCGACAAAGCCTGTAATTTAATGAAGCCTTGAAGTGGAGATTGTAACTTATATGAGGGCTGAAATGTGGCTCAGAGCAGTTAAACACAGCAGGTAATGCTGGCTGCAACTGCAACACTTGTGAATATTTACTCAGAATGACACTCAGATAAGTTATTGGTAACTGAAGAGATTCCAAGTACTGCAAACTGGGTCCAAAATTAATAGGGCAATTCAATATCTTTTTTAAATGCAAAATAAAAATTAACAAGTAGTGTATACAATTTATTTTAAACTGAGAACAAGTTTTTATGATACATTTGAAACTGGTAAAATGTAAATCAGTTTTGATACTAAAACATGGATGTTAAGAATACTATCCCCAAGAGAAAAAAAATTATTTTGAAAAATTTCCATGGTTCAGAATTACAGTTTCCTCAATGAACTTACAATTTTTGAAATAAACAGTACAAAGCATTACAAATATCTGGCTCTTTAGTTAAAGAACTGAAGGGAGACACAGAAAGCCAGGATAAGTACGGAAACTTTCACCGTGAATTGTCAAGTCATTGCCATTATTTACATTATAAAACTCCAGGATTGTCAGTTTGTACACCACTCTGAACCCTAAAGGCTGTGGCCACGCTAAAGGGAGGGGCTATGGTAATGTGACACTTCGGGATATGTTAATAAGGTACTACCATGAATATGCAGGGCCTCATTAGCATAATGGCAGCCGTGCACACTTCAAAACTGCCGGTTTCGAAATGCACGATGCCCATGTGGCAAGCAGCCTTTCAAAACGGCCCCAATTTCAAAAGCCCCTTATTCCCAAAGCCAGATAGGAAGAAGGGGCTTTTGAAATCAGGAGGCCATTTCAAAAGGCCCACGGCTACATGGGCAGCATGTGTTTTGAAACAGACAGTTTATTCATGGAAGAGCCTCATTAGCATATCCCAAAGTGCCACATTACCATAGCCCCTCCAAAAGGTGAGTCTAGTATGGCCACAGCCAGAATGTTTGCTGAGTCATTCTGAAGAAATAGAAATACCCTCATAGTTGAGAATTCTTTTTGTTCAGGATATCACCAGACTGAATCTTTACCGGGATTTGCAGTCTATTCCAATTACAGTCTTCCCCCACCTTATGAGGGTAATTCGTCCTTGAAAAACCCCTCTTAGTGCGAATTCTCGTAAGTCAAAAACGTAATTACCATTAATTTCAATGGGAAAAAGAATTATGCATTCCTGAGCCCCAAACTTTACACCCATTTGTGCTAAAACAACACCAAATCCCATCAAAATGAACACAATTACTTCAATAGTTAACATTAGTTATCATAACACAACTAACAAGGCATTTTCCCTTCATTAATTTCTCTAAAATATGGCTGTTTACCTGCTCTCGTTAAGCTCTTTTGTAGCTTTTACACACCGTACACTAAAGACTATGCTCACAAACAAAACATACATATGATACTCAATGTTTATGTAATTCAACCTTTAATGCAAAAAAGAACAGAGTAGTAAAGACAAAAGAAATCAATGAAAACAATGCAAGTGATATCACACTCAGTGAACAAGTTGACATTGTGTGGAAAGGCGAAAAGATGAGGTGAGGGAGATTGCAAGGAAAGACACTTGTTTGTTGGTTGTGATAGTGGCATTTGTGAGAATGGAGTAGAAAATGAAGGCAAAGGTGAGGAGGTCAAAGAGTGGCCGAGTTTGTCGCACCCCATAATTTCTGATCAGTCAACGTCGTCATCTTCTTCCTCTTCCATTGCAATGGAAGGATGAGAGATGCCAGAGGCTGAACGTTGAGGCTCAGAAACAGCAGAAGTAGCAGTAGCAGAAGCAGCAGGGGTGGCTGGACGAAAAAATGATAAAATACTTGTCTGCTTGCCTTCTCGCACCTTGCTATCATATAGTTGTTTGTAACATTCAATCCATTCTCTTATGAGAATTTTAGCTTTCTGAGCTCTTTCAAAATTGCCATCATTTTCAACCACCAAAGCACAAGCACTATCGATAATGGAGAACAAATTGTGTAACTGTTTCATGCCAAATTCTTTTACTAGTTCTTCCTCTGTCAAATTTCCCTTCTTTCAAATGTTCAGCCTCCTTCTTCATAGGCTCTTCTTCTCGTTGAATTAGCTCATCATCCGTCAAGTCTTCAGAGTGAGATTCCAACACCTCTTGCACATCTTCAATGTGGACCTCGTCAAAACCTGCTTTCACTGCCAGCTGTACAATGTCATCACAGATCATCTTCTTCACGGGTTCAAAACCTTGAAAGTCATGCACAGCCTCAGGAAGAAGTTTCTTCCAAACAGCATCCATAGTGTTCACTGTCACTTTGTCCCAAGCAGTTGCTATGTTTTCAATGGCCATTTTTATGTTGTAATTTTTCCATAATTCCCTGACTGTCACCTTGTCAATCTTGTCCAAACCATCAATGAGATACTTCATCACAAGCTGCATACAGGTAGCCTTAAATGTAGCAATGACACCTTGGTCCATCGGCTGTAGCAAAGATGTTGTGTTCAGAGGCAAAAATACAACCTGAACATTGCTACCATAATCAACAATTGTTGCTGGATGGCCTGGAGCATTGTTGATGATGAAAAGTGCTTTGTTGTCTAGGTTATTTTCTTTGCAATATTTTTCGATGAAAGGACAAAAAGCAACTCTGCACGTAGTCTAGAAACACTTGTTGGGTAACCCATGCACTTCTGTTTGAATGCCAAATCACTGGAAGGCTTACCTTATTGATATCTTTCAAAGCCCATGCGTCTTCCGAATGGTATATGAGCAAAGGTTTGAGCTTAACTTCACCCGCACCATTGCCACCAAGCAACACCGTTAACCTGTCTTTTAGAGGCTTTATGTCCTTGGGCTTGCTTTTCGTCTTTGGAGATGTAGGCACGAGATATCGTTCACTTCCAAAACAAGCCAGTCTCGTCCATATTGAAAATATGCTTGTTAATATAGCTGCGCTCTTGCGTAATTTTCTTCAGCTTTTCAGGAAAGGCACTGCCTGCTGCAAGATCGACAGATGCTGCCTTGCCTGTAACCTTAAGGCTAAGCAAGAATCCCCTCTTCCTGAAGTGGTCGAACCAGCCATTAGTGCCTTTAAAGTTCAAATCCTTGGCCATCACATCACCCTTCTCAATTGCCTGTGCCCTCAATCGCCCAAACAATGATAGTCCCTTTTCTCTTATGAGAAGAAAGCTAAGAGTCATGTGGCGTTTCGCTGAACCCTCTATCCATTGCAAAAAAAGTTTCTCAAGTTTCTGCATAATGGGGTGCCTGCTCAAAGACAATGTTGTTAAACTTGCACCACCAACAGCAATCAGAAGTTTTCAATATTTTTTCCTTTTACACGTAGATAGTATGCACAGTAGTCAAAGATAAATGGAGTGCCTGCATCACATCTTTGTTATGCTGTCCTTCATCAATAGGCTTTATCACATCCAATTTTACACTTAAAAGGTATGGCTTTTTTTGTCTTTTTTTGTCTTTTCTAGCTCCTTACTTATTTTTTTTTTTAGCACTTTCTTCATTTTAGGAGGCATGATGCAGGAGATTATCACTACTATAAACTAGCAAACCACGAGTACTCAGAGGAGAACTCAACGCAACATGCGCCAACTATGCAACTCCAAAGATGAGCTTATGGATGCTCTCGTCTCACGGCACTCAGCAGCTCGCGAGGCGTGTGGAATCCAAATCAGTTCTCATAAATGTGAGCAAATGCCTCGTAAGCCAAAGTAGGGAGTATTAAATGAAACTCCTCATAAAGTCGAATTCTTGTAACTCGAATGGGCGTATCTTAGGGTATGACTGTATTAAATTCTCAGCAATTTTGACATTGTGAATTATAGGTGTGCAACAGGAAGGTATGTATCTATCACAAGAGTCCCACACTATTGTGATATCAGAGGTAACTCAACCAGTCACCACCCTGTCTCCACAGCTAATTTTAATGCAACAATCTCATTGTCTGTCTGAGGAACACGGCAGAGATGGTAGATTATACGTGGCACAAATGCCAAACTTGTGTGACAGCATGGGCCTTCAGCTACTAACTCTCTGTAATAAGTCTTCTAAACAGATTCTTACCTCAATCAGTTTTCTTTCGTAAGAGTTTGCTAGTTCCTCGTTGTCTTCTGCTTGCTTTTGCTCAGGGATGGTGAACTCCCCATCAATATTCCAAACTCCTGGCACAACTAAAACAAAAAAAAAAACAAACAAACAAAAAAGTAATCTATTATAGAAATGGGATGTTGTGAACTCCTGAATCCCTTAAGCAGACTTGCAAGAATGGACAGCTTGAAAAACCTTGTTAATCAGTATCATAATATTGTGCAAATTGTATGCAATTATATCAAACAATAAAATAAATATTGAAAAAAGTGATTTCAATGCCAGGAATGTTTTCTTATAACATTCAAGTACTTTCCTATAATGTAACAGCAAACATAAAAGCAGAAAGCCTACATCTACACTAGAGAGATCTTTCAAAAGAAGTCCTTCCAGTAGATCTCTTCCAAAAGAACTTTTTTCAGAAGAGTGCATCCACATATAAAAAAACTGGAGCAAAAGAGCAGTCCGCTCTTTCAAATGAGAGCATCACACAGCCCCCGCTCTTTCGAAAGGATGGTTCAGGGATCGAAAAGTCAGGTGCCGGGAGGACTGCTCTTTGGAAAAAAAGGGCCCATGCAGAGTCTAGATATGTTTTCTTTACCAGGAAGCTTTCAAAAGAAGGAAATCTTACTGAAATGAGAGTGGAAGAGCACTTTCAAAAGGAGCACCACATTCTTTTGATTTAATTTTTGAAAGAATGCTTATAGTCTGTAGATGCGCCGCTGGAGATTTTGAAAGAGCCCCCTTCTTTTGAAAAATCTTTCAAAAGAACTAACTAGTGTAGGTGCAACCAAACTGATCTGCAATTTGTGGAAATGGTTACCTAATTTATGCATGCAGTTAACATATTTTACACCTACGCCTTCCAAAAATTTAAGCCTTGACATCATTGCCTATTTCTTTTCCATAACACATTTATGATATACAGACTTAGCACTCCCATTTCCTCTATGATTCATCTACCATGATTAAACGATTTGTTCTTTGGTAAAGGGAACGTTGACCTTCACTACTGTTATACAGCATACTGATGAGGACAGACCTCAAGAATGTTTAGTAAGAATCAAATAAGTAATAACCGTTATTAAGAAGTTGGTAATTTTGCATGCATGCTCACAGTAACTGTGTACTAAAATTAGATATAATTTTTTTATTATTGAACAGTTTGAAAGTCTAACCAGAAATATACAACTATTCCGCAACTTGAAGTTTCCATAATTTCAAAGATAGTTGATTACATTTATTTAGTCAAGATATAGGTACTGTAATTTGGAAAGTAAACTGTTGTTCAGTGAGCAAAATTTCACCATAATTATATAACCTTGACTATACTAGGTTCACAGCAGGGCTGACAGTCACCACAGAGGCTGGGGAAAGGTAGGGGAAGGAGGGCAGCTCCATGAACTCAGAAAGGGAGGTGCATCAGGCAGTCAGACCTTAGTTCTGCCCAGACTGCCCCCACCCACCGACCCAACCCCAAATCCCTCAGAATTGCATGGGGCGGCACTCCAGCAGTAACGCAAAGGGGTCTGGGCCTCTGACACCGCCATGCCACTTTGAATTGCCAGGACGTAGGGCAATTACCCCTTTTTGGCCCTCCCATGACTCTTGGCAGACCTATACATTCAACAAACCTCAGAACACAATTCCATTTGGCGTTAGATACTTTTCCCACAAGTTAATCAAAATTTTCTAAATAAACTATGATGGAGTCATGAAAGGCAAGCCCCACCATGCAGAACAACATTCGAAAGTGATCACACAGCAGAGGAAAGTAAGTCAATCACAGCTGTTTCAGATCACTATGCACTAGTCCTGGATCAAGTGACCAAAAACTTAATAGCTTTCCAGAAATCCAATTGTCAATTCAACTAAACACAATGGTGTTTCAAAACTTAAGAAACAACTTGACCATAAGCATTAAGATTTAATTATTGACTACTTTGGGCCCATATTCTTCATCACTTTGGTTAATATATGATTAAAATATTATTATTTATGCATTACATGAATAGGACATCAGAATTAAATGTAAGTTGCTACAGTATTTAGGGGACAACACAAACTCAATATATTTTTCTCTTTTCAGAACTGCCAGTGAATGAAAAAATCAGCTATTAGGAGAGGTCTAGCTTCTGCAATTGTCATCAGTGGCGGTGATAAAGGAAAACAGAACAAAGATTCATACTCATAACTCAGATTGAATCTGTATGGTTGGTAGAAGATAATTGTCATATGTATAAAGTACTGTTATTAAATTGCAATTTGTCCAACTGTATACTACTAATATACCTGTCGTACTTGAAAATGTGATCAACCGCTAATAAGCTGCTGCAAAATGATGCACAATTACCACTTACACCACCAAACCCAAAAATATTCTGATTTATACAGACATCTATTCTCAGAGGCAATTTTTATCCTACATTTCTAACTGCACAACAAGATGATATTATTCAAATACAAGAAATGGCAAAGAAAAAATTGGCAGCATGCAATCCTGATTCTAAAACAAAAAAGTAAAATTTTCAAACATATTATCCTAAAACTGAAAATAGTTATTTTTAAGATACAGAAAGACTACTTTTTAAAGGCGTATTTTTAAATTAATTTTGTTAACATTAGGTCATTTACAATATATTTGACTTTTTCTCTTAAGGTCCTTTCATCTTCAAACCCATATTTACCATTCTTTGGTACTATATTATATCATACCACTAATTTACCATTTTTTCAAATTTTCCAAAATTCACATGAAAGGCATGGAACAACTATTTTTATTCATATGTGCAGTCTAGAAGAAATGTAAGTTTTACAGATTAAGTATTTAGACAAAACTTAACACTCTAGAGAACTGAATAGCATCTGCTTAGGCTCAAGCGAATCAGATATTGATAAATGTCAGTGTGATGCTAACTGATTAAAATCTGACAAAAGAGATAATGTTGCAACAAGAGAAAGTTACTCACCTTGTACAGTAACAAAGGTTCTTTGAGATCCATGTCCCCTTGAGTGCTCCACTCTGGGTGTTGGTGTGTCCTCATGCCGGTAATTGGAGACTCTTCTATAACTGTGGTTTTCCCATGCCACACATGTGCAGTAGCACCTTCTAGTGCTATCTGATACGCACACAGCACAGGACCGGGAAGGAGGGAGGGAAGTAGAGCAACCACAGGGACACAAATCTCAAAGAACCATCATTACTGCACAAGGTGAATAACTTCCTCTTCTTCAAGCAGTATCCCCATGAGTGCTCCACACTTGGTGACTATAAAGCAGTATTTGCACTTTGAAGTGGGTTGATAGCCCAAGACACGACAGTACACAGAACAGGTTGTCCCATTTAAACAGAGGAAGCAGTGGAAGATGAGATAGCGTAGTGCTGTGCAAACATTTTGCTGGAAGACCAGGTGGCCACCTTCTATATGTCCATAAAGGATACGTTCTTGAGAAAGGCAGTAGTGGAGGACACAACCCAGGTTGAATGGGCAGTGGCAGCACCCGGGAGCTCCTGTTGATGAAGCATATAAAAAGTGTGAATGCAGGTGGAGATCCACTTGGATAGTCACTGAGACAAAACTGGCAGACCCTTGGACTAGCTCTGGGAAGACAAGAGCCACCTCAGAGACTTATGCCAAGGTTTTGTGCAGTCAAAATAAAATACCAATGCCCGACAGATGTCCAGGGTATGCCAGTCCGCATGCATAGGATAGAAGTGCAGCTTTGGGAAGAACACAAGTGAGTGGATAGGTTCGTTGATGTGAAATGGAGGGGGAACTTTATGAAGAAATTTGGAATGAGGATGAAGTGTTACCCTATCCTTGGTAAATGTGGTATAAGGTGGCTCAGCCATGAGGGCAGCAAGCTCCCCAGCCTTCCTGGACTACGTGATGGCAACCAAAAGTGAAATTTTCATTGACAGATGGAGCCACGAACATGTCACCAGGGGTTCAAATGGCAACTTCATGAGGCAATTGAATACATAGTTGAGATCACATATAGGGACCAGAAAATACACAAATGGGAAGGTGTTTTGTAGACCCATCATAAAACGTTTGGTGATGGGATAGGCAAGGAAGGAGATCCCATTGTCCACTTGGTGGAATGTTGCCAATGCCGCAGCATGCACCCCGACAGTGCTGAGGGCCAGGCCTGACTTGCACAGGTGTAGCAGGTAATCAAGGAGGACAGAAGGAGGCACAGTATGAGGTATAGGATGATTAGCACCCAACAAGCAACAGAACTGCTTCCGTATGTAGACATAGGACTTGTGCTTGGCTCCTGTCTGCTGTGAACAAGAACCCTCTTCACCAAATCAGAGCATGCAATTTCAGCATTTTAGAACTAAGAAGGAGCCGCGTGTGGAGATAGCCTGGATGGGTTGGGGTGGAAAGTGCAGCTGAAGTACTGAGACAGACAGCTGCAGCAAGGAGGAAAGGGATAAGAAGCCGCTACTGACATCCGAAGTAGGTAGGGATACCAAGTTTGTCTTGGCCACACCGGGGCTATCAGAATGAAGTGGGCCCGATCCAGTCTGACCTTGACCAGAAGCTTGTGAATCAAGGGAAGGAGAGGATGTGCATAAAGGAGGAGTGCATCCCAGTTGATGGAGAAGGCGTCCCCGAGGGACTGTCTCCTAAGACATGTAGTTTGCTGCCCGCAGAAGCAACATACCAGATGAGTGGAATTTGTGTCTCATAAGGTCCCATTTTTACTAGAGTTTTCCTGAGGGGTAGATCAGAAGGACTTAGTTCTGTTGAAGATGGAATCTTCCATTCCATCAGCAAGTTTGGTTGAGGGTGGGTGAATAAAAACTCTGTGTCCTTGGAGGTCAAGAAGTATGGGTTGTCACCTCTCTTATTAGTAGGAGGGATAGATGACGGTCTTTGCCATATAACATTGGTGGGGTCCCTAATAACTTCTTCTATAGGCACTGTGATCCTAGAGGAATAAGGGGGCTAGCGGGTAGGTAGGAGGTAATGTTGTCTGACCAGCACCCCCACAGGTCTTCTTCCTGAGCCTGTGGCACCCATTGGAAGAGCTCCTGCAATGCCTTTGCATAGTCCACAGGAGGAGGCGACACCAAGAGTACATCATCATCTGGCGAAGAGGAGGAGGGATATTCAGGGGATCCATGTTGACCCTCTGATAGAGAATCCTTGGTCCCCAAACATTGAGACAGTGGGTACGACACCTATGTAGTCGGCTGCGGTGGGGGGAGCAATCTCTAGATGCCATGGACAGTACCGATGGGGCATGGGAGCAGGGAGACCTTTCCTGCCATGACAACCACTGTGGCACTAGAACAGTGAGATGAAAACATACTCCTATGGTTGGAACTGCCTTCCTCTGGAGAGAGTGGTCTAGCTTCTCAGCCATACAAGAAACCCAAACATTGAGAGAAGCATGGGGATGTCATCGTCAGCACGGATACGGAGTGTGGAGAGCTGAGCAACGTCAGGCCTGGTGACATGTATGCTTTAAGTGGTGAGTTTTCACAGCGCTGCTCAATACTGTGCCATCCTCCAGTGCTAAAGGTTTCAGCAAAGCAACATCTCACTAACATTTTGATTCTGACTCCACTGCCACATGAGGCTGGGTGATGCCTCAGCCTTGGATGTGCATGGTGCCTGGTCCTGCACCTCATATGAGGGCACAGAGACTTCAAACAGCATCACTTGTGCTCTGATTCCAACACTGAGGGTGAGGTCTTGATGCCCAATTACCTCTTATGCCCTGGGGTGGAGGCAGCTGAAGCTGGCAGTTGCCGAAGGCATCAGAGTGTTTGTGGCTTGGCTCCAAGTAAGATCTTTCAAGTGGTGCTGGCATGCACAGTGCTGAGGAAATCGTGGCAGATTTTCCTGCTGGCATGGCCCATGAAGACAGCACTGGAGGCCAGGAGTGTGCCAGAGACAGTTCCGCCGCTGCGGGAAGGGCACTGCCCAGGACAGAGGGACAAGCTGAGTCTGTACCTTTGGTCTCCCATGCCAAATCCTTCATGGCCTGCTGCTCCAGGGCCGGTGGTTGGAAGGACATTTCGTAAAGATATGTTTTGAGCCTGCTGGCTCGGTCCCTCTAGCCCTAGCCATGAGGCTGGAGCAAGGGGTACAGGACTGGGTCTCGTAGCCCTCACCCAACACTTAATGCAGGAAGCATGGCCATCAGAGACCGGCATGGCTTCCCTGCCTGTCACACAGAGTGTGAAGACCAGGGAACCCAGTATGGCAATGCGACGGCAACAAATCCTAACACTAACTCAAACCTACTTTTTTTTTCTTTAAACTTTCAAAAAACTTTTAAAAACTAACAGGGAGAGCAACTTGGCATATGAAAGGCTACAATAAAAACTAACTCACTCACTCTTTTCTTAGAGAGCGAAGCTCTGTCTACAGCTAAGGATGGTAGAGAAGGAACTGAGGGGTCCCCCGATGTGCATGTGACTGATAGCATAAGGAGGCACTGCTTCGCATGTGCTGCACAGGAAAAGAGAAGTTACTCACCTGTAGTAACGATGGTTCTTCGAGATGTGTCCCCGTGGGCGCTCCACAATAGGTGTCGGGCTCGCCCCGGCGCCGCAGATCGGAAATCTTCCAGCAGTTTCTCCTGGATCATGCATGCGCCGGCACGCGCTGCCCCCTGCACGCCCCCGGCCGCATGCACGATCCGGTCCCTGCCAGTTCCTTGACCAACTGCCTCGGATGCTCCTGAAAAACACTAGACAGAGATCAGAAGCAGGGAGGATGGGCGGGTGGTGGAGCACGCACGGGGACACATCTCGAAGAACCATCATTACTACAGGTGAGTGACTTCTCTTTCTTCTTCGAGTGGTCCCCGTGCGTGCTCCACAATAGGTGACTACCCAGCAGTAACCCAAGTAAGGAGGTGGGTAATCGGTTTATGTGCAGCTTGTCCCCGAGAGGACTGCTGTCGACAGACGGGTATCCTCTTAGAATACCCGAGGCAGGGCATGATGCTTGGCGAAGCTGTCATAGGATGACCAGGTCGCCGCTCTACAGATGTCTGTTAACGCGATGCCCTTGAAGAAGGCTGTTGATGCCGCCACCGCCCTGGTGGAGTGAGCCCTGGGCGGGGCCAGCAAAGGAGTCTTTCGAAGTTCGAAGCACATTTTTATACAGGACACAATGTGCTTTGAGATTCTCCAGGAAGAGAGACCTTCTCCTTTTGACCCAGGAGCAAGAGAGACTAGAAGCCTGTCTGTTTTCCGGAAGGACTTAGTTCTGTCTGTGTAGAAGGCCAACGCCCTCCTCACATCTAGGAGATGCAGGCGTGCCTCCTTGCTGGAGCTGTGAGGCTTCGGGTAAAACGAGGGTAAAACTATTGGCTCGTTAAGATTGGACTCCGAAGAGACTTTTGGAACAAAGGCTGGGCGCAGCCTTAAGGTTACCGCCTCCTTCGAGAATACTGTGCAGTGCGGTGTTGCCATCACTGCCGCGAGCTCACTCACCCTGCGGGCTGACGTAGCTGCAAAGAGGAAGGTTGTTTTTATCGTAAGGAGACATAGGGGAACTGTGGCTAATGGGTCAAAAAGGCGGACCCGACAGCGTGCTGAGCACCAAGTCCAAATTCCACAATAGTGGAAGCGGTTTCCGAGGGGGGGTACAGGTTTACCAGCCCCTTCAAGAACCTGGTAGCGATAGGATGGGCGAATACCATGGGCCCTTCCTCCGTATGCCGAAAGGCTGATATAGCGGCGAGGTGGGCCTTTAGCGAGGATAGAGAAAGCCTGCCTCTCTTGAGGTCCAATAAGTATTCTAGTATTACAGGTATAGGAACGTCAAGGGGAGCTAACTGCTTGGCGGAACACCAGGCTGTGAATCGAGTCCATTTCTGCTTGTAAGTCCTCCTGGTGGAGGTCCTTTGGCTACATTCCAGGACTTGTTGTGCTCCTTCCGTACATTTGCTCTTTAAGGAGTTGAGCCATGGATTAGCCATGTTTGTAGGTGCAGACCCTGAGGGTGCGGGTGTACTATGGACCCTTGAGCCCGCGTGAGTAAGCCCAGTGCCGCCGGTAGAGGGAGCGGTCCAACATGCGCAGAAGCAAGGGAAACAATTGCTGCCGATCCCAAGCAGGACTATGAGTATCATGCAAGCTCTCTCCCTTCTGGCTTTGTGCAAGACCTTGCGGATAAGCGCTGCAGGGGAAACGCGTAAAGTAGGGAGCCCTTCCATGAAAACATGACCAGGGACCCCCGCCCCACTCCTGCCCTGGAGCAGTACTGGGGACACTTTTTTTTTTTTGTTTTGTTTTGTTATACTGGGTAGCAAACAGATTGATCTGGGGAAAACCCCCATGTACGAAGAATGCGCTGTAGCAGATTGGAGCGGATCTGCCATTCATGCGTGATTGCGAAGCACCTGCTCAGCTGATCTGCATTCACGTTGTGAGCGCCCGGCAAGTACGAGGCTTTCAACGTTATGTTATTGGTGATGCACCGATTCCATAATCGGAAGTGCTTCCGCACATAGGGCAGGGGATCGTGCTCCTCCTTGTCGATTGATGTAGAAACATAGTGGAGGTATCGTTGGTATTGAATCCCAACTACTTTGCCACGTAGGTAATCTCGAAAATGTTTGCAGGCGTCGAACGCTGCTCTGAGCTCCAGAATGGATATGTGCAGTGTCTGTTCCGCAGGGGACCATAGCCCTTGCGTTACCTTGTCGCCGATGTGCGCTCCCCATCCCATGTGGGAGGCATCGGTAGTAAGAAAAATAGAAAATTGTGGTTGGTGAAAAGGTACCCCCACTAGCAGATTCTCGGGGTTTTCCCACCACGCCAGGGATCTGCGCACCTCTGTTGTGGGCGACACCACCCTGTGGTCAGTGTGGGATGCCGGTTTGTAAACGCTCGCCAGCCAATGCTACAGGCTTGACATGTGCAACCTGGCATTCCGTACCACAAACGTCGCTGCCGCCATGTGGCCCAGCAGCCGTAGGCACATTAAGACCGGCACCGTGGGGCTGTATGTAATGACTTGCACCAGCGAACTGATTGCGCAGAAGCGGGCGTAGGGTAGGTACACCCTTGCTGTGATAGAGTTTATGCGTGCCCCTATGAACTCTGTATGTTGTGTGGGTTCAGACTTTGACTTTGCAAGGTTGATAACTAGGCCCAGCGAACAAACGTGTCCGCTGTGACACGCATCATGCGTGAGACCTCTGCCTTCGAGGTCCCTTTTAGGAGGCAGTCGCCCACATATGGGAAAAATAAACCCCCCCTGTCTGTGCAGGTAGGCTGACACCACTGCCAGGGTTTTGGTAAAGACTCTGGGGGCCGAGAAGAGGCCAAACGGAAGAACCCTGTGCTGGAAGCGCTCCTGGCCGACCGTGAAGCGCAGGAAGCGTCTGTGTGCCGGGTGGATTGTTATATGAAAGTAAGCATCTCGTAAGTCGAGTGCTGCAACCCAGTCTCCATCGTCCAGTGCCGTGAGTATCAAGGCAACTGTGATCATCCGGAACCGTTGCTTGCGCAAGTAACGGTTGAGGCCCCGAAGATCTAAGATGGGCCTCCAGCCTCCTGTTTTCTTCCCTGGTAGGAAGTAGCGTGAATAGAAACCTTACCCTGGAATTACTCTGGCACTCTTTCCACCGCCCTTATGAACATAAGGTGATTCACCTTCTGCTTGAGCCTCGCCTCGTGGCAGCATCCCTGAGGTGAGGCCTGGTGGGAGGCTTTGTCGGTGGAAGCGACTGGGAGGGGATCGCGTAACCCGTGGCTATGATCTTCAGCACCCATATGTCTGTGGTGATCTTTTGTCACTGGGAGTGCAACGGTCTGAGGCGGTGATGGAACATGAGATGGGAGTGGCATTGAGCGAGGGTATTGATAGTGCAGCCCCCGACATACCCATCAAACTTGTTGCCTTTGGGCCTGACCCGAGGGCGTACGGCTTTGTTGAGAACGTCATCTGGGAGTTCTGTACTGTTGCCGCTATTGACAGCGCCCTTGGCCGTAGCCCCGTTGATATTGAGCACGCTGTGGTTGTAAGCGTAGCGTCTTTGCTGACAATAAAATTTTTCCCTCCTGTATGGGGGAGTATAAATGCCCGAGGTTCTAAGTGTAGCTCTCGAGTCCTTACTGGAGTGAGGGACCAAGTCGGTTGAGTCTGCAAACAACTTTTGTGTATTAAAGGGAAGGTCCACGATCTTCGCCTGTAGTTCCCTCGAGATACCCGACGTCTGGGGCCAGGATTCTCTACGCATGACCACTGCTGTAGCCGTTGAACATGCCGCCGTGTCTGCCACGTCCAGGGCAATCTGGACTCCCGTCCACGATGCTGCGTAGCCCTCTTGAACAATCGCCTTTAACACCGGCTTTTTATCTTCCGGAAGTGGATCCATGAGGGGAGTAAGCCCGGAGTAATTATCAAAACTATGGTTTGCTAGGTGTGCCCATAATTTGCCATTCTCAATAGCAGGAGAGGAGAGGAATATACCTTCCTGCCAAACAGCTCTAGCTTCTTAGCATCTTTGCCCGATCCCCTGATTTGTACTGAGAAGCCTTTGACCTCTGCTGGGACGACTCGACCACCAAAGAATTTGGTTGTGGGTGACTGAAGAGGAACTCCGTGCCCTTTGCCGGGACGAAGTATTTCTTATCCGCTCTCTTGTTCGTAGGCGGAACAGGGGCTGGAGTCTGCCATATAGTAGTGGCTGACTCCAGAATGGCTTTGTCCAGCGGAATAGCAATTTTGGATGAAGCCGGGGGTCTCAAATTTTTCAGGAGTTTGTGATGTTTCTCCTGCACCTCTGCCGTTTGAATGTCTTGCGTGAAAGCCACCCTTTTAAACAGCTCCTGAAAACTGTTTAAGGTCATCCGGGGGAGAGACATCCCCGGGGGCCACGGCCTCATCTGGGGAGGATGAGGAGGAACCACTAAGGTAAACCTCCCTCGAACCCTCGGGTTCCTGCGGTCGATGATACACTTGCTCGCTGGAGGATTGTGAAGGAAAGTCTCGGGGTTCTAAAATTAACTCCCCCTGAGACAACTGTGTTTCCGTCCCCGATCGGGAGTGCCCACGGGGGTATTGAGCGGCCGGGGGGGGACCTGACCCTGGGTGTAGGCCTGTGGTTTGTCTGTATCCAGCATGATAAGGATGACCATGGCAGCATGGGCAAGGGTCCAGGGATGGAGACCTGGACCACTCACGGGGAGTGTACCCCCAATGTCTGGGAGAGCAAGACCTCCGCGACAACATAGATAGAGGTGAAACTGGCTTGTGATAGCACTCCAGGAGATCCAATCCCAGAAATGGTGAAGGTGGCCCAAGCCATGGTGACATTGGTTGGAGGAACGGAGAAGGAGGTTTTTTTTGGTTTTTTTTTTTTGTTTCTTTTTTCCGGATGGGCCGGTGAAGACACAGGCCTTCAGTGCAGCGTGTGTATCACAGGGGGAGGGCTTGGTGCTAACAGCAGTGCAGCCCTGTCCAGAGATGGACTGCGGTGCCGGGCTTTTGATTTTGCCTTGCCCCTCCCCTGCAGGGCCGGCACCGCCCCTCCCGTGCCAGGGATCTCGGCCCCGCTGTCAGCGCCGCGCTCGGCACTGTCAGCTGCGGTGCCGCGCGGGTATCCCCCTCCGGTGCCTGCAGGCTCCGTGCCTGGCCTCCCTGCACCGCTGGTGCAGCGGGGGTCTGTGCCACCTGTGGTGGTGCCACTGGTTCCGGGGCTTGCCTGGCTGATGCTCTAGGCGCCGCGCGTGCCGGCTGTTGTATAACCGGAGGCTCAGCCTCTGCCACATGCGCTGCCGCTTGCCTGAGTATGCGGCTGGTAGCTGTGCGCTCCGCTCGTCCTGCTCGCTGCAAACGCACGGCAAGGATCGAGCCAGGGAGAGTTTCCTCTGTTTCGGCACTGAGGGGGTCAGAGAAAAAACTGCCCTCCTCTTATGCAACCCAGCGGGCCATTCTGGGTGAGGCTTCTCCGGCAAGGTAGCTTGGAATTCCCCCAGGCATCGGATGTCTTCGCTATGCCCCACGGAGGCCGGCATAGCTTCACGGCATGACTCCCGCTTTGTAAAACCTGAAGAGGCCATTGCGGTGAGTCCCTTATTGTTAATAGGGTACTTAGCACTTAATCCATGCCTTTCCACCCCAAACAGTGATCACCGGCCTGCAGCAGCGGGCGGCCTAAATGGCCTTCACATCCCCTTTTCGCTTCTCCGCTCCTCTCTTTTTCCTCTTTTTTTTTTTTTTTTTTGTTTAATAACCAAAACCAACAAATTACACGTGGAAAAAAACCACTAAGTAATCTGACTCCAGCCTTAGCCTGAGTGGATTCCGTCTGCAGCCGATGGCGGTTGAGAAGGAACTGGCGGGAACCAGATTGTGCATGCAGCCGGGGGTGCACGGGGAGCGGCGCGCGCCGGTGCATGCGCGATCCAGGAGAAACTGCTGGAAGATTTCCGATCTGCAGCGCCGGGCAAGCCCGACACCTATTGTGGAGCATCCACGGAGACCACTCGAAGAAGAACCATGCCTATCGAAGACTCTCCAAGGGTCAGCGCGAGGATGCACCGACACCCATGGGGACACTACTTGAAGAAGAACTGTTATATAGCTGCATGAAATCCTGTACTAAATGTGGCATGTAGGGTGCCTATGCAAAGGTTATGATTTGCTGAATGATTGTGCTATCTGAATGCATGTACCATTTTTGTGTAAGTTGTGAATGTTATCTAAGTTTATTCCCTCACTGCTAAAATCCTGAAAGAACTTTGCAATTACTTTAGATATTTGATTCCCTTAACCAATTTTAACTCTACTCTTCCTTTCTTTTTATAAATAAACCTTTACACTTTGGATACTCAAGAACTGGCAACAGTGTGCGTTTTGGGTAAGAACTGAGTTGTATGTTGGCCTGGATGTGTGGCTGGTCCTTTGGGATTAAAAGAACCTGTTTGTTTGTTCTGTTGTTTAATTAGACTAGTTTTAAAGAACCCTGCATGTTTAAACCCAGATTTTTTTGGGGATGACACAAAGACTGGAATGCCTCAGGAAATGACTGCACTACTGTTAAGTGGGGCGGGTGGGTTGCCTGCATATAACCGAGAAGGATGGTTCTGCTTTAACACAGAAGCAGGAAATGAGGTAGGAGACTGCTGCAAAGCTGTGGACAGCATGCATTTTGTAACACTAGCTCACTTCCTCAGGAAGGTAAGGTCCTCCAAAAGGTATAAAGGCACTACTAACACTGGGCGGGGAAAGCTGTGTTACATGCAGCAAGCAAAGCCCACAGCAGCCAGTAGCAACAGATGCAGAATCATGAAACAGCACGAATCCAGGCAAAAGTAGAAGGCTGAGATCAGGGAAGGGGTGTCGAACAGTGCCCAGACAAAGGCACTGGAAGGAGGAGGCTGGGAATTAACAGCACACACATTTCTTAACCTTCAACATCTATTTTTATTCTAAGCAGGTGCCAGACATGGATAATGACAGTGCAGACACCTGGTCTCATTTCCAGTTTGACAGATTTTGTGAGTTTGCACCAGGAGCGAGCAGCAAACCCAAGGAGATACTGCAGGCTCTTTAGAACTTCAGCATATGATGTAGTCAGGGGAATGGAGAATTTGGCTCCAGACACAAGCTGGTTTTTTTAATGTTTTCTGTTAACAAATTCTGTCAGTTCAAGGTTCCAGAGTACAGATCACCTATACAACCCACCAAGTAGAGCAGTTTTTGCAGTTCCTGGGTCTAGAACACTGCACCATGTGGCACCCCTTGTTGATCTTATACAGGATGAGTGCTTCTCCCAAAAGAATCATTTACCTATTAGGGCCACCACGCAAGAGGCCATTGGGAGATGTCTGGGAACCAGCGTGGGATAGGAGGGAAGCAGCTAAGCAAATTGCTAGTGCCTACTTGTGGTAGATATTAAGTGCAGGTACTACATAAAGAATGGCCTGGTGAAGGACTTAAAGGGAGGTACTGGAATAAGGAACAGAATGGGGTAGGGAAGTTGAGTACTCCTCTGACTGGCTGGACAGAGAGCAACCTCCCCTCCCCCTCCCACACACACATTCATGCATTGTTCTCACTCTCCAAACTCCTATGAGGGTCATTGATGGTAAGGTCTAGCACATAGGTTGGATGGGAAAACTGGATGAAAATCAAAGGGGACTGGTAGAGCCCTGGTTAATGATTTAAAGTAACACTGACTGACCACTACTGTACCTTTCATCTTCTAGTTAGTCCCAGACATCTTTATAAAGAAGTTGCAGCCTGATTACAACCAGTATCAAGTGTATCCTTTCCTCTTGCTTGGTGTATCCAGACAACTGCTTCTATGACTTACTGTTAGCCAGTGTGAAGAGAAAAAAATTCACTTCTATGGTACTTTGAGACATCTTAGGGGAGAATAACCACCAGCATTATGTGGTGTAACTCCACCATGAAGCCAATATGATCTCCATGCCAGTCCCAAGCCTGGATGAAGGAGGAGGATTGGTCAGATGTGTGTCAATGCGCTGACCATCAAAAAAACAACATGAATGAAATCTGATGCCAGTACAACTAAATGTTAAAAGATGCCGGCTTGGATGATGATGATGATGATGATGATGATGGTGTGGTGTTCTCAGCAGTGTGATCTGAATTTAATGTTTCCACTTGTGACACATAGAGGCACACTTTCAAGGGTGTGGTCTAGCTAGGATTCACAGAAACAGGCTGATTAAGCTTTGGATCAGAACCCCATGCTATTCAAAATTTTGGACTTGATATTCAGAGTTTTAAGTGTTAAAGATCAGTGATCATGAACCAGAAGGTATCAGCAGAAGCAATGAAACTGCAAAATCCAAGAGAGAGCTTGCATCTCGAACATGAACAGAGACTGGCAGAACTTCGAATGCAAGAAACGCTAAGCCTTGGGGCAGCTGGAAAAAGAGCCAAAGAAGCTCACAGGAGGGGTACAGAACAGCTGACCACTGAGACAGGGCTGCCAAACAAGCTCCAAATCAAAGCAGCAATTGAAAAACAGCAGGAATTGTACTGTCCTGAAAGTCTAGTTTATAACAACGTTAGTATGTTCTCAGATTTCAAATGTAGCCATGTTAATCTGTTTTAGCAAAACAGAAAGGTATCCAATGTCATCTTGAAAGCTAACAATTTTATTATGGCATAAACTTTCATGAGTTGCAACTCACAAAAGCTTATGCCATATTAAAGCGGTTAGCCTTTAAATTGACACTAGACATGTTGCTTTCAGTATGCTGTGTAACTGTGAACAGTTATCTTCATTTAACTCATTATGCTATTATTGGGGAGAGGGTGGCTAACTTTGGTAATGTGAAAAAATAGCTATTTCTTGCGCAGAAAAGCTGTGCATATGTGAGTGAAGTTCTTGAATGTGTGTAATAGCTCAGAAAATAATCTGGAATTAGATGAAGCACAGCAAGAATTCACTCATCAGGAAAATGATTTCTCCATTTCTTAATCCGTTGAAAATAGCAGACAGTATGAAAAAAGAGACAGTTTCTCCAGCTGTTGTCTGTGAAGCAGACGGAGGAAGTCTTGCGACCTGTAAGAGTTGAAAAATTATCACTTGTGGCAGAATTGATTCTGGACACAACTAAAGCTCAGGAAGGAAATTCCTAAAGGCTTGTCTCTGCTACACCAGGGATCGACACCGCAGCGATAGAGCTACCACCCATTGATTTATCACGTCTGCTAACACAAGATAAATCAATCTCCAAGAGCTCTCCTGTTGTTGCTGGTACTCCAATTAAGAGAGTAGCTGGTGTAGACGGGAGAGCAGCCCCCACCAACCTTACTACATGCAAGATACCACATTGAGTATGTCCACTTCAGATACATTACTTGTGTAGCTGAACTAGATTGATGGTGAGGGTTAATGTAGACAAGGCCTGAGTTTGTGTCTGACAGGAATAATGACATTTTTACCAGGTTGCACGCTGTTGATGTCATAAATAGCTGCCAAGGATCAGGCAATTATGGTGCTTCTATTTTATCTGTTGCCAGGTATGGGTATAATAAATATTTTATCAGGCTGATATCAAAGCCACAAGAAAAGTATGAAGGTGATTTAATTGTGTTACCCACTAACCATGTAGAAACTTGCACCAAGGAGGAAATGATTCCTAAACATGTCTGCATTGAGCCTACTAATATGCATGTCGCTAATGATGAAAGGGAATGCGGGGAGGTCTCTGATAATGGTCTAGCACAGTTTTACTTTAAGTTTGTAAAGTGATTCAATATCATCATTGCTCCCATAATGAATCTTACCAAATAAAGCACATTTAATCCCACATGGCTTTGATGACACAGTGACACAGAGACTTTTAATATTGGGTTAGAAGCAGTAGTAATGCAGAACCAAGAATGGAAGTCCCCGTGATATATTCAACAGTGCCTGAGACACCCTGTCCAGCATTCGTTTTGCATCAGGGCTCAGTTATCTGATTTAAATTTGAGCATACAGATCAATGTTGCAACCATTATTATATATCTGTAACAAATCTTGTACAAAAGGTGGCATATAGTGTATCTTGAAAGGTTATGGTTTGCTAAATAGGATTACGCTACTTGCACTCCTGTATCATTTTCATATTTTAAGTTATATTAGCTCTGTTCCTATTTTTCAAATTATATGCCCCTATGGTAAGACCCAGGAGGTATTTTTAAACAGCATATTCTGAGGGCATTATTCAAGTCGAATGGCCCATCAATAAAAACTCATCTCACAAGGCATCATGGAAGACACTCATATGCACCTAATGGACTTTCCTGTTCGAACTTAAGTGTAAGTAATGGTTTCTACTGTGAATCAACAAAACTAAACATGGACATGGGACTTACCCACGTGAGTCCATACTCGACCTTTACCTGTACTTTACCACAGTAAGAACAATGGCATTTCCACCTCATAACAGAAGCCATAAAAGGTCTCTTTCCTGTTCCAGCTTCTGGACAGGGGACTTATACTAATGGAAGCATTCTAAAAAAAGGGACTGGGGTTCTTCCAATGATTCGAAAGTGACTATAAACCTAAGAGGGTAGTTTATTCCATCATTTCTACAAGCCTGAACCGAAAACATTGCAATCATTATATTTATGTATGTCATTCCTTTAGCCACTATTAACTCTCACCTTTATTTCTTTTTATAAAGAAATCTTTAGATTTTACACTCACACTATAGGACAGTGTGACTTTTAAGTAAGAAATAAGCAAAGGCTGTGTCTACACTAGCCCCCTCCTTCAAAGGGGGGGATGGTAATTAGCCCAAGCAGGGAATAGCAATGAGTTGCTGTGATGAATATGCAGCACCTCAGTAGACTAATTCTCAAAGCAGCAACTTCAAAGTTGCAAACTTAAAAGCGCTGGCATGCTGTGCAGCCGCAGGCATTTCAAAGTACCCATACAAATCTGAAGTGCCCTTAATCCCAAAAATTAAACAATGATAATCAAAAAGAGGTCACAAGAAGTTACAAACACACAACCTGTGATACACCCAAATCAGAAGAACCTTAGCATCAATCTTTCACAAAGTTTATGGGCTGCTCTAAACCGTATTCACCCAAACCATGGCAGATGTGGAAACTTAATACACAAATGGAATATTAAAAAATCTCTACCATGCAACTGCAGTCACCAAAATCAGACACAGAACTGTAACAATTCAACCCCCAATTCACAAATAGGAAGAGGCATCACAGTGATACATTCTGCTATTCCTGACAATTATCCAGCTTAAACATATAAAGCTACCGCTACGTGTACAGCAGTCATTTGAAAAAAACAGATTAAATAATTATTAATTAATGCATAATTAAATTATTCCTGCCTGTAAACACTTTGTCCCTCACAATTCCACACCATTATGAAATTTATATAAATTCCTCTCCCCAAATACTTAAACTCCACAATTTTGAAAAGTCTGGAGATTTACATCGCCACAGAAAAATGCCTAAAAATAAACATCAGTATTATCTGCCAAAATTATAAAAAATAAAAATTGAATTCTATTTAGCCTACAAACGTAAAGAGTCCCTCCACCCCCCCACACCCGCCGATGAGGGTCAAATTCTATTTGACAATGACAGAGTAGTTATCTCAAGATACTGTAATTTCACATTCTGAATTGCTTTTATTAAACTTGGATTACTTTCTTTCCCACTGTCTCTTCTTTGAAAACGTTTCAGTGTATATCTTTATGGTCTGAGACATCAAATTCAGGGACACAAAAAGGCTAAGCATACAATTACAGCAGAAGGGTTTGTCAGGGTACTTACTAGACAGCTCAAGGGATCGCCAAAGCACGGAAGAGCCTTTCACTTATTAAATATATTATTTAATTCCAAGTCAGTGACAAAAAAGCAGCCTAGTGGCCCATGTGAAATTCACGAGTTTGGAGAGAGAAGTTCCTTCTGACCCTCAGACACAGACTTTCTTGTTCAAAAAATTATGATCGGAAGGATTCTGTGGAAAGGGAGGCTTGTACTGCCACTAGCAGGACTTTTCTGGCAAGAGGTCTGAATGACATATAAGAAGTAAACTCAGAACACAATATTTTATCACAATATTTTATTGCAATATTTTAATCAAAATGGCAAATTTGATTGGCTAGTGCTAGTACAGAAGGTGAAATGCTGACTTGCCCCACTTGATCTCATTCTCACAGCAGAACTGGACATATTTGTCCAATTCTAGGCACACTGTTTCAATTCATACAATTCCCAAATTTTGTGAAAATTTGCTGAAAGTACAAAGTGTAATTTAGATTTGACTTTAACCTTTAGGTGGCTCACGTCAGTTCAGCGAAGTTCTGGAATTTCACTCTACCCATAGGATGATCCTGTTTTTACCAGGCTGTGTTCAAAGCAGCAGTAGGTTACCCATGAGAATGGAGTGACCATCTGTCCCATTTTTATGGGGTCAGTACCGACCTCAAGAAAATGGGCAAGTTGTCCCATATTTTGCAGGGCTTCTGTTCGCCGGCACTCAGTGTCTCACGGTGGCGGCCTCCACTGTCTGGGAGCCCCACTTCAGGGCAGCTGCCCTGTTCCCTGGGCCTCAGGGCAGCAGCTCTTGTGCAGGGGAACTCCTCTGTGGGGCACTTGCCCCATTTCCTTGCAACCCACATCAGCAGCCACCACTGGCAATGAGCTCTAGCCACAATGCAGTTGCCTCATTTCCTGGTGTCCCAAGCCTAAGGGGAGGTAGCTCCCACTGATAGGGAGCCCCTCCGTGGAGCAGCTGCCTCATTCCCCAGCATCCTGTGCCTTGGGGAGGCAGCTTCTGCTGTGGGGAAGCTCTTCATGTGACAGCTGTCCAGCTCCTATTCTTTGCAGCCATGTCCTCTGATCCCCCCATTGGGGGGGCTGCAGAGTTCCCATCCATGGTACCTCCCCACTGGGAAGACTTGGAGCCCCATGTCCACTGCCTCACCATGGGGCAGCAGCTCCAACCCACAGAGGCTGGTGTCCTGTATTTGCCATGGGGCAATGTGGTCACCTGAATGAGAAAGGATGACAAAGAGAGACACGGAGAGAGAAGAGGAAGACAGGGCCAGGAATGGAGAGTTAGCTTGGAGAGGAGTTTGGATAACCTTTCAAAAGGCTGCAGATCTATGTACTGGACAACGATCACAAGTTGGAAGGCAGTTCTCTGGTAAGACCAGTTCCTTCTACTTTGTTAAATAGTAACAGAAAGGGAGCCGAGCTAGTCTATATACTATCAAAACAAAAAAGCAGTCAAGTAGCACTTTAAAGACTAACAAAATAATTTATTAGGTGAGCTTTCGTGGGACTGACCCACTTCTTCAGACCATAGCCAGACCAGAACAGAGTCAATATTTAAGTTTGTTACTACTTTAAGTTTTTCTATGTCAAGTCTCCTCTCTTAAATGGCCTGTAAGCTATCTAAATAAATAAGAGATTCAAAAATACATCTTATAAGGAATGCATTATTATAAAATCTGAACTGTCACATCCTTCACAATCACATTTTCACTTGTTCACTTGGCTTGCAATGGCTGCTTCTCAGAAACAAAAGTTTTGCTAAATGAAAAACAGCTTGACAGTGAAAATTGCTTTTGGCTTATAACAAAATTCAGAGAACTGTCAATTTTTGGTGCTACTGAAAAACCAATTAAAAAGATCTATTGTGGGGGGCCATATTTTGTGTGTGTCAATAATTCTTCATCAGATCTTCTTAGTTTCCAATTAATATGCTGGAGGTTTTGTTTTGTTTTTTTTAAATTTCTGCAAACTTAATTTGGCATCTGAAAGCCAAGCTATGTTCCATCATTCTCATTCATCATTTTCAGCAGCAGAAATTCAGCAAAATAAATTAGGTCCTCGGTCCTTATAATACACATTTGCACCATAATCGCTATTTTTTCCAAAAAAAAAAAAAATTGGCTTATTTTCTCACCTACCCTTTTAGTTACAAGGGCACCGAGAAGCTATCCTGCAAATTTAACTTTAAATTTAAAACTACATTACTGAGATGGTTAGTGATGTTGGATACGCACTATGGTTATGTCTATATAAGACTCCAGACAGATAATACATACAGTTGACTCCTCTCAAGGTAAACTATGATGCCAGTAAATGTTTTAATAAAGTTTTACATCAAAGTAAATTGAATAGAAATAGAAAAGTTATGGTAATAACTTACTTAAAAGCGAATATTCAGTGGAATAAAATTATTACTTCAGTATTTCAGAAATAAATTAAGTCCTATCCAGGACACTCTTAAAATTAGTCTCGGCCAAATTAGCTTCCTTGCATTAAGAATGTTTAGGAAGTGAGGCTGTTATATGGGCAAAAAAGAACATGTTAGCAGTAGGGGTAAAGAGGAAAGAACAGTTTTAGCAAGTGTAGGCATGTGGAGATTTGGATATAACCCCAAAGTTGGACACTTGGTGACTGGAGCATGGTGGATTTCTGAAATATGATGCAGACAGATAGAGAAGTAGCATAAGAACGTGTCAGAAGATTCAATACGAAATCATTTGAGAAAGACATTAAAGCCTAGAAAGATGTCATAAATGAAGACGTATTAAACTAATCCCCACAGAGATGATAGTGTACAAATTCAGTTTCCATATATAAAATTTAGGAATTATGCAAGTCTACAAGAATACAAAACATAGGAGGCTAGATAAAAATCAAAATCATACATAATGAATTTAAAAATGTATAGCAGAGAAAATATAGAAGACTAAGAAAATACAATTAAATGTGGTAATAAATTAAATACAGGAACTAATCAGTAAGAAATATACATGTATGTCTGAGATACATGAACACAAACAAGTCCATACTACCAGAAGTTGCTGAACCTTGATTAGAGGATGTGGCTTCTTATAAAGGCAGCAAACTGGCCAGCCAGTGGCACAGGAGCCAAACAGAACTCAAAACAGGAGAATTTGAGTGGGAGTTTAGAGGAGGGTCTGTGTGGTCTTTTATGGGGTTTTCTTTTCTTTTTCCTCACCTTTCCAAGGGAGTTTAGAGGGAAGGTGTTGACAGCTAAAGAGGCAGCAGTGGCAGTGACCCAAGGAATGGTAGAAACAATGAAGATGACTGGGTGGGGAAGCTATAGAATGTATATTATTCTGAAGAAAACACTTTGTCTGAAATTCTGCCTGATAGATCTGATGGAAGAGAAAATCCAAGGTTTGGAGATGGAGCTAAAAACAATGGCTGAATTTCAAAGGAAATTCGAGCAGATGAAATGAAGTAGAAAAGAGACTTAAGGGAAATCTCATGACCTGCAGCTGTGAGGGTAGCCTGATGAAAAAAAGTGACCATTAGAAGCACATAACTATGGGAGCAAGACACAGAACATCTAATGAAGGAGAAACAGAATTCAGTAACAAATGTACTGAGTTTGAAAACAACAAAGGGGAAATGCAGACAGTAGAAGGAAGACAAGAAGAATGAGTAGTACTACAAGAAGAGGGAAAGCCATGGAGAGACAGTTTGAGGCCCCAAGAGAAAACACAATGCCTCATAGAAGATTGCAAATAAGAACAGAAGACAAGAAGCCTTGCAGCTGGAAAAAAAGGGAAGGCTGGAGAACTGCTCCAACAACAGGAAAAAAGCTGGAGGTAGACAGCTGGGGACTCAAGTAAGAAGAGAAAGGCCTGTCATTAAGGCTCACCTAGGACAATTAAAGGGTGTGCTGTCTGCTGGGAGCTAAAACACAGGATGTGGACCTGGGTCTTAAGAGGGTGCTACTGGGAGCAGGGAAGAATTAACTAACTGTCCTTCACATGGGAACAAAAGATACTCCTAGAGTCTTGCTCAGATACATAAAGGAAGACTATAGCAGGCTGTGGAAGAGACTCAAGCAAATGGGAAAGCAGGTGATATTCAGCTGTCCCTAGAAGACAAAGGCAAAAGCAAAACAAGATTATGATGACCAACAGACGGCTAGGGCTATGGTGCTATAAGCATTTTCAGATGTTCAACCAGTGTGAGGCATTCTTGGACAGAGTATTGTTCTCAAGGAATGGACTCCACCACAATCTAGAAAAACAGACTTCTGGGATGGAGGCTAATACAACTGATAAAGAGTTTGGAGGAATTTGGGGGAGATGCTCATATAATCTCCATGCCTAATTTGCATATTGAGTGGGAAGAAAATCTAGTGAGAGGATATAGAGATGGGTCAAGAAACAGCAGAAAGCAGAAGAATGGTGACAGGGCAAAGGGTGCCGAGAACCGGACCGGTGCCAAGAACAACGTCGAGCACAGTGGCGCCAGGGTGAAACAGTAAAAAGAGGAGTTGACTGGGACAGGGACCAACACCAGGAACAAGATCAGTGCCAAGAGGTAGAACAGTGTCAAGAACAAGACCTATATCAGGATCAGGATTGGTGTGGAGAGCAAGACTGGAGCTCAAATGGGGACTGGCATTGAGAATGGGACCGGTGCTGGGATGGAGACCTAAGTCGAGAGCAAGCTCTGTGCAGGGAACAACACAGCTGAGCAGCTGAGGCCTTTGGCACCACAGAAGACAGACACCAAGAGCCTGACCTACAAGCGTCCTAATGAGAAGAGTCAGACCACTGCAGGGAATGGGACCAAGTCCCCAAATGGGAACACAGTCAA
This sequence comes from Carettochelys insculpta, assembly GCF_033958435.1. Lineage (NCBI taxonomy): Eukaryota > Metazoa > Chordata > Testudines > Carettochelyidae > Carettochelys > Carettochelys insculpta. Next base: position 18,218,279 of record NC_134152.1, read on the forward strand.
GGTGCAGCTTGCGCTGGATGGATTCCAGAATCCAAAGATGAGCATCAAGGAGATAGCTTTGGGACTGACGACATACAGCACCGAGTGTTGGAGCAGGAGACAGAGAATGCTGAAGATATAGAATCTGACCAGTCTGCAGCAGAGAACAGGCCCGTGTCAAACAGAATAGAGGAGGCCATGAAGGCATCCAGTACCGTAAGTTGGAACGGCAATGCCTCAGACAGCTGTGCCGGGAATCTGGATGGGCCCAAGGAGTCAGGTGATTGGGCAGTGGCATGTGGACCAGTGCAGGCAGAAGTGAAGTCTCAGTGCACAACAGAGAGCCCATCATTTCTAAGAGTCCCTGGGTCGCGCACTACACACCAGGCATCGATGAAGGACTAATCAGCACCAGATCACCTCTGGTTGAGTTCTAGAGGATAAGTCTCTGTGCACATGATGCAGGGCCATTAGGATCTAGGGTCCCGGGAACGTCCGGTACCTTCTGCACTGAGGATGTCAACAACTTGGTCGTCTTGAAGTCATGCACCGGAGAATGGGAAGGGTGCTGCACCAGCAGTTTTGGGTGAACGGAACCCTTCCCAGGTACTGAGCACAGTATGCTGCACACTGAGGTTGGAGGTGTGGAGCCCTGCTGCAGCAGTTGAAGTATCAACTCCATGAGGAGTTCTCAGAGGCAAAAGTCATGCTCCTCACAAGTCTGGAGCTTAAAATCCCTACAGATATAGCACTCATCTCCTTGAAGAGTGCCACCCAAACAACAAAAACAGGAGACATGAGGGTCATTCATTGGCATAGACTTTAAGTCCTCGAAGCACTGCTTACAGTCCTGGGATTTTTTCATTCCCTTAACTCCCAGAGAGGAAAGAACAGAAGAAGGGGACAGATGTTCCCTACCCAAAGAACAACAAAGACTAACTAAACCAACAACAATGGTTGTGATAAACACAGCTATTTACAGCTATTTGCACAGAAGGGACCTGTGGTATAAGCAACAGGTACTTCACTACAACAATGGAATAGCCACCATGGGCAGTAAGAAGAGAACTGAGGCATGCTGAGTCATACGCAGACTTCGCATAGGCACCCCACCAGGGCACTCTCCAGCCAACCTGACTGGCTAGTTACTAGGGAAAACTTTCTGACAGCCAAGCATGGGTGCACACACACACTTACCTCTAAGTGATATGAGTAAGCACTTGAAGAAGGAAAGATACTTCTTGGAGGTCAGAAAGTGTGGGAGAAAACTAAGAACTGCCAAGAGGCAACTAGAGTTGGACTTTGCAAATGAAATTAAAATGAAGGATAAAAAGTTATCTACCAATATAAATAAAAAGAAACTGAAGGAAGAAGACATGGGACCGATAAACAGTGAGGATAAGAAGGAGATTAAAGATAATCCAGGTACAGCCCAAACACTTAATTGAGTAACTTGCCTCTCTTCTTAATAAGGGTAATGAAAAGCCTGGGAACAATAACAGGGAGACTAATGGGAATAAGGAGATGGAAGAAGAAGTGATCAGTGGAAATCAAACTCTAACTAATTAATGGGAACAAACTGGGGAGGGGAGCACTGAAAAGCAGCCATCTCCATGGTCTCTAGAACAAATTTTGAAGATGAAAGTAGTTCAGAACATAGAGGCAAATGGTAAGTTGGAAAACATACATGGTTTTACAAAAAGTAGATCATACTGTATTACTTCATCTTCTTCTCTGAGAACATAACCAAAATTTTCTAGGCAAAGGAAGTACAGTAGATCTAATCTACCAGGAGTTCAGTAAAGCTTTTTGTTACAGTTCCATGTGGGGAATTATTAGTTACAATGGAAAATGGGAGGATTCACTTGATAGTTGAAAGCTGGGCAAGTAACAGGTTAAATGAGAGAATACAATGGGTCATGCTCAGAAGTCACTTCTCAGGCATGGAGGTGGAGTACTAGTAGAGTTCCTCAAAAACTGATCTAATTTAATATTTTCATTGTTGACCTAAACACAAACAACTGGAGTATGCTAATAAAATCTGTGAATGACACAAGAGGGTACAGCTTATGTTGAGGATGATAGCTACACTAAGACAAAAAAAACAAAACAAAAAAACTCAGCAGCAAATGGAAGCCTACTCAATGCTGCTAAAAGAGTAACTTGTAACATACTGGCTTGAGTGTATTTCCACCTCGAGCCTTCACCTGCTGGAAAGTGACAGGACTGCCATGGTAAACAGCTGAGTTAACAATTAGCTGAAGGCCTTTTTTAAAGCAGGGGGGACGGGGGGATATGAATATAAACCCCACTAGCGGTTAATATTTTTTCTGAGAGTGTAGTGGGTCAGTATGGCCTCCTGCAGACCTGGAGGCCGGGGAAGTTATGCAGAGGCCCTGGTGGGCGGGGCCTGAGTCAGGAGACCAGAGGCCCGCCCCTCAGAGGGTGGGGCCAAGGGCTAGAAGAGCCAAAGGCGGGACTCGGGAGCCATTCAGTGCTGGGCCTCCGGGCAGGGAGGACGTGCCGGCACGAGCTCCCCGGGGCCAAAGGGAGAGGGCCTGCGGCTGCCCGGCCAGGCCGGAGGAGCAGGCCCCCAGAGGCTCCACGCAACCCCAGGTCCGTATGCCCCAAGGAGACTACCCGGACTTCCCGGACCTACCAGGACCTTCCCGCCGGTGGAGACCCCCTGCCGTGGAAAAGGCCCCGGGAGCAGGCTGCCCCCGAGCCCCGGCGGATCCCTACAACACTCAGACCCAGGACCGACCTGCATCTCCTGTATTGCCACCGCCTGACTACCCTAACGACGTGGTCATGGACGATTGGCCGGAGCCCCCACAGGTGGATGACCCAGAGGAGACCGACCTAGGAGGACCCCTCGACCAGATGGACTGGGACCTGCCGCCAACAGAGGGTGAGGTAGGAAGTGGCCCGGGGAACGTCGCTCAGGAACCAATGGCAGTGTGTTGCGGTCTGGATCCCCACTGCCGGGGTTGCATGTGAGCGACCCCCAGGGCCCCGGGCCAGGTCGCAGTGGAGTGGGAGGGCCTGCGACCCCCTACCCCCCTCCCTGACAGGGCCAGCCCCCGCTGAGCCTGTCTGTAGTCCCTTGTGTTGCTGCCCCGCCCCAAACTGAGGGCTGGGCCGGTGGTTACCCTTGTGTTGCTGCCCCGCCCCAAACTGAGGGCTGGGCTGGTGTTTTCCCTTGTGTTACTGCCCCGCCCCAAACTGAGGGCTGGGCCGGTGGTTACCCTTGTGTTACTGCCCCGCCCCAAACTGAGGGCTGGGCCGGTGTTTATCCTTGTGAACTGCTGCCCCGCCCTGGACTGAGGGCTGGGCCCAGAACTATATAACTCTTGTGAACTGCTGCCCTGCCCTGGACGGAGGGCTGGGCCCAGAACTATATAACTCCTGTGAACTGCTGCCCCGCCCTGGACGGAGGGCTGGGGCCTGTACGGGGGTAGCGGTGACTGCCCGAACTGAGTGCGGGCTGGTGCCCTAACCCCCTCCTTTGTTGCCGCCCGCCCTAGACCCAGGGGCTGGGCGTCACAGGACGTGCTACAGAGAGGTTAAAATTTGTTACTGTTTTTGTGTTATGTACTATTTTGGCTACAAACTACCCATTGCAAACAATGTTTAACAATGGGGACAAAAACTCAGCAGGAACAAAAAAATGATCGAAGTTTAAAAATATGATTAAGTAGTTTAAGCCGTTCGCTGAATACTTTATGTTCAACCAATAGAGAAAATGGCTTGAGGGAAGGAATTTACTTTTTCAAATGGTGCTGAAGTGGCTATGACGAGCAATCAGAAAGCTGGCTGAGGCAGCTGGTCTATCAGTATTATAGGTAAGGCACTGTACACCTCACAGAACCAGCTAGTTCTGTGCTAGGTTCCCACAGCACTCAGCTGTGTGTAGCATTTTACACTATTTTTCCAGATTTTAATTAAGAGAAATAAATAATCATATTTATTTTGGAATTATCTACAATATGACTCTTCAGTTTGTTAGAAATAAATTAATTCAAACCAGCATAGGAACTGTCTTCATTTTGTGACTTTACCACCAGGGCCAGAGGAGGGAAATTTATTTTCCACTGGAGTGCACAGCCTTGGGTGGGTGATGAGTGGCTCAAGACAGGGCAAGCACGAGACTGCTCTGTAAACAGTGCAAAGAGCCCCTTACCAAGCTCTCTCTCCTAAGCCCCATTAAATCAAGGGCTTACTGTAATTACAAATATTCATGTTAAAACACTAAGATGTCCTGTGGCACCTTGTAGACTAACAGATATTTTGGAGCATCCGATGAAATGTGTCTTTGCCTGTGAAAGCTTATACTCCAAAACATCTGTTCATCTACAAGGTGCCACAGGACTTCTCGTTGTTGAAGATACAAACTAACTCAGCTACTCCTCTGATACATGTTAAAACACTGTCAGCCAACAGTTAAGGCTGCTAAATATAATTCCAAAGACGGTGTACCCTTACATAAATTATTTAAAACCACCCAAACATTATAAGCTATAAAATTCACACAGTAACATTTTGTAAGCCAACTGGACATCAACTATGATACCAATTCATATATGCACACCAACAACCAACTTTAACTTTTCCCCATAACAAAATAACTGCCAAGTATGTAATGATCCTATCTAGTTAATTAAACTCAAAACTGAGCAAAGTCTTCTTCATAAAGCCTTGTTAAAGGAATAGGCAGAAGACCGTAAGGGTTGAACCTCTCTAGTCTGGCACTCTTGCGACCTGGCCTGTGCTGAATGAGAGAATTTGCCAGACCACAGGAAATCAATATTGTCTCACAGCACCACCAACACTTCCACTGCTTACTGGGCTCTTGGAAGATATATAGGAAATAACACAGAACACTGAAACCAAGGACTGGGGGCTGTAAACAAACTTTATGGGACCACAGGAAACTTGACTACACCCAGGAGAAGTGGTCATCCCGCCGACTAAAATCATGCTGGATAACAAATGTTGTTGGATGAGAGTGTCCTGGACTAGAAAGTTCAACCTGTGCTAATTTACAGCCCACCCCCTCCTGCCCCCTAATTTTCAAACTGCTTCACCTACATAAGAATTAGAAGACATAGAAAAAACCTTCATGGTGAAAGTCTAGAGACTGCCTTAACTATGGAATTCCAATCTGTAAATAGCTTAATTGTTAAGTAACTAAATGTACAAATTTTCTCTTTATGCTGTTGCTTAACAAATGTATACAAGGTGAACAAAGTTTTCGTTATCTAATCACTTTCTATAACAATCTCATCTACCAATACCTTCTATGTGAATACAAGAAAGGTATTGAATATTAAGGCATTACAAATACCTATACACATGAGGACTGCCCTATGGCACTGATGGGTCTGAAGCAAAATTTAAATTTACAACAATACTGACTTTATAGTATTTTTTTTAAACTTACAACAATACAACACACAGGCTGTACTAGTAGGATAAGCAAAACAGATCAGGGAGAAAGCTTGCAAAGAAAACCTCCCAGACAGGAAAACCTAATCAGTTGCAGATCTCCGTTAAGCAGCACCAACAACCACCTGCTCAGCAGTACTGACACAGTATCTGGAGGGAGTCCTGAAAGGAGAGGATCAAAACTACGGAGAAAATCTGGTATTGAGCAGATAATGTGATTTGGCAACAAATACTATAAGGAAAATTAACACATTGTATAATTCTCTTAGTGCCATGGCGTCACTTCCCAATTAAAACTATGTTATGAACAAAAAAACAGCAATTCAAAATACGATGATTTTATTCTAAAAACTAATTCTCCTTTTACATCAAAGGCATAATTAAAGTACTAACTTAAATTATGTGGGTCAGCTCTTCTCTACTCCAAAAAGAAAGCAAAATAGAACATTATAATTAACAGGTTCAAAGTGCTCACCCAAATGGTGTGTTTCATATCTCATTTGCAAAGTACATAAACACTTCATAATTATAATACCTTTACTATAATTTTCCTAGTTACATTTTCCCACCAATAACTTTTTAAATACACCAATATAAAATTTAAACAAGATTTTTCTTTGGTTTAGATTTTATACAGAACACGACTTACGTTAAATATTTCAGCATCCTTCAACAATTTATTTTCAAAAAATGCAATATAAAAATAATCAAAGTGTAATGAGGAATTGTTGAGCAAGATACCGAACTGTAATTAAGATGTCATCCTTCAGATGATATTGGTCAAATTATAATTGGTATAAAATGCTTTTCAAAAATATTTACGACAAATTACTTTCATGATCAATAGTCTCAGTAAAGTTCATTTTAGTGTCCAAGGCAGCAAAAAGCACAGTCTTTTAATAAATTCATAATGGCAAATGCCATTCCACCAACTACTACTGCATTATCAGTATCAATATCATTGCTTTGTTGTGCAATCATGGAATATCTAAGGGACAAAAGACTATATTAAACCAATTTTAGTCAACTGAATAAGAAGAGAAAACTACAAAGTAGTATATTTGTGCCTACATATATCTATTACAAAGTTCAATTGAATTTCCTTATCTAATATATTTAAAAAATTCTCTATACATGTACAGAAACAGAAAAAAACATTCAAAATAGAACACTGATTAATAAAGCCAAAATACTAAAACCATTCAGGTGGCAGAAAATATATTTCTTAACACATTGTATACCTATCCTATGCACATTGTACCTCAGGTTTAGATGCCTTGCCAAAAACATATCACCACATCATATTGTATGAAAATCAGATTTTGAGTAAGATAGGACCTACTTTTGGCACACACGCAGATAACACAATTTTCCTGTTTTTTAATGTTCGTGCCATTCCTTGACCAGCAAAAACTCATAGGTAAGGACTGCCTTCAGTAGTTTATTATTGACTCCTTACAACAAAGTAGCAGCTAGCTGCCTTTTGAGGAAGCACGGGCATGGTCTCTGCTCCAAAATTCACCTTGATGTGGGTACATGAAGTCAAGTATCAAAACTGTTTCAAACCTTTCTCCAAATAAAACTGAGGACACGGTGTGTTTAAAGACTTCTCTCACAGTACCTGGAGGACCTGGAATTCCTTGACACGTTGGCTAAACTGGGTTCAGACTTGGGTATGGTATATAGACTTCCGTTACTGCACTAGTCAATTATTCTCTTTCCGGCAAAGAATGAAGATCCAGTAACCTTGCTGACCCTGTGCAACACATTTGCTACCTTCAGTACTGTTAAACGTGTTCCAAATTACCTGCAGATGTTAATACACTCATCCCTCACTATACAAGCACAATTGGTTCCCAGCTTTCTGCTCATAGGCAAATACTCAGAGGGACACTAAATTCCCATTAAAACACACTTAAAAGTCTCCGGTTCCAAGTGCTCCTAGTTCACTGAAGGAGTGGCATCATGTGGTGCTGCTTTTGAAAGGTAAGTGAAACTTGGAGGGGCAGCTTGGAGAGGGATAAAGGCTGGGGGCAGTTTGGGGCCATGGGAAGGAGGGTTAAAACCTGGTGGCAGGTTGGGTCCATGGGGCGGATGGGGGCACTAAGGCTGCAGCGGGTTGAGTCTGTGGGACAGACAGTGGGCGGGGAGTAAAGGCTGCAGCAGGTTGGGTCTGTGGGCCAGCAAAGGGGTCAGGCTGCAGTGGGTTGGTTAGGCAGGGGAGTCAGGCTGCAGCGGGTTGGGTCTGCGGGGCTGGCAGGGGGAGTCAGGCTGGGGCAGGCTGGGGCGGGGGTGGGGGTTGGGGGTTAGGCTGAGGCTGGTTGGAGCCACGAAGCCAGCAGGTGGGGGGCGGGGGAGGAGAATCAGATTGCAGTGGGTTGGGTCTGTGGGGAGTGGGGTAAGGCTCGTATTACTAGATTACTCATCTAGTGAACAAAGGCAAGTGTATGTGTTCCTCATTTGGGGGGCTGAGTTGTGATCTTGTGGATTGAATATCCAAGCGTCCGTGTGTCTGAGCAGTTGTTTTGTCCCTTTAACAGTGTGTTTGGCACTTTGGTAAGTTTGAAAAGTGTAAATTGGGAGTGCTTTCTTCCAGGTGGGGCTTCAAGGACTGACTGGATTGGAGGCAAGGCTTTGAGCTGGGCCTAACCAGCAATGTTTGGAAGTCAGCCACAGTGGACATTGTGAGCAGTGAACAAGGAGGAAGCTAACATGGAGTTTGCCTGGAAGTTCGCCTTTTGTGGGGGGGACCCATACTGGTTGTCTTCTTATAGTTTTATTCCTCTTCTGCCCTTCAAGGTGGCACTAAACATCTGAGGAAACTCTCTTAAGAAAGGAAACAATGGATAGTGACAAGTCTATTGACAAGTCAGCTATTGTAACCCGCACAGCATGTGCCATATTGTCCTCCTGACAGGGATTTTGTCTGTACCAAGTGCAAGCTGGCTGCCATCTTGGACAAGAAGGTTAGAGGACCTGAGACGCAAATGTCAACCCTCCAGTCCATCAGAGAAGGTGAAGAGTTCCTTGACAGAGGGGAGCATTCAGAGTTGTAGGCACTGCAGGCTGAGGAGTGAGAGAAGGCAGTGCTAAACAAGGAAGAAAGATGGACGCATGTAACTTCCAGGAGAAGAAAGCCAATTCAGGTATCTCCAATTCTGCTGGAGCTAAGCAACCACTTTCAGGTGCTCTACATAGGTGATTCAGTGGAATATACTATGGCAGAGACCTCCAAGGGAATGGATCACAATACCTCATTGACTGGAAGGTATGGGATGCACAGTCCTATGGATGGGGGGTTCTACGACCACCACTGTTAAAAGAAGATGATGGTAGTGGCTGGGGACTCCCTCCTAAAATGGATGAAATCATCCATCTGAAATCCAGGCCTGGAATTTTGGGAAGTTTACTGCTTACCAAGAGCTAGAATCCAGGATGTAAATGAGTCACTTCCAAAAAATCATCAAACCTGCACATTATTACCCCTTCCTCCTACTCCGTATAGGAGCCAATGACACAGTCAAGAATGACCTTAAGCAGATCACTGTGGATTATGTAATTCTGGGAAGAAAGATCAAGGAATATGGAAGTGCAAGTGGTGTTCTCATCCATCCCCCTGTTAAAGGAAGCAGTCCAGGATTGTCGAACCGTGGAGGTAAATGCATGGTTGACCAGATGGTGTTGGAGACAGGGCTTTTGTTTCTTCAAACATAGGATTCTGTTTCAGGAACGAGGATTGCTAGGAAGAGAGGGGATCCACCTAATGAACAGAAGAAAGATGTAGGTTGCATATGAGAAAAAAACTATTTCACCAAGAGGGTGGTGAAGCACTAGAATGCGTTACCAAGAGAGGTGGTAGAATCTTCCTCCCTAGAGGTTTTTAAGTCCCAGTTTGACATGGTCCTTGCTGCGATTATTTAGTTGGGTTGATCCTGCTTTGTGCAGGGGGCTAGACTAAATGACCTCCTGAGGTCCCTTCCAGCACTAGAATTCTGTGATTCTATGATTAACAGAGGACATAGGAAGCGGGTTTAACCCACAAAAGCCCATGAACTAATAAATTCATTAGTCTCCAAGGTGGTACTGGATTCCTCGTTACACAACCATTTCTCACTTGCATTTGAAATGCACTTGATCACCATCTTCAGTTAAACAATCAGATGTCAGTGGTGTCCATAACTGCGTCCTATTATCTGAACCCAGCTAGACATTTAAGATCTTTTTCCCCAATGCAGATCTTGTTACTATTATCTTTTTTTCATCTCTAAGTTAGAATAGTGCCTTGAGTTTTTAGATGTACAAGTCAAAATATATTGCTTTTCTGAAAATGGGGAAACATTTCGTCACAGCACCAGCAGGTGACCAGTTTCTGCCTAAAAGTTTGAATACTGCTGATAGACCTTGTTTTATTCTAATATATGTAACTCCAGATAATATTATTTCCTTGAGAATTTCCACTACTTAGCTCCCCAGCTGACAAGAAGACTGACTGAATTGGGCAACGTACTACCAAAATTTCTCTATTTCAGCTAAGTCACAGAAATCAGCTATCTTCTTTTACTGAGGGCATTCTTTATAAAGCATAGGCAAGAGGTGGACCTTGGAGCCTGGACCCCAAACTGGGCAGGCAACTACACTGCTACTTTAGCCCCATCCCACAAATGTGAGTTAGCTGACCCAGACTCTGAGACTTGCTGCCACAGGGTGGGGTGTTCTTTCTCCCCTCCCCTATGTGGAATATCCCTAATTAAACAGATTACTTTTCCAAATACACACTGCATACATGACTGCTACAAGTAAAATAAATGCACTGTAACTCATCTGACTAAACACTCTGGGGGCATGAAACTGATTATTGCTCCGAGGAAGAATGTATTTGGGAACTAATTATTTTTGAGGAAAATTTTAAGTTATTTTAAGAATTGCTGAGTCTCTTAAATCTTGCTTCCTGTAAAAGCCTTCTGAAATTAGTCATTTTCATAAATATGATATGGTTATATCCAGCACTTTTGGTGAAGAGGGAACATCTGTCACATAAAAAGACCCCACATAAAATTTTTTCAAATAAAATGAAGGCAGTACTGTCTGTGTGGAGAGGATGAGTGAAAAACGAAAAAGGGAAAGACTGACTATGTTTCAGTAAGACTGCTTGTGTTATAATAGTTACAGTCTTACAAGGAGAAGGTATGATAGCATTAATTATACACGTCTCACTATGTCTGGCCAGAGAGACCACTCATGATGTCTAGTGAAAGATCTGTTTAAGTGGTCTGCCACACTGTTCTTGTCACCTGGAAGGAGAGAGGCTTTGAGGTAAATCTTGGTGATACAAAACTCCCAAATGCGTATTGCTACTTGGTATAAAAGACTCAAGCTGGTCCCTCCATTGGCTGTTCATGTACAACATCTCTGCTGTGATATCAGTAAAAACTAGTAAATTCTCTCCCTTGACGTGGGTGAGGAAACCATGACAGCCTGAACAATTAGTTCTAAACTTCCTTACGTTTCTGTAAGGACTTGTCTACACTAGCTTGCTACTTCGAAGGGAGCATAGTAAATAAGGTGTTGGGAGATTATTAATTAAGTGCTACAGTGCATATGCAGCACTTCATTAAGCTAATTCTCCCCTGCGGCAACTCCAAAGTGTTAAACTTCAAAGTGCCAGCTCGCATATAGCTGCAGCTAACCCGCCAGTACTTCAAAGTGCCTGGGCAATTTCAAAGTCCCTTTACTCCTCAAAATTTTTCAGCCTAAATCATGCCCAGACCAGAGACCCTGAATCTGTAGATTCCCCAGATGGGCTCCACAACCTAGGAAAAAAGCAACTGTAGCTGGAATCAATGCATAGAAGAATGAAAGGAATGTCTATATACACACTGGTAGGGTTCACCCACAAGTTCAAGGACAATAAGGCTGCTATGAGCCAATCAAGATGTGCAGTGAGTTTTGAACTGGGGAGCAAACCAACAGTGTAGCCCCGAATTTGATATTCCTGTGTGTAACCCTAGCACTTCATAATACTGCCATCTCTTATCTTGTGTGGTCAGTCAATTCTAGCTGAAAACCAAATATCACATAGCTAGGAATAACTTTTAGGACACTGAAAAGGTATCTGCAGTTTTTTAATCAGAATGGGATGATGAGACAAGGTGACCCAGTAGGAGTCACTGTGAGTTATGTGCTTTGTTTAAGTTAATATACAAGATTAGTCAAAAGAACATACTTTAAGCAGTCTAAAAATTTTCTTTGGGTAAGGATGTGGCACCTAAACTCTCCATCAACTGGACCACAGCTGAGCAATAATTTCTGATGGCGGGGGTGGGAGGGCACTTCAAGAATTTGGTAAACAGTCAAGGATCATACTCGTTAATTAATGAAGGAGATTTGGAGTTTGTGGTGGAGGTTGAGTGCAGAAAAGAGCTTGGGGTGAAGGACTGGAGCACAGCAAAGGGTCCTGGGAGGGACCTTGGAGGGAGTGTGGGTGAAGAAGGGAATTGTGACCTAGGGCAGGGGAGAATTCAACAGCCATTCATCCACGTAAAGAAAACACTTGACCTTTCCACATCCTTTGGAATACAGCCACCAACATGCATTCTGTAAATATTGCTGGGGCTGAAGATAAGCCAAAGGTCAGGATGTAAACTGAATGATGATAAATCTCTGGCAACTCCTGAGGTTTACATGGATTGCAATATGGAAAGAAATGTCCCTCCAGTTAAGGGCAACTATGCCTGCTGGAAGAGAGAGGACAGATAATGTATGCTAGGATGACCAGTGATATCTGATTTTTATATATATTTGTTTTGCTCTTACAGGTCCAATGTGGGTACGAAGCCTCCTTTTGCCTTCAGAATTAGGAACTAACATGAGTAAAAACCATTTCCCTCTGAGGAAACGAAGGACCTCTTCTATGGTTCCAAACTGGAGGAGGACATTCTCAATACAGGAGACCCTGAAAGGGACAGGGAAAGAGGACAGAAGGAATAAAAATAAGCTGAATGGTGTATCTCAGTTCCACTGTGCTTCTATCATTGGTCAGTGGTAATATGGATATAAGCCCTTCGGAAGTCAGACAACCTTACTCTTGCCTGTTCTCCTAGACTGGTCTGGTTGCCTAATGGTAAAGGGCTAGAAATGGTCAACTGATTGAATGTTGAACTGCCAGGTTTTTTTTTTTAAGGACTGGAAGATAAACCCCCCAAAGATTTCATCACAGCACTGAAGACTTTGAAACTTCACTGTCTGCTGTGAAAAGAGTCAAACACTGAAAGGGGACATCCTGGATAGTCTACTTCCTGTGGAAGACATGACAACTAAATTCATAAAAATCTGTGAATTGTTAAAGCAGATGCCATGGCCCTGTCCACAAAAACTCTCCCATCCAAAACAACCTGGACAGAGATCGTAACCAGTGTTCCCTGTAAGCTGAGTGCCTGTGTAGCTGTCCAGGAAATATTCAGGTGCCACCCAGCTAATGAGCAGAGTGCCCACAGCACCCAAATCTGGCAGCATGTGTTTATACTGGTGGTGTATGTCTCGATATGCCTTCGTGCACGTAACAAAATTTATTCTGTCTAGTAGTCTTTAATCTGCTATTGCCTGAAATCCTTGAGCTGACATCCTCCAACAAATTGTCTGAAAAATTTCACAACCCTTCCCCCAGCAGGTCGTGCTCATTCACATATGAAATCGCAATCTGACAGTAGAATAAATGTTATCAAAAAGATAAGAGTTTCTTTACTGTCCAAATTTGAGATAAAGATGGAGAGTTTTGTTTTTGTTTTGTTTGCCTCTCAGTCCTTTTGGCACAAGACAGCATATGCTAGAAAAGCTTTGTTGAGTCCATAATGACTTTGTTTTTGAGGAAAGTTACTTCAGAAGGCTCAGCTAAATCAATGCCCACTAATCAATGTGAGCTCTCTTGAACTACCACCACTTGTATTTCCAGGAAGGATATACCTTGTAACCATCCTGAAAAGGTGAGGACCAATGTCCCCTCTAATTTTTTCCATCAATGTGCCTGTTTTTACATAAGTGGAATAAATTTTGTGTCACAACATGTGTAAATGTACACCACTAACACACATAAAACCTAGCTGTACGCTCTCTGCTAATCAGCTGGACTGCATTTGAATTTCTTTGAGCAGCCACACAAGCGCACAGCTTATGAGGAACACTGGTGAGGTCACATGAGACACCATCATCTTGTCAGGAGATGAGGAGGAACGCTAAGCACACTGAGGTAAAATATCCCTTAACTCTTTGACAGAGATCTTGCTAGAATAGTTTGCTCCTACTCAACACTCAATTTAGCACTGGAAAACCTTGAAGTGCCTCCTCATATGAACTATTCTGGTGCATACTCAGGAGCTGGAGAAAGGAGAAAACTCAAGTTCCAACAGGACTAGTGGCAGCACACTAGATCCCAATCTTGTACCAAACCAAGGATCTGCATCCCTTGACTAACACAGAACCTATACTTACTTGAAATCAAGGATAAACCCCCTGATAAAGTGCGCCAATTCCTATTCCAAAAGAGACAAATATGAGCAGTCTCCAATTTGGAAGATAATCCCAATTCATCTGACCATGGAGCACAGTAAATAGCCTCCTGACAAAACAAAGCACCTGACGTTTGCCTTGTGATTGCACCAAGCAAAGAAGTGTTAAAAAGTCTAAAGTTGTCAGTCACAGCACTAAAATTTCCACTCTATCTGCAGGTAAATCCTTTGCCTTCTAAAAGTTTTACTGGTACCGGATGAGACTTCTCCTGAACCACTACACTGATTAGAAGCTGACATTAAGACACATGAAGACTGTACATTTTTGCATATATCTGAGCAAGTGTTACCAGCACTGAGAGGGTCCCCCATGTTGCTGTTGAATTGAAGGAGTCAGTAACACACAGAGTGCAATGGTAGTTCGGCAGCAGTCAGTCTCAATAACATAGGGCAGCTATAGCCACACAAAATATTAGCATTTATGTGTAAATAATTCATGAGATAGTTGCACATAAATGAAAACTACACATTTTAAGAATTTACTAGTATACTAAAGAAAATGGCACCCAAGCAAACCAAAAGCCCAGGCTGTCCTCAGCACTTCAATCATGCTAGTGATCCTAAAGCTACTCCAAAACTACCAATACAACTGCTAAAGCTGCCAAGTAGCAGATGCCTTTGTAGCAAAAATTTCACAGTTCATCATCCAAGTCCTGTGACAGCTATGTAACCAGAAGGAGGAGAATTGGCACAGTGCTACAACAAATTCACCTTGTTCCTAGGTCAAGCATTTAACACACACACAGTTAAATGAAGTTTATTAGATAATTTCTGCATATGTTTTTAAAAAGAAACCTGACAATTAAGAGAAGTAATAAGTTTTCTGCAATTAACAGTGCTGCAAACTAATAAAACACAAGCAATGTGAATCCCGGCATACGGAACATCTGCCTTTGTACATTTATTATTAGGATGAATTAATATTACCAATCTCTGAACAACTGTTACTGTCTCAAAAATATCTATTTTTCAAATTATAGGAATTGACTTTACAGAAATGACATTTGTAAATGAAAGCTTTATCACCACTGCAAACAAAATATGTATTACAAATACCTGACTTTTCCTCTACAAATGTCAATAAACATACAAATTTGGACCCCAAATCATGGGGAATATTTAAACACGTTCTCAATTTAAACACATGCTTAAATACCCTGGCTTTCATAACTTGGAATTGTACCGTTTTTTCTGTTCTCAAAAACAGACTAAAAGTCTTCATTAACAGTGACTGGTGCTGCACATACATGAGGATGGAAAAAACTGCTAGACTGATACATACCATCATGCCACACAAGTAGTACAGTGATGTCCTTTGGTCATAACACAGCACAAATCATCATACAAATAATTTTATTATATAATACCCAGGCATCAGTGGCTCAGGAACCATGAGTACTACCCAAAAGACCCACCAGAGCGTAGATTTATTGTTTCATTTTCTCTCTCACACTTAATTATTCTCACAGCAAAATGACTGACCAAGTATTCTAAAATTCATTACTAATATAGTAAAAGCAACCTGATTGGTTAATAATTAAATTACACAGTGTTGTAATGTTATATGCTGCAAAGAGTCACAGGAGACACATTAAAGAGACGCCTGCTGCTTATGAACCTTAATCTGAACTTCACTGTTTAAAAATTTCAAAAGCTTTGCTCAGTTTGAGAACAGGCAGAAGGACTTTCTGATACAGATACAGGAGCAATTTTACACCTATGTATTTTTATAATTGTCTTTTCCTTACACATATCTGCCATTTTTTCCTATATAGCTACTTTTAATTTAGGTCCCATAGGAAACTACATATACCACCAGTTGAAACAGTTTTGCGAAATGGAAGGAACACACAAGATGGCACTAGGTAACTCAAGACTAGTTTTGTTCATTTATTACTTTGTACCTTCTAAAGCTCAGTCTATTCTATTCTCTCTCCTTTGTTTTTTGAAATAAAAACATGCACTCTGCTATATGACTTGAATGCTCAATTCAGTAAATACAAGTCAAGGACACTCACTCCTTGTCTACACTGCAGTTTTGTCATAAAAAGTTATGCCACTTCAATTAAAGCATTTTAAATTAAACTGCTCTTCCACGTCCATTTTATGTTCCTTGTGTTGGCTGAGTGCATCCACTCTAGCAGCTCTTGCATAAACACAAACAGCTTGCAGTGCACTCTGGGTAGCTAGCTCACTGTGCCACCAGCCATGGGGTGCTCTGAGAAATTTGCAATGCTATAATTTCCTAGGCTCCCTATTGAGTTACCTGTCATTATTCAACTGAAGTGGAAGGCAAGAGAGAGTGTGCGACAGACAGCGTGTGTGTGTGTGCGCGCGCAAGGAGGAGATGAAGACTCTGTGTGTGCATATGTTGTGGGAGGAGAACTGTGTGTCAGTATGTTGTCTCTAAGTTTGAACAGCTGTTAGGACCAACCATTCCTGAGGTAGAGGAAGGGAAACAATCTCTGACTTCAGCTCCCTACCTCCCTCCCTTCAAGAAGCTTTGAAAGGGGAGGGCTGAATGCATTCATGCTGGCAATGCAAGACAACAAAGTTGAAAACTGTGAGCAAAGCAGTCATGGCAGGCCTTGTGGGATACTGGGGGAGGCTAGTTATGGCAATATATTGAAAGGCACTATCTACATCCATGCTTTCTCACTTTAAGTTTGCTGCAAAAAGCTCTATGGCTGTCACTAAGGGGATTTTATTTCATCACCCAAAATGAAGTTTTGTCACCACAAGTGGCATTGTAGTGTGAACACTTGCGCTGTTTCATTGCCAAAAGCTGCCTTTTGGCAACAACTCTCAGTACCTTCATGGATGAGGTCTTTACTTTGTTTTGCTTTCTGTAATATTTTACTCAATACTTTGAAGTCTTATTACTGTTTTATTAAGTGATATTTGGTAAGTTTCTGATTGGTTCACCCTGATTGTTGTATTTTTCAAACAAAAGATTCAGATGCACATTTGGGAAAAAATGTTCTCTCTCTCTCAGCAGCAACCAATCTATATAAGCAATAACTAAGACAATTCATTTTACACCTTCCCTTCCTTCTCTCTTCAAATTTTATTTTCTTTTTTGTGATAGGTAACAAGTCTTAAATTAACTTTTACTTTACCACACATATGATTGCATTCAAGCACTTAAAAATACACCTATTCTGTTTCAATGTGCCCAGAGTACAATTGTCCTCAGAAAGGTGAAACTGAAGTATTCTCAGCTCTGCAAGCACTAAGACATTGTTCACACTTTGAAACAGCATACATGGCCAGATGAAACTGTAAATGAATCAGCCCTCTAAATAGATTTATTCATATTAAGAACCTCTTTTATTGTTTTCTTAGACTTTTTAAAAAGTTTGTCTGTTCAACCATGGCTATGATTCCTTTTAAAGAAACTGAAAGCATTTAAAAAACCAAGCTTCTTTTATTTTATCAAAGTAGTACTGCTAAAACTGATCACATCATATCAAATAATAAAGGTAAATGCATGATCAGGGATAACTGGGATTTTGAATGTAAATGCTGTTTTCCCACTACAGTTAGCTACATCCATGGCTTTTTTTCATTCATTCTGTGAATCAACTCCTGCCCGGCTCCACATCTAATCACTCATATGTAAACTGTATGACAATCAACTACCCTCTCCTCACCACAAGCCTATTCATAGAGGTACTCTTCTCCCTCTTTATTGGTCCATGCAATTCCATACTGGGGGAGCACAAAGCACCCCTGATTACTCTTGTCTGGGTGCATCCAGCTCAAGCTGTAGTTGGTGCACTTTTTGACTGAGTATACCAACAGCCCCTTGCTGTCACAGATCTCTGAGAGAGCCCTGCACGGATACAAAAATGCAGATCCACATCCACCAGGCTCAACTCCTCATCTGATCCGCAATACCTGATCCAGATTTTACTTCCATCCACATAAAACTGGAGGGGTGAGGAGAGAGTACAAACAAGCAAGGAAAAGTCAATGGTCCTGCAGGCAAGAGGCAGGCAGCAGGAAAGCAGGGGTAAGGGGCAGAAGGGACCAGGGCCAGAGCTTTGCAGATGGGTACTTGCAGGGACTGGTAGGAGATGTGGACGGAGACCGCACTCAGCACTTCCTGCATGAAGATTTAGGAAGCAACTTCTTGCCTCCTTTCCCTGCCCTGGCGCTCCCCCAACTCCATTCCACCGGGAATGGGGAGCACTGCTCCACTACCCACAGATATCTACATCAACAGATATGGAGGGTTCTATCCATTCAGGGACCTTAACTCTGGCTTCACAACAACTCTGACAAGCACAGCAAGCCACAAAGATGCAGACAGCAATGATGACACTGATATTTAAATAGGTCTGGAGACATTTCTATCAATTTGTTCAAGGTACATAACTAAGCCTTCTTTTGTCAGGGTCTCTGGTAACAGGGTAAGATTTCATAAGCCAATGCAAAATGCGGTATATCTGGGGTTCCCCAGAATATTGTCACTGATAGTAATTTCCTTTACGACAATATTACTTGGTGGAATACTATCCCAACATGTCTTATAAATGTAAACTCCTTCACATCAAAAACTCATTGCATCAACTTCTTCCAGTGCAGCCCAGATTGAAATTCCTAAATCAACTTCTGTGGCCTGCCTTACAACATAGTACTACCCCCTTCCTTCTTTGTATGCTCATGTGCTCCTTGATGAGGACAAACTATTGGCACATGGGTCCCATCAATGGCCTTCACACTGTTTGGAAACCCTATTTCAGCAACTATTTCATGAATATTTTATGGATGCCACTTTGAGAAAAATTATTTGCCTCAAGGCCTCAGAAACCTTCATCACCACTTCCCAATACCAAACTGGGTGACAACAGATCTGTAGCAGTCAGGGGTGTCCAGCTCCAGATGGTCACAGCAACCCACTTCTGGACTGGCAAGACCACTCTCATGAGGAAGTCTTTATGCTATGGGAGTGGGGAGGAGAGGGCAATTGCCCACAAAGCTCCAAAAATTAAGCTTTCTTCATGCCAAAAATAATAATAATAATAATAATAATCTGGACCTCTGCTGGTCACCCAGGTCTTTGTGGGATTGTAGTCCCAACTGTCTGCACTCATGGCCCTGCTCCAGAAGTGCCAGTCTACATAGGAGGTACCAGTTGCTTGACTGAGCATCCTGAGCAGCATCAGTTGAGTTCAAATATGCCATGTCCTGCTCTTCCTCTCGCTTCATCATTAGCTCTGTCATGTGCCTTTGGTGGGTCACCAAATGCTGCTCAACTGCCCACCATCATCTCATGGGAACTTTGTTCCGAAAAAGGAGCAACAGCCAAGCAAAGGAAGTTCTTGAAATAGTAACTCCTCCACTTTGCTGGCTCCAGATGCTGGGACTGCTCAGCAGGATGCATTGGGGGTGGGGACAGTGTTTTTATAATCATTACTATAGGATTTACCACTATGATTTTTTAAATTTGTTTCCATATAATACAGTTGAATAGTTTCAATTTAAATTACAATTTAAAAAAATTAAATAAATAGTCTTAACTCTTTGACAATATGTGATGAGTCATTTTCCAGAGACACTGTTCTATACCGATTCCTTTCTAATTACATCGTAAAATCCTAGCCAGAAGTAATTCACAGTATTCTGAACCTTTCACTGTGGTTTCACAGTAACTCTAAAACACACGTTTCAAGGTCTACCAGGTGTTTACCAAGACTTTTCTTTGGATATTCTTTGACCAGAAAATAGATTAATAACCACTAAGAGATTAATCATTATGATGGAGTAAGGCAGCAAATGAAATCATTTGTATGCAACAGTTTTACTGTCCTGAGTGAAATACAGCTTTCACAAGAACATCAGGAAAATGACGGCTGGAAGCTTTCCAAATTTAAAACACAGAATTCTGTTGCTTCATCTGTTTGTACCTAGGCTAGTTAAAAGACAAAACAGTAGCTTCATTAACCTCAATTTATGAGTGAATAAACATGAAAAGAATGGTTAAAGAAAATATTAGATCACTGATTTAAGGTAACAAAAGCAGGAAAGTTAGCAGTTCATTCTTTTTTCATCCCGTTTCCCCTACACATCTGTAAGGGTCTCAGGACATTATGAAATCTTACAAAAATGTGCTGCCATCCTTTGGTTCAGGTCAGTGAAGTGAGAGCAAAATAACCTTGAAAATCTTTGCTTTGATCACCTTAAGTTATAAACACTTGTATTTTTTGAGCTCAAAGAAAAGATCTTCTTAGGCTCTCCAAAGTTTTTCTACAGTTAAAGTGGCCTAGTAAGCATGCATTGGTTGGCCTTACACTACATTTAAAAAATCATATGAATGATCATCTTTATGCATTCTTGATGTTGGAAAGCAAGGATCACATTCAAGGATCATTCCCCCTACAAGTGTAATGAAAGATCAATAGCAATTTTCTAAAAAATGAAGACTTGTAGCTGATGGCAGTCAAGGTTTAAATGTGTACAGATTAAATGGTTTTTATAACAATACAATTTAGTCACAATTCTAAGCTACATAAACACTTCAAAATTCTATTACTCTTCTTAAATATTTATTTTATAGAGGGATAATGTTTTCAAATGAGCAGTTCTGACATTTTACATGACAGAATTTTCTACATTACTTTATTAGAAATGAGACGCTACACTCCAACTGTAACTAGAGTTCTTCAAGATGCGTTTTCTATGTACATATTCCACTAATGGCGCATGTACACTCAAGATCAGAGCCTTTTGGCTAGCAGTGTCTGTTGTAGCTGAGCATGTGCCCTGAATATATTCATGAACCACAATGTGTAAAAGGACAGAACAGACCAACTGCCACTTGGTTTATTCTGCACAACAGAAGGGAGTTGACACATGCCTCTGAGGATGAGGGGATGAGAGCAGGTAGCGGAATACATATACATACAACACATTGTGAAGAATTCCAGTTACTGTAGGGTAAGTAATTGCTTTCTCCTTCCAATGATAGTCCACATATGTATTCCACTTACAGTGACTCCCCCAAGCAGTGGACCAAATATAAACAGCACAGGACTTAAAGTCTTTGGTGAATGACAGAGACTGAAGTATAGACTTTCCAAAAATAGCAGCTAGCTAGAAGTTTCAATGTTCCATAAAGGTGTGGTTAGATCTCCGGGCATCTGCTTTGATGTGTCCATAGCAGAAACGTTTTTTGAAAGACGTGGCAAAGCTATCTGATTTCTATTGTGAGCTTTGAGAGAAGTTGGGGGAGAGGGAGGATCTATTCTAGTCACTTTGTAACAGCTTCCCTGATCTCAGTCTGGACAGGCAGAGATGAGATAGATTTCCTTTTCATCCTTTCTGCTACTGAGGACAAAAGCTTTGGTGTAGATCTCAAAAGTTTTGTCCTTGGCAAATACAATGCCAAAACACATTTGACAACCAGCATATGAAGCATAGCCTCTTCATTGCAAATGTATAGCTTAGGGGAAAGTATAAACAGATGAATCCGCTGGTTTAGATGAAGATTCATAACAATGTCTGGGAGAAACACAGAATTTGTTATAAGGTACTTTATGCAGATAGGGCTCGTCTGCATACTTGACTCAGTCTAATTCTTGATCTTCCCCCCCCGCCACCCCTCCACTCTCTGATTTGCTCACCTTGATTATCTTTTTCTGATTTGTCCTCCTTGCTTACTGTTTTTGGTTCTCTGTATCTTAAATATTGAGTCTGTTCTGGTCTGGATATGGTCTGAAGAAGTGGGTCTGTCCCACGAAAGCTCACCTAATAAACTATTTTGCTAGTCTTTGAAGTGCTACTTGACTGCTTTTTGTTTTGATAGTGTATAGACTAGCACAGCTTACTCTCTGTTCCTCAATAAAGGGGGTTTGCCATTACATCTTAGATTTCCCTCATTCTTCTTGCAGAAGTCATTAAGATTAAAATGCTGTTTTAATAGACAGAAGTAATAATGAGCGTGGCGTTATATACACAAAAGACAGGGCCTTCAGAGGTAAACACATTTCTCTGATCAGTGGAAAAGCATTGATCCTTTAAACAGTTTACAACAAGAGGTGAAAAAAAATAAAACCCTGTGTGCTCATATACTGGAGTTTGAAGGTGACCACTGACTGAACTGACAGATGGTTCACATCAAACAAGTTCTCTAAAGTATCACCTTGACACATTAGTAACCCCCACTGACCCCAACAGAACAACTGCATCCATTTTCCCAAGCAGGTTTCTTTCGTAGAATCTTTTTTTTCTTTTAACTATTTAACAAAACATTAAAAAAGATTTTGAATAAGACTTCGATGGGTTTGACATGTATTCAACAGTCAGGCCATGAGACAGAGGGACTTTATATCCAGTTGAAGGATAGCAGATCTGCAATCTGACATAATGTCCTTGGCTGGCAGACAGAAGTTCAATATGTGCGGGATCAAATATGGTTATGCTATTAATATCATGATGGTACAGTACTGCCTGAACTTAAGCAAGAGTCTCATAGATAAAAAGATTTGGTGGAAGGGGATAAATTAGGCTGCTCAACAACAAAAACAAAAAAGTATCTGAAAGGAAAACTGAGCTTATACCCCTTTCTTGAACAAAACACCTCACTGTTTTTTGTTCTGAGACACAAACAGGTCTACCCAAAGATGACCCCAATCTAAAACATCTCAAAGGACTGAGTGCTTGACCTCCCAACCCTTTGTTTGGGAAGAAAAGTCTATTTAGTTAGTCTGGTAGGCTGTTCTGCAAACTACATAAGCATACAGTAGAGGAGAAATTGGAGTCTGATACACCAGTGTTTCTCAACCAGGGGTACGAGTACCATTGGGGTACAATGTGTTCTTCCAGGGCTACATCAATTCATCTAGATATTTGACTAGTTTTACAACACTAGTAAAGTCAGTACAATCTAAAAGTTCATTCACTCAAAGACTTGTTTCTACTGCTTCATATGCCTTACACTGAAAGTACAAAATTGAACTTGAGAATAACATGGTACAGAGTCAGCAAGTTTTTAATAGTAGTCTTCCGTGATGTTTTTATAAGTAGTTTTTAAGTGAGGTGTAACTTGGCGGTATGCAAAACAAATCTGACTCCTGAAAAGGGTACAGTAATCTGGAAAGGGTAAATGGCACTTGTATCAAGACCTCAGATTACCTTAGGACCAGGTTTCCTAGCCAGTGGTATACGTACCCTTACGGACACACAAGAACAGTCTGGGAGTACTTATAATTTTTAAAGGGGTACTTTATTTTATTTTAAAAAAGAGGGGGTTCAGGAACACTGTGATACACTAATTGCATAGTGTGCAGAAGACACCATGCTGGACAGGACTACAAATGCTTTGAAGAACATGATTAGAATTCAAAATTATTTTAACAATTTTGAGAAGTGAGGTTAAATAAATACAATGACTTCCTTTAAGACCTCATGGCAACATCCTCAAATCAAAGCACTAGCACCTCATAGACTATGTCATTGTCCATGCTCAGGATAGCTGTGGTGCCCTTCTCACACGTGCAATGACTAGTGCTGATGACTGCTGGACTGATCATCACCTTGTTTGATCCACAATGGTGATTGGATTGTCACCAAATGGAGAAGTCAGAGAAAATAGATCCAATGAAAGATCAGTGTACAGGGCTTGAAGGACCTCATCAGATGAGGCGACCTCCAGATAGTAATCTAAAGGAAGCTGCCAACAGTATACCCTGAAGATGTGGAAGAACACTGATGTCAATTGAAAAATCCATCATGGGAGCTTGTGTAGAAACCATTGGCTACCAGACCAGGAAGCATCAGGACTGGTTTGATGAGAATGTTGTGGAAATTGAAAGCTTGATTGAGGCAAAAAGAAAAGCCTTCAGCGCCTGGCAAAGCGACATCAGTTGCACAATGAAGAGAGAAGAACGTGCTGAGGCCAAGGCAGAAGCACAACATAAAAGCAAGGACTCTGAAAAACCAATGGTGTACTGAGAAAGCATGAGAACTCCAGCATCTTGCAGACATCAACAGTACAAGAGGTTTCTTCAATGCTACTAAAGCTCTTTATGGACTAACAAAACACAGACTCCCCCGAGATCACCAAATCTTGAAAGACAGTGAAGCCATTGCTTCTCACTGGAGTGAGCACTATATTGAGCTCTTGAACTCTCCACTGCAGTCCTATAATCCCTTGACCAAATCCCTCACCAACCACCTAGAGATGATCTTGTAACTACCCTGAGTGAGGTCCAAGCTGCCATTAAAGCAGTAAAGTGCAACAGGGCAACCAGACTAGATGGAATCCCCATGGAAGTCTTCAAAGAGCATGGACCAGAGCTCCACAAACAGTTCCCACCTCCTGATTCTCAAGATCTTGGTTAGGGAGCAGATACCATGAGATTTCAGAGACACACTGATCATCAGTCTTTTCAAGAAGAGCAAGAAGTCAGACTGTAGAACCTATCATGGCATCTCCCTCCTGGAAACAGCAGGGAAAATGTTAGCTTGAATTCTTGCAAACTGACTCCTGCCACTCTCTGAAGAAAGTCTCTCAAAATCCCAGTGTGGCTTCCAACCATTCCAAGGAACAGCGGACATGATCTTTACTGCCCGGCAACTGCAAGAAAAACGTTGTGAATGTAACCAAGCCTTATATATGAGTTTCATCAACCTGCCCAAAGCATTTGACTCAGTCAGTCATAGAGCCCCATAGACCATCCTCTCAAAGACTGGCTGCCCCAAAAAATTCATTAGCATTTGAAGGCTGCTTCATGATGTGACTGCCACAGCACTGAACAACAATGGATCCAAAGCAACATCTTTGAGGTCAAAACAGGAGTCAAGCAAGGCTTTGTCATTGCCCCATTCACTGTTCCGCACCTTCATCACCATGACCGTTCATCTCATTGATGGCAAGCTTCCACATGATGTGAAAATTCTCTACAGAATGAACTGGAAGGTTTTCAGTCTCAGGAGACGAAAGGCTAAAAGACTGAAGGCTAAAAGCAGGACCTCCATAACCTCAATCATGGAGCTCCAGTAAGTGGATGATAATATGGTTGTTGCTCTCTCTCTCTCACAGCCCTTCAGACCATCTTAAGCGCCTTCACTGAAGCACACAAGAATCTCAGCACCACACTGAACATCAAAAAAACCCAAGGTGCTCCACCGACCCTCACCGACAGGACAAATCTCATGCACCTTCTATTTAAATCAATGGAAAACTGCTGGAAAACATGGAGCACTTCCCCTACCTTGGAAGTCATCTTGCCGCTAGAGTTGATATTGATGTGGAAATCTAGCATTGTCCATGCTGTGCAGCTTTGCTTTCACGCCTGAGACAAAGGGTTTTCAAGAACCAAGACATTTATCCCAACACAAAGCTCCTTGTATACCATGAAGTGGTTGTTCCAATGCTACTAGATGCATGTGAAACCTGGACAACATATAAGCATCATTTGAAGGCACTTCAACAATATCATCAATGCTCCCTCAAGAGAATCTTAAATATCTCTTGGGAGGATTGGCACATGAACACTAGCATCCTGCAAGAGTTGAACATGACCAGCATTGAAGCCATTATCATTCATCAACAACTTTGTTGGACTGGTCACATGGTTCAGATGTCTTCTCAGTGCCTCCCAAAACAAATCCTGTTTTCTGAATTGGAAGAAGGACAGAGGAGCACTGGGGGCCAGATGAAGCAATATAAGGACATGCTGAAGGCATATATGAAAAAGTGCAGCATCGGTGTCAACGCTTGGGAGAACCTTGCCCTAGACCATGCCTAGTGGAGAACAGTAATCCATGAGAGAGTAATACAGTTTGAGTGGTCCTGCTGCAGTGCTGACGAAGACAGGAGGAGAAGAAGAAAAGAGCATCAAAAACTGCCCAGCACCTCCAACAGCTACAAACACACCCCTCTTTTGTTATAAGATCTGCAGCTCCAGAATGGGGCTGATCAGCCATCAACGGACTCACAAATAGGAGGGTGACATGAAGACATCCTACTCATTATCGAGTGACTGCCAAGAGAGAAAAAGAGAAGAGAAGAGTCTGGATCCTTTTTGGCAAAATAGGGAATATGGAAACCCTTCTTGTTGACACAAGATGCTGAGGATAATAAGTTTATAAGTAGCAGACCACATGGAATTGTCAAGAACAAATTGTGTCAAAGCAATCTAATAATAGCTTTCTTCTGTGAACAGGGTAAATATGATTTAACTTAAAATTTAGTAAGACATTTGATTTTGTCTTACGTGATCTTATTATAAACAAACTAGGAAAACACAGCCTAGACAAGTCTATTATGTGGTGAATGCACAACTGGTTGGAAAGCCACTCTCAGACAATAGACAGTAATGCTTCAGAGTCAAGCTGAAAAGGCCTATTGATTGTGGTCTCATAGGGATCCTTCCTGGGTTTGATTCTATTCAATAACTGCATAAAATGATCTGTAATGGGCAAATCTGTATAAGAGTGTGCACTTATAGGCCGTGCCTACACTAGCCCCAAACTTCGAAATGGCGACGCAAATGGCTATTTCGAAGTTTACTAATGAAGCGCTGAAATGCATATTCAGCGCTTCATTAGCATGCGCGCGGCTCGTCCCGAAGGGGCTCCTTTTCGAAAGGACCCCGCCTACTTCGAAGTCTTGCCTAGTGGTTGGAGTAATGGCAGCCAAGTCTAGTGGTCAAAATTGGAGTCAGATATTGCAAATCAGAACTAAGGGTTAGAGCTGGAGTCAGGAATCAACTAAGAAAGCAGGGCTGGAGTGGACTGGAACAGGGTAGGAACAAGGCAGACGCAGGAGCAATCACAGCTAGAGACAGAAGTGCTCAGCAGCCAGAGTCCTGTTATTGCTACTGAGCTTAAATGCTGACACATAAGCTCCTTGAAGCCAATAGGATGACAGAAGAAGCAGGTGAATCTGCCACAGCTCAGCAAGACTGGGCCAGTTAGCCCAAAACTCCTCACAGTTCCCTGAGACAAAAATCTATCAGGATTACAAGACAGTGTTTTATTTCTCAAATATTCATATGTTAATTTAAATTTTAAAAACTGCTAGTGTGGTGACCTTCTTTCTGATTGTTCTCTGCCTAGAATTAGTTTAAAAGACACAGATCAATGAAGAAGCTCATGCACAAACCTACACTGGTGATGTATCATAGCCAAAAGGATGTTAGGCACAGAATCAGTGATTCAGGACAGCCAATAAAAACTGCATTATTTAAAGAAAAAAATAGCAAATATATCTGAGTTGAATTCAGGCCTCAAGTGCTTTCCATGTGGAAAAACACTATTAGATGCTGAACCCAGGCAATAACAGAAATATGCACAAGGTATCAGGCAACCAGGTCATTGGCATACACGTTGAAACATAAATACCATATCCTATTCCATGGCTCTGGGGCTATGCCTACACAGCAGAGTTATTTCATAATAAGCTATTCTGGAATATCTTATATCGAAATAGTGCAACTACACACAAAATGTGTTTCAAAATATCACTCAGCTATTTCGAAACAGACCCTCCAAATACAATAGAGCCTATTTCAAAATAAAGCCACTTGACACACTGGCCATGTCTACACTAGCTCAAATCGAAGATTACTAATGAGCGCTGAAATGCACATTCAGCACCTCATTAGCATGCCGGCGGCCGCAGCTCTTCAAAATTTGTGTGTTTCGCTGCCGCACGGCTCGTCCAAATACATAGGAATAAGAGGATTTCAAAGTTTCCGGGGTCCTTTCGAAAAGGACCCATGTCTGAATGCAAATGGCCATTTCAAAGATTTGTGCTAGTGTAAACATAGCAACTTTGGCTTATTTCAAAATAGGCTCTGTTCCCTGTCTACACAGCCCCTATTTCAAAATACCTTGTACAATGAGGTTTACAAATTCCACAGCATCTGCTATTTCAAAATACTTTTGAAATACCAGTTGCATTGTGCAGATGCTCATAAAGTTATTTCAGAATAACGGCTGTTATTTTGAAATAACTTTGCCGTGCAGACACACCCTGAATGTCTTGCAAGGTGTGCATTCTGTAAGTCTATGATTTTATTTTTCCTACCAGCCGCATCTATTTGGGTATGTATCTATGCATGTCCCCAATGACAGAAGTTTTTTTGCAAACTTCTTTCTGCAACATGTCTGGCTCAGTCAATCTGTTTCTTCACTTCCTTAGGTGAGTACTGTAGTTTCAGGAAAGCTTGGTAAATGTCTTGTAGATGTTTTTCTCTGTCTGGAGGGACTGGACCCAGATGTGTCTCCAGAAGCCACCTGCTACAAGACAGGCCCAACAAGGAAATCAAGAGAATACCACTGACCATCACATACAGCCCCCAGCTAAAGCTTCTCCAACGCATCATCAGTGATCTACAACCAATCCTGGACAATAAATCTTCACTCTCACAAACCTTAGGAGGCAGGCCTGTCCTCACCTACAGACAGCCTGCCAACTTTAAACAAATTCTCACCAGCAACTATAGACCACAACACAGTAACTGTAAACCTGGAACCAATACGTACAACAAACCTCGCTGCCAGCTGTGCTCACATGTCTACACCAGAGATATCACCACAAGACCTAACATCAACCACACAATCAGAAGCTCTTTCACCTGCACATCTATTAATATAATATATGCCATCATATTCCAGCAATGCCCCACTGCAATTTACATTGGCCAAACTGGACAGTCTCTATGTAAAAAAATAAATGGACATAAATCAGACACCAGGAACGTAACATACAAAAACCTGTAGGAGAACACTTTGATCTCCCTGGACACTCAGAGATTTAAAAGTAGCAATCCTACAACAATAAAAATTCAAAAATAAACTGCAAAGAGAAATTTCAGAGCTGCACTTCATTTGCAAATTCGACTCCATCAACCAAGGATTGAACAGAGACTGGGAGTGGTTGGCCCATTGCCAAAACAGTTTCTCCACTCTTGATGTTCACACCTCCACATTAGCTACTGATAATTGGCTACATCCCCCCTGACTGAACTGACTTGATTTCTCCTCTCTTGATGTTCACAGCTCCACATTAGCTACTGATAATTGGCTACATCCCCCCTGACTGAACTGACTTGATTTCTCCTCTCTTGATGTTCACAGCTCCACATTAACTGCTGATAATGGGTTGCATCCTTCCCGACTGAATAGACCTTGTCAGCTCTGGCCCTGTCCTTGACTGAGACACCCTCTTTAAAACCTCTTCTGAAACCCCCCACCCTCCACTCATGCATCTGACAAAACGGGTCTTTGCCCACAAAAACTTAAGCTCTAAAATATGTTAGTCTATAAGGTACCAGAGGACTTCTTGTTGCATTTGGTCATGGTAAGACTCAAGTTCAAGCGGTACAGCATAAAGTGATCAAGCTGAAATTGAGATTCAACATGGAGCAACTGAAGGATATAGAGACAAGAGCCGGTTTCCAACTGGAGCTGTCCAACAGATATGCACTTCTGGCTAACCTCACCCCGAAAGATGGTACTGTGGAACAAATTTGGTACACATCAAAACAGCCTGGAAAGAAACCTGTGATAAAATACTGGGAAAGAGGACATAAACAATGGATAACAGCACAAACTCTGACAAAAGTGAAGGAACACAAGGACAGAAAAGCAGCAGTCAACAACAGCAAAACAAGAGCAGCCGAAGTGAAAGCTCAGAGACTGCATCCAGAAGCCAACAAATAAGTTAAAAAGGCTGTAAATTGGGACAAGAACTTCTTTGTGGAAAACCTTGCATAACAAGCCAAACAAGCTGCAGGATGGAGAAACCTGAAAGAGCTACATAAGATCATATGGAAGCTAGCTGGGTCACAGTGAACAGTGGATCAGCCAGTACAGGATAAGGAGGGCCAGTTGCTAACAAACCCAAGTGAGCAGATCAGGAGATGGAAGGAACACTTTGAAGAGCTACTGAACCATCTCGCCCACATGGAACCTCAAGAGTTACCACCTGAAAATATACCACTGCAAATTAACAGTAGCAGACCTGCAACAGAAGAAATCAGAAAAGCCATTGCCCATCTGAAAAGTGGAAAAGCACCCGGTCCAGAAATCATCCTCAAAGAAGCAATCAAGGCAGGTAGTGAAACATGAGTCAACATGATGTATAATCTATTTGGGAAAATCTGGGACACTAAGGAGATCCAACAAGACTGGAAACATGGGTACCCTCTCAAGCTTCCAAAGAAAGGCAACCTGAAGGAATGCAATAACTGGAGGAGTATCACTTTAGTGTCTATTCGAAAAAAGTGTTCAATAGGTTTCTCTTGAAGAGAATGAAGACAGAAATTGACAGCTCTGGGAAGAACAGGTCGGCTTCTGAAGTGGGAGATCCTAAACTGACCAAATGGCAACTCTCAGAGGCTGTTTCTTCGAAAGTGGCAGGGTAATACATGGCCTGAAATATGCTAATGAGGCATGGATGCAAATTCCCCGTGCCTCATTAGCATATGGTCACGTGATTTGGAGTCCGGAAGACCGTTCTTCCGGACTCCAAAATGCCGTGTAGAAGCACAGCGCCGAGGGGGTCTTCCGGAAGGAAGTCCTTCTTCCAGAGGCCCCTTCTTTTGGGAAGAAGGGGCCTCCGGAAGAAGGACTGCCTTCCGGAAGCTCCCCCGGGGCTGCGCTTCTACACGGCGTTTTGGAGTCTGGAAGAACGGTCTTCCGGACTCCAAATCACATGACTGCATGCTAATGAGGCACGGGGAATTTGCATCTGCACCTCATTAGCATATTTCGGGCCGCGTATTACCATGCCACTTTCGAAGAAAATGGCCTGTGTAGAAACAGCCAGAGTGATCACAGAATAGTCACTTGAGTGGACCTCTCCTGTACATAACCTTCATAGACTTTGTAAAAGCCTTTGACAGAGTTGATAAAGACACTTTGTGGAAATTGCTGCAACACCATGGCATCCCATCCAAAATTATTAACTTGATTCATTCACTGTATGAATCCTCGACATGCCAAGTTGTTCACAATGGTATCTTGACAGAATCCTTCAGCATAATGTCGGGAGTGCAAAAAGGCTGCCTACTGTCACCTTTCCTGTTCTTGGTCAAAGTGGACCGGATTATGAACAGGAAAACAGATGGTGATCAATGAGGCATTCAGTGGACACTTTTCAAACAGGTAGAGGACATTACTTTTCCTGATGATGTCGCCCTCCTTTCACACCAATATGAAGGCATGAAAGAAAAGGTTACAACACTAGACAAAACTGCCTCATTGACTGGACTGAGCATAAACCAGGAAAAGACCAAGACAACGAGGATCAACCAGTACAACAGCAACACCACCACACTGGGAGGAGATGACCTAGAAGATGTGGAGCAGTTTACCTACTTGGGGAGTATTATGGGCATAGATGGAGGAACAAATAAGGATATCAGTGTCAGGTAGGGAAAGCAACAGCTGCATTCAAGACTCTCCGTCCCATATGGAGTTCACAGATAATATCTGCAAAGATGAAACTGCGGATATTCAGCCCAAATGTGAAGAGTGTGCTCTTTCTTGTATGGATGCGAGACCTGGCATGCTAAAAAGTCTTCAAATCACAAGCTACAGACATTCATAAACAGATGCCTGAGGTACATCCTCCACATCAAATGGCAAGACTTTGTCCCAAATGAGGAGCTTTGCAACAGAGCAGGACAAGAACCAACTGACTTTGAAATCATTTTTGTACATCTATATATTCCACAGCCATTCTTGGGAGTTGTATGACTCCTGAAACCCTTCCACATAATTAGCACCATTGCTTTTGGAAGATCTCTAAAAATGGCTGTCAAAAACCAATGCTGAAGTGACAAAGGTAAAGATTATACTGTGAGTTTTGTTTATTCTATAGTTCACCATTTTCATCCATATTTCCAACATGACTCCCCCTCTTCAAGCCCATGAATAAGCTCATTACACAGGAAACCCTTTTCTAGAAAGAATGATGATGTGAATTCTTGTGGCCATGAAGGAAAATACCACATGGTCAAATTCATATTAGACCTAGGATTTTTGTCCATATCATGCATCTTTAAACACCTGAGTACTCCCACCAACTTTCAGGACTACATACATGTGTAAAATCATGCTCCTACTTCAAGTACCTTCCTGAATCAGATCTGTACTACTACAAAGATCCTTACATAAACAATCAATGACAAAAAAAAAGTTTTTGTTAGAATAGTATAGGTACAGTCTAGTATTCACAGAGAATTATTATGAACAATGTATGTAACTAAAATTATTTTGACCATTACTGATGACTTATGGGAAACTTGGCATAGACTGAGGAAGTACACTTAAAATGTGCAGCAAAGTTATTTATTTTTAGAAATGTTGCTACTGTTCCCCACCCCTATTTTCCCCTAGAAAATCTGACCATCCTACTCAGTTTCTATTCTTATCACTTGCTAATTCGAGCAATTTTAACACAAGCTAACTATATTCTGCAGAAGGTTTTTTTTTTTTTAATTGCACTCATCACAGAAACTGTCAGTATCTAATGAAGGATAATTTCTGCTATTATAAGATGCTTAAAAGATCGTTTTCATGAATAATTCTTAATATGAATCATTACATTCAAACAATGTCAGAAATAAAAATTGTACATAATTGCAAACAACATTCTCTTTGTATGGAAGAATATGTTTTTTGAACTACATGCAGGTATAGTAATTAACCTTTCAGAGCAGCACTGAGAGGGCTGAATCACTTCTCCAAGGGAAATGTAATGCTTGGTTTTCATATGAAGTCTATTACGTTAAATATTTATCTTAGATATAGTAGTAGAACAGTGTGCACAAGACATGCTGAATTACTCCTCCCACCCAAAAAAAATTATATGGGCCAATCTCATGTTAACTGGCAGATGTGAGAAATGAAATTTTCATCCTACAGTTCCAAACAGAACAGTAAAAATCAAAAGCTGATAGTAGCTAATGGCAGTTTGATGATATGTTGGCATATAAAAATCATCTCAGAGGCAAGTCTCAACCCTGATCCTTGTGGACAACTGCCGCATTGCAAACCTAAGTGGTACCCACTAGCAAAGTCAGAGAGCTTCCAGGGATAATGGGATACAATAAATTATCTTTATGTCCTAAGCACTGGTCCTTTCAGACAAGAGGAAACAAAAACTGTTGCCGTTCATGTTGTTTTTGTTCTGAGAACTTCCTTCTCCAAAACTGTAAGAGGATCTTGTGATAGATTTTTTTTAAAAATTTTTAAAGATAAAAACAAAACAGTAAATTCATTTAAAAAAACAAGAAAGGAAAGTTAGCTTAAGTAACCAGGAATTCTTCAAATTATGTTGTTTACATTTGTTCCACTTCAGAGATACATGCTCTCAGAGTACAATACTTTAGCCAGCAGTATCAATTAGTCATACGTATTCACTTGATGGCCCCAAACCCTCAAGTTTTGTCAAGGAAAAGTGACTTTTACTAATAGAACCATGTGAGTATTCACACTACAACACTACTTTCTTTGCAAAAAACTGCCATTTTGTTAGCCGATGGCCAAGGATGTTTGGTGAGGTGCCAGCTATGCCCGTTTTATACCATCCGTGACTTTAACCGCTAGGACGCACTGTCCCTTCGCGGCGGGCAGCCCGGGCTAGGCTGACGGATGCCCCAAGGTCCTAAACACCCGTGACTTTAACTGCTAGAGCTCAGAGCCCCTTCGCAGTGGGCAGTCAACACTGACTGACAGGTGCCCCAATGGCAGCACTAAGAGCCTTTCCACACCCGTGACTTTAACTGCTAGAGCTCAGAGCCCCTTCGCAGTGGGCAGTCAGGATTGACTGACAGGCGCCCCAAGAGTTTGCCCCGTGGAGGCGGCACAACTCAACGCTAGGCTCTTAGTACTCTCACCTAATGGCCAGGCTTTATAGCCAAAACGGCTGAGGTTCTTTAATTGTGTTGGCTGCTTTACAGTAAACCAGAGAAACAAGTCAGGCTTATGCACAAACGGTTACCAAAATTTATTAAACTAGATTCTAATCATGTGGTTACAAAATTGCTAGTGCCTACTTATTTAAATGTATAGATGTTACACACACAAACAAGTTACAAAGCTGAAGCCACGATCTCAAAGAAAGAAAACAAAGTATAGAGCTCTATTTCAAAATATGTGTACACTAAAGATAGGAGATCAGGTGTGGGTGCTTCTTACCCTCCTTGCATCTCTCGATTCCAGCGGTGCCAAGCCAGGATCAGTCACTCAATTCCGCGGAAAGACGAATAAGGGACAAGGCTTAGGGACCCTTTTAGCTGCAGAAGCCTTGGGAGGCTGTCACTTATCTGACCAGCAGATAGATAGTGAAAAGCACTCAAAAATCATGGTGCTGTAGGTCCCATACTTATACCTCTGTACTCCTTTATTCTCTTTCTCCTTTCTTATGCCAAATTGGGGCTGGTCTGTCTGGGTGACGCCAGCTCTCGCAAGAGTAGTTTACACTTGCAAGGGAGAGAAACAATAAGTTTCGACTACTGGACATTCCTTTTATTAGGGTAAATATTTTCCCACCTAGGATGTTGGGGTGTGTGCATCACGCTATTTAGTAGGGGCTAAGAGCCATGTCTGTCACAGCTTCTCTGTCTGCTGTGAGCCTAATCGTTGTATATGTTCCCAGAGGCACATTGTAGCAGCACACCTGTGCTTCTCACAGCTTCAAAGGCTGTGCTGGAATTTATGTTAAGTGCCCTGTTGTTTTGGCTCCCTTGTGTTCCCAGCAATGCTGGTCTGAGAGGGGGGCTGGCTGTCTGGCTACACATTTTTGCTGACAGACAACTTCCATTTCCACAATGGAATGTTGTCTTTCCCCTCTCTCTGTCATCGACAAAACTGCACTTTAGAGACCTTGAGGCATCTTGTTGGTGATTCTGGCCTCCAAGTGGCCCATAATTCCCAATCAGATGCTCTGGTCAATAGTTGGAACTCTGCTGCCCTCCAGAGAGGTGACCAGTCCAACCCCCCCTGTTAGCACCATGAAATTTAAATTCCATTTCCTGCTGCCTGAGCATCTGTAACTTCCCATCTCTCCAAGTCCCTTAAGTCCTCCTCCAAATAAAATGGTCTGATGGCATATTCCCAGGTGCCCATGCCTTGCCACTGTACCAAACGCTCCCCCGACTGGACCACCACAGAGCTGTTTCATTTGGTCAACATATGATAAGAGGAGTCTGCTCAGTCTCAGCCGTGAGCAACCCATTGGAACTGGAACACATACAGGCACATTTCTCAGTTCTTGTGTGCAAAGGGATATGAGTGGGACATGCTGCAGTGCAGAGCAAAGATTAAAGAACACAGACAAGCACATCAATGAGCAGACATTCCAGACCTTCACTAATGGCCTGCTGTTTCTGTAAACTTCTGGACACTATCCATGGTGGTGGCCCCACTTCCATGAGCTCTGCGGATACTTTGTAAGGCACAGTGGCAACAACACAGAGGATCTAACCTAAAGGATGACACAGTAGATGAATAGGTTTAGGTAGATGAAGACCACAGGCTTCCCCTGGTTGCTGAGTGTGTCTGGCAGCCAGGAATTGTTCTCCACTGCTGACGGACACAGCCAGCCTGAGCAACTGCTTTTCAGACACCAAGAAGCAGGGGATGAAACACAGACTAAGTGCCTGTGGCTTGTGGTGTTCAGGGCTGAGGGCACAGAAAAGTGAGAGGCTGACTAAGTAGCAGTGAGGAAAGATCAAGGGGAAGGAGAGAGGGGTCATGGACACATTTAAATAATACATCCTGAAGAATTACAGCTAGTAAGGCATGTAGAATTAAAAATGCTGAAAAACTTCCTTCACTTTGGTGTTAGAATTTACTGTTTTGTGCTGTAGTCTGTCAAAGATGTTAAAATTTAAAATGCTGTACCAGCCCCAAAATGAGGCACAAATTTAAGAAACAGGCAGAAAAAATCAGAGTAACTCCTTGAAAATACATAAAACTGGACGATTTGCCTGGCATTGCCTGGGTCCTTCAAGAAAGGTCACTGGGAGTGTAGAAGACAGGAAAAGAGGCTGGGAAACATGGGGAGACTCAGGAGAGGAGAAAGGAGCACAAGAGTTACGACAGCAGGCTCGAGGCAGGGAGTGGTGGGGATGGAGGAGTCAGGGGAGGGAGTCGGGAGCTGTGGGTCACTCAGAGCAGGTGGTCAGTGGGGCTCAGGGCACAGGGTGGGAGGGCAGCTCAGGACACACTGCCAGACCACTAGCATTGCTCCCTAGGGCAAGCCCAGGGTGGTGGAGGCCGCACTCCCCAGCCGCCAGCGTTGCTTCCCTTGGCTGGCCTGGTACAGCAGGGGCTGCACTGTCATTCCCCATCTTCAACATGGTAACAGATCTGGACTAAGAAGAGGTGGGTGAAAAACCTCCTGCATTTATGGGACCAAAATGGTATTACTTGTTTCACTGCTGCAGCTGAAATGACTATTAACCTCACTCTGACTTAAGATGCCCAATATTAGAACAGGGTATTATGGACTTCTCAAATTAAGCAAATCTGTAACAAATCATACTGTTTTAGACCTGAAATAAGGTACATTCAACCACAAAACAAACCATAAAATGAAATGGAGAGTCCAAACACAACTCCTTCAAAATGGTGAAGGTGGCCAAGATGTTCAACAAACTTCAGTGGACCTCAGAAAATTTGTTTCCTAACATAATATTTAGACCAAATTATATATCAAGTAAAACATTTCCCACCTTCACAACTAGGCAGATTTTCTTTTGAGTCAGAATATATTGCTGAAGATATTCACAGAGATACTGCTATAGAAAATACATTTTTTATCACCATCCTAGGTGACGTAATTATTGTTTCTCCTAAAACAACTTCAGGGATTGGTTCTTGAAATGAGTTTTGGGTACCAAGTGTTTGTTGGCCAGCATGGACCAAACAAAACATTTCTGCCCCGCAGATAAGATGCTGGTTTTCATTCTTTCATTCATTGACAATAATGAAGCTGTCTCCAGAAAATTCTCTTGTTCTGGACAGTTAAGTCGTATGGGTGCCAGATGAAGGTGGTGAAACCTGTACTGGCACTCTCAGGTGTTTTCAAGGATGTAATAAAATGATAAATGCTAACTCCCACAATATCTCCCATATTCTATCCAGAGCCAAAGTGACTGAGGAACTTTGTATGACAGAGGGCGAATCACTGCAAACAACAGCAACAGTGTTTAAAATCTCATCTCCTCACTAGCCAAAATTTGCTTAATTCAAAATAATCATTCAAAAAAAAGCAGAAGTATTTTTAGATAAGTTAAGTCAGGTGTAGAAATGATGACTACTTTTGTCAAAAATGTGGTTAATTTTCAGCTCCTAAGAAGAATATCATGCTATAAATCTAAACATGACTTAGCATTATCTATACTATAGCAGTGCCGAAAATATAATGGAACAAAAAAGACAGCTGATCTTGAACTCTGTGGACTGTGTACCTCACCAACTTTGCAAAACACAAAAACGTTAGCTGTCAAAAATACTCAGACCACTCTAACGGCTAGCCTTTTTCACATTATTTCCAGCCAAAACATTTCATACAAAAATATTTTCTACCATGTCTCAATATCAATTTATTCTTCACTAATGGACATCAGTCTTTTTGTCACTAATGATGGAATGGATTCTATATTCTGTGCATCTTCCATAAATTTTTCTCCTCATTTTCTCCTTACCTTCTGCCATTTGACCTTCTCTTTTTAGCATCTGGACAGCTCCTACATACTTCTTGAGTTGCACTTTTAACACTTCATTCTCCCTGCAGGTACAACAGTAAGAGAAAAATACTAATATATTACCAAGTGCAAGAGAAATTAACGCATTTCACACCAGAAACAAATTATAAAAATCAATCTTCATAAATATGACTATGTTCTATCTTAAAAACTAAAAGCAGCAAACAGTGATGAAAATTACCACAGAAGGAATAGTGAAACTAGTTTTCCAGAATGAGTGGGACTATGGGACCAAGGGAAGTACAGGCCAATCAATACAATAGACAATTTATAACCCACAGCTTCTGCATTATTTTCTGTCTATACCAGGCAACTCTAACCACACATCCACAATCGGCACAGAGCTAAGTGACTGTGGATTTCATGCTAAATGTATCACTGATCAATAACAGAGGGCAGACTAAAACCAAAAAAATGCAGGGATTTAACATGACATACAATTTATTCAAAATACGATTTTTGAGGTACAAGTGCCTAATTGAGAGAGGAATGCAATTAAGTGTAAGTTGTAAACTTTTATTATATTTTTCAAAGCATATTTTGAAGTCTCTCACTATTTTCAAGTTAGAGAGACAAAAATATTTATATGTCCCTCAAATTTGCTGTTACTAGTGACACTAAAAGCTTTACTTCAAAGTCTGAAATAGAAAAGGATTGTAACAGCTTGAATTTCAAAAACATAAATCTGCCACCTGATCAAGATCATTCAATCCCATGAATTCAACAGAAGCACTTACATAGAGGAAACTAAATTTAACTCTGTCAAGGAAGTGAATAAAGAAAACCTTTATGTAGTATGGTTCTAGACAATCTCACTCAAAGTGGCATAATACTCATACTTCAAATGTTTTCCGAGTGGTTTGAAGGTAGATTCTGACTGTAAAAAGACAACAAGACATGCCAGTAGGTCCCTCAAAACAAAAAGCTGTCTTCAGGATAACAGACACTTGTCACTCTCACAAACTGCAGATTCATATTGTGAAGCTGTGCAGAATTGTCTATCATCAAAAATTAGATATGAAGGTTCAGATTTAACTATTTTGAACGACTGTTTTTCCAAAACAGATTTACCACGAGGATAAGCCTTGGAAGCACATTATCCCTTAGAGGAAGGATGCTAATTGTAAATGTAGCAGATAGACTGATTAGGGGAGAAATAAAGTAATGCTCCATAGGAAAGAGGCAGTCCAAATCGTGCCAAAAATGAAAAGGATCGCCCTCCACTATGGTTGCAAGTTTCATGGGTACAACAGAGTAACAAGCTGGAACTTTAGGGTGTAATTTAGCAGAGCCTATTTACAAAACAATTTCACATTGCCTGTTAGGGTTCAATTATGTACATATGACAAAAACGTGAAGTCCATTACGAGCATGCCACGCATGCTATTCAAAAACCATAAGGAGCTACAACTATCCCAGCAGACGGTCATCTCTGGTCCCTACTGAAACCTCACAATAAATTATCTCCTGTATGAGGAGGGCTGCCCCTCAAGTCCCACTTCCACACCACTCAAAACATAAAAAGCCCCAAATTACTTTCCAGATATTGGAACTCTGCCACAAAATGATATAGTTAACTGATTCAATACTAAATTATACTGAATTATTTTATCTGTTCTTCAGGATATGGAAGTATGAGAACACAATAAACAATTCATGTTTTTAAATGGCTAATTTAGATCTAAATTACAGGTTGAACTTTCTCTTGTCCTGCATCCTCAGAACCTGACCAGTGCCAGACAAGAGAATTTGCTGAATGATGGGAGGTCAACATTTTCTAGTGCAATAGCACCATTTCCACTGCTGACAGTGCTCTTAGAAGACATTTAGGGGTAAATTACAGCTAAAAGCACAGAACTATGAGAGCCAGGACTGGCAACTGTAAACAAGCAATGGTCCCATGGGAAACTTGGCCACACCCATGATAACTGGCTGTCTAGTTAACTAAATTCATGCCGCATTAAGGAGTTTGCTGGATGGCAGAGCTCCAGATTAGAGAGGTTCAACCTGCAACATCAGTGGAACCAGGATTAATTTGAAACTATAACAGTCTTTTAGAGTTGAAACAGAGTTATGAAAACTGGAC
The DNA here is from genome assembly GCF_033958435.1 of Carettochelys insculpta. Taxonomy (NCBI): domain Eukaryota; kingdom Metazoa; phylum Chordata; order Testudines; family Carettochelyidae; genus Carettochelys; species Carettochelys insculpta. The sequence continues at coordinate 18,258,091 of NC_134152.1, forward strand.
AGAAATATACTACTTGGAGATTATGTTAAGTATTGTTAATAGAATGGACACAGGTGATAAAACAGCACTTAACCAGAGAGCAAGAAGACTCAAGTCTCCCCAATGAAAGTAAGAGCACTCTTACTCTTTCAACAAACAGAAGTTCATTTCTGGTTCCACTTTCTTTGAGCAAAAGGTTTTTCATTTTCAATATTTCTGCAATCCAACAATTGCAACATCAAATAATGCACTTCAGTCTGAAACTACATCCAGTTATGCTACTGGATTCCCAATTGCACTCAACTTAGAATAGTAACAATGGACCTTTTAATTGTAGGCATGAGTTGCTGCAACACGATATAATAAAAATATTGAAAAAGTCATACTTATTTTGCCAAAATTGTGCTGCCAACGGAAAATCCACATTTCCACTTCAGTAATTTAAATACTCACTGTTAAAATAAAGGGAGGGTTTTCCCCTGGGACTCTAAAGAACTGATTGCATACTGTATAAAAAGGACAATATAGAACATTTAAAAACACGGAATTATTAGGAAATTACTGGAAAATTATGCTGCTGCTACATTCTTTAAAGTCTAACCAGGTGTCAAGTCAGATTTCTGGTCAATAAAACCTCAGTTTAATTCAGGCAGTTAAGAGGAGCTTACTAAATCCTGTTAGGAAGGAACTATTCATTATTTAATTAAGAAATTTAAATAAAGTTCTTGAAGGTTTTATGCATTTTAGAATATTTTTAACTTCTTTAATGTGTTAATTATAAATATAAGTATTATCCCCTAAGGTGACAAGGGAAGAGGTGAGATTTAGAATAAACAAAGAAATCTTGTATAATTTCATACGCTAAATGATACCACGATTAAATAACTCCTTCTTGGGAAATGTTATATTTCATCCTACATCAGGGAAGAAACATTTATCATCAACAGTGCAGACATATCTATAACTACATTTAGTTTTGAATTAGGGGATTAAACATCAAAGGAATTGCAAGACACGATAAACACTAGAATCTTAACAAGGAATTTTGGGAATGAAATAGGGAATCTTTCTTGACTGAGAACACTAATATAATTGAAAAATATTAAAACTGTATTACTGTATCAAAGGACTCCAAAAAAGAAATTACACATTCACTTCACAAAGGTGGTAAATCTCTTAAGATTTCCCATTTAAGATTATTCCAGAGCAAGCTACCATAATTCAGTTCACATCTCATTTTCTAATGTGTCCCTTTATAAACCATTTGGCCTAATACTACTTATTAGGACCAGACATTTATAAAAGCGCAACACAGATTCATCCCCCCCATGCAGCAATCAGGTCCAGGATCTCCTGCACGCCCCATGCTGGAGTTCGTCCACAAACTCCAGCATTCACGATCAGATGTGCGGCCTGCTCTGCTCACAGTGCTGGAGAAACAGGAAATGAAATTGAAACTTTCCCAGGCCTTTTCCTGTGCACCTGGAAAGCAGCAGAGTGGAAAGTGCTGGCCAGAGTGGTCACATTGGGGCACTGTGGGACACATCTAGAAGACCAAGAATGTCAACCTTCACAGTACTGAATCCACACTACCCTAAGGTCGATCATGCAAGATCGAATTTAGCATTACTTCTTGTAAAAAGCATTAGTACTGAAATCAACCTTAACAGGCCTTAAGTTGGTGGAATCAGCTTGGTGGTGTGGATTTATTCTTAAGAAAATTGATTTAATGTGGCTAACTCAACCTAAACTCCAAATGTAGACTAGGCTTCAGTCTGTTAGTTCAACTGCCCGTGGTCTATGCTGGGGATCTAAAGATTACGACCCTGCTAGTGACACATTTAGAGGTCAATATGATGCTGAATAATGGAAATACTGTTTCTTCAGTTTTCTTTTTTAAAAACAGGAAATTACACATAAAAATTTGTTGAAAAATACTACGACAAACAGCAATCACATAAAACAGACAGGAAGTGACAGATCTAAGACTGTTCATGCAACCTGAATTCAGCCCTTCATTTTCATGAACCCTTATATGGTCATTTATTTGCATATGTGATATATAAACAGACTTCCAAGGTGACAAATTGGGGTTAGTGGGGAGTTCTTTTCAACATTACATGTAATTGCTCATTTCAGTGTAGACAATATTATAAAGTTTGTTTCTGACAAATCAGATTTGTTTTCCAAACATTCTTCCTGAATAGGATGATTAGACAAATATACTATCACCTATTTTTCAGTATAAGAAGTGACATCTTTTTAGTGACATCTCTGAAGCAAGAGGGATATTTGTTGGCCTCATTTTCAATCTGAAATTGTGTCAAGTGGTAGAAGGTGGCTAACAAAAATTTCGCAACTGTATTACACAATGAAATATGTCAAACGTATTTCAAAGTTTTAACAAACATGAATATTTTAGATTTTAACAAATTCAGTGGCTTTTATCAAAATATTACCTTTTATCAAAATATTACCTAAAAGCTAATATAGCTTCACAAAATGTCATAATTAAACGACATTGTTAGATATTTCTTGTGTAAATATTCCCCAAGGCAACTCAAACAATTAACAGACATTCTTGACTACAGAGTTTCAACTTTTGATATAGTATTACTTTGAAAATAAAGCACAAACATGCCACTGATGGTCATGAAGCAGTGAATTCTGGCTATTTTCTTGTGGTGGTCTAGAAGAACTACATCACACCACAGAAGATGCCAGCAGTTGAGTAGATGAGTATGCATTTGCTAAATAAATAAATGTTTTAAAGGAATGATTATGGTAAGAAATCAATTCTAACTACTATTACTACTTAACCTTTTTACTCCACGTGGAGCATAGGTCATCTACAAGTCTCTTCCACTTCACTCTGTTTTGGGACAAAACTTCTAGCTGGCTCCTGCTGTTGTTCTTCAGTCTCAGTAGACCTCACCCACAATGTCCGAGGTCTTCCTCTTTTGCATTTTCCTTGCGGGTTCCATGTGAGAGCTTGATGGGCTATGCTGGATGACAGTTTTCTGAAAGTGTGGCCTAGACATCCCCACTTTCTTCTCTTGATTTAAGTGCCATTTGGTTCTTGTCCTGCTCTGTTCCAAAGCTCCTCATTTAGGACGAAGTCTTGCCAGTTGATGTGAAGGATGTACCTCAGGCATCTGTGTATGAATGCCTGTAGCTTGTGATTTGAAGACTTTTTGGCACACCAGGTCTCGCATCCATACAAGAGCACATTCTTCATACTTGTGTTGAATATTTGCAGTTTCATCTTTGCAGATATTATTTGTGAACTCCATATGGGATGGAGAGTCCAGAATGTAGCTCTTGCTTTCCCTATCCTGGCATTGATATCCTTATCTGTTCCTCCATCTATGCCCAAATAGTCCCCAAGTATGTAAGCCACTCCACATCTTCCAGGTCCTCCCCTCCCTGTGGTGGTGGTGTTGTTGGACTGGTTGCTCCTCGTTGTCTTGATCTTCACCTTGTTAATACTCGGACTAGACACTGAAGCAATTCTGTCTAGTGTTATGACCTTTTCTTTCATGCCACATGTATAAAATACTGCTTTGCTGAAAAGAGGCTATAGCAGGGTTGTTACCCTGCTTCAGGATGAAAAAAGAGGTAAAGTCTGCCCAGGGAGACAATTGAAGCTGAGGAGCCACCAGCTGGGGCAATTAGCTGTCAATTATGGCTGCAGCTGATTAGGGCCCAGCTGGGGCTTTATAAACATAGAGCTCCTGGAGAGGAGAAAAGACTCTTGCTCTAGCAGCGGCATAGGAGGGACGTAGTTACCAGGAAGCTACCGGGGCTCCCTATCACAGAGTAAGGCTGGGAGAAAGGCAGGCAGAGCTGAGAGTGCTCTGTCAAGGAAAGCTCTCAGGCTGCAGAGCCGAAGACAGGGCCTGAGGGTACTACAACTGCAGAGAGCCATCCAGGGTGGGAATAAACAGCAGGTTCAACACTCCCTTGCCAGTGATGAGTGGCCATTTCAGACTGCAGTTTGCTCCCGAGGTAATGGGCTAGACGAAGACTGGCAGTGTGCCACTGAGGCAAAGTGGGTTCGTGCTAGATTTAACCAGTGAACTCATTAAACAGGTGGGGGGGAAGCTGGGCTGGAGCGCCCCTGCCCATGGTGCAGCAGTGACCAGGGCTGCTCCCGGCTGGTTCAAGTCCCCCTGCACACAGCACCGCCACAGGTAGAGCTGTCTGCAGCAAGGGGCCATTCCAGCCTGGGTGGGCTAGAGTGCTCCCCACCTATGTTGGCAGGGCTAGAGCATCCTCCTGCCTGCATCAAACAATAAGCTACTCCAGCCCCTATTGGTTAACTGGTTTATCCTTAACATCCCTACTGGAGAACAGGCAGGTAACAGTGGGTGAGACACCAGCCACAACAGGGCACACTGAAGGCTGGAAGAACTACTTCCCTGAGGAACTTCTTTGGTGGTAAGTCCACACCCAGTTACACAAGTGTTCTATTTTTAAAATAACTTAATTACACACACACACACACACACACACACACACACACACACACACACACAAGTATACTATCTTTGCAACAGCTAGTACTATTCACATTGCCTTTTATTAAAGCTACCTGGGAAGAATTATCATCAAGTAAGTAATGAATGCAAATTTTCCCATAGTTAATAATCTCGATTTCTGCAGTAATTCTGAAGTTGAAGTAATTATCTTCTTCCCCCTTTTACCTCGGACAACTCAAGTAAACACTTAAAATTATTTTTAAAAAATCAGAGCTATTCCATCTTTATGTATTTTGGCAATATAAAAGTCAAAATTTTGCAAACACTACTACTTTAATTCTTCTTAATATGACTGCACTTAGTTTAGTGTACTTGCCTTTTAGTTCATTTAATAGATAATACTCTATAAAAACAGAAAAGTCTAAAAATCTAATGAAGTACTTGACCTACTTTACTCTGAATAACTAATATGCTGAGGCAACAAAATTTAGATAAGCAACGCCAATAATAATGGCAATAAAAGTGATGCAAAATTAAGCAGGATAGCAGCTGGAGAAGCAGGAGGTAGTTGCTGTTCAGGGAACATCTTAGTAGCCATGGCAGCTGGCACACCTCAAATTCTTTCAGCCACTGTTCAATGAGCCTCTCCAGTAGCAAATGTTCCCCTTCCCTTTGACCTCCTGCTCCATGAACCAGTTCATTAGCAGCAACTCCTGCTGAAGAGCCTGCTCCTGCTGTGCCCTGAGGAATTTAAACTGCTCCTGGTTTCTATCCATCTCTATGAACAGCTTTTTCAGGGTCCTTCTCCATCTGCTTCTGATGACCCTGGAGTACTGTTCCAAATCTCCTTGCTGAAAGGTTTCCCTCTCAGCTACCAAAGGTCCTGCCAGTTCAAAAGACAAAAGTAGCAGAATATCGTTTTTCCTGTGGAAGAAACTAAGAAATCCTCCCTTATAACATAACTTTGCTGTGGAAGGCCACATTTCCAGGAATGTGACTAGAAGTCCTGTGGCACCTTATAAACTAACAGATATTTTGGAGCATAAGCTTTTGTGGGCAAAGACCCGCTTCGTCAGATGCACGAGTGGGGGTTCCAGAGGATGGTCTAAATATATAGGCTCATGAAAAGGGGGGAGTCCCAGTCAAGAGGAGGGCCAGAACTGAAAAGGTCAGTTCAGTCATGGAGGATGTGGCCCAGCAACAGCAGTTAATGTGGTGGTGTGAACATCAAGAGAGGAGGAACTGCTTTTGTAATTGGCCAGCCACTCCCAGTCTCTGTTCGATCCTTGGTTGATGGCGTCATATTTGCAAATGAATTGCACCTCTGCAGTTTCTCTTTGGAGTCTGTGTATGAAGTTTTTTTTGTTGCAGGACGACTACTTTTAAATCTGTCACTCAACGTTCAGGGAGACTGAAGTGTTCTCCCACAGGTTTTTGTATGTTATCATTTCTGATGTCTGATTTGTGTCCATTTATTCTTTTACATAGAGACTGTCCAGTTTGCCCACAGTATATTGCCATGAGGCATTGCTGGCACATGATGGCATATATATTATATTAGTAGATGTGCATCACGTGCCAGCAATATCCCAGTGCAATCTACATTGGCCAAAGTGGACAGTCTCTTTTGTCTGCCCGCCCAGCTCCCCCACCTGTGGCGCAGCTCCTTCCCGGCTTCCCCTGTCTCCCACAAGTCCAGGGGAGACAGATGGACAGCGGCTGTGGTGTGGCTTCTCCCGGTTGGGAAGATGGGGGGCTGCAGCAGGGAACCACACTCCTTTCAATTTGCAGCAACATCAAAATCACACTTATTGGGGGTTTACTGTTTTAGGGAAAGCTGTTCTGCTATGGTCAGTGCATTTTGCTACTATCACGGGGAAAGGGTCAGGAGTCTGCAGGCTTCTGTTTGTACAAAGCACTGAACTGTGTAATCTTCCAAGACACAAAAGACAGCTATTACTAACTTTAGAACACCAACTCTAAGTCTTGTATAACTGTTACATCCCTGCTGAGACCCTTCTAACCCACCTCTTCTCCCCACTCCCCCTTCACACATGGCTGTGCCTAATCAAGGAATGCACAGACACATGGGGCACTATGATTTTTTCCCTTATTGATTTGTTAAGAAATATCTTTCACTATTATGCACTGGCTAAATCAGACATCAATAAAATCATTGATCCATAACTGTGCCTTGCATGGGGACCGTTTTATTGTAGAGAAGAGCATGGACTGGAGCGGGGAGGTGGAGAAGTTTGATTGGAGCATGACAATGGTATGTTTTCAGTCGTGCAGTTTAAACAGTTCAGAGAAACAGCAACACATTATGCTGTCTAGGAAGAAGTGAGCGCACAAAAGCTCTCTACCTTTAAATAAGGAATTCAGCACCAGCGGAAGAGGGGACATTTGCAGTAAAGATGCAGGTCCACTGTAGTTTCCCAATCTTGGGTTCTGGTTCCTGCCATGGCTCAGGGTCCTCCTCAGGTTTGCTGGAGAGGTTTGTTCAACCAGCTTCTCCAAGTATAGATATAGAATCATATGCTCCTCATCCTCCAGGTCTTCTCTAGCATTCTCCATGGTCCCTGTATCTTTCTTGCCCTTTGTCTCATCAGCAGCCCATCAGAAAATGAGTCTAGCAAGGCTGAAACTGATGTCTTGAGCCACCTCTGCCTCTGTATTGAGAGCCCCAACAGCTTCCCATCAAGGGGCATGTTTGACAAGCCCTCACAAGTGACTGTTCCAGTCTTTTGCCTTCCTATATGGGAGACTCAAGTGTCAGAGGAGTTCCTGGCACTGGGCTGCTGAATGCCCACCTGCTCCAGCCTCTGTGAAAGTTCTCAACACAGATGAATGTTTCTGCCACTCCAAGAAAAGTGGTGGACAGTGTACTCCAACTAACCAGCATCCAGGTGCAGCTGAGGGGCCAAACAGCTAGTATTGGAGCAAAATCCATATTCACCTCTACTGATCTGTAAAGAGTACAGCAGAAAGCTGCTCCGATATGGTCAGTGCAGCTTGCTACTATCACTGATAACAGGGGGACAGGCACTGTGAGTAAGGAAAATTAAACCCCCCCTGCAGCTTTCTTTCTTGGCAAATACAGCCTCCCAGCTGTATTTGCAGAGGGAAACAGCGGGGGGGAGGGAGGAAGGGGTGCACACACAGCCACATGGCTATGTTTTCAGGGGGGCATCCTCCATCCCCCACCCCCTGAATGCTGGAATTTAATACCCTGCCCTTTCTTTCCTTGCAAATACAATCTCTGCAAATACAGACAGCTGGCTGTATTTGCAGAGTGAAATAGCAGCAGGGGCTTTGGGGACTCATGCGGGGGTGGGGAAGGGTGTGGGGCATTGTGAATCGGGGTGGGTCTCATGCTGGAGAATCAGAGTAAAGACAGGGGCATGTTGTCCCCCTTTTAGCTCCACATCCTCCTACCAGCATCTGCCCAGAGCTGTGGAGTTCCCTCAGGCCCCCCCATCTTTTTTTTTGTCTGACCTGTGGAGAGTGGTGCCCTGACCTAGGCTGTGTCTGGCTCAACACCTACAATACCTAACTATGGCCAAGTGCTGTCATACTACTACCTCCCGAGAGCTCTCAAAGGCCTGCCCCATGCCTGGTGTTGGCAGTGGGGCTGGCATCTTCCACATGCCAGAGGGACCCTACAGCTCTGCAGTCTGCTCTTCCCCCAACTGCAGAGCTTCAGCAGTGACCTTTCCAGGGGCAGCCTAAGGGTCGGACCCGGCTCAGCTCCCAGGCCAGTAGAGTCCCTCTGACTCACGAGGAAGAGTCCCCAGAGAGGCAGCAATATTACACTAGGCACTAGCACACTAGACTGGCTGGTGGTTACTGAGATTCCAAACACCTGAGCAGGAGTTCCAAGCCCAGCACTGGAAGAGTTTAGGGGCTAGTGCATGCTCCACTTCCCCAAGCTAGGCACTGACTCCCCGCCACAGCCAATACACTCCTCCCCCTGCAATCTGCCATAATCAAACACTAGCTATGCATTGGTTCATTCTCTCTTTTTTATTTTACAGGATAGTTCAACACATAGTGGGGTTATCTGTCTGCTTTTTCCTCCCCCTTCATTTTGGCTTTTTCTGCTTATATATATTTTAGGCCCACTGCCTTGTGGGTTATCCTGGGAAGGAGCAAGGCTTCGTGAGTAAACCCTGACAGAAAATCCGGAGGGGAGTCCTAAGGCGGTTCTGTGCCAACTTCTGGCATTGGCCCAGCAACTCCTGCAGCTGAGCTGGTACCAGACGTAGAGATTATCCTCTCCTTTGGACTATATCAGTAAAGCTGAGAGGGGGACACTGGCGTCTGGGCAGCCCAGGGTCACAAAAAAAAATTGCCCAGGCTCGCGCCTGGAGAGGTACTCCAGCATTGCTTAACAGCGTGAAGTATGATCCATAGTCTATGTAGACTGAAGGATACCTACTACTAAGTATATTTTAGGCCTGGCTTCAGCAAAGGGCTCTTCTCAGGCAAGTTACCAATCCAAGAGGGCACCAGCATGGAGCCCACGACAGATCTCCGAGATCATTAGTGTGCGGGGTGATGTGTCCATAATGGCACAGCTGCATGGTACATGTCGGAATAGGGACACAGGTTTACTGATTTCACACACCCTACAAGACCGGGGCTGTAAAAGAGACACAGCATTGCAGGTCTAAGATAAAGGAGCTTCACCAATCCTACTACAGAGCTCATGATACAAACAACCGCTCTGGAGCTGCCCCCACAAATCAGCAAGCACTATGAACAGCTAGATCCATGGCTGCTTCCTTGCACACATGGATGAGCTGAGCTTCCTATAGCAATTTGAAATGGCACAGAAACAAACAGGAAACTGTAGGGGGAGATTCAGGAAGAGAAGTGGCTCATGGGACAACTGCCTGATTCCCAGGGTACCTTGCGTTTCCTGCTGACATCCCACAATGCCTAGGGAGGCCGAGAATGATGGGATACACACCCAAAACGCGTTGCTCTTATTTGTGAATGGGGCTCTGTGGTATGAATGCTCATTTTGGAAATGTTCTTGCTGTGTGGACACTCTATTCAGAAATAAGATATTTATACTTAAAGTAGAAATAAGTTATTCCAGAAAAGTACTGCAGTGTAGAGACAGCCTGATAGTCCTGGGACGAAAGGACCTGCAGACCCTGCACTTATCTGAGATGTGACTTTCTGTTCGACAACAAAGGTAATCAGAATGAGGATCACTCAAGGGCATAGGCATGTGACATAAAGCACAGGTTTTGAAGCCAAGGTAATGGGGCACGCTCCTTTCACCCCCCCCAGCTAAGTCCCAAGGTGGGGAGGGAGTCCAACAGCACTCTTCTACAGCTATCTAGAACTATTTTCACGTATTCTAACAAAACAAACAACTATTTACAAGTGAAAAAGGAGGACGTGCTATCCTACGACTATAGCCTAAGCTGAACATCCAGTTCCAAGCACCATCAATGGCAGCAACAAGAAACTATGGAGGGAGGGGGCTGGAGGTGTCCTATTTGCGCAGCAAAAGCATGCCACTCCAGGACTCCTACCCTGGCGTCCCTCCAGATACTGCTGAGCAAAAAATCTTCAGGCATCAGTGCTTGTGGTGAGCACACACCCAGACTGAATGGCCATGAGCAATCATTCAAGGAACAACCTTTGTAATATTGATTTTTGTCTACTAAGCATTGTGCTTGTTGACTTGTCTGACTGTCCTTCACCTTAAAACAATTCCATCTTCTTACTGTAACTGGACAAGATTGTCCTGCCCTTTTCTTGACACAGATATCACATCTGGGAGAATACAAAGTGTTCAAATTCATCTTTTTCAAGACCCAGCAACTTCTTCCTCTTTCTTCTGATGTTTATATTTCCACTGAATTTTCTATGTTTAAGACCACAAAACTGTTTTTGCTTTGCAGATTGTTTTTAAACACATCTTATGGTGATTTCCTTTACACAACAACTAACTTAATCTGAAACAAGCCTCTAAATAAAGGACAGTTCAGATCATTTTTAAAACCCAGATCCATAAGGTGATACTTGGTTGCTCTCCTTGGTTGCTCTCCAATAAATGGTTGACCAGCATTTATTTCCCAGCTCCTGTCAGAAAGTCAGGCTGCTACCCCAACAGGAAGAGTTTCCTTACTGCCACCACTAACAGAAGCGTGAAAAATGACCAGCACAACAGCATTAGTCAGTTTTCCATCTCCTGTCAATTGCAGGCAGCTCAGAGCCAAGATCTCAGCTGTCCACCACTCATAGGAGACAGGAAAAAGACCAAGTTATGCGAAATTTGACTTACACAGGATTCTGCAAAAATGCAACCTCTGTGTAAGATGAGAGCCTATTATATATACACATTATGACTACCTGTCAAAAATTATATTGTTCTATATCAGTGATTCCCAAACTATGTTCCAGCAGAACACTGGTGTTCGGCAACCTACTGCAAAGTGTTTTGCCAGTGAAATTGATTAATGCCAGTCTCTTCCCCATTCTCAGGGGAAAAAAAATTAATTTGAGGATGCAATTTGCTCAGTTTTACAGTTTTGTTCACCACAGGGTGCCCCAGCTCAAACCTCCCAGCCCCACGTGCACACTGCTCACTGCCCCCGCCCCGGCCATGACAACACCCCCTAGTCCTGCACAGCCACAGCTCAACTCCACCCCCGCCCCCTGTGCAGCCCTAACGCACTCCACGCTTAACCTCCCTGACCCATTCCCATGGCAACCCACCACCAGGCTTAACCCTCCCCAACTGCCTCCCCTCAAAACTCCTGGACTTACTTTGCAAAAGGAGATCCATGTGCTCCTGCTGATTCTCCAGCTGCAAAGCAGTGGCAGCAGCTTGAGAAAAAAGGTGGCAGAATGCAGTTCTGCTGCGTTCCACTGGGGGGGGGGGGGAAAAAGACACCCCCCCCGCCCTGACTTACGTGAAATTTGCATAACTCGAGGCACTACTGTACTTAATAAAGTAGACCCCACGTAAAAGGAAATCTCAGAAGCACCTGATTTCATCCATACTAGTCTCCACCTAACACTAATACTAACATTTCCTGTAAATAAAGGCGCTAAATGTAAACTGAGGCAGGGCACGGAGGGTTTTGCGAAGGCATTATTGCTGATGCGTGTGTGACGTGTGTTCACATTTTGAATAATTTAATGATTTTCCACAAATTAAGGCTGTTAAAGTTAGAATAGTCAGACTAAATATTATTCAAATACAACAGATCGTTGGCTGAAAACTAGGTCACTGACAAGAGATCGTAGCGGTCCTACTGCTGTGTCCTCAAGCAGCTTGCAACAAGAAAATGCACATGGCAACACTGACATTGTAAGTACAGGAACAGGGTAGAGAGCCAACAATTACACATCCACGAGTACCAATGTGTGCAATAATCTGAGTGTATCTGTTGAAAGTGAAATGCCACTGCCAAACAAGTCACCAGAAATGCTACAAACAAGATAGTGGAACACAGTCTTAAAAGAAAGTATGATGAAAGCTCTCTCTCTTTTAGCTTCACATTGACAGGATCTGAGGATTGTCCTGATGCCCCTTGCATTATATGCAAGAAAATCTTGCAAAACAGCTCACTTTTACCAGCCAAAATAGACACACTTTTGGAGTAAACATTCATATTTCGTTGGCAAAAATATGTTCTTCTTTGCTTTTAAGCACAATGAGATGAAAAAAATGCAAGGATTTAGGCACACAAAAGTTAAATTAAATAATAAATTACTAGAAGCAACTGTGGCAGACCGCTGCCTGTAGGAGCCTGCTAGAAGGCAGGTATGCCGGCTGGTGGGCTAGTGCCTTCCTGTTCCCTGAGTGAGCCTAGTTAGGGTGGGCAGCTGGGGCCTTGTTAGGAATCAGCCCCAGTTGAGTATAATCAGCACTCATGGTCAGCTGAGGCCCTGTATTCCCTATAAAAGGCTCCCCCGCCTAGTTGTTGGGGGGGAAGGTTTTGGAAGGTGCACAGCAGAACAGTGCAGAGCGAAGCGAGAAGGTACCACGGGGAAGTGGTGGGCGAAGTGGCCCAGGGTGAGGTTGCTGCATTGGGGCAGGAGTGAAGGCCCTGCCGGCTGCCTCTTGTCCTCTTAGGGACCCTGGGCCAGAGTCCAGGGTAGACGGTAGGTCTGGACTCCCCCACCCTTCCCCAGAGGGTTACTCCACTGGAGCAGGTGTGGGCCAGCAAGGGGACTGGTTTTGTCCTCCCCATTCTGGACTTGCCTATGGTGAGGATGGCTCAGTAAGCGGAAACACCTGCCTCTGGAAAAGCCTGGGCAGATAAGGGGTCTCCATGAGTCTCTGAGGCACAACAGAGAACCACCAGGAAGCACAGGAACCCACAGGAGAAATTGTCACACAACATATCTAGTGAGGAGGAGAACAGCAATGGCAGGTGAAGCTCACACCACTGCAGAAAGTCTTATAAATCCCTGTATTTTAGATGTTGTGGGTGTAGTGTGGAATGAAGGAGCTCAAACAAAATCAACAGTGTTCCTCTGTTGAGCCACACAGTGGAGTGCCATACTGATGACATGGCAAATGATATACTAATCAGTGTTATGTTCTCAATTAAGAAGCTGTGATTTCTTTTGTCTTCTGCTCGATGAATCAACAGATGTAGCAGGACTTGCAGTTCTTTTAGCATTTGTTCGCTGTTCACATGACGGTGAAGTTAAAGAGGATTTGCTTTTACGTAAGCCCCTCTCCACCATAACAACTGGTGAAGAAATGTTTAATGTTTTGGATAAATATTTGAATGAAAATGAGATCTCTTGGCAGAAATTGTTGGATGTGTGCACAGATGGAGCCAGAAGCATTACTGGTTCTGTTAAGGGTGTCATAGCGCGGATAAAACACAAAAATCCACAATGTACGTGCTCCCACTGTGTTCACCGCCAACAAGTTGCAATGAAAAAAATGCCTGAATGACTGGCTGATGTGTAGGATGAAGCTGTTAAGATAGTAAATTTCATAAAAACTAGGCCTCGGAATCCTAGACTTTTTTCTAAAATTTGTGAAGATATGGAAAGCCTACACACTTCATTTTTGTTGCACACTTCTGTATGTTGGTTGAGCCGAGGAAAAGTGCTCATCAGTGTATTTAAGTTAAGAAATGAATTAATGGTGTTTGAGACCCACACATTTCATTTGTTGTATTGACTGCATGACACTATCTGGCTTCAACGGCTTGCATATTTGGCATATATGTTGACTCAAATGAATGAACTAAACCTGAGTCTTCAAGGCAAAGCTGCAACTGTTTTCTCTGCTTGCAACAAAATCTCAGCAACAAAAAGAAAGCTTGAATTATGGTGTTCAAGTGTAGAAAAAGGGTCAACTTAGTTGCTTTCCCACCCTGGAAATTTTTCTCTCAGACTGTAAGCTCAAGATTGATGGCACAGAGAAGGAAGATATAATGCTCAGCATCCAAGGACTCCAAATCACTTTGAATGAGTGTTTGCTTCCTGAACAGCATAACAGCTGACTTCAGTAGTAAAGACATGGAGCAGTATATTGATCTCACATGCAATGGGGACTTAAAGTTTAATTTTCCAGTGACAGTCTTATCAAATTCTGGGTAAAAGTGCAGCGTAAGTTCCCAGACATTGCTAAGAAAGCATTCCTGAAAATCCTGCCTTTCGCTACCACCTATCTTCGTGAAAACCGAATTTTCAAGGTATATCACCACAAACACAAAATACAGAAATAAACTGGATGCAGAGAACGTACTGCAGAGTCAGCTGTCAGCTATCACACCTGATATCAGGCATCTTTGTTCATCCCATCAGGCTCATCCATCACATTAAATTTATTAAGGATGCTGATTTTATTTCTGTTTTAGCTGTCATCCTGCTACTTTTGTTTTGTTAATGTTTGGTTTCATTATTATTTGTTGAGTTGCATTTACCATACAATTATAATTAATATTATTATGAAATATTATCCGTTGGTAATGTTCCTCTTATGACGTAAAAAAGATGACGTGTTCTGCGGAAAGCGCCGTGACATGCAAGTGTTCCACGACCGGAAAAGGTTTGGGAACCACTAACAGCTTGTCTATTCTTACTGGAAAGACGATGCTCCAAAGGTTGATCTTCCAGCATTCAATTTGGCTGACCTAGTTGGGACATGCTACATCAAATGCTGAGGGCTCCCCACTAGACCACCCCACCACTTGTCAGAGTTGGAAAGAGTAAGGAAAGTCGGCAGGAGAGCTTTTCCCGTCCAACTCCTGCTGTAGGGAGATCACAGAAAATTCATTTAAGGTACATCAAGTCCAGCTACACAATTCTCAAAGCTGGAGATGTATATCTAACATCGATTTTAATCCCCTAGAGTAGACGTGGCCTGAGTCATTCTAACAGGCTTCTCTGCATCGTTAAATGGAAAATTATGGGGTAGTACGAGGGTGTAAAAATTGTGTCTAAAGTGAGCTGGACCTTATGAATGTCATCTTTTTTTGGGGGCATGTTCACATTTTGAAGAATATCAAAGCATTTACAAGCAAAATAAACTGGGATGATTTCATCCAACACTGAAAAAGCTGAACAGAAGATGCCAAATTCAGAAGTAATGTGTATGGAAGAAACATTTCTGTGAACAGTGTACACGCTGGGTAGAGAAGATGGACAAATTTTTTGAAGCAAAAGGAGGATATAAAAAGGTGTGACAAGGTTTAAGATAAAGCATAGTCTTTTCCCCATTTTCCCCCCACACACTATGGCTACATCTACACTAGCCCCAAACTTCGAAATGGCCACGCAAATGGCCATTTCAAAGTTTACAATGAAGCGCTGAAATACATATTCAGAGCTTCATTAGCACGAGGGCGGCTGCGGCACTTCGAAATTGACGCGCCTTACCGTCGAGTGGCTCGTCCCGACGGGGCTCCTTTTTTCGAAAGGACCCCGCCTACTTCGAAGTCCCCTTATTCCCATCAGCTCATGGGAATAAGGGGACTTCGAAGTAGGTGGGGTCCTTTCGAAAAGGAGCCCCGTCGGGACGAGACGCGCGGTGGCGAGGCGCGTCACTTTCAAAGTGCCGCGGCCGCCCGCATGCTAATGAAGCACTGAATATGCATTTCAGCGCTTTATTAGTAAACTTCGAAATGGCCATTTGTGTGGCCATTTCAAAGTTTGGGGCTAGTGTAGACACGGCCTATATCTTACATCCTACTCCTTTTCAAAACTTTTCTTCCTACAACCCTGCAATTCTGCTCCATCATTTTGTTTACTGATGTCAATTTAATGAAATGTAAACACCGCCATCTTTGAATCTGAGCCAATATTCTTAACTGGCCACCTCATATAAAGCTATCAGACACTATACAGAAAGCATGCAAAAATCTCAATACATTGTTAGCATTGCCACATAGCCCACTAACTCAGTATGCATGTACATTCAGAAAGGTTCTTTGAATAGACAAAGATCAGCTTACAATATGATACCAGTAAGTTCACTATTGCACCAGAAAACTCACAATTCATCACTGCCCAGTTTAAATGCTTTAACTGGCCATTTAAAATAAGTATGAGAGCTAATACCTACAACTAGTTAAAATATTTCATGAGAAGGACTGAGTTAAATGACCCAAGAATTCTTCTGTGTTTTACAAAGAAAAGTCACAACAGAGTCTTCCCCGGGCAAATGAGTCTCTCCCCTGGACATAACAGACTGTGGAGAAGGCAAGTTTTGATAGCTTTCTAGATTACAAATGACATCAAAGTCAAAGAGTAATCATAACAACTGACTGATGACATTCTAAGAATTAGGTAACACTCAAAACATATTTTTTTGTCACGAAAGATAAAGAAATTCATTCTCTCAGAAGAAAGGGAGCAATATGCAGGTCATTTCCCCAAATCAATATGGATTTGCAATGTAACTTCTCAGAAAAAGTCTACCTCACTATAATGCCAATTTTTAGTTAAAAAATTAACAGCGCATTACCAGCAGAATTTAGTTGGCTTGTGTCGACGCTTACTTTGCAGACACAAAAACGACGAGAATTCCTGTGGCACTCTGTAGGCTAACAGATTTTTTTGGAGCATAGGCCTTCATGGGCAAAGACACGCTTTGTCATGCATTTGGCGAAGTGGGTCTTTGCCCATGAAAGCTTATGCTCCAAAAAATCTGTTAGTCTAGAAGGTGCCACAGGACTTCTCGTTTTTGTGGATACAGACTAACATTGCTACCCCTCTGATAGTTTGTGGGCACAGCCAACATGAAATCCAATTATTTTTTAAAAAATAAGTTCAGAATAAGTTTTAGTTCCTTCCATGTATACTCATGTCCCATTTTGTATTTCTGCAACCACATTTGCCAACTTTCAAGCCATTTTCTGTCCTGAATAATTTGTAACAATATCAGAATAAAAAAATTAAATGATAATGTCTGATACTTTAATTGAGGATGCCCCCTCAGATCAAATTCTGAATAACCTCTTCTCTTAAAGGGCTCAGATAGGAAACAAACTGCCTATTTTATTATGCTTATGCACAGAAACTACATTTACTTATCATATTGCATAGATGGTTTAACTTCTAACTACTCCATCAGAGTTTCACTTGGAGAATTCTCCTCAAGTGTACTCCAACTTTCAAAAAAGACAACTTCTTTCAATTGCATCAGAATCCAAGTTATGAACATCTGGGAAAAGGAAGTAATTCAAAACTCTGAAATGATCATAACCGAACAAAATGTTATAGTCATTATGATTGTCTTTTTACAGAAGTTTACAACTGAACATTGAGTTAATGCAGCTTTTAAACTTTACTGTGGAGAAGAAAAATGCTGCTGTTCATCGTCTTAATTCAAGGAAACAAGCACAGAAATAGTTTCCTTACCTTGGTCACTGTCAGTAGAATCACAGCAGGGGTGATTGTATCTAAGGCTCTTTATAAGACATTTTAGGCTAATTAGAGCTAAATAACAGCACAGTACATGCAGAGTCAGGACTGGTGGCTGTGAACAAACTTTATGGGACCCTGGGAAACTGTATATAGTGCAATGTTTGTGCTACGATAGAAAAGAATTGTTATTGATAAACCCAGTGAAGAAATCTACTTTAAGTCCAAAAATAGTTGCACGACAGTGACTCCTTGTTGCAGTGGAAGGCATGCTGGCACTAAATTTTTTTACTGTGGCAAAGTATGCCAATACGAAGAGCACCATGAAAACGAGGTATGTTCCCAATATATCAGCAGAACTCAATAGTTTCTATTATTAAGTGATTTTAAAAAAATCCTTTTTGCATTTCAATCCAAGTGAGCATCTCTTTAGGCCTTTTTATGATACCTATTCTTCAAAGCAGCATGTGCATGACAAGTATGTGATTCACCCATATGATGTCAATGCAAATTTTAAAACTGTGGGAGAAATGAGTCAAAAAGGTATGCATACAGAAATCCAATATCCTAAAATGTGAACATTACATACAAGAATTTGCCTTACCCCATATGTGCAAAGTAAAGCTCATTTTTACACATTTCCGCTTTATCCCGACTCCCCAGAGTGATCCAACGAAAATTTTGGAATGGGATCAGAAGCACAGTTAAAGGCACCCCAAATGCTAAGCAAGTACATACCTATAAACATTAATGAGTTAGTAAATTTGTTAGTCTCTAAGAAGATGCACGACTGCTTGTTATTTGTGAAGCTACAGATTAAAACAGCTACCCTTCTGAGGCTATTTTGTTTCAGATGTTGAATCAAATCCAGTATTCCACATATACACTAAATGTCTGAAAATGTTAGATACCAACAGGTATCACGTTTACATTATATATGAGGATCCCAACACAAAAAGCAGTCATGAGTTCGGTCACAAAACTGTTAGGGAGGGGTGCATTTGCTCCCCTCGCTTCTGTGCTGCCTTCAGAACAGGGCTGAGAAGGCAGCTGCCCTGCAGCTTCCTGGAGGTGGGTCTGATCTCTGTCATGCTGCTGGCCACTCCTAGTCCCTGTCATGCTGGGGAGATAAAGGATTTGCCCCTTCACTCCACAGGCACTGTAAAGGAAGATCAGAACTACCTCTGGGTACCTTCCACGCAGCATGGAGAGTTACTCAAAAGTGAGTTTGATCTCCCATGAGCTGTGCAGGAGAAAGATAAGTCCCATTCATCCCCAGCCAGGAGAGGACTAACAGTTGGTGCCAGGGCACAAGCGGAGCTGAGGTGCTCCCAATTCCGCTCCTCTCCTTCAATAGCTAAATTTCATGGAGAAGGTCTGATTTCACATTCTTTATTGCTGTGAATTTGCTAGTGTCCCTAACTATGACACTGTAGATTCAGAACTCAATTCACATTCCTTTGTTCAGAAAGTCAACAAAGGCTGACACGTCTAAAGCTATATCTACATTATGGCTCCACCAGCAAGTTTTCGGAAAATCCAGCCCTTTTAAGAAAGAACATGCGGAGCGTCTACACACAAAATGTGCTCTTTTGATCTGAAATTGAAAGAACGCAGCTCATCTTCTGGAAGCCCTCTTCTGTTCCTGGACTAGGAAGCACACCAAATTCTTTCAAAAGGTGCTTTCAAAAAAAAAAATAATAATAATGTGTAGGCACTCTGAGGGCCGTTCCTTCAAAAGAGCAGTCCTCATTGTGCCGGACTTTTCGATTTCTGACCTGTTCTTTCAAAAGAACAGGGGCTGTCTAGACACTATCGAAAGAGCGGACTGATTTTTTTGATCTGCTTTTTTGTGTGTGGATGTGCTCTTTTGAAAGAAGATTTTACAGAAGAGATCTTCCCAAAGAACCTCTTTCGAAGGATCGCTATAGTGTAGATGTACGCAGCGTGACTAAGCTGTGCCTCCAGTGTTGCTGTACATGGTGCTAGTGCTCCACTGCCATTTATACTCAACCTAGATGTACAAGAGCAGGCGACTCACACCCCACCACACAGAGCTAGCACTAGGATGTGTACCACACCTCTATCTCATAGTGTAGACATAACCCAGTGAAGAATACACTCTTGGTGGATGGGTGCAAAGTGTTTGTACTGACACTCCCCGAGGACGATGTTTACCACAGGAAGGCAGCTTTACATTGTACAGAAGGTTCCATAATACCCTTCCCTTGTCCCTGCTTATCCCATTGTGTCCCATCTCAACCCTCCACAACCACATTAACGAAAAGGGAAAACAGGCTTTTCAGTATGCTCAGAAAGTAAACAAACATGGATTCTAGCAGACCAAAGAGAAAGCTGAGTACAAAAAGATACAAGACTTCACACAAAGAGTGTTCTGCCAGCAGCTCCCTCCTCATTTTTATTGTGGAAGGTCCTGCGTAAATGTCACTGCTGATCTCAACTGTGGCAGTATGCCACAAAGAGACAAAGCCACGTAGCCAGGTTCCAAACACTTTATGGGTTTATAGGTTACAATGCAAACACCTTGAATTCTCCCAGAAGTTCATTGAAAGCCAGTGCAGATCACAGCATTGATCAAAGGTGAAGTCCACATACAACTTAATTTAATAAACACGTTGCAGTGTTCTGCTTCAAACTTCCAAACAGTCCTAAAGTATAATCACGCAGAGACAACTGTAAGGCAGTGGGCAGTTTTACTGATCGGGGAAAGGAAATACAGTTCCTAGCATTAGTCCTTTTAAGGCCCCTTTCTCAGGGATTGCTTTATTAGCCACAAACAGTCACAAAACCAAAGTCAAATGAAAAACACTTGGCTTCAGTCTCCAGAAATTTTCCCAATTCAGCCATCTGGGAGGTGAAAAAAAGACACATCTTTTCCCTTTGTTCCCCTTTGACCCACATTCCTCTGTATTTTACACTCTTCCCTGAGTAGTCATGGCCAGTCAGTTCCTGTTAAGTATTTGCAGGCTCCTGCTATGTGACAACTGAGGCTATAGTGTAATTAATAAGAGAGTGTGTGACAGATATAGAGATGGATATACTATAAAATAAATGAATATTCAGTAGAAGCTTGATTATCTGCCATTCCTGGAGAACAGGGGTTGCCATATAATCAAATTTTCTGGTTAGATGAGTGGGGCCACTGGCTCCACTTGGCTGACCCTGATGTGGGAGCCAGCCCCACTCCCAAGCACTGGAGGGAGTTCCCACACATCCGCCAACTCCAGCAAGGAAGCCGTCCCCACAGCAGCTGATCTGAGTGCCAGTTAACCAAAAATATGTCAGTTATTCGAGCGCCAGCTGACACAGCTTTTACTCTACAGCATATTAACTGTACTGCTCCTTGTACAGTAGTCCCTTGATTTACGAGAGGGTTCCATTCGCACACTTCCTCGCATAACCTGAATTTCACATTAAGTCGGGGTGGGGGGTCCCAGCAGAACACACGTTCTGCAGCCAGGGAAGCAGCAGGAGCAGCTGGAGCTCCTTTCGAAAGGTAAGTCCTGGGGTTGGGGGGCAGTTGGGGAGGGTTAAGCCTGGCACTGGGTTGGGGCCGTGGGAGGGGGAATGTAACAGTATAACCAATATGGTTTCTCTACAGCCATACTGAGAGGCCTATAGCTCTTCCGCAGCCAGAACAAAGAGCAGCAGCCGCCATTAACTGTGAAGCTACATGTCACATACTCACATTCCATCTACAGTTCAGTACAATAGTGTCACTTCAGGCTGTTAAAAAGAAGACCACATCCTAATGCCACCCACTGTTAAGAAATAAAGGAACATATGTTGAGATGGGTAAAGAAAACTTAGTTAACATCATTTCATCTGGCAAGCAATGACATCGACAGCTGAGGTTGCAGAATCACCATTCTATGATGATTGTCTTCATTTTTCTACTGTCTTCTGTATAATATCTGTCTGGATTGTAATTGCTCCCATCTGCTGTATAATTAATTTTGCTAGCTGTAGATCAGGTAAGGTGGTGGGTTCTAATTGGTTAGTAAAATTATACTAAAATAATTTGTCAAGGTATAGCTAAGCAGGACTCTAGTTTCACTACTTAAACCGGGGTCCAAGAAGGAAGAAAAGAACATCAAGCAGGAAAGTGAAGGAAAGCACATAAAGCAGGAAAGATGGAAGAAGGAACACTTTAAGAAGGACTCACCCCTCAAGACCCTGAGATGCAGCAACAATCATCCAGAGAATGACTTTGTCTGTCCCAACAGGGGAAGTCTGCCTGTCTTATCAGGACTGGTGAGCATGATGCTGTGTGCTTAGCATGTATTCTGCTTTCTTGGTAATTGTAAATAAATAGAGAATAAGAATATTACCATGTAAAACTTTTTCACTGGTACAGATCCTTCATACCTGCAGGGAACTACTCCGAGTCCTAGGAATTGGGTAAATGTGGGAGTTTAAATTGACAGGGTCATGCATTGAGCTCTACAGACTGGGTAAAGATGTGTGTGTCCCCCTGAGTGTAGAAAGAATAAAGAAATTTGTGCAGGTAAAAAGGGCAGGGGGTTTAAGCCTGGGGTGGGTTAAGGCTGCAGGGGGAGGTAGGGGGCTAGAGTTGAGCGGGATCCATGCACAGGGGGTGATTGAACCGGGGCGGGGCGGGGCGGGATTTGATGAGCTAGAGCCACACACAAGGGTGGTGAGCTGGGGCGCAGCAGGGGTTGAACTGGGGCTGGCAGGGTTTGAACCAGAGCCGAGCATGAGGGTGGTGAGGCCGGAGCCACATGTAGGGGGTTTGATCTGGCGGGGGATGGGGGGAGTTGAGCTGGAGCCATGTGTGAGGGGTGGTAAGCCAGAGCCACAGCCAGAGCCTCAGCCAGGCGGTGGGGGGGGGTGAGCTGGAGCCATGTGCAGATGGGGAGCAGGGCTTGGGGGGTTCAGCCAGGGCCAGGGACAGTGGGATTTTGAGTTGTGCTCAACTTGCGTTAACGCGAGTTAGGCGTAACTCAAAATCACACATTCCGAGGGTTTACTGTCTCTCTTAACTAACTAGGGAATTGGCATACTGACCACTGCAGTAGAGGAACAACTGCCAATAGCTACTACATGAGGTAAAATGGAGTCTCTCAAAATCAGCTCTGCTACTGCTCTCAATACAACTAACAAACCCTTGCTGTCGACTTTATTAAGGACTGCTGACATATCTAAGACAATCAGCATGGTCCCTTAACCTTCACCCATTGCTCGGATGTGACCACTTCAGTTTCCACCCCATGTCCATGCCAATAGCAAAATTAAACATGATTTAAAAAAAAATCTGAGGAATCAAAAAACTGCCGGAGTTGCCTTGCCATAATCTTCACAGTGACGTGTCCTAAAATCAGAGCTATGATCAATAGCTAGACAGATAATCAACATTAAAAGTTAGTTTCCTGAGTACAGGCCTTACACAGCAGCTTCTTTAAAAGCTGCTCGTACCTTCTGCTGCATATATCGGCAAGTGTCTGTCTGTAAATCAGTTTGCCTGTTCAAGAATTCCTCCTCCTACACAGTAAGAACTAGGATCACCAAATTCAATGTACTGTTTCCTCCTATCATAACTTAAAGCAAAGCAAATGGTTGGTTGTGCATGGAATGGGATTGTGTCTCGTAAAAGAAAAGCAGAGGTGTCTGCTACATAAATGATACATGGGTGAAGCAGGGGTTACAAGATGGAAAGCAGGGACAGTGTTGTGAGGGTACAAACACTGTGTCGGCCTGACTTTTCTCATCTGGCCCCAAGCTACTGAGGTGATGACAAGGGAAGTCCTCTCTCCCTGGGGTAGCCTGCATACTAAACCCCTCATCTCCAGCTCCATCCCAGAGCACTGAAGAAAAACAAAAATCAAGTTAAAGACCTGAGCAAGGCCAGATAAATCTTCTAGTATATCTGTATTGACAATCTTGACCAACACTTGCCTCTGTACTCCTCCACTGGTCTTCACCAGCAAGCAAGGACAAGGCTTTAACTTTCTGGTTGTGGCATGAAGCTGCCCAACACCTTTAACTTCAAGGAGCAATTGTGGCTAAAAGTCAAGCAGACACAGTGTCCCCTCACAACACTGTTCTGCGTCCATGGATAGGTAAGGCTGCATTGTCAGTTGCAAAGTAACACTAACATTTTTCATAACGAGAAAAACAAATAACTGAATGGAGACAGGAAGGATTCCCTGAGCCGCCAACCACTCAGAACAGTTCAGCCATGCGAGACTTTGCAAATGCTATGATGGATATGAAGTATATTTTTTGCTTCCCACATAGCAAAAGCATGCAATCTTAACAACTTAGACCACGCAGGCTCAAAACTTCCAGCCTCAATAATATCCATCTCCCATATTGTTTTAACTGTCTCATGTCATCTGTAAACAACAGTTACATATGAGGACAAAGCCAGAACACCATATACTTAAGGGCCATTGTAACAGTGGAGAATAAAAGATTATCAGTGGTTTGATAAGACTTTATAAGAGAGTGGTCTGTCAGAAGGACAGACTTATTTCCTTAGACTATGTGGAAAACTCACTGTGGTGTCCATAAATCTCTAAAGGCAAATAATCAAAACAGGTCAGATAGACCTCAAATTGAAGAAAACAAGTATTGGTCCATCACAGGGGTAATTCTCCACCTATCTAATCTTCAGTCCAGAAATTAATCACAAGACCTAGAGTATTGCCACCCCCGCAAGTTAGAAACAAGAAGACACTGACAACCTAGGATAACATACAAAGCTTAGTACTTGAGAAAGGATTGCTCAGAGTGTTTTGCTGAAAGATCATTAATCATACTGACTTTGATTTAAAATAGAATCAACAGAAAAAACAAACTCATTTATACATTGTGGCAACAGCTATTTAGCAGACTAAATTTTGCTCAAAAGAAGATCCAGGACAGAGGAAATTTAATCCTTCTCTTGAAACTCCTACTGTTATTTGGAGATTTTTTTTCCAAAAAATATTTTGATATATTTCCAGCTATACAGTAACTGACAGTTGACCTATTTTGAAAAAAATTCTTATATAACCTACTATCCTGTTGGAAAAAATGTAACAAGTTTTTGACACAGTTCAAGTTATGACCATAGATATAAATCATCACAGTGGCTCGTGTAAAACAGTAAATGATGGCAATAAAAAAGATGATTTAGTTGAAAAGGAAATCTGATTCATTTAAAAGTAACATTGCATTTAAAAGTGTGTTTGTTGTCAACTACCCCCTCAGTGCCTTTGTTTACTGAATACTTAGTATTTTAAATATCTGAGAACTAATGAGAAAGAAGAAAATCAGATGTGCCTGCACAAAACTACTTACTTTGTTACTAAGGTTAAAAAGAAAACCTTCCATAAACTATTTGAAATCTTAAATGATGCTGAAATTCACATTTTTAAAACGGTACGGTATTATTGTTATTCTAGTATTACACTCTTTAAAGGCAATGCAACCATGTCTCATGCTTTATGTTTACCAATAACATCACTATGGAGACTGATTGATAAATTACTGATATATTTTTTTCTTGTGGCACTTCTCAAATTATGTTCCATTAGGACTTCATTGACCTCACAGTTGCATGAGGAAAGGCATAAACACTGTTAGTCACAACACAGCTATAAGGATGGAGCTCAATCCTGCCAAAGGAATTTGAGGAATGTGTGCTTTCAAGATCATTTGCATGAAAATACAAAAGTGTGCATACGTAATACCTTACAAATAAAGCCTGATGGGTAGCAGATGAAGCAATGGGGTGCTGTCTATTGTAAATAACATGCTGTTGTTAAGTCACAATTCATGCTATCACCCAGTGTAAAAATTGTGGAGTCTCACCAATGCTCGACATTGTTGTGGGGGTACAGGGCAGTCATCATCAGTATGCAAGATATGGGCTATGTCTACACATGCCCCAAACTTCGAAATGGCCACGCAAACGGCCATTTCGAAGTTTACTAATGAAGCGCTGAAATGCATATTCAGCGCTTCATTAGCATGCGGGCGGCCGCGGCGCTTCGAAATTGACGTGGCTTGCCGCCACGCGTCTTGTCCAGACGGGGCTCCTTTTCGAAAGGACCCCGCCTACTTCGAAGTCCCCTTATTCCCATGAGTAGGCGGGGGTCCTTTCGAAAAGGAGCCCCGTCTGGACGAGACGCGTGGCGGCAAGCCACGTCAATTTCGAAGCGCCGCGGCCGCCCGCATGCTAATGAAGCGCTGAATATGCATTTCAGCGCTTCATTAGTAAACTTCGAAATGGCCGTTTGCGTGGCCATTTCGAAGTTTGGGGCATGTGTAGACATGGCCATGGATCACACAGGGCTCCCCTCATCTGAGCATTATGAGGCAGTGGGGGGAAGGGGTTACTGGTTGAACCAGCTGGCTGGGAGCCTTTACCTAAATCAGGCATGTCCAACCTGCAGCCCGCGGGCCGCATGCGGCCCTGGACAGCTAGTAATGCAGCCCCACAAGATCGTAAACTTTTAACATTATTATGTGATTTATATACATTAACTATATTATATATTTTGTACGCGGCCCAAGACTATCTTCACTCAATGCAGCCCAGGCAAGCCAAAAGGTTGGACACCCATGACCTAAACTGAGGCTAGGTCTACACTGGTCCCTCCCTTTCTAAATGGGCATGCAAATGCAGGGGATCAAAATGCAAAGGAGATGTTAATTTGTATATTCAGCACCTCATTTGCATAATGGCAACTCGCCATTCCAGAAGTGCTGTTTTCAAAATGCAAAACAGCTGGTTAGACTGGATTCCTTCAAAAGGAAGCCCCGCTTCTGAGAGTGCCCTTCTTTCTGAAAAAGATTAGGAAAAAATGTGCTTTCAAAAGCAGGGCTTCCTTCCAAAGAAACCCTGTCCACACGCCTATTTTCCATATCGAAAACAGAACTTCCAGAATGCGAGTGGTCGTTGGTATGCAAATGAGGTCCTTAATATGCAAAACAGTTGCTCATTTGCATTTTGTCAGCCATGTTTGCATGCCCCTTTTGAAAGGGAGTGGCAGTGTAGAGAGGGCTTAAGTCTTTGCCCATATAGCCATAAGCCTGGTTTGACTAGGCCTCCCCCCAGCTGTTCAAAGATAGAACGAAAAGCTGGATTCCATAGTCTTTTGTGTGAGAATCCACCCTAGTGTATACTGAGATTGAGAGCTGAAATCACTTGAGGCTAGGCCCTGAGCAGACACTATGGGCAACTGAAATTATCGGCAGCAGAAGCCTCAGAGAGCTGGAATTACCGGGTTTTGCTCATAGCAAAACCCTCAAGGCAGTGGGCAAGCGGTTGGCAGGGTGGCCAGCAGAGCACAATGGACAGGCAGCCAGCAGGGTGGCTGGCAGTAGCTAGCAGACCACAGACCCAGCACAAAGGTGGTACTGCCTCAAGCTCAGCGGGGCAAGTCATCCGGGTGATGTGTTGGGGTCTGCACTGACTGGACAGAGCTGTAAGTGGGGCACAGAGAAAATCTGGGTATGTGAATGGGACCCTTACTTTGTTGGACTAGTGAGCCTGAGAGGCAAAGGTCATTGCTTAATCCATTTGGAATGGCTGGAATGGTTACAAACTCTGGTTTGGGTTGTGGTATTTTCCCAAGCTTATGCCATATAACTTTTCTGCCTCTTGCATTAAAGTTTCTTTTCTAAATTCAGACTCTGTGCTTGCGAGTGGGGAAGCATTGCCTCGCCGAGGTGCCCAGGGGTATACGAATTTACCACACTATTGGGTGGGGTCTCGAGCTGGTTCTGTGTGAGACAGATAAAAAGAAACCACCAGATATGGAACCCGGCCCTGGCTGCTGCCAACTGCTACTGGAAGAAGGGTTACACATAAAAGGAAGTTACTCACTTTGCTCCGGAACAATGGTTCTTTGAGATGTGTCCCTCTGTGGGTGCTCTATTCTGGGTGTTGACGCGTCTTCACACTGGCGCCCAGAAGTTCTACTATAGCCGTGTTTTTCCCCACACTGCACATGTGCAGTAGTGCTTCCTTGTGCTATCTGGCTCATCCACAGTGTGGGACCCCCTCCGTTCCTTCTATACCCCACAAATAAAGCAGGATACTCCAAAGCAGGGGAAACAGGGAGGAAAGTGGAGCACATCTCGAAGAAGCATCGTTACTGCACAAGTTGAGTAACTGCCTCTTCTTATTCAGTAGTGTCACCATGGATGCTCCACTCTGGGTGACTATAAACCAATAGTTGCACTTTGGAGGTGGGTTTGGAGCTTGTTAACTACCATAGTAGATAACACGGCTTGTCCCACTTAATGGAGGAAGCAACGGGAGATGAGAGAGCACAGTGCTGTGCAAACACTTTGTTGGAAGACCATGTGGCTGCGCTGCATAGGTCCATATGGGGTACATTCTTGAAGAAGATCGTAGTGGAGAAGACGCAGCCTGGGTGGAGCGGGCAGTGACTACACCTGGGGGTTCCCATCAATGAAATGTGTAACATGCGTGGCTGCATGAGGAGATCCACATAGATGCTGTTGGGACTAGGCAAGCAGGCCTTTGGACTGTTCTCCAAAGGACAGGAACAGCCTTGGGTATTTACTCCAAGGTTTTGTGCAGTCAGTCAATGTAAAAGGCCATCGCCCAACAGACATCCAAGGTGTGCCATGCTGCATGAGCAGAATCAGAGTGCGGCTTTGGAGAAAAATGTTGTTAAGTGAATAGGTTTGTTATGGTGAAATTCAGAGGGAACCTTGGGAAGAAACTTTGGATGCGGGAGAAGCATGACCTTATCCTTGGCAAATACTAAATGTAGTGCCTTGCATGTTGATTAGTAACAGAGAAAACCATGCTAGTCTATATACTATCAAAACAAAAAAGCAGTAAAGTAGCACTTTAAAAACTAACAAAATAATTTATTAGGTGAGCTTTCATGGGACAGACCCACTTGTTCAGATCATAGCCATACCAGAACAGACTCAATATTTAAGGCATAGAGAACCAAAAACAGTAATCAAGGTTGACAAATCAGAAAAAAAATTATCAAGGTGAGCAAATCAGAGAGCAGAGGGCTGGGGAGGAGTCAAGAATTAGATTAAGCCAAGTGTGCAAAAGAGCCCCAATAGTGTCCCAGGAACTTTGCATCCTGGTTCCAACCACGTGTTAATGTGTCGAATTTGAATATGAAAGAGAGTTCAGCAGTCTCTCTTTCCAAAGCAGAGTGAAAATTCTTCTTCAATAAGCTCCCAACTCAAACCACTGCAATGCATTATTAAAGACCTACAACCTATCCTTAATCAGGATACCACACTCCAGAAGACCCTAGGTGACTGGCCTGTTCTCTCCTACAGACAACCTCCCAACCTTATGAGGATTCTCACCAACCACCACAGTCTATACCACAGGAACACCAGTCCTGGGACTTTTCCTTGCAACAAAGCCCACTGACAGCTTTGTCCACATATCTATTCTGGAGATACCATTACTGGACCCAACCAGGTTAGTCACAGAATCACAGGCACATTCTCATGTTCCTCAACTAACATCATATATGCATGCCATCATGTGCCAACAATGCCCAGATGCTTTGTATATTGGACAGACTTCAAACTCTCTCAGACAAAGAGTTAATGGGCACAAAACAGATATCAAAACACTCCTGATCCTCAAACCAGTTAGTCTACATTTTAATGGAGTGGGCCATTCTGTTAATGTCTTAAGAGTTTGCGTCTTATTGAAGAATTTTCACTCTGCTTTGGAAAGAGGACTGCTGAACTCTCTTTCATATTCAAATTCGACACATTAACACGTGGTTGGAACCAGGATGCAAATTTTCTGGGACACTATAGGGGCTCTTTTGCATACTTGGCTTAATCTAATTCTTGACTTCCCCCTCCCCCCCCCGCTCTCTGATTTGCTCACCTTGATCATTTTTTCTGACTTTTCAGCCTTGATTACTGTTTTTGGTTCTCTATGCCTTAAATATTGAGTCTGTTCTCGTATGGCTATGGTCTGAAGAAGTGGGTCTGTCCCACGAAAGCTCACCTAGTACATTATTTTGTTAGTCTTTAAAGTGCTACTTGACTGCTTTTTTGTTTTGGCAAATACTGCATAACGAGGTTTGGCCATAAGTTCAGCAAGCTCACCAACTCTTCTGGCTGACGTGAAGATGACTAAAAATGAGACATTCATTGACGGAGCCAGGAACTCATAGCCAGGGGATTCGAATGGTGGTTTTGTAAGGCACTTGATAAAATAATTAAGGTCCCAGATGGGGACCAGAGGGCATACTGATGGAAAGGTGTTTTGCAGGCTTGTCAGAAAACATCTGGTGACAGGATAGGCGAGGAAGCAGATCACATCAGCCTCCTTGTGGAAAGTTGCCACTGCTGCAGCATGCACCCAGACCATGCTAAGGGCCAGTCCTGACTCACGCAGGTGCAGCAACTAGTCAGGGAGAACAGGGAGAGGTGCAATAAGGAGAGGCACAGGATGGTGGGTGCCTAGCCAGTGAGTGAACCTCTTCCACTTAGGCTGTGTCTACACATGCCCCAAACTTCGAAATGGCCATGCAAATGGCCATTTCGAAGTTTACTAATGAAGCGCTGAAATGCATATTCAGCGCTTCTTTAGCATGCGGGCGGCAGCGGCGCTTCGAAATTGACGAGCCTTGCAGCCGCGCGGCGCGTCCAGACGGGGCTCCTTTTCGAAAGCACGCCACCTACTTCAAAGTCCCCTTATTCCCGTGAGCTCATGGGAATAAGGGGACTTCGAAGAAGGTGGCGTCCTTTCGAAAAGGAGCCCCATCTGGACGCGCCGCGCGGCGGCAAGGCTCGTCAATTTCGAAGCGCCGCTGCCGCCCGCATGCTAATGAAGCGCTGAATATGCATTTCAGCGCTTCATTAGTAAACTTCGAAATGGCCATTTGCGTGGCCATTTCGAAGTTTGGGGCACGTGTAGACATAGCCTTACAGAGGTAGGACTTGCATGTGGGCTCCTGTCTCCTGCTAATGAGAACCCTTTTTACCCCTTAAGAGCATGTGATTTCATCATTCTGGAACCATGAAGCAGTTATAAGTGGAGATGCAGCTTGACTGGATGGGGGTAAAGAGTGTGGCCAAAGTCCTGAGACAGAAGGTTGCAGCAAGGACGAAAGAGATAAGGAACTGACATCCAATTCAGGTAAGGGCACCAGGTTTGTCTCAGTCCTGCTGGGGCTATCAAGATGAGGTGGGCCCAATTGAGTGTGACCTTGACCAGGAGCTTGTGAATCAGAGGAAGCGGAGGAAATACATAGAGAAGGGGCCCATCCACTTGATGGAGAAAGCATCCCCCAGGGAGTACCTCCACAGACTTGCTCTGGAGCAATACTGATGACACTTTCTTTTGACTTCCATGGCAAACAAGCCTATGTATGGTTGACTCCAAAGCTGAAACATGTGATTGAGAGCTGCTGTATTGATTTCCCATTCATGGTGGTCACTGAACAAGCAGCTGAGATGGTCTACCATGACATTTAGCACCCCAGATAGATATGTGGAAGTACAGGTGACATGATGCCAGAGAGACACCAGGTCCACAGTTTTATGGCCTCTACACTCAGGGACAGAGACTGGGCCTCACCCTGATATAATACTTGCAGATTGTGTTGTCTGTAAGGATGTTGACCAACCTATTCACCAAGTACCTCTGGAAGTGCTTGCAAGCGTAAGAGAGAGCCTGAAGCTCCAGAAAGTTGACGTGGAATGCCTGTTCAGTGAAGGACCCTTTGCCCTGAACAGTGCCAGATCCCAGATGGGCCCCCCAGCCCACAAGGGAGGCATCTGTAGTAAGGGTAATCGACAGAAAGGCTGGTGGAACAGCACTCTGGTGAGAATGTTGCCCAGACATGTCCACCACTGGAGAGAAGCAAGGATGCATGGTGGGATGGCCATAGTTTTGTTCAGCAGGTCCCTGGCTGGAATGTAGCACATGGCCAGCCATGACTGAAGACAGCTCATGTGAAGTCTGGCCAGTTTGATCACATATGTGGTAGCAACCATGTGTCCCAGTAGTTTGAAGCACACATGCTCCATGAAAGCAAGGGACAGATGTACCACCAGGATGAGATCGTGCAGGCCCTGAAATCTTTGCAGGGGTAGCTTAGCCCTGGCAGCGATGATGTGTATGTAAGCCCCAATGAACTCTAGAGACTGTGTGGATTGAAGCGTGGAATTCTCGTACTTTATATGGAAGCCAAGACTGAACAAGAGGTCCGTGTTGACCTGCACAGTGCAAGGGGCTTTGGTGAATGACAGTCCCTTTTTCAGACAATTGTCCTGATGGGGAAGATAATGACCCTGTGTCAGTGCAGCTGGGCGCCTATGATAGCTGAAGTCTTGGAAAACACCCTGTGCATGGTGGAGAGACTGAATGGGAGGACCCAGTATTGATAATGGTTGGGCCCAACTGTGAACTGAAGGAAGCTCCTGCATGTTGGGTGGATCATGATATGAAGGTTGGCACCTTGTAGGTCAAGAGCTGAGAGCCAATCATTTCTGTCCAAAACAGGGATAATGGTTGTGACAGTCACCATCTTGAACCATCAATGAAGAGCCTATTTGTTGAGCCTCCTGAGGTCAAGGATGGGCCTCCATCCCCCATTTTTCCTCTGGGTCAGGAAGCACTTGGGATAGAACATCCTGCCCCAAAACTCTGGCTCCCAGAGGAAGGAGGTGCTGAACCTCTTGCTTGAGAAGATGCTCATGAGAAGGGTCCCTGAAGAGGGATGGGGGGCGGGGTAGGCGGGGTAGAGGTAAACAAGACACAGTACCTCTGGACCACTAGCTCCAGGACCCACATGTCTGAAATAACGAAGGCCCAGCAGTGGAAAAAGGGGTAGAAGCAGTGATGGAATGGGTGACTGGTAGACCATGTGTTGGACCAGAAAGACCCCTCAGACTCTCAAGCATAGCCTCAAAACTGTTGTTTGGGTGGATGAGAGTGAGATGCCAAGTACTGACGCTGGTGCTGTTTATTGGGTCAGCATCACTGGTACCTGTGTCATTGACAGAGCCTGAAATGTTGTTGCTGGTGTCGCTGCTGGAAATATTCCTGTGGCCTTTGGCAGGGGGAAAAGCGAGTCTGCCTGACCAGAGGCATATACATGCCGAGTGTACGAAGTGTGGTGCGGGAATCCTTCACTGAATGAAGGAAGGATCTCATCAGTCTTTACCGCAAACAGCCATTGCCTATTGAAGAGGGGTGGAGGAGACCTCCACCTTCTGTGGTAACTCCTTAGGGACCACCAATGGTTGAAGCCATGATGCACACCTCATTACCACAGCAGATGCCGTGACCCAGGCTACCATACCTCACAGATAACACTGTGCCCCTCACAGATGACACTGATGAGGGTCAGGCATTGTTACTCTTGTAAGGCTGGGCCAACTCTTGGAGTTTAAAGTAATTTAGGTGGTTGTGATCGGCCAGCATGGTCACGTAGTTGGCTGTCTGGAGCAACAGCATGCCTGACAAACTTTACAACTAATAACATCCCATTTTTCACTTGATTTATCTTGGGGACTGGAGCAGAACAAATTGGTTTTGTTTCAGACAGCATCCATGACTACCGAATTTGGCTGAGGATGGGTAAAAAGAAACTCTGCATCTTTGAAGGCCACAAAAGTATTTCTTGTCAGACCTTTTATTTCTAGTGGGGATGGAAGCTGGATCCATAATGGTCTCATCCATTGTCATTGCCACCCTCAAGGCCGAAGGTGGCTGCAAGGTGCGAAGGAGCCTGTACTGTTTGACCAGCACCTCTTGCAAGTCCTTTTCCTGTGCCAGGGCCACCCACTGGAAAACATCCCGAAATGCTTTGGTGTCATCTGCAGGAGGTGGTTACACTGACAGCATGGCATCATCTGGCAGGACAGGGAGCGGTGCAAAGGGGATTCCTGCCCACCCTCCAACAAGGAGTCCTTGGTGCCGGAACAGTGGGACAGTAGATACCATGCCAATATAGAAGGCTGTGGCGGTGGGGGGGGGGGGATGATCCCCAGAAGCCCTGGATGATGCTCATGGTACATGAGAGCAGGGTGTTCATGTATAACACGATGACCACTGTGGTGCCAGATCATGGTGATGGGAATAACGATGCACGGACCATGGTGGAGGCGGCTGTGTATACACCATACTGGGTGGCCTGTTTTGCTAAGTTCAGTGCATGAGGCTGGAGAGTTGGGAGGAAAATAAACTCCGACAGTCAGAACCACCCCTTCCCAGGGTCCGAGGTCTGGTTTCCAAAGCACCTGAGAGTTACGATCTCTGGTATAGGCATGGGGAAGCCCAGTGTAGAGAGCTAAGCAGCGCTGGACCCAATGCTTGGTTTGTTGCCACTTCAACACTGTGACACACTCATGCACCAGCAGTTCTAGCTACGTGATGTCCCAGTGCTGCCTTGGTGCTGTTTCTGACACCACATGGGCAGAGAGCAATGTGTCAGCCCTATTGGTACAGGGTGTCATGTCCAGGGATTGTTGTAAGCAGTGCAGCAACTTGGAGCAGCATCACTTATGCTCTGGGTAGAGCATGGAGGGTGGAGTCAAGGTCTTATGAGCTGTGTCTACACGTGCACGCTACTTCGAAGTAGCGGCACTAACTTCGACGTTAGGCGGAGAGACGTCGAAGTCGCTAACCCCATGAGGAGATAGGAATAGCGCCCTACTTCGACGTTGAACGTCGAAGTAGGGACAGGGTAGACAATCCGCGTCCCGCAACGTCGAAATTGCCGGGTCCTCCATGGCGGCCATCAGCTGGGGGGTTGAGAGACGCTCTCTCCAGCCCCTCAGCTCACTGGTGGCCGTGTGGAGCGGCCCCTTAAAGGTCCCCTCCCCCGCCCTGACTCTGCAGGAAGCTGAGGCAACGTGCCAGCCTGCACACACGGGCAGCCTGCACAGCCCTCAGCCCACCACACAGCAGCGATGGCTGCCCAGCAGCCCCCCCAGCGCCCCCAGGGGACCCCCCCCAAGGGGAGCCAGGGCAGCCAGCCCAGCCAGAAGACCTGCCAGTCTGGGAAGCGGCAGTGGGGCCCCTCCTGGACGGAGGCCGAGCTGCGGGACCTGCTGGGGCTCTGGAGTGAGGAGGAGGTGCTCCAGGTAATGGGGAGCAAGAGGCGGAACGCAGATGCGTTCGCTCGGCTGGCCGACGGCCTGGCTGCCCGGGGTCACCCTGCCCGCACTCCGGACCATGTCCGGAGTAAGGTGAAGGAGCTGCGGCAGGGTTATGCCCGGGCCCGGGATGCGGCCAGCCGATCTGGGGCCGCCCCCGTCACTTGCCCCTTTTACAGGGAGCTCAGGGACATCCTGGGCTCCCGGCACACCTCCTCCCCTCCGGCCACCCTTGACACCTCGGCTGACGAGCCCCAGAAGGCCCTGCAGCCGGAGTCCGACCCGGAGGCAAGCCCCGCACCCCGGGGCCCCCCCCCGGAGGCCATCCCTGGGACATCGCGGCAGGAAGAGAAGGAGAAGGAGGAGGAGAAGGGCTCCTCCTCCGCAGAATCCAGCCTGCAGATCCTCCTCCTGCCATCCCGGAGCAGCAGCAGGGCCTCCGACCCCCGGGGATCTCCGGACCGTGGGAGCGGACCCACAGGTAGGTACCCCTCTCTGGTGGACACCCCTGGGCTTAAGGGGCGGGGGTAACAGAGATGTGTCCAGGGCCCCCCACATGCTCACATGGCCATGGCCCCAAGGACACCAGGGCCATGGCCCTCACAGCACTGCAGCCATCAGCCCCTGCCCCCACCACCCTGCATGACAGTGCCATGCCCCATCCCCGGGCCAGGGGGGAGCGGAACCTCGAGGGGCCCCCAGGCGGAGGGGGTGGGACACCCTGCAGCAGCAGCATGTGATGGAGTGGGGGGAGTGCCAAAGGGAGACTCAGGCTACATATGAGCCACAAGAGCCGAGGAGCTCCCAGGGCCAAAGGAGGATCCTGGAGCTACAGCTGGCAGGTGACGCCTCTGCCCTGAACAAACAGGAGGGAGAAGCCGAGCTGGCCTGGAATTGGGGGGCGAGGGCGGGGGCCACAGGTAGAGGCTAGGGGAAGGGAGAGCTGGTAGGCAGCCAGCCAGAGGAGGGGGAAAGCTGCATCCCAGAGGGGCCCCCCTTGGGGTCTTCTCCCCACGACGGGTTGGAAGGACTGTCTCTTCCGACAGCTGGTGCTGTCACTCCTGCCAGAAACTGGCCATCTGTGGCCTAAGAAAGCTCTCCTGCTCTCAGACCCTGCGGGGTGAAGTGAGAGTCGCTCCCACCAGGGGACGGGGTGCAGGGCAGGGGGACCCCTGAACCCCATCCATCACAGCAGCATCTCCCGGGGACGGGGATGGGGAACCTGCAGCACAGGGCGGGGGGGACAAAGGCCACGGCTCGGGGCCCACACTAACGCCTGTCTCCATTCTTCTTCCCCCCGCTCCTCTCCTGTGTCCTGCACCTGCACCATCCGAAGGACCGGAAGAGAGCGCCGGCGAGGCCTCAGTTGTCCCGGAGAGCCCTCCGGGACCCTTGCTCCAGGGCAGCCCCTCGGCCGAGGAACGACTGGCCCCGTGGAGGGCAAGACGGCGGACCCCGCGCCTACTACCGGTGGCGGCGACGGACCCCCAGCTGCTGGCCATCCTCCGCCGGCAGCTGGAGGTCTCGGAGCAGCACCTCCAGCTGCAGGAGCGGGCGCTGGCCTGGCGCCAGGAGGCATGGGGGGCCTATATGCAGACATTTAACCGGCTGGTTGATTACCTGGCCCCCCATGCCGCGCCGGCCGAGCCACCGCCCACCACGCCTGCTCCTGCAGCCCCACCACCAGCTGCTCCAGCCGTCGCCAGGCCGTCCGCCGTCGCCCCACCACCCACCCGCGAGGGCCACAGCGCCGAGGGACCCCTGGAGCCACCTGAGACTCGCCGGCGCCCATACCTTCCTGTGCAGCCCGCTCCCACCCAGCCGCGGACCAGACTGCAGGCACGGCGGGGCTCCCGGCCGGGCACGCCCAGTGCTGGGCTCTAGGGGCGAGGGGCCCGGGACGTGGCCCCCCCCTTGTTGTATATAGTTTGACTGTTTGTTTTTGGTGCCCCCGTTTGCCCCATCCCCCCCCCATGTAAATAGTTCTCCCCGTTCTCCTCCCTGCTTTTCTTTTTTGTTGATGGCGCACACTTCTTTGCTTTGTTGTTGTATTGTTTTATTTGTGCACATCTTGCTTTGGTTGAACGTTTGTCCCTCCTTTTTGGCTTGTGTTTCACATATTTATTTATTTACATACAAAAAAAAAAAGTTTCGTAAAGACGAAAAAAAAGTTTACGTTCACCCACAAGTTCGTGCTGTCATTTCTCCAGGACAAGTGGGGGGGGGGGGCGGTGGGGTGCTCCATGGTGTGGGCGTTGCGGCAGGAGTGTGGGGGAGGAAGGGGCGGGCAGTAGGGGGCCTGGGCAGAGTTCACCCCACGGCCTGTTGGTCGAAGTGGGCCCGCAGGGCCTCCCGAACCCGGGTCCCCTCTGGGTCCACCTGCCGACTGGGGGCAGTAGGTGGCTGCACGTGTGCCCTGCCGGCCTCCACGGCCCAGCCCTGCAGAAAGGTCTCCCCCTTGCTCTCCACGAGGTTGTGCAGGGCGCAGCAGGCACCCACAATCTGGGGGATGTTGTTGGGGCCCGCATCCAGGCGGGTCAGGAGACATCGCCAGCGTCCCTTGAGGTGGCCAAATGAGCGCTCCACCACCTGGCGCGCACGGTTCAGGCGCTCGTTGAAGTGCTCCTGGCTAGCGGAGAGATGGCCCGTGTAGGGGTGCATGAGCCACGGCTGGAGGGGGTAGGCCGCATCTGCGATGAGGCAGAAGGGCATGGTGGTGTCCCCCAGAGGGATCTCCCGCTGGGGGATGTAGGTCCCCGCCTCCATCCGGCGGCACAGGCCCGAGTTCCGAAAAACCCGGGCGCCGTGGGTGCTGCCAGGCCAGCCCACGTAAATGTCCTGGAAACGTCCCCGGC
The DNA here is from genome assembly GCF_033958435.1 of Carettochelys insculpta. NCBI lineage: Eukaryota > Metazoa > Chordata > Testudines > Carettochelyidae > Carettochelys > Carettochelys insculpta. The sequence goes on from NC_134152.1 coordinate 18,295,382, forward strand.
TGTCCACCAAGGCCTGCAGGACGACAGAATGGTAGCCCTTCCGATTGAGGTATCGTCCTCCACTGTGATGCGGGGCGCAGATGGGGATGTGAGTCCCATCCAGAGCCCCGAAGCAGTTGGGGAAGCCCAGGGTGGCAAAGGCGGCGACAGTGGCATGTGGGTCCCCCAGCCTCACGAGCCTGTGCAGGAGCATGGCATTGATGGCACGCACGACCTGCAGAGAAAGCACATGGGACAGCCCCAATGAGGGGTTAGCAGGGTGTGCGTGGCCCTGCCCTGCCCTGCCCTGGCCCCCCTGCTCTGCCCTGGCCCCCCTGCCCTGCCCTGGCCTCCCCCTGTGGGTTCTCTTACCTCCATGAAGACAGCCCCAACGGTGGCCTTTCCGACACCAAACTGCTGCCCCACGGATCAGTAGCTGTCCAGAGTGGCCAGCTTCCAGACAGCAATGCCGACCCGTTTCTCCACAGGGAGGGCACGCCGCATGGCAGTGTCCCGGTGCCTGAGTGCGGGGGTGAGCCACTGGCACCGCTCCAGGAATGTCTGCTGGCTCATCCTGAAGTTCCTGAGCCAGTGGTCGTCGTCCCACTCCCCAAGCACCAGCCGCTCCCACCAGTCGGTGCTGGTGGGGTAGCTCCACAGCCACCGGCGTGTGAGGCGGGGGGTGGAGCGGGGTGCTGCAGGGGTAGGGGTTGAGCCCTGCTGCCCTGGGGGCATCTCCTCCCCTGGGGCAAGAAGGTACTCAGCTGCCTCCCACATTTCGATGTCGCGACATCGAAATAAGCTATTTCGATGTAGGCTTCACGTGTAGACGTAGCCATGGAGACCTCTGTGCCCTGGGGTAAAGGCAGCCTAAGCTAGGAGTGCCACAGAGTCAGAGGCACCACGTGCTTATGGCTCAGTTCTGAAAGTGCTCTCTTTGGCAGTGGCTGCACAGACCGTGCTGGGGAACACCCTCCTTTCGAAAAGGGGGATGCTAATGAGACACTTCAGGATATGCTCATGAGGCACTGCAATGAATACGCAGCACCTCACTAGCATAATGGCAGCCGCAGCACTTCAAAAGTGCCGCTTTTGACCACGCGCGGCTCATCTACACGGGGTCCTTTTCAAAAGGACCCCACACACTTCCAAATCCCCTTATTCCTAAACCCAACAAGAATCCTGTGTAGACAAGCTGCGTGTGATAGAAAGTGGCACTTTCGAAGTGCCGTGGCTGCCATTATGCTAATGAGGTGCTGTGTATGCATTGCAGTGCCTCATTAACATATCCCAAAGCGTCTCATTAGCATCCCCCTTTTGAAAGGAGGGTGCTAGTGTAGACACAGCCAGGGAGTGTGAGGATAGGAAGGCTACAGTAACAAACTACTGACTGACTAACTTGTTTTGCAGAAAGGAGATGGCTCCATCTGCAGCAGAGGACAGTAGACAAGGAACTGAAAGGTTCCACACTGCACTCTCACCGATGGCACTAGGAGGCACTACTGCACATGTGTGGTGCAGGAAAACCACAGCTACAGAAGAATTTCTGAGTGTCAGCATAAGGACACACTGACACCCAGGGTGGAGCACCAACAGGGACACTACTCAAAGAACACCTATTTCTCCTTGTGTGATGGAATGAGTCCCCTTAGGGTTGTCCCCTTGTGTGCCAATCATGCCACTGATGCACACTTTCTTGCCCTCTGGGCTCCCAGTCATCCTGTCCTGCTAGCCAGATCCTCTGGTCTCCCTCACAGACAGACAGTTGGGGTTACTGCCCCGCTGCAGAGCAATACAGACACTGAACAAGTTCAGCTCTAGGAGAACTTGGTTCTAAGGGCTTAGTTCCCAGGAAACTAGTCCCAAAAGGGACCAAACCCCAAATAAATCTGTCTTACTCTGTGTTAAGTTTCTTCTTTATCAAGTATCAGAGAGGTAGCTGTGTTAGTCTGTATCTTCGAGAACAACAAGAAGTCCTGTGGAACAGATATTCTGGAGCATAAGCGTTCGTGGGCAAAGAGCCACTTCATCAGATGCAATAATGACATCTTTTTTTCTTCATCAATGACACAGAAACATGCACAGGGGTTGCTCACTCCCCTCGCCCCAATAACAACAGGGCTTGGTAACAAACAAGAGTGTTTTATTAAGTATAAAAGGTAGGATATAAGTGGTTGCAATTGAAAACAGTCACATCAAAGTAAGTAACTAAATTAAAATGAACAAAAAATGCTTAGCCAGCTCTAATCCACTACGAAACTTGTTACATGCAAATTCTTACCCTAAACAGATGTTCTAAACATCTCTTTCACAAGCTAAGCAGTCTTCTAGTTTGGGCCAATCCACTCTCCTGTTCAGTCTTAGATGTTTCCAGCGGAAGTCTTAGTTGATAAGGGGGAAGCAGGGAAGTCTCTGGCTTCTGGCCACTGCCTGTTGTTTGGTTTTCCCCTCTTATATTCCTTAAGTCCAAAGGAGGAATATTTTGTGCTCACTTCAAACTTCTCTCACCTTGAGTAAAAATATCAGATCCAAAATGGGTTTCAGCATCAGGCACCATGATCACATGTCTTTTGGGGACCAACTAGAGTTTGGGTTTACAGGACAAACAAGTCTATTCACAGGTTGTTGATTTGATCACCAAGCCAATCAGGTTCTGGGGTGCCAATAATGGCCCTCGTTATCACATTTAGAATTAAAATAAGATACACTTCTTATTTCTAAATTTCACATACAAGAATGATACATGCACAAAAAAGGGTATGCATATTCAGTAGATTGTAACTGTAAAATTGATGTTACATGATCCGTTTTGCACAAAGCGTCTTCCAGTTGTCCACATTCATATCCACAAACCAATTTTCAGAAAGCATGGGGAAGGTGGTATGATGTTTCACTTTTACTTGTTTCTTTTATCTGAACTCCTTACAGGGAATCTTCACTTGCTTAAAAGCTTTCTGTCCGAAATGCTTTCTGTCCCAAAAGGTGGTAAGAATTTTATCCCTCTTCCCTCCAAAGGCTAGCATTTGGACTCCTTAAACTATGCCACTCAGATTTAAAATATTGGAACAAAAATGTTAGTGAGGGCCATTAATGGAATTTCAGAAACTTGATGGTATGTTCAGTGATCTGTAAATGTTTTGTTTTGTTTCTTTCCAATGGACCAGTCTTTAGGAGGGCCTGAGTGTGGTCACAAGGATATATGTTTAGATCACCTGATGTTGAGACTCACCTTGAAGATTTTACTTTTTAAGTGAAAATGTGAAAAATTTTAAATTGAACACTAAGGATTCCTGCCTTAGGCAAAATCTATATCAAGGTGGGAAGCCAAACAAACACTGCTGCCAGGACGCCCCTGCCTATTAAAACTAGCCTAAATTATTGCTACCAAAGCATGGGGGGGCAAGCATCTGTGCCCCTCTCTCGAGGTAAAAGAATGGGTGAGTATGTATCGGGGCTATGTACCTTGGTGCTGAGGCAAGTTCCTTTCACTGAACCTTCCCAGAGCTGAGTTGATCTCAGTCTCTGTATTACTCTGCATGGAGCTGTGACCACATCTCTACACTGGTACTGGAGAAGCCAGAGGCTCAGCAAAACAAAGTAAAGGGGGAACCAAGGAAGGTTGCTTCAGGTGTATTTCAGCACATCAAATGACAGTCACAAGGGGATCTCTGTACCAAGCTCATCATATATATATTTGTCTGGTTTTGTAGCATTGGTTTCAAGATGTCTGTGGGCGCAACTGAACTCATAAAACCACATTAAAACCACCCCTTCAGGTGTGTATTTTTTACTTTTTTAACAAAAGAAGAGTCATAACAGAAGTCTGTAAAAAAATAAATAAGGTCATAAGACAAAAAAATAAGAAACATGAAAATAAAACTGCAACTCTACCTTTTTTTAAAATTTCCCAACTCTTGGATGTACATACAGAACTCTAAAACAGTGTTTCCCAAATGTTGTTCAACAGAACCCCAGGGTTCCATGAAGTGAAAATAAGGGTTCCACAAGAAAATGAACAGGGGTTGGCAATTTGAGGCTCCGGAGCCACATGCTGCGCTAAGGAGTCATTTGCGGCTCCGGATGCTGCTGCCACTGACTCTTCTGCAGCTCCCTACCCTGCCGTCACTGAAACAGTGGAACTAAATTGAAAGGCTTAACAGCAGCAGGGTGACAAAAGGAATCCAGCTGTTAAACCAACTGAATTTAGTTCCATTATTTCAGCGGTGGCGGGGCATGGAGCTGCAGAGAGCCCCTCACTAATGAAGTAGCTGGCGTGCACGCAATGGGGAGTGGGGCAAGGGGCACCAATGGCTATCCAAAAGGGGCACCAGACAGGTCCTGTAGTTCCTGCATCATCCTCATATTTCATTGGCTGCAACTGGCCTCTCACATGGCCATACGAGGAGGCCAATGAAATGGTGGTCCTCAGAAATAGAGTCAGAGGAGCAGCAGTGGCAAAGGTAAGTTCATCCACCATGCTGGGTGAGGCAAGGCGAGCAGCTAACTCGTGCAGAGTTTCTTCAGGCAGTGTTAGGCTCATGGACTCTTTGGGTGGATGGGTTAGTCCTGGCAGCCAGTCTGGGGCTAAGGCGAGTTAATCCTGGGAACGGAGGGGGGGGGTCGAGTTTTGGGGCTGAAAGGGGTTAAGCTATATATTAGGGGTTCCACAAAATTCTTGCACATTTAAAAAGATTCCGTGGCTAAATAAAATTGGGAAATACTGCTCTCCAAGTCTGACATCATTGCCAAGCACTTTAGGGTACATCCATAGTTACCAGAACATGAACTCATTCAGCAGGGAGTGGGGATGCACTAAATCTAACCATTAGGGCCCTACTGTCAACCCTGGTATTCCTCATTGCCACAAAGAGTATGGGAGATCAACAGAAAAGTTCCTCCCATCGACCTCCCGCTGTGTGAACTGCCAGAAAAACCGATCTACGATACATCAATTCCAACTACTCAACTGTCATAGTTGAAAATGTGTATCTTAAATCAACTTTTCAGCCTGGTGTAGACTTGGCCTCAGTGACATTTGAAAATTGAGGTATGTGACAAAGACCACACAATATGAGAGACTGATCCTGCCATCTGATCAATACAAACAGACAGTCATGCAGAACAAAAGTGTCCCACTGAAGACAGCTGGGCTCCAAACAATTTTCCCTCTTTTTTTTACAACCATGGGTGGAATGAAATTTGCCATATGCACAAATATGAAGACAATATCCTCACATCCAAGAACAAGAAAGAGAAGTTACTCACCGTAGTAACGATGGTTCTTCGAGATGTGTCCCCGTGGGTGCTCCACGATAAGTGTTGGGCTCGCCCCGGCGCCGCAGGTCGGATCTTTTCAGCAGTTTCTGCCGGACCGCACATGCGCCGGCGCGTGCCGCTCCGTTCCGCACTCCCAGCCGCATGCGCGATCCGGTCCCCGCCAGTTCCTTGACCAACCGCCTGGGATGCTCCTGAAAAATATTAAACAGAGATCCAAAGCGGGGAGGATGGGCGGGTGGTGGAGCACCCACGGGGACACATCTCGAAGAACCATCATTACTACGGTGAGTAACTTCTCTTTCTTCCTCAAGTGTCCCCGTTGGTGCTCCACGACAGGTGACTACCCAGCAGTAACCCAAGATAGGAGGTGGGTAATCGGTTTATGTGCAGCTTATCCCCGAGAGGACCGCTGTCAAGAGACGGGTATCCTCTTGGAATACCCTCTGAAGGGCGTAATGTTTGGCAAAGGTGTCATAGGATGACCAGGTCGCCGCTCTGCAAATGTCTTTTAGCGCAATGCCCTTGAAAGAGGCTATTGATGCCGCCACCGCCCTAGCGGAGTGAGCCCTAGGCAGGGCCAGTAAAGGAGTCGTTCTAAGTTCGTAGCACATTTTTATGCAGGATACGATGTGCTTCGAGATTCTCTGCGAAGAGAGACCTTCTCCTTTTGATTTGGGAGCGAGAGAGACTAGGAGTCTATCCGTTTTCCGGAAGGACTTAGTCCTGTCTATATAGAAAGCCAGCACCTTCCTCACGTCCAGGAGGTGTAGGCGCACCTCTTTGTTGGAGTTATGAGGCTTTGGATAAACGAGGGTAAAACTATAGGTTTGTTAATATGAAACTCTGAAGAAACTTTCGGAACAAAGGCTGGATGCAGCCGTAAGGTTACCGTCTCCTTGGAAATTACCGTGCAGGGTGGCGTGGCCATAACTGCCGCAAGCTCGCTCACCCTGCGAGCTGACGTGATTGCAAGAAGGAAGGTCATCTTTATCGTAAGGAGACGGAGGGAAACCGTGGCTAAGGGTTCAAACGGTGGTCCCGTTAGCACATTAAGCACCAGGTCCAGGCTCCACGAAGGTGGAAGCAGTTTCCGAGGGGGGTATATGTTTACCAGCCCTTTGAGGAACCTGGTAACCATGGGATCGGCAAACACCGTCTGCCCTTCCTCTTCATGTCTGAAAGCCGATATAGCGGCAAGGTGGACCTTCAGTGAGGACAGGGAGAGTCCGCCTCTCTTGAGGTCCAGTAAATACTCTAGTATTACAGGTATAGGCGCAGCAAGGGGGGCTAATTGCTTGGTAGAACACCATGCAGTGAATCGAGTCCATTTTTGCTTATAGGGCTTCCTGGTGGAAGTCCTCCTGCTACTTTCTAGGACTTGTTGCACTCTGTCCGTACACGTGCTCTCTAGGGAGCTGAGCCATGGATTAACCATGCTTGCAGTCGCAGGCCTCGGGGGTGTGCATGCACTATGGACCCCTGGGCTTGCGTAAGCAGATTCGGCGCCACCGGGAGGGGCATCGGTGGACGGTCCGACATGCGCAGGAGTAAGGGGAACCATTGCTGTCGATCCCACCTTGGGACTACTAGGATCATTTCGGCTCTCTCTCTCCTGGCTTTCTGCAAGACTTTGTAGATAAACACTGTGGGAGTAAAGGCGTAGAGCAGGGGGCCCCTCCACGAGATCGCGAATGCGTCCCCCAGGGACCCCCGTCCCAGTCCTGCCCTGGAGCAGTATTGTGGGCACTTCTTGTTGTGTTGAGTGGCAAACAGGTCTATCTGGGGAAAGCCCCATGCGTGAAAAAGCGGTCGTAGCAGATCGGAACGGATCTGCCACTCGTGTGTGAGTGCGAAGCGCCTGCTCAGCTGGTCTGCCTTCACATTGTGAGTGCCTGGTAACTACGAGGCTTTCAAGGTTATATTGTTGGCGATGCACCAGTTCCACAATTGTACTGCTTCCGCACATAAGGCACGGGACCGAGCTCCTCCTTGCCGATTTATATAAAACATGGTGGAGGTATTGTGTGTACTGATCCCGACTACTTGCCTTGTATATGGTCTTGAAAGTGTTTGCAGGCATTGAACACTGCTCTGAGCTCCAGTATATTTATGTGCAGTGACTATTCCGTGGAGGACCACAGTCTTTGCGTCACCTTTTCACCCATGTGTGCTCCCCACCCTATGCGGGAGGCGTCGGTAGTGAGAAAAACAGATATTTGTGGTTGGTGAAAGGGCACCCCTGTTAGCATGTTCTTGGGGTTCACCCACCACTGCAGGGATCTGCGCACCTCTGTCGTGGGCGACACCACCCTGTGGACGGTGTGTGCTGCCGGTTTGTACACGCTCGCCAGCCAGTGCTGCATGCTGCACCTATGCAATCGGGCATTCTGTACCACAAATGTTGCTGCTGCCATGTGGCCCAGCAGCTGTAAGCACGTCAGAACCGGCACCGTAGGGCTGAAGGTGATGACTTGCACGAGGGAACCAATGGCGCGAAAGCGGGCATCTGGTAGATAAACCCTTGCTGTGATGGAATTTATACGTGCCCCTATGAACTCTATATCCTGTGCGGGGTCTATCTTTGATTTTGCCAGATTGATGACCAGGCCCAGCGAAGAGAACGTGTCTGCTGTGACGCGTATCATGCGAAGTACCTCCTCCTTCGAGGCCCCTTTCAGTAGGCAGTCTTTTTTCTTTTTTTTCCCAGATATGGGAATATAAACACCCCCTGTCTGTGCAGGTAGGCTGACACCACTGCCAAGGTCTTGGTGAAGACTCTGGGGGCCGAGGAGAGGCCGAACGCCAGAACCTTGTACTGAAAATGTTCTTTGCCTACCATAAACCAGAGAAAACGCCTGTGAGCTGGGTGAATAGTTATGTGGAAATACGCGTCCTGTAAGTCGAGGGCTGCGAACCAATCTCCATCGTCCAGTGCCCTAAGTATAGAGGCGACTGTAATCATCCGAAAGCGTTGCTTGCGCAAGTACCGGTTGAGGCCTCAAAGATCTAGGATGGGCCTCCAGCCTCCTGTCTTTTTCTCTGTGAGGAAGTATCTTGAGTAGAACCCTTTCCCTCGGAGTTGCTCCGGCACTCTTTCCACTGCCCCTATAAGCATAAGATGGCCTACCTCCTGCTTGAGTCTCGCTTCGTGGGAGGCGTCCTTTAGGTGGGGTCTGGGTGGAGGTCGTGGCGGTGGGAGCGACTGGAAGGGAATCGCGTAACCCGTGGCTATGATCTCCAGTACCCATTTGTCTGTGGCGATCTTCTGCCACTGGTTGTAAAATGGTCGGAGGCGATGGTGGAACAGTATCTTCGGATGACATTGCGCGATGGTAGTGATAGTGCAGCCCTCGATCTGTGTGTCAAATTTGTGGCACTTGGCCCTGCCCCGAGGATGCACGGCTCTGTTGAGAACGTCGCCTGGGAGTTCTGTACTGTTGGTGCTGTTGATGTCGCCCTTGCTTGTAGCCCCTGTGGTACTGGGGACGCTGTGGTTGATACTGCAAACAGCTTCTGCGTGTCAAAGGGGAGATCAACGATCTTCGCCTGCAGATCCCTTGGGATACCCGATGTCTGGAGCCAGGACTCCCTGCTCATGACCACTGCTGTAGCTGTTGAGCGTGCTGCCGTATCCGCTACGTCTAGGGCGATCTGAACTCCTGTCCTCGAGGCTGCGTAGCCTTCCTGCACGATGGCCTTGAGCACCAGCTTCGTGTCCTCTGGAAGCGAGTCCATGAGGGAAGTCAGCCTGGAGTAGTTGTCGAAATTATGGTTCGCTAGATGCACTGCGTAATTCGCCATTCTCAACAGTAGGGTAGAGGAGGAGTAGACCTTTCTGCCGAACAACTCTAGTTTCTTGGCATCTTGTCCGTTCCCCCTGTCTTGTACTGAGAAGTTTTCGACCTCTGTTGAGACGATTCCACCACCAGAGAATTTGGTTGCAGGTGGCTGAACAGGAACTCCATGCCCTTCGTCGGGACAAAGTACTTCTTATCCGCTCTCTTGTTTATAGGCAGAGTGGACGCAGGGGTCTGCCATATGTGGTAGCGGACTCCATGATTGCTTCATCAGCGGAATAGCTATTTTGGAAGAGGCCGGAGGTCTCAGGTTTTTAAGGAGCTTATGGTGTTTCTCCTGCACCTCTGCTGTTTGGATGCCTTGCGTGAAGGCCACCCTTTTAAACAGCTCTTGGAACTGTTTGAGATCGTCCGGAGGATGGACGTCCCCTGGGGCCGTGGCCTCGTCAGGGGAAGATAGCGAGGAACCGCTAGGGTAAACCTCTCTGGACCCCTCTGGGTCCTGTTGACGGTGATAAATCCTCTCGCTAGATACTTGCAAGGGAAAATCTTGGGGTTCCAGAATCAACTCCCCCTGAGATATCTGCGTTTCCGTCCCCGTCCGCGATTGCCCTCGGGGATATTGAACCGTCTGGGGGGATTTGTCCCTGGGAGTATGCCTATGGTGTCTATGCCCCGCGTGATAGGGGCGACCATGGCAACACGGGCACTGTTCCAGAGATGGAGACCTGGACCACTCTGGAGGCACATACCCCCTGCATCTGGGGGAGCAAGATCGTCTGGGTGATTGAGATAATGGAGACACTGATTTGTGGCAGTACTCCAGGGGTTCAAAGCCCAGGAAGGGCGATGGTGGTCCGAGCCATGGTGATGCTGGCTGTAGGAAAGGGAATGGGGGCTCAGGGTATACTGGAGGTGACCCCTGCCGCCTCATTGGAGTCTGCAGCATAAGTGGAGGGCTTAGAACAGGTAGCCCTGCAGCCATGTCTGGAGAAGGGCTGCGGTGCCGCGTTTTCTGTGCTGCCTTTCCCCTCCCCTGCAGGGCTGGCTCCGCCCCTTTCCACGACAGGGATCTCGGCCCCACTGTCTGCGCCACGCTCGGCACTCTCCGCTGCGGTGCCACGCGGGTGGTCTCCCCCGGTGCCTGCAGGCCGCGTGCCGGCAAGCTCTGCACCGCCGGTTCCCTGGGGATCGGTGCCGCCGGTTCCGGCGCTTGCCTGGCCGCCGCCCTGTCCGTGATGCAGGGCAGCTGTTTGATTATTGGAGGCTCAGCCTCTGCCACGTGCGTCTCCGCGTCGCCGCTGCTCAGCTGTGACTGCGGCTGGGGGCTATGCGCTCCACCCGTCCCGCTAGCTGTGGCTGCCGGCAGGGATCGGGTTGGTGAAAGCTTCCTCCGTTTTTGCGCTGATGGGGTTAGGGAAGCAGCTTTCCTTTTATGGGCCCCTGTGGGTCCCTGCTGCTGAGGCCTTTCCGGCGCGTCTGGCTGGAGGGCCTTGTCAAAGAGCAGCATTTTCAGCCGCATCTCTCTGTCCTTCCTTGCTCTGGCTGTGAGCTTTGCACAGAAGGAGCATTTCTGTGCCCATCGGAGGCCGGCATCACTTTGCGGCATGACTCACACTTTTTGAATCCTGAAGAGGACATTGTGGTGAGTCTTTGAGTTGTTAATAGGGTACTTAGCACCTTCTCTGTGCCTGTTCCCCTCTCGGACTCAGCCTGCCGCGGCAGGAGGCCTAATGGCCTTACGTCCCCGGGCCTCCGCTGCTCCACTCACTACTAAGGCTGTAAAACTTTACTTTTTACTCTCTTTTTTTTTTTTTTTTTTTTTTTTTTTTTTTTTTTGAAAACAATAACAAGCTAACTTCAGCTAAAGACTGAAAAAGAAGCTCTAAACACTTTAAAAACATTAAATACACTAACTCTGGCCGTAGCCTGAGCGGATTCCGTCTGCAGCCGATGGCGGTTAAAGAGGAACTGGCGGGGACCGGATCGCGCACGCAGCCGGGAGCGCACAAGGGAGCGGCGGGCGCCGGCGCATGTGCGGTCCGGCAGAAACTGCTGAAAAGATCTGACCTGCGGCGCTGGGGCGAGCCCAACACCTATCGTGGAGCACCTATCATGGAGCACCCACAGGGACACTCAAGGAAGAACAAGTCTTGGGGCACCTTATAGACTAACAGATATTTTGGAGCATAAGCTTTCATGGGCAAAGACCCGCTTCTTCTTGTTCTCGAAGTTACAGACTAACACGGCTACCTCTGTGATACTTGTCACATCCAAGGTTTTATTTTTCTCCCTCCAGTAAATAGAAAAGTGTACCTTTCCAATGAAAATATATATATATATACACAAGTTTACACAGAACGAAATACAAAGAATGAAGTTTGACAGTGAAAAATACAATTCTGATAAGTGCCCTACACCTGACACAATGGTTTATAATGGTGTGTTTATACACTTCATAGGTCAGTTTATGAAATATATATATCACCTACTTATGCATATTTGTTCATCCCTTCCTCTCCTTACCACCAAATGAAAGCTTTCCATATACATTTCACCTATCTATGTATTTTCTGAAGAAAGCTAACTACATTTATTCCAAACTTGATCTAATTATCAACCTGTTTTCAGTGACTGTATCATCTCCCTACCTTGCCAAGGCCTGGATCTTTGCTGCATGTCGCTCCTCCAGTTCTGCTGCTTTCCTTCTCAAGTTGTCAATTTCTTGCCTTAGTACCGCAGAATGTTCCATCTCTCCATCCAGCAGGTTTCGCAGAGATCTGGAAAAAAGGAACTCCATCTGTTATGACCAGGCAAACGCTCTACGCTCTACACTGTAGAGTCTACAGGGCTGTACATATAAAACCCAGGGGGTGCGGGGGAGGGCGGCTCAACCTATAACCACTGGTGGGATGCAGGCTGGAAAATTATAAGTGAAATAATTTACTCACACTTTCAATTATAAAAATGCAGAACATTAGAAAAGGCACATGAAGGTATAAACTGTAATCTGTATGTGTCCCAAACAATGCACTTGGAGAAAAGATCATACTTCCTTTATATTATTTTTATTCTTTTTTTCAGTGTTCCAAATAGACAGCGTAAGTACATGCCCAAGATAACGTTTGTTTTTTCCATTTCCTTTTGTTATTAAAGCTATTTAAAGTTTTCAGCTATATAGCACTTTTCATACAGAAGCAATAAAAAAGATTTACACACTATACATATAGACAACTCTAGCATAATATATCTGCATATGGTATGGCTTTTACTTCTTGTGTGACAGCTAACTGATACACAATATGCTGCTTCACTCAGGAAAGGAGAAACATTCTGGCCAGAGGAGCCAGGACAAAACTGTTATCTTACAAAGTATTCAGAGTTATTGAAAGGTTATTTTGACCGCAAAATTGGTCTTTGTAAAAATACAGTTTACCAAAAATTCTCAGCTCAGTCAGTTCCATGCACTTTTAATGCCAATAAAATTTTGCTTGCTTCTAAATCAGAGACTGCTAAAGACTGGAAAGGAACTTGATCATTTAGCACAGTCTGCTGCAATGAAACAAAAGAGTAAGGGTTATGTTGATTAGACTATCCCTTTCACGTGTTTGGTTAGCCTGTTAAAATCCTACAATGATGGAGATTCCACTACCTTCCTAGGTAATGTGGTACAGCGCATAACTACCCTTATAGTTAGGAAGATTTTCCCAATGTCTAATCTAAAACTCCCGTGAGGCAATTTAAGACTTTTCCTTCTTGTCTAGGCCTGAGTGGGCAAGAATAACACTTTTTCGTGCTCTTCTTTATAATAACCTTTTACGTACTTGAAGACTTCCCCATCAGTCTTCTCTTCTCCAGACTTAAGAAACCCAATTTTTTCAATCTTTCCTTTTAAGTCATGTTTTCTAGACCTTCAATCATTTTTATTTCTCTCCTCTGGACTTTTCAATTTGTTCAGTCTTTTCCCAAGTGTAGTGTCCAGAACTGAACACAATACTCCAGTTGAGGCCTTATCAGTGCTGAGTAGAGGAAGAATTAGTTCTCATGTCTTGCTTACAACCCTCCTGCTAGTATATCCTAGAAAAATGTTTTCTTCCCCAACAGTATTATACTGAGGACTCACTTATTTTGTGATCCACTATAACCTCCCCACTCCCCCTCAATCTTTTTCTACATTACTTCTTCTGAGACTGTCATTTCCCACTTTGTACATTAGATTATTCCTTCCTAAGTACAGTACTTTGTATTTGTCCTCACTGAAGTTTATGCTGTTAACGTCACACCACTCTTCCAGTTTGGTAAGACCATTTTGAATTCTAGTGAAGAACTCCAGAGCATCTGCATCCCTTCCCAACTTGGTATCAACCACAAATTTTCTAAGTGTACACCTCATGCCCTTTTTCAAATTTTGTATGAAGTCACTGAACAGAATTGCACCCAGGAAAGATCAGTGCGAGACCCCCTTTCAATGCACCCTTCTAGCTTGACAGCAAATCCCTGATAACTCCTGAGTAGACAACAGTTGTACATAGCTTACAGAAACATTACAGCTTTTCGCTTGGTGAGTTGCACAATAGGAATACAAAACCACCAAGCAGATGATAACTGCATTAATTGCAATTTTTCTTACATGTAAAGGAGCTAAATGACAAAAACAAATTTTAAGAAATTATACATGACACCCAGTGTGGAAAAGTAAAGTTACCTATTCTGTTCTTCAAGCTCATCCTTTCTGTTCATCATTGCTACAATAGCTTGCCGAAGTTCATCTGAGAAGGGAAGAAATTTAAATGAATTATGTATTGTTTTATTTCAGACCAATTCAGCAAAGCCCTTAACCATGTATTTAAGTTCCATGAACCTCTTTTAAGAAGTGATATAAATTGACACCCGCAATATGCAACAATATATACCTTGGTTAAGATTGTGAATCAGCCTGCATAAGGCAGTAATTCTAATTTTAACAGTGGAATCTACTTCACTGCAGCTGCTGTGTTCTGACATCACTGCCACGTAGTACACCTTAAAATAAGTTCATATTTTCAACATATGTACACGAACAAGCCAAACTGTCATAGCTTACTATCTTTGCTTCAATCAAATCTTCAGCTAAACTTTCTGACCAAGGAAATCTCTCTTGACAAGATAGCTCCTGTTTCCCTCGTATGAGGGAGATTTAAGGGCGCAATGAATTGCCAGAAATAAACAATCAAGAGTCTTCATTCTCTTGTTAACCAAAAATAAAAAATAAAAAAAAATTAGTTAGTAGAGATTAAGTCCCATTTAAATCCAGCTTTATTCGTTTCACATCTCAGTCTCTGCCTTCTGGATGAGACTGCTGTATTTTTTAATACAATCCAATGACATCCTATCAAGCTTTTAAGATGGAATTTTACACTGCTATGCAGAATTTCTGAACTACATGCAATACATTCCTCCACAGCCTAACAGAACTGAGAAATGGTAGATTTCAAGACCAGTCAAATCGTTATTCTAGATATTCCATATTACACAAAAAAATTTATAAATGGACACAGAAAATGGCCATCGCACTAATGGCTCTGAATTTTTACATAATGAAAACATCAGATTCAGAGTGAGAACTCAGTTATCAGTAACAAACTTGGGAGAAGAAGATAGGGTGGGATGCCCTTCTGAGTTAACCGCTGGCAAAAATTTCCAGAAGTATCTGAAGATAGGTCCACACTGCAAATGTAAGACCAGGTTTAGTGGGACTCAAGTCAGTTCCCCCAGGATTTGAGAACCCAGAGCATGAACATCTACATTGACTGCTAATGCTAGGTAAAGGGTTTTTAAACCTGTCCCTAAACCCAGGGTTCTGTCATCCACACTACAGTATAGGGTCCACCTCCTAAAACTGGAACTCTCTGATCTAGCAAAGTCCATGATCCAGAAGCACCACAGATGCTCCCGGACCAGACAGCCCAGGAGCTAATGGGCAGCAGGGCCAGCTGGAGTCAGGGGCCTCAACAGCCCAGCAGGGGACAGTGCAGACCAAGGCCGAGGCCTGCAGCAATCCCACCAGCACAAGGATGGGGATGGGAACAGAGTTCCCCCTCCTCCACTCCTCTCTGCCCTGCAGTGGCTAGAGTCCCCGAGGCAGCCCCAGAAGAGCTTCCCCTGAATTCTCTTGTTTGGGACAGATCAGATCCTGACCATTCCAGATGAGAGAGGTGCAACCTGTATATTCACCCACATCCAACACCTGTACCCCAGAGGCCTTCCTAGAGGCCTCCTGAAATCTGGCTGCTCTAACCCTTTCTTTGTGATGTAATGTGGGAAAACTTCACTATGCAGGCCATATTATTATAGGACGTTTGAACAGCCCACCAACACATTCTACCGAATGGTTATTGTGCTCTGCATGGTCCCAGCAACTGGCAACAGTAAAGTGGAGGACATTTAAAGAATTTTTCTTGCTTGAGCTCTCACTCCTGTTCCAGAGCATGGCTGCTGATGCACAATTTGGCAGCATTTTCCAACATACCAAAGGCACACAACAGTGTTAATGATGGAGCAGTAAGACAATAACACAGACATGACAGACTCAAACTAATGCTGATCAGGACACTGAGTATAGCCACTAATGACTCCTATACAAGCTGGCTCTTCTGGAGCAGGACTACCAGCACAGACTGTTGGAACATATCATCATGCAGATCTGGATTACCAGCTCATTTCTGGAGCTTTGAGAGCAACTTACCTTGACCATCCAGTGTAAAGACATGCAAGAAGGTAGCCATGTCAGCCCTGAAGCGGTTACTATAATCATCTAGAAGACTGTTACAGATCTGTGGCTAACCAGGTTAGTGCTGGAAAGTCAACTTTGGCTAAAGTGGTGGGAGGGGGTTTTTTCAAGAATCAGGCATGTGATTTATCCCAAAGTGGTGGGCATGAGAGATTTGCCTGAAGTAACAGAGGACTTGGAGAGAATGAAGTTTCCAGACTGCATCAATTCCATTGATAGGACCTACTTGCCCACACTTTGCTCTCTTCAAGAGGCACATGAGTACATAAACCCTGAAGGAAACTACTCCACAGTTATGCAGGCCCTCATGAACCACAGAAGCACATTTATGAATATCAGTGTTGGCTGCACTGGAAAAGTTCATGTTGCCAGGGTTTTCATGGATAGGCTAGAACTCTACTCACACAACATGCCATTGCCATATTCCCTTTTGTCTTAGCTTATAAAACTTTACCTTGATGTCAGATTCTCTGGCAAAAGAAGGTTTAAAGTCTTAGCAAGTGTACAATAGCAGCTGAATGTGCGTTTGC
Source organism: Carettochelys insculpta (assembly GCF_033958435.1). Taxonomy (NCBI): domain Eukaryota; kingdom Metazoa; phylum Chordata; order Testudines; family Carettochelyidae; genus Carettochelys; species Carettochelys insculpta. The sequence continues at coordinate 18,311,734 of NC_134152.1, forward strand.
AGATTGAAATCAGGCTGGTGATGTTCACAGAACCATTTAAATTCCAGTGTCGTCATTGGTGTCTGCGTTATTGTGGCTTACTGTGCTATTCACAATCTTTGTGAAAAGCAGAGGTGAGCCATTTTCCCCTGAATGGACTGTGACAGGGAGGAGCTACTGAATCAGTACACTCAGGCAGAAAGTCTGTTTACCACAGCCGGAGCTGAATGTACCCAGGCAACAGAATTCAGCGATGCTTTGTGCTTCTTTATTCTGGACTTGCACGGACCAATGGAAGAGGGGAAATATCTTAATAAATGTGCTTGAAGGGGACGGAGACATTGATGACTGAGTTGGGGGAGGTCATTGCTATGCATTGTACTTTTGAATGACAGGTCCACCCATGAAATGGGCGCCTGTGTGAAGAAACACTGGGAACTCAAGAATGGATTGATGTAAATAGCTGTAATGATACACGGATTTTTGCGTACTATCCCCCAATTGTCCCTACTGAGGAGTTCACCTTTATTATCTGAAATACACATTATATGATGTGTTGCAGTGATGGCAATAAACTTTCTTTATCAAATAAATTTTTGTTTTGTTGTACACATTTATTGAAAAAGTACAATATAAAATGGTTGTCTGGCAAGTCAACTGATACTAGCATTCTGAAGTACCAGCAACACCAAAAGCTTTAAAAGTAAATCGAGAACGCAGAACATAAAGAAGTGCAAAAAGTTGAACTATATATGAGACAATTGTGTCCCAACTATTGAGTATCCTCTGATTCCCTTTCTCCTTTCCTTTCCTTCCATGTTTGCATTACATTTTGCACCATGCTAGGGGAGTGCAGGCATCCACTGGGAAAAGGTTTAACACTGAGCACTCCTTGGGTAACATATGACCCATTCAGCTATTCAAAGTGCCCATATGCATGGAACACCCAGCCATGGAGTTTGTTCAGGTAGCTCCTGGAATGCTGGCCAAAATACCACAGAGGGGATGCAGTACAGCAGGAGCCTGCATTCTTGCAGCCGTTAGAAATAGCGGCCACTCAAACAGGTTTCTTAGTTGTGCTCTATCTTCCTCCCTTAACCACCCTTCCACTTTAGGAAACGAGTACCAACTCCTATGCCACTATCGTCTCCTCAAGTGGCAAAGCAAGACTGAGCCCATATCTCTCGCCTTGCCTTTGGCAGTCAACTTGCTTGTTGGCCCTTTCCAGAAGTTCAAATATGAGTTCTCCATGAAAACATTTCCTCTTGGAATGAGCTACAAAGGTATGGGTAAGCTGGACTTCAGCATCCTGGGCAAGCTACCAAACCACTGCACCCTGGAGAGGTCGGGGGCCTGAACAGAACACAACATAGATTATTGTCTCAAATAGCTTGGTGCAGGAAAACAGAAAAATATACTTTTTGGAATTTCAAGGACATAAAATGTTACTATTTAAATTAAACTTGAATATACAGCAAGAGGGCTGCCGCACACCACAGAACCTCCTTGTACATAGCTGGGTTAACTACCAGGAAAAGTGCTGAGAGACTGGCAAGTTAAAAACAACTTTTTTCTCTCACCCCCACACCCAAAAAATGGAGTTTGCGAGGAAGTCAGTGAAAGTGCCATGCCATTTTAAGCCTTCTCCAAAACACACGATGTCTAAATGATAGAGAATGGAATAGCTGTTAAGGTGCCCAACTGGCAAAAAGTGTTATTCCAAGCTGCTGGTGGGAAAGCAGAATATATGGAATGAACACGTATTAAGCAATTTATTAACTGAACAGCATATCTACAAGTAAAACAGGCAGGTGAGCCACCAAGGTGGCAGTGAAAAAAAACCATCTTCCCTGAAATATGACTACATATCTAGGGATTCTACTCTGGGAAAAATTTGCAACCGTCAGCCTCTGAGATTGGCTTTAGAATTAATGACTCCATCAAACAGGATGCTGTATGAGCATTCACTCGGCTTAGTACTTCTCCATGCATTTCAACAGACTTTTAAGGACTGCAAGAAACACAGAACTCAACCAGGATCCCTCCTCTCTCCCCTACCCCTGGAAAATTTCTGTGAATTCAAACCCCCAGCAGCCGACGGAACTAATGATTTCATCACCCATGGAATGAAGGAAGTACATTAACAGAAATGTACTACAGTCAAAAATGGACTTCCCCCATTCCACCCCATACTGTGCATTCTTTTCAAGTGGCTCGTGACAGGACTGAATTAGTGCCAAGCAGAGTACACAAAGGGAACTTCATAAGTTTCCTGTCTGAATGCTTCTCAATGTGCTAGCACAAATATGTACCTTTCTTTTCTTTAACATGCTTTTATTGGTTTTGTTACCCAATTTCCCTTTTGAATTCCAACTGGTGGAGATGGGAGCAGAGGGACACCAAGGTGTTGACATGCAGTCTGCCATCAGCAGATATGCACTGAGGCCTCCATGGACTTATACCACCCGCCCTGCTTACTGAACAAAAATCACTCCCGTTCTTTAACAAACACAAAAATAAAGCCAGAAACTTACCAGGGTCCAGGACAGCTTCTCCCTCTTCCACTTCTGCTGTCAGATTTGTGGATGGCTCTCTCTCTCTCTCTCTCTCTCTCTCTCTCTCTCTCTCTCTCTCGTGTGTGTGGGGGGGAGGCACAGGGAGGCAGTATAACAAGTACAGCCCCAGGATGTAGGGCTGCAAAAAGCTTCCCCTAGCACCTTTTCATTGGGTGGGACACTTCAGTTGCCTCATTGAGCAGCTCCTGTTGGTTCCCATTGATTTCCTTGCTGGCTTTGGGGCCAGCAGGGTGCCATCCTAGCTGAGTAGGTCATCATGCACCACTGCTGGCTCACTGCTCAACACAAATCACGAACAATCAGTCAAACTCAAAACCAGGCTCAATGTTGGCAAGATGCCAGTAGTGTTTCCTGTAAGCTGGATGCTTGTGCAAACACTCAGGAGAAATTCAAATGCTGCCCAGCTGACCAGCAGAGTACCCAGAGCATGCACAGTTAGGTTTTTGTTTTTATTGGCGATACACATGCAGATGCTTTGGTACACATAAAAAAAAATTATACTGCACGTGAATTGAAAAGATTAAAGGGAACATTGGATGCCAAGGTTGTGGTCACTGGTTTTCTAGTATTCTGTCTTGCCTTGAATTCCATATGCTGGTCACTGGTCCAAAAAATTTTCAAACACTACCAGCTTCTACGTTATTTATTAGTAAGTGTGGTCATTCCTGCTACTGTTATTAAAGTCAGCTGTTTTGCATACCTCACACCAAAATCTGGCTGTTCTCCCAGAACGCACTTTGTAAAGAACTTCTGCTAGTCGGTATCTGTTGCAGATGCCATTGAGCCTCCTAACGTGAGTTTTGCAGCTTGGCATTCAGAATAAAATGGAAGGTGTAAATGCAAGTTGCTGTATTAAAACAAGTTGGGTGCTTCCATTTCCCTGGAACTTGTCACAGAAAAGTTCGGTCTGGGCAGCTTTTAGCTATCTCCAAATAGCAGCCATTATATAAGAGCGGGCAAGTCACATATACAGCACCTTAAACTTCTGAACTACAACCCCCAGTACTCACAGAAGTGGCTGAAACTAGCCCTTAACCAGTTTTTTCCTGTGCTTGCTTTTGCTTATGTAGAGAAACGTTGTTACGAGAACTTGCAGTAAACACCAATGAGATGTTAGCTTGGCTGTAGTTTATCTTGATGTTTGTACAAAAAGACCTTAAGCTCTGTATCCAGGCAGAGTCTTTGTACCAAGGTACTTGGCTCTCCTTTCTTTCTGCAGAAATAAAGTAATCTTCCTTATTCCTGTCTAGTTGTTATTGGCTCTCAGCTAGGCAGACCGAATTTTCGGTAACAAACTGAATGTCAATTCTTGGGGAAAAGTCACAGCACTGGGAGACTCCAAGGACTAGAGTCCAGAGGGGGTCTGTGTAACCCACACCCCTATGTGTGGTTAACTGTCCCATGTAGTGGTACCTAGACCACTTCACAGAGAAAGACTAAGCATCCTCTACAGCCTAAGCTTAGAGGCAGCTGGTCTTTAGCTCAAGCTGCAGTGGTGCCTGCGTTAAGCTGCAGAGGTCCCAGGTTCTAGTAAGCCTGAGGACAGTTACATCTGCTTTACACTGCAGAAGGACAAGGCACAAACCTCATGGCCCATCTTTACTCGGGCCCAAAACCTCCATCCTCTCCAACTGCCCACCGCTGCCAGGCTCTCTGGCTGCGCACCGCACCACACGGCTATCCCTGCACCACATGGATGCCAGGCTCTACGGCTGCCCCACACATCATGCAGCTGCTGGGTCAAAAAAATAATGAATCAAAATAATATTATTGACATGAAGCATTTCAACGATACCAAAACACAACTTTTCAATAGCTCCAAACTGAAACGTCGCAGATTTTTATTTCTGCATTTTACGTTTCTCAGGACTGGCTCACTAGACTTGTAACGGCATGTGCCAGGGACAGGCTGTGGAAAAGTGGCACAAAAATGCATTTGACAGTTTGTTTTCAATGTGAGGACAATGCATTCTGGGATGATGACATCAGACACCCGCAACCCCTTCCGGTGCCGCCTTCTCCCATCACACATTCATTCAGAAACTCAGAATGCAACAGGGCTGCAGGAACTGTGGGATAGGTACCAAAATGCATGACTGACAGTCCAACTTAGCAAAGGTATTGGGGACACACTATGTTGACTTTCTAAATGTGTGGACGCTCACCATCGACTTTATAAAATCTAGTAGTATAAAGTCAACTTTAAAATTTTTACTGTATTTCCTGTATTATTTTATTAGTGCAGACAGAGCCTTAGAGTTTAAGCTTGAATCTGAGCCTAGGCTTCCAGTGCAAAGTAGATGTACCCTAAGGGCATGTCTATACTGCAAGTAAAAACCTGTGTCTGACCTCTGACTGACTGACTTAGGCTAAGGGGTATTTAACTGTCATGTAAACATTCAGGCTTGGGCTGGAGAATTGGCTCTGGGATCCATCCATCTTGCAGGTCCCAAAATTAAACAGCCCTTTTGTCAAGTCAGTTGCCATAGGTATAAGTTGCAGTTTAAACATACCTTAAGCTTAAGTGATTTAGGAAGTTACATTTTATTTTCAGTGACTTATGCACTTCAGTTATTTACCCATCTAGAAAGTGAAAACATCTGCTGAAAACTCAAAGCTAAACTGATAAGAAAATCACAACAGATGTGTCTCAATTCATTAAAACATGAGACAAGATAGAAAACAAATATTTTGAATGTTTTAAAGAAAAGGAATTATTCTACACATACAAAAATAGACATAACCAACTGTAGTCCAGCTTTTTTATCTTACTGGGAACTAAGAAGCTGGATATAAAGTAATATTCTATTATTAAAAGCTGCAGAGCAAAGCATACAGAAAGGGTTTACTTTTTAACAAAGTCAGATTCTGAAACCTTGACTAACATTGGATAGGACCACACTCAACAAGCGATCATTCAATTACAAAACAGTGAAATCAGTGGGACCGAATGTGGAGAAGGGTTCTACCCACCATTAATAGAAATTTGTCCCTAACTTTTTGAACATTCACACAGAATCAACTCAACTCTTCCCTTTATGATTCAAGTGCAAGTCTATTTAAATATGAAAAATGGTAATAATTATTACTCAAACAAAAACCCAAAAGAAATTACATGGATTACACCTCTTTCCAGGATGATTTGTTTTATTTTTAATTCAAAAGACACCACTGTAGAGCAAAAGTCAATTTCAGCAAGAACAAAGAATTACTTTATTTTTTTCTAAATTCAAATACTATATTTGCAATTGAAGCATCAAACAATAAATCCTATCCTATCAACATGCAATGCACACCCCATCTGTATATTTTTAGCACCAGGTGATCCAGGCTCCAGTTTAAAAAAAATATGAAAGCAAAGTTTGCAGATTTTTTCCAAACTGATCTGCTGTAACAGGATAAATCTATCCTCTCTTTAGACAATCACTTTTGCTTTCTATCAAGTATCATACTTGAAAATATTACTAATCTGCAAAATCATACAAAATGTGCCTAAATCATAGATTGCACTCACAGTAGTGCATATTGTTGAGATTACTTAACACTTTCCATTACAAGACAACAGTTCAGAAAAGCAAGAATTAAGTTTGTTTGTGAAATAAAAGGTTTTTTTCAGGCCCACTTGTGAGTATACATAATGAAACTATCCATAACTGCATGATTACACACTATTTTTTCCACGGGGAATATCTCATTTGGAGTATGCACCTGTTTATTCAAAAACACAGAAAGCAAGAGAGAGAAACTATTGTTTGGGGGAGGATGCAAGGAGGAGAGTATGTACTTAAATCATGCTCTCCTTAACACCCCAGCCCTCCCCCCATCCTCAAACATGGCTTTCTAAGACATAGGTTGGATTTTTCTTTTTTAAAATGCTTGGCCAACTTCAGGTCAGAATATCTATTAGCTACTACTGTTAGGGGAGAGGAAGAAGAAGATTTACTACTTAGTTCTTAATACTCAAAATAGTATTTATTCTCATATATGCCTTTACGCTTACATTAGTTGTTTAGCAGCTTTAAGTCAACTGCACAGCACCTAATTTCTGCATATTATGCTTAATACAGTAACAGGAAATGTAGAAGCATTTATATATTTATGGATATATTGAAAACATGCATAATACATTATCTCCATAATCAATGATGCTAAAAAAGTTTGATTTAAAAGATCTTTGTCTAAATCAATATAATTCTGCAACGAGGCAGCTTCATCTGCCTCCACCTGAATCTCAAACTGAAAACCCTGTCCTATGCAGTCTTCAGCTCTGCCTAGGGTAGCTTGTTTCAAATACTCTGAGCTTTGAAATAATAATACAACATTTTAAGTGACAGACTAATTACCATATTTTAGTAATAAACCCCTTCTGGTGAACTACTAAAAACATGTAGAAAAAAAAGGAATAAGCTCTCAATTTTCTGTACTATTGACTTTTCTAATTCAGTTTAGGGGAAACTGTCATGTTACCAAGATGTAGTTCTGTTTTCACGCAGCTAAGGAAAAAACATGTCTGAGCACTACACACATTAGTTGCTGGTTAATCAGCTGGTTCCTAATCATTTAAAAAGGAGTGGAACAACCCTGCTAACTACAACTGCAACACCATTTTACAGTTTCATTGAAATATAAATTAGGATTTTTCTGATTGCTTTGTTTCTTCATGGTAAATATCAATGTAAATTTTCATATCATCAGCTTTGCTGAATAATTCAACCTTAATGCCCCAAAGGAATGTTGACCTAAATAAACAAGGTGCAATTACCAGGCTGTAGGTGGACAGAAGGCATTTTATACTATTCTTGTTTTCACTAGTAGTGACTGTAGGCGCCCAGGAGGGATCAAGTCCCCACCATCACAGGCAGCATACAGATGTAAAGTAAAAAGACACAAGTGAGGCATCAAGGGACCCCACAACCTTGGTTTATGACAAACCGTAAAAGTCGCACAAAGCAAACAGAAGGCAGAAGGAGAGGCAAAGGTACAGGACGGGTAAGGGTAACGAGGAAGTTTTGCACAGAGGGTAGTTGTCATAGCTCAGCATCTACCCAGATATGTCATCTGTTTAGAACAGGAGCCGGCAACCCCCAGCACACATGCCAACAGCGGCACGCAAGCTGATTTTAGTTGGCACACAGTGGGAGCTCAGCTCCGTCCCTCCTCCCCACCATGCAGCCCAAGAGGGGGCTGGAGGACAGGGCTGGGGCTCTGCCCCCACTGTGAAGGCCCTGTGGCAGCATAGGGCTGGGGCTGGAGCTCCCTAAAGCCCCCACTGCGGCAGGCTGGGGCTGGGGCTGGGGCCAGAGCTCCCTGCTGTAGCAGCATGGCGTTGGGCCTGGAGCTCCCCTGGAGCCCCCACCACGGCACAGGGCTAGGGCCAGAACCCTACCACAGTGGCCCCTGCTGCACAGGCCCCCACTGCAGGGCTGGGGGTGGAGCCCTCCTCATGGAGCCCTGCAGAATCTGCTGCAGGTTGGTTTTTCTCCCACTCACCCATGGACTGGAGTGGCTGGGTGGGTGGGATTTTGGCCAGGAGGAACAGTGCAGGAGCAAGCTGGGTGTGGGTGTTTGGGGTATGGGTCAGAGGGAGGGTGCAGGGGCAGGCTAGAGGTGAGAGATAGGGGTGGGAGGGAAGGGGCAGGAACAAGCTGAGGCTGGTAGTCTGGGCAGGATCAGTGTAGGGGAGGGAGGGAGGGTCTGGGCAGGAGGAGATGCAGGAACAAGGTGAGGTGGTCTGGGCTGGAAAAGCGGGCAGGAGAAGGCTGGATGAAGTAGGAGGGTGCTTATCTCCCTGCAGCTTTATCGCTGCCCCTCTCCCAGCTGGTTGTGACCCCCTGTTCAGGGCTGGCAGCAGCTCTACACTCCTGGCTACTAGGGCTTCCTGGCTACTAGGGCTTCCTGCCCAGGTCCACCAGCAGATCCGGTCCCAGCCTGGGGGGCTGCCTGCCAGACCATCCGAGAACATGGATGTTGTCAGTGGATCCAGGATAAGAAATGTTCAGCCTGTGTGAAAATCCTGGACCTGTTTAGATATTTACAAAAAAAAAAACCCAAAACAGCTGGATGGAGATTTAAAGACCGCAATGGTACAGCTCTGCATCTTTATTTATTAATAAAGATGTTTGCAAGTAGGACTATTAGGGAACTTAAAAAGTATCACCAGCACTCGGACCATACATAGAGATCAAAAGGTCAAATTTCAGCACTCCACCTCAGAAAGTTTGCTGACCCTGGGTCAGAATATGCACATGAACAGATCTGTTGAGCAATAATTCTCAGGTTTAGCATTCAGAGCAGTAAACAGGAAACATACTCTCACAGCAATCCAATGAAGATAAAATAGTGCTTTTTGCAACCCCATTCTCTAAATCCAAGCACTGGACATTGCAAATGAAATGTTAACAACAAACACTGCTAACTTCAAAAATGGGTTTCACCCCTTGGAGAGCAGATAGAGCAAAAGAAGTTCAACTACAGTGATAAAGTTCTTTTTAATGGAGATAGGGATAAGCACAGTACCCACACAGACAATCCCATTACTTCCAATAAATGGTTTTCTATAGTTTTATTAGGGAAACTGCCCAAAAATCATCATATGTTAGACTATGGAAGGCTTCTACTGATCTTCTAAGAGGTAATATCTGGAATTCTTCTTAGTGGACCTCGGAATGCACAATAAAATCCAGTATCAGATAACTGCAAAAACCAGATTTCAAAAATTTTAACTACTTTTGACCACATAGAAAGGAACATCATAATCATAGGGAAGCATGTATTTCCCTTCAAGCCTTACAGATGTATTAAAATAGATTATTTCAGTATCTTGAAAGACACCTCAGAAGCTTTACCAATATGTATGTTGTTGGTGCTACTTTCAATAGAAAGACAAATAATATTCCTATATTAAGAGCTATAAAGACAGCCATCATAGTAAGGATCATTGCAGCATGGGCCACATTGGTCTAAAACACTAGCAACTCATATGTGGGGAGGGAAATCACTTGTACTGGAGGAGGAAAAATGAACAAACCTGAAATATAAACATTTTTCTCTAAGGATTCCAACAACTTTACTTTTCACATACAAATGCCCCTCTTACTTGGTTTTAGTTTCTTCCACATGGCTAAGTTGGCCATTTGGGGTTTATTTTCTTATATTAAGTAATAACGTTTGCCAAATGAAGCTAAATAAATGATCTTACTGTTGTGACTATTTTAGCCTATCCTTGCATTTTACCTTAAAAACCAATGCTTACCAAATAAAATATTTGTTTTTCCAAAAGCTGCCCTTTTTAAAAATGAAAATGTCTTCTTCTGTAAAGTAAATGGAAGACTGAGTGAGAAAGGCAGTTTGCTTCACTTTCCATTAATTACATACACGATTCATGATGTCACACCTTTTCACTTTGTTCACATTTACATATTGAACAGCAATGCAGTTTCAAATTCAGATGTCAATCAAAATGGTGAAGTGCAGTTATAATAGGTTTTGAGAATATAGGGAGAGGAGGGAAAGAACTGGAGGCAATCAATAAAGTTGCAGCAGCTTTTTATTTTCTTTGTGTTATGAAGAAATAATAAATTATACAATTATCTATGTTTAGGGTTAAAGTAGTTTCCCAAAAGTGCTGCCAACCACAATTATACAGCTTAGGGAACTTCTTTTGAAATGTACAATTGTACAAGTTATAAGTGGCTGAAAGTTTTCCTAAATGGATTTTAAACAGTTTGGTTTGCAAATGAGTAGTCAAGTCCAATTAAAAGAAAAAGAAAAAGTAATAATTATGGGAGCATGAGTAACTTTTGTATGAAACAGCCAGAAAAATACAATATAAAGCAATGACTGTGTATTGTACTTATCAATCAAAAGGTCTCTTAGTAATAGTCAACTTCCAGATTCACTATTTCATTGCCAATAAAACAGAGCAAAAATTTTGGGATTTTTTGAAAACTACTTTCCTCAAAACATTATTATAATTTTGTGGGGAAAAAACAGAAGATTTTTTTCATTAGATTTATTGCAAAAAAATAAAATAAGCATTAGCTAAGGATAAAACAATTCAAAGGGAAAATTATTTTAATCATCCATAACTTTAATGTGTTAAATAATGCTGGAATGCAGGTCCAAAATTAATTTTAGGAAAGTATGTGTCTTAATTTGTTCCCTTAAATCATCACTGTAGTGGTCAACTGAGGAAGAACTTTGTAAGTGAAAGCTTAGGGGTGATGAGGCATGCACCTGTCCCCCATATCTAATGAACCAGGAACAAGCATCAGAGAAAAACTGCCAGACAAGATAAGTGGTAGCATGGTAGCAGAATAATTTGTAGATAGAGATAAGAAAAAGGGCACAGACATGCAACAATCTTGTATGATGAGATGTGGTAAACACATACGCATAGTTAAAGAACAAGTAACAGACCAATAACAGATCAATCACTGACAGCTAAGGAAATACTGTAAATGGTAATGAGTGACCTAACGGAACTGTATAGTGACACAAAAAAAAAATGTCTGCAAGCTGCACAGAAACTATGACAAATCAGACCTCACCAATGGGCCATGGAGCTGGTGCCTTGGAAGACTAGAGAACTCCCACCCGTCTGCAGCTGACTGGGGTCCCCAGCTTGTCGAAGGGACAAGAGATGCCGCTTTCCTATCATGCTTTTGCTTTTTAATTGAGGGTTTATTGCTAAAGCCGGTCAGAGCAATAAACTGCTTGTGGTTAACAGGTATCTTGTCAGCATGTTTTGTACTCTGAGAAACCAGTGTTGAACCTGAAATAACTTTTGACTGCAACAATCAGCAAATAAACCCTCAGTACCAACATAATACATCTCCCTGGGTTTTTCCATATGCCACATCCAATCACATAAACATGTAATTGTACAAATATATCATATCTTGGCTGTGTCTACACGTGCCCCAAACTTCGAAATGGCCATGCAAATGGCCATTTCGAAGTTTACTAATGAAGCGCTGAAATGCATATTCAGCGCTTCATCAGCATGCGGGCGGCAGCGGCGCTTCGAAATTGACGCGCCTTGCCGCCGCGTGGCGCGTCCAGACGGGGCTCCTTTTCGAAAGCACGCCACCTACTTCGAAGTCCCCTTATTCCCGTGAGCTCATGGGAATAAGGGGACTTCGAAGAAGGTGGCGTCCTTTCGAAAAGGAGCCCCGTCTGGACGCGCCGCGCGGCGGCAAGGCTCGTCAATTTCGAAGCGCCGCTGCCGCCCGCATGCTGATGAAGCGCTGAATATGCATTTCAGCGCTTCATTAGTAAACTTCGAAATGGCCATTTGCATGGCCATTTCGAAGTTTGGGGCACGTGTAGACGTAGCCCTAGTTCTGAAAGCTTAGACCTTCCTAAGCCTAAATTCTTACTTGTTGGCTTTTCTGTAGTCTGTTGCAGAAATGTAGCCAATTTGAAGAACAACTGTAAACAGGACTGGAGATCGCAAATCCCCTCACAAGTATTACATAATTAAAAAAAAAAAAAGTAGTGACAGTGTGTCCTGAGTTGTCCAGGCCACTGTTAACAGCTACATCTATGGTTCAGTGTCCTGTACAGAAAGAATAAAGGCAATGATTACAGTATTCAACCAAGGACCCTAAAATAAGTGTGGGGTAGTGCAGGGGGCAGGAACCAGAACACTGCCCTTATGGCCAACAAGATGACCATTACACAGGTGCAGAAACATCCAGGCATCAGCTACTCAAGCAGGGTGGCCAGAAAGTCACCCATGCCCTCTTGTACCTGATTCTGCAACAGTCATAAAGGAAGCCAGCGTTTTAGTCCAATACAGAAGCAAGAAAGCCATTTTTCATCAAGAAAACTACTCCTCCTCCTCTGCCCTTCGCTTCTCAATGTTAAGTGTCCTGTGATAACTACACAAGAAATTAAGGTTCTCATGTTCTTTGATTCCATGTTAGCCAACCTCGAGGTTTCTATCCACCATCAATCCCATTTAAAATGGAGCTATAGCTGTGGTTCTAGAGATTGTTTAGTACTGAAGCTCCCCTTATGGATATTTTAAAACTTGGTGGTTCTCCACAAGGACAAAAAATGTTCTTTTTAACCAATTTGGAATATTAGATTCAAGTCGAGTTTGGACATTCTTGCAACTTTACACACTTACATAGAGAGTTTAATTGCATAGTATGATCTGGAGTTTTAAGTTACAATTTGAAAAATGGATTTTTTGATGTTCCGACAAAGATTTTAGTGAAAAGAACACGACTGCTTTGAACAGCATATGTTGATTGAACATCTCATAGCACCAGACATGAATAATTTTCCAAGTCTGAAATCAATACTTTAACATAGTCTGACCAATGATTTCACAGAAATCCAGAATTCATGATTTGATTTGGTCATCATATGATTATTTGATAATTCTAAGACTTTTTTTTTAAACTCAAAATACAAGGTTGGAATAGAGTGTACTCCTACTCAGAACACATTATGAATTTGTCATGTGGAGATGCATGATCAACTCCAGGAAAATATTTGTAAGAATGGAAATAAACACACAAACAAGTTAATATCTGGACTTTAATAGGATTTTCATCACTTTCACTCTCTTGTTTGAAAGTCTGGCAACACAACAAAAAGAGACAAAGACAAGGCTTTTTCATCAAATGTCCTATTTTTCTCTTTCTTGGCTGTAGGTATTTGTACCTTGGAATGGTTCAGTACATTCAATCTGCTGAATATGTTCACTAAGAAAGCTAACAATCAAATACAGTACTTCACATTAAACATGTCACCTGCAAGGCCTGTTTTTTCCAAGCAGGAAAATTCTGATTTCATCTAATTCAAAGTCACACTTTCCTACGTGACCTGAAGTTGAATATGGTCAAATACCATCTCACAGAAACCAAGACATGAACAGTCAGGCTTAGGGTTCAGTGCTGTGGCAGTCATAATTCCCTGAAGAAGGAGTTGCCATTGCACTCTGTCGCAAGCAGGAGAGCTACAAATGAATGGATCACCCCTGTAGCACAGGCTCCTCTTTCCCTCATTCCTCGTTATGCATTCACCTGCCAAGCTGAACAAGAACAGACTAGACTGGCTTCTTCCCCTCCCCCAAATCATTACCCTTCCTCTTGGCTTGAGGCTTCCTGACAATCCTTGGTGCCACGAAGAGGAGTTGTGGGTTCTGATAGAAAGGCAGAGCAGACAGAATGGGACCCAACTGGTGAGATGGCTCCCTCGCAGAAAGAGACCCTCTCCATTCCCCCACTCCCCTTGACGATTTGAGACTTCCTTCCTTTCGCTGGGACCAAGAGAAACTTCACGGATTTTGAGATGAGGAACAGCTCTCAGATTCTGGTCATGCTCCCTCCCAGCAGCCTCACAACCCCACTATTGTTACCCCTTACTGAAGTCTTGAGGCTTCCCTACAGGGAGCTACCAAGGCTTTGGGGTATGGGACTTAGATTCTGGCTTCATTCTCAACTATATGAGATGCATGCACAGTAGTGCACATCCAGGACTGGCTTCCATGAGTGTAACTGAAACTCAGCTCCAGATGCCTGTTTCTCTTACTGAGAAAAAACAAAAATGGACGCATCACTTGATTTTTCCCACAAACACATGGCTCTGAGGAAGGCTTGCCTCACAACTTAGCAAGTACTGAGCTAGAGGTCAGATGCTTTAATGGACAGGTGATGAAAGACACGCTAAGAAAGTTTACGAAGTTACAACCATTGGCTTAGTGACATATTTTATTTACTACAGCAGTAGTTCGTGATGTTATATATACACAACTGTACTTAATACACAGTTGAGTTGGCTTCACCAAATGTAAAAATGTGGTCCATAGAGGTGAAAACATGAAAAATATTCAGAATAAGTTAGAATATAAAACAGGACAACATGCTTATGCCCCAAGGATGTAGAGCGTTATCTACAGGAAACAGGTATCTTGGTACCCATGATAATTTCCACTCAAAGCCAAGCTTACAGGGAACACTGCCAATAAACCAACATGCCAATGTAAAAATTACATGCCTGGATCACACTAACATTTATTTACTAAATAAAGCATGGAGAAAATAAGTTAAATCTACTGCATCATGATCTACATTTTCATTATAATACATTTAAGCCTATTTTAAATCTCAATTCACTGTTTAACTGTTATTTCTTTTACCAAGTTTGCAAATGCCACTAATACGTTAGTACAAATCTCTCTGGGCTAAACCAGGCAGCCCTTAATCACACTGCTGAGCAGAGATTCCTGTAAAAAGTCACAATAGAATTATTCATAGATGTAAACACTCACCAATGTGAATAAGGCGTGCACTAATACTATAATTGTAACATTATCACTTTACGGTGGATTGTAGACATTATGCAGTTATTAGTGGTGTAATTACACCTAGGTTTCCCTCCAAATTACCTTAAACTTTGTGCTTCAGCATTAATATTTCTGCTGTGATCAACAGCACGTTCTAGGTTCACTATATGGTAATTAATTGTTGCAAAACTGAGGAAGCTACAAGAACTGTGGAACTTCAGGGAACACACTCCACAATGCACCTATTGCTGCTGATCTTTTTGTTATTAATTTTACATATATTATTTAAAAACAGAGTGGGTATTTTTAAACAAGAGAATTCGTCCAGGGATGTTGAATTTAATATCCTTCCAAAAAACCAGCAAGAGAAACAGTCAAGGGTTTAATCAATACAATAAATTTGCCAACTGTTATTAAAAGTAGCAAAAGTAGATGATGTCACCAGGTTTTCCACACTTTCAATTAAGCTAAACTAACACATCTATAATTTGTACTGTCCCTTTTATTCTAGGATGAGAAAGCTAACAGCAACTTTTCCTTATTTTCAACTTGTTCACTTTTTACCTGACCTTCATGATTTTTTCTTGGCACTCCTTACATATATGTTGGATTTTACCAGACCTATGCCTTAAGTTTTGCATCATGGTACCTATGCAAAATAGCATGCAAAGAGCTAAATCCTTGCAGCAATGCACAAAATGTTTATAACAAAACTCTCAGATATCTAATCACAAAATAGTACTCACCTGTGGACAGCAACAAACAAAACAATAACACTTGGATTTCTCTCTCAGAAGAGCAATGAAATACTGTGTGTTGACTGGTAAGCAGCCCAGAGAGTTAACTCATGTAGGGTATGCTATAAGGTCTTTTTGTCACTCTTCCCATTCAGAGTATAAGTTAAATCAGAGATTCTCAAATTTCTTTGCACCAAGACCGACTTCTGACAACAACAAAAAAAATACTACTTGACCTCAGGAGCAGGGGACCAAAGCCTGAACCCACCTGAACCCCACTGCCCTGGTGCTCAGGGCCAAAGCTGAAGCCTGAGCCCCACTGCCCTGGACTGATGCCAAATTCTGGGAGGCCAGGCATCAGCTTCAGTACAGGGCCTCCACAGGTCTAACACCAACCCTGGTGACCTCAGTAAAGAGGGATTGTAACCCACTCAATGGTCCCAACCCGTGTTCTCTTTAACTTTTATGTCCATGCGTGGAATGAATTTTCTGATGTGTACCTATATGGAGAATTTCATTCTGCTCATAGACAATCAGTTGTGCAAGTAGGGTTAAGGGAGTGAAGTGTGTGAGAGGGTTCAGGACTGGAGGGGTGAGGGTTCTGGGTTGAGATGCAAGCTCTGTGTGCAGCTGGGAATGAGGCATTTTGGCTACAAGAAGGGACGCCAGACTGGGACACAGGGAGTATGGGAGCAAGCTCAGGGAAGGAGGCTGGCTTGCAGGGAAGAGTCAGAAAGGAATTAGAGTGTAGGAGAGGGCTCAGGGCTGGGGTATAGAAGGAAGACTGTGGTGGAGAAAGGGCCTTGGGCTGGGCCAGGGAATTGGGTGCATTTACTTGGGACAGCCCTTGTTTGATGTGGAGAGAGGGGAACAGGTGACTCTGTGCTGCCCGACACACTCACCTGCAAGCACTGCCTCCCTGCAGCCATTAAGAGCTGTAGGGACAGCTCTTCCTGGTGCTCCTGGTGATGTAGCTCCAGCCAGAGGTTGGAGGGAAGAATGGCCATGCCCATAGCTGCCACCTCACACCAGCCAGGACAGTCTGACCCAGAACACAGGATCTTTATGGGCTGCACCTCAGGGCTGTGAGGATATTCCTCACCTGCAAGGCTACAGCGCCTAAAGCCCCTTTCTTAATCTGGTCCCAGCAGGGTAGCTGCCATGTATGGGGAAGAGGTGTGTTCCTCTGGCCCCAGCAGAGAGCTGCAACAGGTGGGGAGAAGGGCTCCATGCACAGCAGTCCCAAGCCTCTGCTTATTAGGCAGCTGCACTGCCACTCAGCTTAGAGAGGGCCTTGGTGCCAAACCACATTTTCAGAATCACTGTGTTAAGTAGCGGGAAGACAGTTTGCATTACAGCGACATCAAGATGCTGACCCAGCATATTTTTCATTAGTCCTGGATTTTCCCATTCAATAAATTTTCCTATTGTCTACCCAACATTCATGCTGGATGAGAGCTAGCTGGCTGCAATTCAATAAAGACAGAGTGTTGGTAGGCTGTGAGAAATGGTTGGATGAAATGATGGAGGTAATACTTGCTTCACTGACTGTGGAGCTTGCCCACACCATTAATTAAATTCACAACTAGGGTGGAAGCATTTTGTAGTCCATTAATTTAAGAGCAATATTGATTATTTTCCCTACAGCAACTCAGGATATTTGAGATATACTGGTTGCATAGAGTCCAACAGGTAATGCAAGCAAAAAAAGAAAAATCAGATCCTGTATGGCACCAGAAGTAGACTGTGTGTGGACAACATCAAGGAACTTTTTGTACTACGAAAACAACTATTAGAAAAACAGTGTAATGGAAGAATGAACACCAAATCTGCGACAGACTAGCAAAAAGGAGTCACATAAAAAGTGGAAATTAGGATAAATTACAAAAGATGAATATAAGCAAACAATCAATACATGTATGCAGGAGCAAGATTAGAAAGGCCAGAGCACAAAACAAGGTCAAACAAGCTAGAGACAAAAAACAGCAGTAATGTAGCACTTTCAAAATTAAAAAATTACTTATTCGGTGATGAGCCTTCCTGGACAGACCCATTTCATCATATCAATAGCATTTCCAGTACAGACGGACATCTAGAAGTAGAGAGGTCCAAAAAAAATTGCAATAAAAACTGATAATCAAGTACATAGGACTGAAGCAGGGGGTGAGGGGTCAGGGATGTTAAGTGTCTTGCCTGAGATAATTATGAGCATCAAAGGAAGGGAAGCAGTCCTTATAACGTGTGAGGTAATTGTTAACATGTCTGTTCATACTAAGTGTTAATGTGTCAAATTTGAATATGAAATCCATTTCACCAATCTCCCGATGTAATCTGCTTTTAAAGTCTCTTTATTGTAAAATGTAAATTCCCAGGTCTTTAACAGAATGGCCCACTTCATTGAAGTGTTCACTGACCAGCTTATGTACACTGAGATTCCGGATGTCTGCTCTGCGTCCATTCATTCTTTGGCAAAGAGTGCCTGGCTTGTTCAATGTACACAGTGGCGGGGCATTGCTGGCACAATGGCATATATAATATTATATGTAATCATATGCAAACATTATATGTACACACAATATATAATACTATACATAACTATATGCAAACTACACCAAATGAAACACAATCTCAATTGTGCTGAACACTATGCTGTCCAGTCTCAAAAATGACTCTGACATTACAAATCAAGCTGGCTGACAAGGGGGATGCTGTTGTCATCATGAGTAAGTTGGACTAGCTAGACAACTCTCTCTCTACATTTTACAGACCTCTTTCCTCAGATACCACTTTGGAATTCCAAAAGAAACTACACCATCTACTTAAGGAAATCCCTGCCTCTACTCAAGACCATATTCATTCAGACCCATCATCTGAGCCCCAATCTGGATTATTCTATTTACTGCCTAAAATCCACAAACCTGGAAACCCAGGATGTCCTATCATTTCAGGTACTGGCACCCTTACTACCAAAATGTCCAGCTATGTAGACTCCCTCCTCAAACCCTACGCCACCAGCACTCCTAGCTATCTCCAAGATACCACTGACTTCCTGAGGAAATTTACAACACACTGGAAAAACCTTCCTGACAATTCCATCCTTGCCACCATGGATGCAGAAGCTCTCTACACCAATATTCAACATGAAGATGGACTACAAGGTATCAAATTCCATTCCTTATGTTACCACAGCAAATCTGGTGGCTGACCTATGTAACTTTGTTCTCACCCACAATTATTTCCAATTTGAGGACAAGTTATACCTCCAGATTAGCAGCACTGTTATGGGAACCCGCATGGCACAACAGTATGCTATCATTTTTACGGCCAACATAAAACAAGAATTCCTCAGCTCTTGTCCCCTATTATCCCTCCTTTGCTTACACTACATGGATGATATCTTTATCATTTGGACCCATGGTGAAGAGGCTCTGGAAGAATGCCACAGGGACTAAAAACCTGCATCCCACCATCAATCTCAGCCTTGACTATTCCACGTGACAGAGACATTTCCTGGACACCACTGTACAATTCGCTCATGACTAAAATCAACACCATTCTACCGGAAAGCCACTGACAGCTACACTTACCTTCCTGGCTCCAGCCTCCATACAGCACACACCACACGGACCACTGTATATAGCCAAGCCCTTAGATACAATCACATCTTCTCCAATCCTACTGATGGAGACCGAAAACTTCAAGACCTCTATCAAGCATTCATAAAACTTAGTTACCCAATGGGAGAAGTTTAAAAAAAAAACAGATTGACATGGCCAGATGAATATCCAGAAACCAGCTACTTCAAGATAGGTCCAAGAAAATCAATAATAGAACACCACTTGTCATTACCTATAGCCCCAGCTCAACCCCCTACAATGCAACATTAAAAACCTACAACCTATTGTATCTAATGATGCTACATTCCAGAAGGCCCTAGGTGGCAGGTCTGTACTCTTCGATAGACAACCTCCTAACCTAAGAAAGATTATTACTAGCAGTCACAGGCTACACCACAGTAATGCTAATCCTGGAACTTTTCCTTGCAACAAACCCTCCCACCAGCTTTGTCCACATATTTATTCTGGGGATACAATCACTGGATCTAACCATGTTAGTTACAAGATCACGGGCACATTCTCGTGTATCTCAACCAATATTATATATCCCATTATGTGCCAGCAATGCTCTGCCACTATGTACACTGGACAAACGAGGCAAACTCATCACTGAATAAATCATTTTGCTAGTCTTTAAAATAATACATTACTGATGTTTTGTCAGAATGCAGACCAACACACTACCTCTCTGTAGCTAGAGACATGAAGGGTAACAAGAAGTCAGTCTATAAATATATTAGAAGCAAGAGAAAGACCAAGGACAGGGTAGGCCCACTACGCAATAAGGAGGGAAACACAGTATTAGGAAATCTGGAAATGGTAGAGGTGGTTAATGACTTCTTTGTTTCCATCTTCACCAAGAAGGCCAATGCAGAAATGCCTAACACAATGTATGCTAAGGGGAAGGGGGTAGAGGACAGAGGGATAGAATGAAATAAAAATAACAAGTTAAAAATTACTTAGAAAAATTAGATGTCTGCAAGTCACCAGGGCCTGATTAAATGCAACCTAGAATATCTCAGGAGCTGATAGAGGAGTTTTCTGAGCCTTTAGCTATCATATTTTAAAAGTCCTGGAAGTCAGGAAAGATTCCAGAAGACCGGGAAAGGGCAAATATAGTGCCCATCTATAAAAAAGGAAAAAAATAAAACAACCCAGGAAACTACAGACCAGCCAGTTTAACTTCTGTGCTGGGAAAGATAAAGGAGCAAATAATAAAGGCATTCATCTGCAAACATCTGGAAGAAAATAAGGTGATAGGTAACAGCCAGCATGGATTTGTAAACAAATCATGCCAGACCAAACTGAAAGCTTTTTTTAACAGGATAACAAGTCTTGTGGATAAGGGAGAAGTGGTGGATGTGGTATACCTAGACCTAGACTTTAGTAAGGCATTTGACATGGTCTCGCATGACCTTCTCATCAATAAACTAAGCAAACAACAGCAAATACAACTTAGATGGGGCCACTATAAGGTGGGTGCGTAACTGGCTGGATAACCATTCTCAGAGAATAGTTATTAATGGTTTGCTGTCAAGCTGGAAGAGCATAACAAGTGGGATTCCACATGGATATATTTTGGGACTAGTTACCATTCAATATTTTCATCAATGATTTAGATATTGGCATAGAGCATACACTTATTAAATTTGCAGATGATACCAAGCTGAGAGGGGTTGCAACTGCTTTGAACAGTAGGGTCATAATTCAAAAAAATCACAGATTCACAGAATCATAGGGCTGGAAGGGACCTCAGGAGGTCATCTAGTCCAGCCCCCTGCTTCAAGCAGGATCAACCCCTACAAAGTCATCCCAGCCAGGACCTTGTCAAGCCAGGACTTAAAAACCTCTAGGGATGGAGAATCCACCACCTCTCCAGGCAAAGCATTCCAACGCTTCACCACGCTCCTGGTGAAGTTGTTTTTCCTAATATCTAACCTACATCTCTCCCTCTTCAACTTCAGACCATTACTCCTTGTTCTGCCATCTGACACCACTGAGAACAGTTTCTCACCGTCCTCTTTAGAGCCCCCCTTCAGTAGGTTGAAGGCTGCTATTAAATCACCCCTAAGTCTTCTCTTCTGTAAACTAAACAAGCCCAAATCCCTCAGCCTATCCTCACAGGTCTTGTGCTCCAGCCCCTTAATCATTTTTGTTGCCCTTTGCTGAACCTGCTCCAGCAAATCCACATCCCTGATTTGGACAAGATGTAGAAGACAATGATCGACAAGACAATGATTTGGACAAACTGTATAAATGGTCTAAGATAAACAGGATGAAGTTTAATAAGGACAAATGCAAAGTACTCCACTTAGGAAGGAACAAGCAGCCTCATACACATAGAATGGGAAGCGACTGTCTAAGGAGTACTATGGAAAGGGACTTAGAGGGTCATAGTGGACCACAAACTACATAAGAGTCAACAGTGTGATGCTGTTGCAAAAAAAGCAAATATGGTTCTGGGATGCACTAACAACATGAGTGTTGTGAGCAAGACATGAGACGTCACTCTTCAGCTCTACTCAGCACTCTTTAGACCTCAACTGGAGTACTGTGTCCAGTTCTGGGCACCACATTTGAAGAAAGATGTGGAGAAACTAGAGAAGGTCCCAAAAGGAGCAACAACAATGATTAAAGGTCTAGGGAACATGAGCAATGAGGGAAGACTGAAAGAACTAAGCTTGTTTAGTTTAGAAAAGAAAAAAGACTTAAGGGGACATGATTGCAGTTTTCAAGAATCTCAAAGAGGGCTACAAGGAGGAAGGAGAAAAATTGTTCTTGTTGGCCTCTAAAGATAGGACAGGGAGCAATGGGCTTAAACTGCAGCAAGGGAGGTTTATATTAGACATCAGAAAAAACTTCCTAACTGTCAGGGTGGTAAAACACTGGAATAAGTTACCTAGAGAGGTTGCGGAATCTTCATCGCTAGAGATTTTTAAGAGCAAGTGAGATAGACGCCTATCGGGAATGGTCTAGATGGTGCTTAGTCCTGCTGAGAAGGCAGGGAACTGGACTCGATGACCTCTCAAGGTCCCTTCCAGTTCTAGTGTTCTATGATTCTATGACACTAACATTAAATATTAACTAAAAAGCATAAAGCTCACAGCACATAAAAACCTCTAGTAAATCCTCCAGAGATATCAAGAAACAGACTACACATTCTTAGTATTTCCAACATAAAAGGAAAGCATTTTTAAAATGTCAGAGGGGTAGTTGAGTTTGTCTGTATCTTCAAAAACAACAAGGAACCCTGTGGCACCTTATAGACTAACAGATATTTTGGAGCATAAGCTTTTGTGGGCAAACACCCGCTTTATCAGATTCAACAGTTGCATCTGATGAAGCAGGTCTTTTCCCACAAAAGCTTATGCTCCAAAGTATCTGTTAGTGTTTAAGATGTCACAGGACTTCTTGTTAATTTTTAAAGTAATACTTCACAGACCTTTTTCACACATTCTAAGAAACAAATTACTTTAAATGGCTTATATTGTGTAATAGCAAGAATATGAAAAGCTATTCTCTGTGGCTGTATCTATACTTTCATTCCTCTTTTGAAAGAGGTATGCAAATGAGGGAAATCAAAATGCAAATGAGGTGCAGATTTACATATCTGGCACCTCATTTGCATATTCCTTTCTTTCCAAATGAGAATATGCAAATGATGTACCAGATGTGTAAATATATGACTTATTTGCATTTTCTTTCAAAAGAGGAATGCAAGTGTAGACACAGCTTAACTGGAGGTGTAAAATCCTATTTAATTAGTTAAAAGGCTACATATTAAGTTTAATCAGCCAATCAATTAAACAGGGGGTTGAGGGGGATACCACCCTTGCCCAAGGTATGTCCAAGTGTGGCTGTCCAAGCTGGGGTGGAGCGCCCCCTGCCTGCAGCACTCATGAAATGGGCCTGCCATAGATCAGGGCTGCTCCAGCCAATCTAGAACAGCCCTGCTTGCGGTGTGCCCTGGGCCACTTTGGATAAGGGCTGCTCTGGCCTGGCTGAAGCACCCCTTCACCCGCAGCATGCTTCACAAGGCTGAAGCAGCCGCCCACCCAGGGCAGGGAGGGAACTGCTCCAGTCCCCACTGAGTAACTGTAATTAGTAGGCCTCATCTTTAGAGTGAGATTTACCAGTTAAACAATAGCATCCCTATCGCTAATACTGATCAGTATAAAACATCTTGCTGAGGACATCACATAATACTTTATGTTAAATTTCTCTCATAGTTAATAAAACCTTTGGTAAAAATACTAGTCCTTGTAGGAAAAGTCAACAATTAATTTTTCATGATGAAATTATACTTGGTCTAAATAGTAACAGAGAGATAGCCGTGCTAGTCTATATATTATGAAAACAAAAAAGCAGTCCAGTAGCACTTTAAAGACTAACAAAATAATTTATTAGGTGATGAGCTTTCATGGGACAGACTGAAGAAGTGGAAGTGGGTCTGTCCCAAGAAAACTCATCACCTAATAAATTATTTTGTTAGTCTAAATGGTTGGATAACTGGCAAGTATTGATATTAGCTGTTTTAAACACTTCCAATAATCTCACATTCAAGAATCATAGTTGAGAAATATGACTTTTCCAAATCACTACCTCTACAATCTTGCTCAGAATGTGGGGATATAAATTGCAAGCTGTGCTGTCCCATCATGTTAGATATGTGCAATATGTCTTTTTAGCTATATCCAAGACTGGTTGGTAATTTTAAAAATTCTTCCACTGTCTAGTCAAAGGATCAGATAACTGCAACTTGCAATCACCACCTGGGAGGAATGAGTTCTATGTGAAATAATTTGCCAATGTACTACTAAAGATCCTGAGGTCAAGGAGCTATTCTCAGTAATCCTTCTGATGTGTCAGTCTTGGCAATGACTTTTCATTCTCTTTTCTTAGCGTGAATTTACACAGGAGTTCCCTCTATCTAAAAAAAAAATCTAACCAATTAATAACATCTAATGTCAGATGATTGACCTCATAGGATGTGTTCACAAAGGAGTCCACATGGAAATCTCTCATTAAGGGTTTGTGCACCAATTTTCTAACATCCAGACTTGTTGCTACCAGCCATGGCTGAGTTCAGTGTGCAGTACTGGTACAATACTGCCAAGCCTTTGCTATTGGACAACAAAAAAGGAAAGGAAAAGGAAAAAAATGAACTGAAAGCTTCTGAAAAAGTAATATGCCTGTTGAAAAGACAGTAGAAGGTGGTTTTAGCAACTCAGTAATTATTCATGAACGAAAACAGGTAAAGTACTTTTGTGATGATACATGAGAAATTTTTAGAAACATTAAATGATGCACTCTGCCTCACGTTTCCATGTCCTTTATGTCTAAAGCCCAACTTTAGAAACTAGAGAAAATTATTTTGGAACACTGAAGTGCCAGAATGATTACTCAAAAGAGTCTAGCATCACAATCAGAAAGATATTGTATGTTACTATTTGCTTCAAGAGAACAGAGCTCCTTTTGAAATTCCTTTAAAAAAAGAAAAGCTTTGGAATGAGTTTTCATTTCAGAGAGCCCAAAAGAGGAACATGGTGAGTCCTGTACTGACATGATATTTCTCCACCACAAGAAAAGGCAGAAGACACATTTGGGGGACAGGAGAGATATGCACCTTAATTCCGTCAGTAAGAATTATGGATACAAGCATATTGCTGTCGATGATACAAAATATACTGTGTAGTTACAACTGTGTCAGTCCCAAGCAACTGGAGAGACAGATTAGGCCAAGTAACACCTCTTACTGGGCTAACTTCTGTTGGTGAGAGGAGCTTTTAAGCCACTCCTCAAGAAGAGTTCTCTGTGGCTCAAAACCTTGGTCCCCCTCCCCAACAGAAGTTGGTGCAATAAAAGATATTACTTCACCTGCCTCGAATCTGTGAAATAAAATAAGTACAATAAAAAAGAAAAAATTCATTAATAATAAACTAACATCAGAGAGCGATATCAGGAATTACCTGCACCCGAATCTGAAAAACAGCTGCACAGAAAAAATTTAAACAGTACAGTAACCAGAGAAGGCCTGACACAGATTTATTTTGATAACTGTGGAAGCACCACTCCCTAGCACACATTTCTATTATGTGTATTGAGTATTCTGCTATATGGTTCTGAGGCATGGACCACCTACTCAAACCAGGAGAAAAAAATGAACAGCTTCCATCTTCGCTGCATCCACATAATTATGAATATCAACTGGCAAGGTAAAGTTTCAAATGCAGATGGCCTGTCAAGATCTGGCATACCCAGCTTCATAGCAATCCTCAACAGCAGAAGACTATGATGGCTTGGCCATGTGAGAAGCATGGGTGGCCAACGTCTTCACAAAGAAATCCTCTTTGGTGAACTGTCATGTGGGTTGAGAACAAAAGGAAGACCGAAGCTAAGATTCAAGGATACATGCAAAAATGCCACGAAAAAATTCAACATCAATCCAAAATCCTGGGAATCTACATCATCAGATCGAAGTACCGGGCAACGATTGTTACAACCGAACACATCATTCTTCGATATGTGCATGCCACATGAAAGAACTTCGCCTTAGAAAGAACAACTCCAAGACTCAAGAATTTGGAAGTAGACTGTCATGGTTCTCTTTAGGAGGCCAAAGAAGAAAAAAGTTTGCAAATGTAATCTAAACACACACACACACACACACACACACACACACGGTGAAATCTTTGCCCTATTGAAGTTAAAGGAAGTTTTGTCACTAAGTTCAGCGAAGCCAGGATTTCCCCCATGGCGTTTATTCTAAAACTTCATAGATTAGATAGATAGAGTAGATAGGGTTTGGGGACTTTTTATACAGGGCTTGCCATGATGCAGTTGCTGTTAAAATTCACATTGTTTTACAAACACAAGGTAGCAAGCACAGTTCTTATGCCAAGCTACATATCAAGGGAACAGAGATAAGGCTGGTACTGTAAGGAAAAGAAAGTGGAATAGAGACTGCATATAGCAGCAACAAAACTGAGTTCAACTCATGTTTAATTTTATAAATGTTATCTTTAAAAAATAACTGTAGAAAGCTACTTGTCATTGGAGGCCTTATGTACCTTATTACTGCACTATTCTATTTCATTCTGTATGCCTGCTATGTGTTTAGAAATGTGTTGCTATGCAACAAGCTAGCATTTTCACTGCTTAGAAACTATTCTTCAAATTAGAAGAGCAAAACAAGAGGAAAAACAAGGCAGTAAAGATCTTTTCTGTACTACTGAACTCCCTCCAGTACAGATGCCAATAAAACTTAAAGACCTATAATAACAAATCCTAAAAGAGAAAACAAGCAAGTTGAACACTGACAAAAAATAGACATAGATGGCTGTCAATGTTTATACAAATATTCATAACTAATCAGCTTTTTCTTAAGAAAAATGTTAACAAGAAATACTTATTAAACAGACCCACTGGTTTATAAATTGTTTACAATGATCTATGTCTTCTCAAACAATAAATTAGAAATGGCAAATTCATTTTGATGTTAAATGCTAGCTTTCATCTTAGCCAGAAAAAGGTTAAATAACCACTGAAATACAGATCATAGTCAATTTTAGTTTTAGAGTAGATTAATTGCACATAATTCCACAGACTAAAAATGAGTTTCAAAGACCAATTTCTCCCCCTAGTGGTGACCAACTGTTCTATGCGGCTATAAATATTACAGCTCCTAATCCACAACTGACAAAATAATGCAGGAACAGTTTCTTGCTTGTCTTACTATATTGCAGTCAAAGTAATAAAATAATTAAATCTAAGTTTACTTGGCAACAACATGAACAAATATTCTCTGCCAAGAAATCAACTGTACAAACCCAAGATACACAACCAATACTCAGGGAGACAATGCAGGTTAGGTAATATCTTCAATTGCACCAATTTCAGAGACAGAGAGGGAGAGAGAGAGAGAGCAAGAGAGACAAGTTTTCAAGACACGTAGAACTCTACAGGTAAGGGAAAGGTACTCTCAGCATGACAGCAAAATACAAGATGGAACAGGTTATTTAGCATAAGTAATTAGCACATACTGTAAGGGATCATACAAGGTAAAGTGGGCCATTAACATCTCTGCCTCATAGGACAAGACGACGAGTTTTGTGGGTTACAGGCTGCTGTAATAAGCCACAAAATCATTGTTTCTGTTCAGCTAATGATGTTAATTATATAGCAGAGTAATGACTCTAAGCTCCCAAGCTTTTATTCTGAAAGTGCTACATAGACTTCCCATGAGGATGAGGCCTGATGTGTCAGATATACAGTGATTGCTTTGGGTAGAGGTAAAGAAGGATTGCTCTGGGAACAGTGGTCACACATAAGACATAGGATGTTTCTGTCATATCATTTTCCTGCGTAGCAGGTTTCATCCCAGTTTAAATCAGTGTGTTCTGGCCAGCGGTGACTGGCGAAAAGTTCTCCAAAGGCACTGCCCTAGAGCAGGAGGCCCTGCACTCACGAGAAGCAGCGCTTCACTGACAGTGAGTGCAGGGACCGTCACAGCACTGGAGGCTGCATGTGACCCTTTGTGAACCCCACCCGTGCATCACCCCTGGTTCTGGTCTGTCGGAAGCTTGCTTCTGATAAGCTACGAGAGGTTGGTGGGGTGGGTGTTGTCTGGGCAGGCAGCCATCCCTGCTGGAAGGTTGAGAAGTCACCTCCCTTTCCCCTCACTCCACAGCTGAACACAGGCAGTTAGCCCTTCTCCTCGTTCAGCAGAACTTGCGCAGTGAACCCCCACACCTCACCACAGACAGGCTCTGGGCTTCCATTAATTTCTACTTATTTCCTGCGACTTTTACTAAGGGTTTCTGCACTACAGCACCTGCATCCCAGCCACCACACAACTCAGCTACATTCCTAGCTTTTGGTCCCCTGGCCCCCAAATGACGTAAGTGCGAATCAGTGCCATGTACAATTAACTTACTTGCCTGAATTAATTAATAACATATTTGTGAAACAACTTCTAGCAAGGCAACTTATACCAAGGACTCCCTGCACTTACTCCTCACAGATGCAGACCCAGCTTCAGGAAAGGGTCTAAAATGACAGCATGATGGATAGAGATGATCTAATCAAACCACAAGGCATAGGGCGAGGGGTGATGACTTGACAACAATCTGATAGGTCAGCAGTGAGATGTGATTTTTTTGTACCCGTATATAAAATGGTGCGGGGGCGGGGGCAGCGTGGGGAGAGAGAGAGACAATCTTTGTATGACTTAGGGGGCAATGGACATTTCCCGCTTACTGAATCATTCGTTTGTGGCAAGTACACATGCACAGCAGTTCAGTAGAACCTACCAACAACTGTTACTGTACTTTGCTTAACAAAAAACCTGGCCTGGCATCTTTGTTCCTTATCTGGTTTGTGGTCTTTGGGCGCCCTCTCAGGGTCATCTGTGGGTCATGGGTCCACATCATTAAGCACACACACAAGCAGCCTTCTGATTATCACCACTGACAGAGCCAGTGACCTGTGAGGACACAGTGGCAGTAAACCCTCCTAACTACACTGGGAACTGCAGATTCAGAACCATCTCAAAACTCTCATGCCCCTTGATAGCCAGCAGTTTAAAAGTGAACTACTATGTGCTCATCAGAGCAAAGGCTTAGCCTCACAGGAAATGTCTTAGAGAGAAGGAAAGAGAGCGTGCATACTACCAACACAGCTTGAAAAGCTAATTCTGATAAGCACATGCTGTCACTCTAATGGACGCAAGTAAGTACTTACTAATTGTCATTGATTCTGGCACAGCAGCTGAAGGCAACATATTGCTTAAAGCGTTTACTTGAAAAGAAGGACTGACATCCACTCTAGACAGAAAGGCAGATAAACATTAATATTAAGCCAGAGAAACTCAATTCAAAATGCTCGGTTAAAAGACTAATAAGCAAGATTTGTAAAAGTAGAAACAATTAAATGACCACGTTCTATTCACCATGCATACATATAACTCAAATGAACATACTAATGTCACATCTAAGAGGAAAATATAATATATTTTTATTATAAATCAAACTCACTTGAAATCTAAAAATACAAAATGTCTAACTTCTGAATGGATAATTTATGAATCTATTGAATATTAATATTCAATAGAAGAACTATGTGACTAGTGTATTGTGACATAATGACTTCCAGATGAAGTCTACATACTATTTGACATAATCCTTCAGCATTATTAGATATAATATAAAATATTCTGAAGATTATAAAAATATGGAAGTATGGACTTCGGCATTTGTCTTTCCAAATGCTTATAAACTTAATCTGATTGTTTTGAGTGCTGAGTAATTATGGCTTGGACACCAACTTTACTTTGCATGTGCCTATTTACCACTAAAATATTTTTGTTTTATAAACAGAAGAACTAAATTTGATCTACCTGTAAGGAAGTTCTGATCCTTTCTGCGCCATTTCTACTGCAAGAATAGCACTTTCATGTGCTTCTCCATTCTCCATGTCACCTAAAGCAGCATACACAGGACATAAAATTAATGGAAATAGATATACAAAAATTAGCAAAATGTAACAATCTCCTGTTACACAGAATCATAGAGCTGGAAGGGACCTCAGGAGGTCATTGAGTCCAGGCCCATGCTTCAAGCAGGATCAACCCCAACTAAATCATCCCAGCCAGGACTTTGTCAACCTGGGACATAAAAACCAGTAGGCATGGAGATTCCACCACCTCATTAGGCAATGCATTCCAGTGCTTCACCATCCTCCTGGTGAAGTAGTTTTTCCTAATAGCCAACATACTCCTCTCTTTCTGTAACTTCAGCTACTGCTCCTTGCTCTGCCATCAGTCACCACTGAGAACATTTGCAACTAATAAACGTAAAACTTTCAAAGGCACCTAAAATCAAAATTTCACAAAGGAAATAGGCTTGTAAGTCCGTAAGCCCTCTTAACTGCCAATGAGACTTCAATGCTTTTGAGAATTTTACATTTAAATCCTATTATTTATAGTTTGCTGGCATTTTACAGTAACAATTTCATGTTTCAAAGTTCTGAGGAAATGCCTTCCCCGAAGTATCACAAATCCTGATACCTAATTTAATTAAATATGAAATTTGATATTCATTACAAACCAAACTGTGGGAAGTTAACTGGTTATTTAAATCCAGTCATAAATTTTTTAAATTTAAAAACCCCTTATTACAACTGATATCTTTGTAGGAAGTCTTCATACACTGAGGATTAAATAAGCATGCAAAACCACTCACTTCCAGAGGTCACTGAACCATGGCAGGGTTTAAACAATAGTGAGTCAGTGTGGAAAAGTTTATACTTCTTACTGTGTCCATTCTGTACATTAAGAAATTAATTTTACGCCATCTAAATCGTGACCACTTTATGTCACTAATAAAAATTAAACCATATTCATACCACTATACTAGCCCCAAAGGCCATTCAGTCCCTTACAAAAGCATTCAAGTGAAACAAAAATTAAGTCATATTCCACTGACATTTTTTACAAAGTTATGTTTTATCACTATGAAATTACCACAAAACAGGGATGGGAAAACCCAAATAGTGGGTGGGCCACAACTGGCCCTCCTTCACCACACTGGGGTTCCACCTGTGACCCTGCAGCCTCCCTACCCCATCTACCTCCCTCCCCAATGCACTTCTCACATTCTCCGGCCGCATCTACACGTGCCGGCTACTTCAAAGTAGCGGCGCCAACTTCGAAATAGCGCCCGTCACGGCTACACACGCTGGGCGCTATTTCGAAGTTGAAATCGACGTTAGGCGGCGAGACATCGAAGTCGCTATCCCCATGAGGGGATGGGAATAGCGCCCTACTTCGAAGTTGAATGTCAAAGTAGGGCACGTGTAGACAATCCGCGTCCCGCAACATCGAAATAGCGGGGTCCGCCTTGGCGGCCATCAGCTGAGCGGTTGAGACACGCTCTCTCTCCAGCCCCTGCGGGGCTCTATGGTCACCGTGTGCAGCAGCCCTTAGCCCAGGGCTTCTGGCTGCTGCTGCGGCAGCTGGCGATCCATGCTGCATGCACAGGGTCTGCAACCAGTTGTCGGCTCTGTGGATCTTGTGTTGTTTAGTGCAACTGTGTCTGGGAGGGGCCCTTTAAGGGAGCGGCTTGCTGTTGAGTCCGCCCTGTGACCCTGTCTGAAGCTGTTCCTGGCACCCTTATTTCTGTGTGTGCTACTTTGGCGTGTAGACGTTCCCTCGCAGCGCCTATTTCGATGTGGTGCTGCCCAACGTCGAAGTTCAACGTCAACGTTGCCAGCCCTGGAGGACGTGTAGACGTTATTCATCGAAATAAGCTATTTCATGTAGCGTCCACATGTAGACGTAGCCTCAGGCACTGGAGCCCTGCACTTACCTGCTCCCCTCCACATCTTGCTCAGCAGTTACAGAGTATGCAAATCACCTGATTGACCTCTGTCCTTCGCCCCATCCTTCCCAGAACTGTAACCCCATGAACACCTAATTCAGTGCATTCCATATCTGGGAAGGAGCGGAAGGAACAGGGGCAGAGCACAAATCAGGATATCCATAGCTCCTCTGAAAACGCAGGGAGGGAAATGGAAGGCATAGGAAGTATGTGGCTCTAGTGTCCCAGTGCACAAGAAGCATGGGGGGCATGCAGCCAGGAGGTCCAGGGGCTGCTGGTGGAACATGGGCTGCAGGTTGCCCACCACTGCCACAAAACAAAGCCAAAAGCATATGTAAAAATAGTACTGGATTTAAAAAAGTCCAAGAAAATCAAAAGAGAAGGTTGATAACATTTTAAGAGTGACGTTGGGTTGAACAAGGAGGGGAATGCCTGTGCTTATTTTTTTCTTTTTAAATGATTAAGTTTTAAAAACTTCATCATTAATGAACTCTACACTTTGCTTCCAGACAAATGAACTTCAGCCCAAGTGGTGGTACTTCACAGTTCCTGGGGAGCTGAGGCATTACACATCCTTGCAGCATTATGAAAGGACTGAAGCCAAAACACCCCTACAAATTAGTGAAAAAAGTACACTGCAATTATTCCAAAGCCCTACCAGTTGTGATACTGATCACTATAATAAGCCTACAAACCAAAATGAAATATTTGGATGTGGTACATAATATATTAATTCATACACGATCCAAACAGTCTGTTTTACTCTTTTCATTATACTACACCATGTTCCAATGAATTAAAACAATATTTCCTCCACTATTGCAAAGCAGTTAACTGTTTACCACAGACCAAACTCCAATGTAGTCACCTTAACAAAGGCAAAAACCAAACAAAGGAATCAAATTACTTAAACAATACTAGCAAACAATAGTTTCTAATCTGTGACAAAAATGCAGGTTGAACCTCTCTAATCCAGAGCTCTCTCATGCAGCAAACTCCATAATCTGGCATGATATGAATTTAGTTAGGCGGATGACCACTTATTAAGGGTGTGGCCAAGTTTCCCAGGGTCCCATAAATGGTGACAAGTATCAGAGGGGTAGCCATGTCAGTCTGTATCCACAGAAACAACAAGAAGTCCTGTGGCATCTTACAGACTGACGGATATATTGGAGTATAAGATTTCGTGGGTAAAGACCCATGAAAGTTTATGATCCAATATATCTGTTAGTATGTAAGATGCCACTGTACTTCTTGTTGCTTTTGTGGTCCCATAAAGTTAGTTTACCGCCACCAGATCTGTCTTTCAGTGTTCTGCGTTGTTATTTAGCTGTAATTTACACCAAATGTCTTCTAAGAGCCCAGTAAGCAGTGGAAATGTTGGTAATATGCTAGACAATATTGACCTCCTGTCACCCAGCAAATTGTCTCATTGGGCACTGGTCAGGTCCCGAGGGTGCCGGACGAGACAGGTTCAACTTGTATAAGGACAAATTAAAAATCTCAAAATGATTACTTACTGGCATCCGAGGTTCACAATTATTACTAAATGTAATCAAAGGAACTGCTCAGTTCTTCTCTATTCAACTTCTGGGACAAAGTAGTGTCTTTTATGTACTGCTATTAGTAAGAGAGAAGCTTTTGAGTTTACAGAGAGTTCTTCTTCAGGCCTGAGTCAGACCGCAAAAAAGAAACAAACAAACCTCTGTAAATGCCACAACTTGTCTCTCACACCAACAGAGTTGGTCCAGTAAAAGGATATTGCCTCACCCACTTTGCCCTTCTAGCATCCTGAGACCAACACAGCTGTAATACTGCATATTCAACTATTCAACTACTGATGTACAGGTAAAATTGCAGGTGTATGTAACAACAATGGAGGGCAGTAAAACATTATGTAATTCTTTTGAAATTATATTTCGATTTTTACAACTATAATTAAACAGAGAAATAGTTTAAAAACAATGCCCACTTATGTACCCCCATCAATTAATGGTTCACAAAAAACTAAGGGACTATACAAAGTAGATTAAAAATGGAATAAAAAGATTTTACTCCTGAACTTCTTATATTTGGAATGCTGCTGCATCATAAAGCAGTTGTTGAAAAGAGAATACATTCAAATAAGCATGTTTGTTTATAAAACCATTAGCCAAATAACTAAACAAAACTATGAATTCTGGCGACTCCCTGATGGCAAAATAAAGAATTTGTAATGTACAGTTTTACGGACTCGCTCTCTGCCTTGGACTGTGTGTTCCGTATAATCTCAGGATCATACTAATTCAGAAAAATCATGCCGTAAGTGTAAGGAGTTACTGCTGAGTTCATAAAAGGATTTGGTAAAAAATTGGTTCGGGGGCAGAATGTGCTTGGATGCAACAAGAGACTGTTCCGTTTGTTGAAGGCATCAGGATAGGCACAAAAATAAGAGGGCATGAAACGTGAAGGGAGGAGTAACATAAAAACTAGAAACAGTGCAAGAAGAAATGAAAGCAAGAGAGTGTTGGGTTGGAACACAAACATTAACAGACAATTAAAACCTTAAAGTTGTTATGTATATCTCATCTGGCAGTTTTACTGGGCCATGATTAAAGCTAACTTGACTAACGATCTTCAATTTAAATCTCAGAGTACATTGAAATCAATTCATCTCAGTCCCTACACAAGTCCTATACTTCCTACACAGCTCCTCTAACATCTAAATCAACATGAGAATTCAGATCTCCATAGAACTTCATGATGGAAAGAAACTGGACTATGATACGCACTCAGCATATGAGATTGAGACATAGCAGTCAGCTCAAGAGCTGCAGTTTGCATATTTCTATATTAAACAAACCTCATGTGACTTTGGGTTATAATTTATTTTATCTAGGTTGTATATGCCTAAAATTTCTCTTCTGTAACTGAAACTTGACACTCCTTGGCCTCAACCCCACAGTGATTTCTATTTTTGAGAAGATTCATTAGTTTTATAGACACATGAAACATATTCACAAACAACCATAACCCACTGCACACATTAATCTTGTAAATTTCCTATTGCAATGTAATACTAAAGTATGCAAATCATCATTTGGAATCAGCTTTACTCCAGTCCTTCAACAATTAGGCTTTCCAACGTTTGTGTTTGTCTGTGGTTGGTATTTAACAGAAACCAAAGTATTGTTCCGCTTCACTACATGAAAATTCGCATTAAGCCATTCTAAATCTCCAGCATCCTGTTACCCATTGACCCTTCAAGCTGCACTTTCAGACAACTGGTACTGTTTCTGAAATTAACAAGTTCAGGATGGCCTTGTGTCACAAAATCATCATGGAGGAGATCTAAATTCCACATCAGGTACAAACAATATGAGATGACACTGAAACACTAATAATATTTATGTTGGTGTGCTGACATTTAACACTTCAAAACTTTACAGCAATGGTACCTATTTACGAAAATAACCTTTTACACACTGGGGCACTGGAGCTCGGCACTTACCTATGCCCTCCCTTCCTTCCTAGCACTTTTGGATCACCATGAATCAGCTGATTCATAGCCATTCAAGTCTGTGAGGGAGAGCAGTGGGGATGGAACATAAAGCAGCCAATTCATGGTGCTCCAAAAATGCTGGGAGAGAGTATCAGGAGTAGGTGTGGGACTCTGGTGCCCCAGCACACAAGGAGTATGATAGAAGGGGACAAGGGTGGGAGCTCACAAGCCACAGGTGGACTTCCAGTGGACCGCAGGCAGCCTGCACGCCACACACTGCTCGCCACGGGACTTTAATCTTGAGGCCCAATAAGACAAAGGAGGGTGAGTCACTAGTCTTGGCTGCCCATCGCTGGCATAAACTCAGCTAAGGATTTCAGAAACACAGATGTTTTCTCCCCTCTGTTACCATGTTTTTCTCTGGTAGTCCATGTAAAAATAACCAGTATGCAAACAGAGTAGAGTCTGAATATTCGCAAAACTATGGTTCGCGAATTTAACAATTCGTGAATGGCCAGCAGCCGCTGCTTCCCCTAGGACCCCAGGACATGGAGCACTGGCAGCCACCACTTTCCCCGGGAGCCGGGGGAGGAGCGCCAGCAGCCGGAAGCTGGCATATTCGCAAAATTCAACATTCGTGAGGGTTCCCAACACTGAACCCTTGCGAACATTGAGACCCTAGTGTAATGTTTAGGTTAGTATATTGCTTGTGTACTAGCAATTTTTTCAGTGATCTGTTGAAAAGTTACAGGCAGCTTTGTGTTACAGTATATTCACACCACCTATATTTTGAGGTGCTGGAGAGCACCCATATCAATTTCAAAAGAAAAGGGCATTCACCTCCTGACAAGATTTGGAATCAAGACCTCAATTTATATACTCTGCACAATTTAGCTATTCCTATAAGTTTCTGATTCTGCAAGATACAGAGAGTCCTCAACTCCGGTCAATGTAAATGTAAGCTGAAGACTGCTCCTTACATCTCAAGAAAGGGTTCAGCATCTTTCAGAATACACAGAAGTCAGAAGAAAGCTGCCTACAACTGAAGTTCCTCTTCCTGAACGACCAAATACCATTAACCGTGAATTTATGCACCTCTCTTTCTTCCTTCTTGGTAGAGCATTGTCATGGCATCCTCAACTAGGCTATGTCTACACTATAGAGAGCTTTTCACAGAAGTCCTTTGGAAGATCTCTTCCGAAAGAACTTCTTTTGAAAGAGTGCATCCACACACAAAAAAATGGTTCAAAAGAGTGATCTGTTCTTTCAAACAACAGCTTCCACACAGCTCTGGCTCCTTCGAAAGAACAGACCAGGGATCAAAAAGTCAGGCCTCATGAGAACTGCTCTTCCAAAAGAGCCCTAAGGAGCATCTACACACATTTTCTTTAGCAAGAACCTTTCGAAAGAAGTTGCTCTTCCTGAAAAGGGAAAGGAAAAGTGATTTTGACAGGATCGCCTCACTCTTTCGACTTTCTTTCGAAGAATGCTTTTTGGGTGTAGACACTCCAAAAGGATCTTTCAAAAGAGCCCCCTTCTTTCGAAAAAAATCTTTCAAAAGAACTTGCTAGTGTAGATGCCGTAGAGTTATGGCTGCTGGGAATTACATAAATTTTGTTGCTCCCAAAATGACAATTTTCTGCCTGTATTCTTTATCGCTTTTGTAACTCTACACGGATACTTGTTGTTTATTGTTATCTACACATATTTATCAATGACAATTTTTTACCACTTTTAAAAAATGTTTATTACCGTCCTCATAAGGCACACCTCTATAATTTGATAAATAAATATTCCAAAATTCCAGTTGTAAACACTTATTTTAGTTTTAACAGTTCAGCATTTCAACAGAAAGTTTTACATCTTTCAGTTAACACAACTATAAATTCCTGCTACAAGTTCTTTTATTGTAAACATTTTCATTGAAACCATGAAAGTATTCCTTGAAAAACCTATCAACTTTAGGTATTTTCCACACTAGAAAACATGCCAGAGAAATTTGTTCTTCCACAGCACACCAGTATGTCTGATGGGTCAGATTATAATATGGAGTACTCATAAAAGCAAACATTTTCTTGCAGCAGCAAGATACTTAATGTGCAAGACAACCCATGTATAGAGCTACACAGATCCACATCCACAGGTCCAAGTTTAAGTTAATTGTCTAAACAAATTGCATAATGCATTTGTTAGCATTCAAAGGTTATGAATAGAGCAAGTCAGAATGCAAACTGCATACTGAAAATGTGCAGAGAATAAAAGGGAATCGCCTTCTGTAGTTTACACAATATATGCCAAAACATATGCAATTATATTTTATAGTAGTGTTCCTTAAACTATGTTCCATGGAAGACTAGTTTCCTGTGAACAACTTGCAGGTATGCCACAAGCATCTGACACTTTTTTGATATCATACACTGAACGTATATATCTTCCGCTATTAAAACCAGATACAATGTTATGTCTTCATTGCTATATCATCTGATTAGCTTACTTCATTTTGTTTTTGCTGTATATGTTGCTGGGTTTTTTTTGGCTGGGGGGGGAGTTGTTTGTTTGGTCTGACAATTTTTTTTAAGAAAATTTTCATAGGTTTTCTGCATAAAAATGTTATTGTTTGGTGTTCCATGGCCTCAAAAAGTTTAAGAAACACTGTTGTGTAGCTACAAAGTGTATTCTTCCATTTACTTAACATCCAAATTCTAATATATGGCTGTGCTAATGCCCACTGGGGAGGTTTGGGAGATCACATAAATAATGGATAGCTATTACAATCACTGATAATGTGTAGCATGCGAAATTGATAGTATGCCAAATCAGATAACATATAGGTAGAGTATGAATTTATGTGTTTATTAAGAATGATTGCAATGAAGTTGCATAAAAATTATGGTATGCCAAGACATGCGTCTCAGCACAGGAGAAAATCAGTGCAGTTTATTCATTAGATAGTAGTAAATACCTACCAATCGGTGCGTAAGAGCCAACAGCACTGACAGGAAACAGAGTATCTGAACTATCATTCAGAATCTGCAGGGGAGTCCAAGTGCATATCTGGGAAGTACATGTGCCCCCTTCATGTCGCCTAAACAAAAACATACGACAGGCATGCATCTGCGTGTTGTATATTTCTTTTAAATGTAATATATAATTATTATGCACAGCATTTTCAGATCTTCAGGGCAGAAATTGCAAGGGATTTATGCTAGCAAATAACCATCTCCATTCACCTGCCCCAATGCTGGAGGGAGGTCAGGCAGTGCCCTATTCTCCACTTGCAGTGCCCAACACTGAACATGATAAGGAAAAAGGACAGAACATGCAATTTCAAAACACAAAATATTAACACAGTCATTTAACTATATTTTGTCACCCCCAACCTCCCCATGTTAAAAACGAGCATCACTTTACTGTACAGCCAAAAATTGTGTGATTATGTACAAATGATCGGAAAATGTCCCATTCATAAGGGTTGGTTTTAATTTGCCATATAAAAGATTGGATAGTTATTTGAAAGTTGAGTGGAAAAATTCAGCTGCAAATTTTGTAAGGAAAGTCCTAGAAATTTCACAAGTTTTTCTTCTAGTGCTTGTCAGAAATCAAGCGAAAAGTTCCCCTTTTTACATTTTAACCATCTGAATTATTTAGGTATCTTCTAGTTCGCTGCTTAAAACAGGCAAAAAATTAGGGATCTCATAGGTTAGGCCAGGAGTCAGCAATCTAAATAGCCAGAAGAGCCATTTTTTTCAAATTCACCTACAAAAATCAACACTTCAAGAGCCACATTGCATGTGAATACAAGACAGTCCTTAATAAATAACGTCAAACCAAACGTTTTGTAACCCTGATTTTAAGAACAGCACGCACACACTGATTGGTACTAGTTAGAAAGTTTAACTTACTTTCACCCTCGACTGGAGAGCAAATCAGGACAAGGAATAGGGGATAGGCTCTTAATCAGGAAGGAGCAATGTTTGCATCAACACCCCAACACCCCCCCCCCCCACACACACAGACACCCATCCTCAGGATTAACCCTTCTCAGGCCCAAATCCCCAGGAGAGCTCTTCCAGCGGTACGCACGCTGCCAGTACTCCTCCGTGGCCACCACCTCCCACTCTACCTGCTTCTCAATGCAGCAGCTCCAACCCCTCCCCCAGCTCTCCTGTTCACTTCCCCCAACCTGCAGCATAAGCAGCTCCCTACCCTGCCATGCTGAATGAATGGAATTCATTTAACTGGTTGAACTGCAAGCTCCTTCCCAACACCCTGCTGGTCCTTAAACCAATTAAATTTAGTTCCATTATTTCAGTGGCACCAGGGCAGAGACCCACAAATGGAGTCAGTGGCAGCAGCGCCCAGAGCTGAAAGTGACTCCTTAAAGAGCCGCATGCGGCTCCGGAGCTGCGGGTTGCCGACCCCTGGGTTAGGCAAATTGGTTTGTTCCCATTAATCACTTAAAGCAAAGTAGAACTGTACACAGTTTAATTTTGGCTCTAAGAACTCACTCCTCAGAAACTTCCGTTTCAGCTTCCATGCCTTTGTTTCCCAATATTTTCCCATATATCTCTTCCTCATGTTCATCTATATCTTCATCATCAATACTCTTCACATCAAGCTTCTGGTAACTACACTCTCCATTTAAAAACATGGAATTGCTTTTCCACAAGTGGTTATTCTGATTCCCATTTAAATTTTGCAGAAGAGAGCCTTCAGAGGAAGGTAACACAAAAGCTGAAGACTTGTCCGAGTTCTCTTCTGAGCTTTCTCCTGCAATTGCTGTTTTTAACGCATCCCCTAAGTTTTGCTCATCTTCCTCCTCATCAAACGAGATGATGTTTGTCACCCTTTTCTTCTTCTTCCGATCTTTTCTACATTTCAAATCTGGTGGCAATAAAAGTAAGATTTACATATTTTAAGGAAAAGCAGCTAAAAATAACTGGAGATACCTAATTCATGTTTTAGGACTTTACTGCCTTTTCTTAACAAGTTAAGCACAGTTGATGATGCAAGAAGGGAAACAAAACAAAACAAACACAAAAATTTTTTCCAGAATTAAGGCTGCCAAAGCAAGTTTACACACTGCTAAAATTACATGTTTGAAATAAAAAGTTAGCAAAGTGTTCAATTCCCTCCCCCACCCAATCACATCACTAATACAGCTGTTCAATGAAACTTGACTGGAAAAGCCTGGTACATAAACAATGTCTATGGAATACACTTGAAAGAAGAGTATTAATACAAATAGAAAAGCTTTACAATGACAAAGAAGGAGAGATAACATCAGTTTTTGCAGCAACATTGGTCCCAGGATACTAAAGGTAGTATTTTGTATTATGTCTACTTCTGTTGGTGAAAGAGATACGCTTTTTAACTACAAACAGCAAAAGAAAGTTTGTCTCTTTCACTAACAGATGAAAAGATTTTACCTCTGCCACCCTGAATCTCAGACAAGAAACAGATGAAAAAACACACACCCCTCCCTCCCTACTATTATTATAGTTCACTGCCTTTTTCCCCCTTTGTGATCTAGAGGGAAATACAGCTGTTATTTGCCATGGGTATGCATCATGTTTCCCACTTAGTTTACAAAGTACATTTTTTGTATATTTTTATACTCAAATGTGAGTTACTAATCTAAACAATTACTCTATAGGACTTGACTTAAAAATTATGCCCTGTTTTCAAAACAAACATATAGGATCTGCTTGCAAGCAGTAACATATACATGAAACTAAAATATGTTAGTAGACCCAAGGGCAGCAAGCTTCTGCTCCATCCTTTATGTCTGACAGCCTAATTTTACCTGAAGATACATCAGGACCTGGCTACACAACTCCAATAATGACAGGAAGAAAAAAGCAGTCAAGTAGCACTTTAAAGACTAACAAATAATTTATTAAGTGATGAGCTTTCGTGGGATAGACCCTAATAAATTATTTTGTTAGTCTTTAAAGTGCTACTTGACTGCTTTTTTGTTTCAATAGAATACAGGCTAACACAGCTCTCTCTCTGTCACAATGACAGAAACAGCTATTAAAAACATATTTGGTCCCATTCTGAGAAAGAGCTAGTTTATTTTGGCTGGTTAAAAGTTGTTTTTACCTGTTCCCAAAACTAGACAGTGATAGGTTTTCAAGAGCACTATTAACTTAATTATGCTTAACCTGTTGCAGGGAAAAAAGTTCTCTGCTCTTACCTTTTTTTTTTTTTTTTTTTTATTTTAAATGCATATGGATACAAGTTCCTGCAAATAGCTATGTATTATTTTAGTGTAATCCAAGAATAGGCATGGAAAACTGGTAATGTGGACTAATTCTTTCCTGTCCCTCTCCAACTCACATCTGGCCAGTACATATCCACAGAAAAATTTTCCCGAACAATAAAATGAGGGTGGAAAATATTTTGAATATCAACCAGGAAACAAAGAGTGATTTCAATGGAATTACCAGACAAATTTATTCTAAAAACATTCAATTTACTGCTGTATTTGAATGCACCTAATGTTTCTGGTCAAACAAAGTTACGTACTAATATGCAGGATATGATCAAGAATTCTTTTGTTCCAACCGCAGAAAATATGTTGAAACAATAAAAGCTACACTCAGTATGGAAGCACTGCATCCCTCTTATTTCAATTTAGTTGAAAAGCCACACAAAAAACTTGGTGTCAGGATATATTACAAATGCATTTTAAGATAAAAAAAAACATTTTAAATGTCGGAAGAGGTAAATAATTTCTACTCTCCACGCTTGCTCCCAACACACGTATTTACATATATTAATCGCTCTACTGGAAATCTGTAGGGCATCAAATACCTGAGATAAGTCCTCTTATACTATCATCTAAAGTAAGTTTACTCAAGCATCTCAAAGCTAGATTTCTTATATGAAGAGTACAAGACTGACAAAATAGTGTATTATTCCAGCTTTCAGTTCCAGAAATGGAGACAAGAACTTATTCCTTTGATATTTGCATAGCAGACTACATATAAGTGAATGCTGCATTTTACTGCACTATTTTAAACTTACAATGGACTCAAATCTTCACAGATGCTGTGCATAGTTGTCCAACACTATCACCTCCATGTTTGTGCTAGCTGTAACATGTCAACAGTACATTTGAATTTTCTAAACTTTGCCAGGGTGTGAATAAACCATGATCTATAAAGCACAATTATTTATTAAAGGACTGTATAGATCAGAAATACTGTCTGCCCAAAGAGTTAACAATCAAGCTGAATTGTAACAAATAAGATATTTAAATTATATGTAACAAACACCTTCAGTGATTAAGACATTTATTCTTGATATTATTTTAGAACCTAACAAAGTATTTGAGCACTTCAAATACTTTTAAAATTACGTTAGTATTCCTAAAATGCTTACCAGCACTAACATTCTTCGAAAGAACTGGAAGGGGGTCAGTGTCTTGATCAGGTTTGATTAAAATGGAAACAGCAGAGGATGCTGTTATTTCTCTTAGAAGACTGCTTACACCTTGGGTGGACTCCTTCAACAATGAGGTTACATTTTGCGTGGATTCTTTTAGGAGATCGGAGACAGTCGGAGTGCACTTGTTCTGCCCATTTAAGTCCTTGTTATCAATGTTAATTGCAAAAAGAATGGAGTTCAGACCTTTAGATAAAGCAAAAAGAAAAGCTATACAGCAGCATAACTAAGTACATATGCAATATTTCATACACCAATTAAATTAATAAAACGTTAAGACTAAGATGAGGAAGTGGGAAAATAAATCCACAGCAAAGTGTAGATTTTAACACTGTCTCCTCTTTTCAAATACTATCTCAAGTATCTCATAGTGAAAGATCCGTGCTGATGACTCACAAATCTACCATTCTTCTCTGGACCTGCCTCCTTCAGTCCAGTTCAAAATCTCTTCATGCCTCTCTAGCATCATCTTGTGACTGTCAGCCAAAGCTTTAAATGGCTAAAACAGAATTCTTAATCATACCTCTTCTCCAACCTTCTCTCATTAATTCCTTGACTGATGACTGCGTACAACCTCCATCCTGTCTATTGTTAAGCCCCCTACTCTGGGCATCATTTTCAACCGAGATCCCATTCTAGGTCCTCAACCTAGGCGGTGTATAAACCTGACAATGCTTTTTGTATAACATCACGATGCACCCTCTCTCACCCATCCACAGAACTAAAAATTCTCATCTAATGTCTCATCATCCATTTTTTCCAATCATGTCTACACCATTCTCTCTGCCTTTAACAAAAACAATCTTTCCTCATTTATATCCATTCAGAATGCTTCTTCAAGGTGATTTTCCTAGCCTGTGGCTTTGACTGCATCATCCCTCTCTTTACATCCTTAGATCAGCCCTATCACACCAAACATAAGCTGCTTGTCATCACTTGCAAGGCTCTTCTGGATCTATCCAGATGCTCCTTAAGCTCTTGTACTCAGTCTTCTCCTCACCTATGATGGCAGTCTTCTTTAGCCATTTGTTAAATTTTCTCAAAAGCATCTCTGGCTGTCTTCCCATGCTGCCCCTCACGTTTGGGAGCTCTCCATAAACATCATAAAGATCTGTAAAACTAACTTATCATCCTATTTCAAAAAACTCCTTTGGCATAATGTCTATTAAAAAAACACACCACAACTTGACAACAGGGAAGCTACCAGTGTGCTGAGACCACTGCCTGTTATGTAAACTAATCTTGTCTGTTTCCCAGTACAACTGTATCCACCTATTGTTGCTTGTCTTACACTGGAACCGTAAGCTCTTTGGGTCACAGACTGTTGGTCTGGGGGCTGTCTGTTGTTCTGCGTTCATACAAGTGGCTAGCACAACTGAGTTCTAGGTCATGACAAGCTTTTACACACTTTATTAACAAATAAGAAGGAGCATCACAGAGGAAGGCTGAAACAGAAGCTAAACCATTAACTTGGGCTTGCAAGACCAGTTTCAATTTCCTATGATCTTGAATGCACTGCAAGAAATAGTGAGCACTCAGACAAAACTACTGGACTGCTCACTCAGGCAAAATGCTCTGCTTTAAGGTAAATCTTGCTATGAAGTCATTGCTCTTAACAGATCACAATTATTTTCTTTTGCTGATGTACTGATACAGCAAAATAAATGACAGTTTTGAAAGATAAAGGTAAAGCTCCCACATAAAGTTATTCCCACCATGGAGAGACTTGCAAAACCTCAATACTCCCTCTGTAATTTAAGCTGGTGTCAATATCCAAGTTTATGCATGCCCTATTACTGAGTACCTAAAATACACCAGTATTTGTCTTAAAAAGAGCATCCAACTCACTGCTTTATGAAGTGCTTTGTAATTACTACAGGTTGAACCTCTCTAATCCAGAACATTCCCATCCAGCTAACTCTATAATTTGGCATTATTTTAGTCAGCTGCTTATCATGGGTGTGGTCAAGTTTCCTGTGATACAATAAAGTTTGTTTACAGCCATCGGTCCTGGCTCTCAATATGCTGTGCTGCTATTTAGCTGTAACTACCTCTAAATGTCTTCTAAGAGCCCAGTGAGAAATGGAAATGCTGGTAATGTGCTAGAAAATATTGACTTCCTGTTGTCCAGCAAATTCTCTTTTCCAGCACCAGTCAAGTCCTGAGGGTGCCAAACAAGAGAGATTCAACCTGTACAGATAAAGGCACATCCCAAAAACAAAGTCTCTCTCAAAACAGTACCACTCAGAGTTTGTCTTATGGCGGCATGTACTTTTGAAAAATCAGGTCCTCTTCTGAAAGAGCAAGCACAGCGTCCACACACAAAATGCACTCTTTCAAACTCCTTTGGAAAGAATATGGCACTTCTTCTGAAGGCCCTTCTCCTCTCCCAAATGAGGAAGGGCACCTTTTTCTGAAAGATTCTGTCAGAAAAACCATGTGTAG
Organism: Carettochelys insculpta; assembly: GCF_033958435.1. Classification (NCBI taxonomy): domain Eukaryota; kingdom Metazoa; phylum Chordata; order Testudines; family Carettochelyidae; genus Carettochelys; species Carettochelys insculpta. Next base: position 18,356,699 of record NC_134152.1, read on the forward strand.
ATACTCTGGGAGCCTTTGCTCGAAAGAGCAGTCCTCATAATGTTAGATTTTTCAATTCCTGGCCTGTTCTTTCAAAAGAGAGCAGGGGCTGTGTGGACACTTTTTCAAAAGAACAGATTCCTCTTTTGATCCCTTTTGTGTGTGTGGACATGCTCCTTGGAAAGAAGATCTTCTGGAAGAGACCTTCCGGAAGATCATTTTTGCAAACATCACTGTAGTGTAGACACAGATGTAGTTTTCAGGCTTACCAGCTGCCATTGTAGGGATCATGCTAGAACGTTCTTCATCCATCATAAAAGACCAGTCTTCATAGAAGACACTATGAATTGAAAGGTAAACACAAAGCCACATTGTTGTCCTTTTATTTACCATAGGCTGTTTGTGAAAAGATGAACTATTACATCTATTAGATGCGCAGACAGCTGAGCCAAATACAAACAAAAACCTGATATTCATGGAATCGAAAGAATACTAATATAAACTTTAGGCAATCCTAAACTAAAAGTAGTGAAGCCTATTCAAATGTGAGTTGTGAGACAGTGAATACTGGGAATTAAATGGAATAGAAAATGCAAGGATTGAAAGCAAGCTAATAAGATGCAAGAAAAACAAAAAGTCTTGTGGCACCTTATAGACTAACAGATATTTAGAGCATAAGCTTTTGTGGGCAAAGACCTGCTTCATCAGATGCATGACTGGGGGGGTTCAGAGGGGTATTTAAAGAGTGGGGTCCCAGTAAAGGGGAGGGCCAGAGCTGACAAATCTGTCCTTTACTGGGACCCCACTCTTTAAATACTCCTCTGAAACCAGTCCCCTACTCACGCATCTGATGAAGCGGGTCTTTGCCCACAAAAGCTTATGCTCTAAAATATCTGTTAGTCTATAAGGTGCCACAAGACCTTTTGCTGTTCTCAAAGTTACAGACTAACACAGCTACCTCTCCGACAATAAGATGCAAGACATTCAGATCAGGAATATCTCAGCTGTAAGCACTCCATTTATAGTTACATTAGCAATTTCTGGATAAACAACATTAACAGCCATAACACTTACCATTGCATATTCATATATTTCACAAATCTAACATTTCACCTATGGCTACCAAACCATTTTGGTGTAAATAAGAAAGGACAGAAATAAACAAAACAGAGCAAGATCCCCTGGGTTAAACTGAACTGTTGAGCAATAAATCATCAAGTTTAACCAAATTATTTAGGCTTTTGCTCAACAAAGATTTAAAGGCACTAGATAATCAAAGGGAGGTTGATGTGACTCCTCTAAGTAGTAGGCAAGAGAATGTTAACTAATCATGTGTAACTTAACCATTGTTTCCTTAGCAAGCACCATATGCTATCATTATGCATTAAATGCATGGTTAATTTTTTTGCAACCTCGTACTTTATTTAACACCAAGATCTTATAAGCTGTACAATAATAAAAAAAAGGAAAGATGGTGGCTGTAATCTGTGTATTCTAACTTTTTTTTAAATGAACATTGTCTAATTGCCTGTGTGTTTTTTTTTTATTCCGACTCTTTGAATCAAGGTCTGCCATTTAATGTGTTTGTATAATACCCAGAGGAACGGTGCACAATCCTGACTGGAATCTATGGGCTCATTCGGGCTCTCTCCCTTCCGCTCACTTTTTTAATGTTACCCCATGCAGAACATAAGGGCTAGACTATTGCCTTCCATCCTTTACCCATTTCCTGTTTCAATTTTAACTTCTTCACATGACATTCTGATAGCTCTCAATTCTGCTTCCATGTTTGTTATTGTGAGCCTCTCTCATCATCTCTTGCCTTAGTCTTCTCTTTTCCAAACTGAGAAGCCCCAATCATACACTCTGTCCTCAGATGGAAGCTGTTGCATAACTCTGATAATTTCTGTTGCCTTTTTCTGTACCTTTTCCAGTTCCAACATATCTTTTTTGAGATGAGACAAGCACCAGAGACACCTCACCGTGTGTGGCTTGAGGCACCCGCTGCGTGTAGCTAAAGGTGCCTCACTGCATGCTGAAGCTGCCACCTTATGGCCCGCAGGAGCAACTGGTGGAGCCACTACACGCTCCTCCCAGTATAATGCAGTCTTCAGCAGCAGTAAGTCTCCCCCCTCCTTCGGTGGGGACAGGGGGTAGAATTTACGATTTTACAGATCCCAACGGACTTCAGGAACAATGGGGGGGGGACATCTGATGTTCCCAAAGGTCCGCTAAATTGGGGTTTGTAAAATAGAGGGTTTATTGTATTTCCTATCCTCTGTGTAACCACTGAAATATTTGGAAAGTTTTGGATCACAGACTATAAAATAAATTGAACAGTAAACATTTGGCTACGAATAAATTAAAACAGCAGTTAAAAGTGTGAGAATAAGTGGCTTAAAATAAAATTAACTGGTTCATCTACTAATAATTTCAGACATTTTTAAAATGTCAGTGCTTAGTCTGCAAATCGCATGCTTTCCTCCATTATAAGGACATTAAATACAGTTACCTAAGTCGATTTTTATCTGCAAGCAACATATGGAAATATCTTTCCAAAGAATGTTCATTTAATGCACAGCGTAGCCAGGCACGGCCTCTGCCAACATCGGTAGCAATAGCCCTCAGTGAGTAGAAACGTTGTACTTCATGTTTATTCAGAACTTCTTTCACATAGTACCAAAAAACTGGCTCTGCAAATCAGAAGATACAAAATATAGTTAACTCGTCTGTCTGGTCTATTTTTCTCTCTTACTATCATAAAGACAATACCATTTACATAACCTCTCTTTGTACTTACAAATTTTTATGAGAGTTTTTCTCAAAATATTCTTCTAACACCAATATAATTACTATTTCATACTTAAATACCCACAATAACCCATGTCCTAACTATAGGACATGCTGTTTTACTAAACAATACAGTTACCTGCATGTGACCTTGAACTCAGATAAATCATTTCCCAGTTTGCTGAAACCCTTCAGCTTAGTAGATTGCTTACTTCTACAAAGTTTCGCTTAAGATATTTGTGATAAGAATTATACCTCTACGGGACAATTCGCTTTTAAATCTAATATATGTTTAAAAAGTTATACAATATTCCATTTAATTTATATATTATGGCCAAAATTTCATTTGGAGATGCATACTAATATCATTTAAAAAAAAAAAAACCCACACACACTATACTCCAGAATTGATAAGTTTGTTGGCAACAAACTCTACTTAGTATTAAAAGCCTCCCATCAAATTACTGTTTGTTCCCATTAGAACTAGGATACACCAAACGAAATTAATGGGTAGTGGTTTAAAATTAACAAAAGGACATTTTTCTTCATATAGCACGTGATAGGCCTATGGAACTCCTCATCAGAGGATGTTGTGAAGATCAGGACTTTAACAGGGTTCAAAGAATAACTAAAGAAAGTCATGGAAGTTAGGTCCACCAATGGCTATTAGCCACGATGGGCAAGAATGGTGTCCCTAGCCTCTGTCAGAGGCTGGAAACAGATGACAGGAGAGGGATTACTTTGATGGTTACCTATTCTGTTCATAACCTCTGAGACATCTGACTTTGGCCACAGTCAAGAGGGGACACTGGGCTAGATAGACCTTTGGTCTGACCCAGTATGGCTGCTCTTATGTATTACACTTATTAACCTTTCTATTTTGTACAGGAATCTGTGCCACCTCAACTGGCCCTCCAGCCACTTTCCCCCTCCTTGAAAGCACCCCTACCCTGGGCAGAATGTTATGATTTCTACATGATAAGCCAACTAGAGCTCCAGGCATGGGATTGTCATAGCTGCCCCCTCCCCATTTTATTAGGCTGTCACGGAATGTGGGGTTGTCTGTTGAAAGGACAGTTATAAAGGACCTTTCGGTGTGTTGCTCAGGCAGGGGTGGGGGGGCAGCCACGATTGACTGTGGTGGCCAACCCTCCACACATTCCATTAGGTGAGCATCGTGGCCTGAGGAGGGGTGTTGTTTGAAAGGCCAGTTGAAATGCTCCCTTCTCTCCAGCAACAACAACCCTCTGAAAATCTTGGCCATGGAGGGGAGACTTGCCCCTGGTGACAGCAAGCCTCGAAAAATCTTTTCAGGCTTTGAAGCCCTCACTGCACACAAGCCAGGACATGATGCTGCCTGGCAGCATGGTCCACACTGCGCAGCAGGCACTTCCTTTTATTGGCTCTAGGGCTAACCACGTGATGTGGCTCGGTGCGCGAAAACCCAAACTGCATGGTGTCTGTGGGGGAGGAGGAGGCTGCCACTGTACAAATGTAAACCACATAGGAGTTTTTCAGCCTTTCATACAAGCACAACCCCCAGAGCCTAGCTGCCATTTGGTGGGATAGGGCAGGGGCTAGCACCAGCACTGAAAAGAAAAAAAAAATCCAAATGCTCAGCTTACAAAAGGGAGAGACAGAACCATGAACTCCATGTTGGGGCAATTTTTAATGGGTAGATGTAATGATCACACTGATAAGAAAGAAGTTTCTCAACCTCTCATACAAGCATGACCCCACAGGCTAACCGCCACAGACTTCCTGGTGCCAAATTCAAATACCCAGGCTTCCTGTTACCTAATCCCTGCATACCTGCAGAGCAGCTGAGATGAAAGAAGCCAGAGCAGACAACCACAGAGCCTGTGGGATACATAGGGGACACCTCTGGAAGCTAATAAAGTCAATTGAAAGACATGGCACTTCCATATTAGCCTTTGGTCGAACTTTTAAATTCGAACTTGACACTACGCCAAGTCACTTTCGACAATGTTATAATATCAAACTTAACGCTACTTAAAATCAACCTAATGGTATTTACAGAGAAGACAGCAATGGAAAAACCAAGCTTACTGCCTTACATTTGACTTTATCATGTAGTGATACATAGTAGTGATGTATCATGTAGTGATGTATCATGTAGTGATACATAGCTTCATTGCAACACAGAGGGACTAAGCAACGCTGCAGGAATGACAGCCTTCCATTCCAGAAGACACCCCTGAGAGTTGAGTGAAAGACTGCCACTGACTCTACAATCATAGAATCTTAGGTCTGGAAGGAACCTAAGAAGGTCATCAAGTCCAGCCCCCTGCCTAAAGCAAGATCAACCCTAACTAAATCATCCCAGCCAGAACTTAGTCAAGCCAGAACTTAAAAACCTCTAGGGATGGATATTCCACCACCTCTCTAGATAACACATTCCAATGCTTCACACTCTCCTGATGAAATAATATTTCCTAATATTCAACCTCTCCCTCTGTAACATTAGACCAGTGCTCTTCATTCTGCCAGCCCTCACTACTGAAAGCAGCCTCTCTCCATCCTCTTTGAAACCCCTCTTCAGGAAGCTGAAGGCTTCCATCAAATCATCCCTCATCTCTTCTGCAAACTAAATAAGCCCAGATCCCTCAGCCTCTTTTCATAGGTCACATTCTCCAACCTCTTAAGCATTTTCATTGCCCTCCACTGAACCCGCTCCAGTGCATCCATATCCTTTCCATACGGGGGGGCCCAGCACTGGATGCAATACTCCAGATATGGCCTCACCAGTGCCGAACAGGGGGGAATAGTAACTTCTCTAAATCTGCTGGAAATGCTCCTCGTCTTCTTGGCTACAAGAGCCCACTGTTGACTCATAACTAGCCTCTCATCCACTCTAATCTCTAGGTCCTTTTCTGCTCTACCGTTACTTCGCCAATCCGTCCCCAGCTTGTAACAGTGCTTGGGATTCTTCTGTCCTAAGTGCAAGGCTCTGCACTTGTCCTTGTTGAATCTCATCACATTACTTTTGGCCAAACCCTCCAATTCATCTAGGTCACTCTGGACCCTATCCCTACCTTCCATCATATCCACCTCCTGCTACCTTAGCATCATCCGCAAATTCACTGAGGGTGCAATCCATCCTCTCAGCCAGGTCATTAATACAGATGTTGAACAATACTGGCCCACAGAACTGATCCCTGAGACACCCCACTTGAAACTGGCCACCAGTCAGACATTGAGCCATAGATCACTGCCCATTGGGCCCAACCATGTAGCCAGCTTTCTACCCGCCTTACAGTCCATTTATCCAATCCATACTTCCTTAACTTATGGGCAAGTATATTGTGGAAAACTGTATTGAAAGCTTTGCTAAAGTCAAGGTATATCACATCTATTGTCTTCCCCATGTCCACAGAGCCAGTTACCTTATCATAGAAGCTATAATCAGAATGGTCAGGCATGACTTGCCCTGGGTTAATCCATGTTGACTAATCCAGATCACCTTCCCCTCTTCCAAGTGCTTCAAAATGGATTCCTTGAGGATCCTCTCCATGATTTTTCAAGGGACTGAGGTTAGGTTGAACGGTGTATAGTTCCCTGGATTGTCTTTTTTCCTTTTTTAAAGATGGGCACTACTTTTGCCTTTTTCCAGTCATCAGGGACCTCTCCCAATCACCACAAGTTTTAGAAATAATGGCCAAACGTTCTGCAATGACATTTGTCAATCCCCGCAGTACCTCTGAGTGCATTAAATCCAGACCCATGTATCTGTGTATGTCTAGCTTTTCTAAAAAGCTCTCAACCTGTTCCTTCCCCACCAAGGGCTGCCCAGCTCCTTCACGTACTGCATTGCCTAACGCAGTAGTCTGAGAGCTGACCTTATTCATGAAGATGGAGGGGGAAAAAAAACCGTACTTCAGCTTTTCTCACATCATCTGTTACCAGGTTACTACCCTCATCCAATGATGGCCCCACACCTTCCCTGATCACCATGTTATTGTTAATATGTCTGTAAAAACACTTATTACCCTTCACATCCCTTGCTACCTGCAGTTCCAACTGAGCTTTCCCCTTCATGATTACTCCCCTGCATTCTCAAACCATATATTTATACTCCTCCTTAGCCGTCTTTCCAACTTTCCATTTCTTATGCAAATCTTTTTCAAGTATAAGCTCGCCAAGGATTTTCCTAGTAAGCCAAGCTGGTTGTCTACCATACTTGCTGTTCTTACTGTGCATCAGGATGGTTTGTTCCTGTGCTTTCAATAAAGCTTCTTTAAAACACTACCAGTTCTCCTGAACTCCTTCCCATTCATATCAGCTTCCCAGCTCTCCCCCCCAACCCACCCCATCATTCTAGGGCATCTAGAAAAGGAGGCTATGGAACTTTGTGTGAGGGCAAAAGGACTTCTGTGCTCCACAGGCTTTTACTGAGCCTCTAAAAGGAGCCTCATCAGCTCTAGGACATGGGGACTCCTGTTCTCGCTTTCAGGTGACACCAGACAAAAAAGGAGCAGCACTATTTCTTGCTAACTGTAACCAAATTGGTTTGTATGAGAGACTGACTAAACAAAAAGTAAGACAAAGTGGCCTTGTAAGTTCTAAAGTTTTACTTTGTTTTATCTTTGAATGCAGGTTTTTGTACATAGTTCTACATTTGTAGAAATTCATCTTTCATGACTGAGATTGCATTACAGTGCTTATATCAGGAGAATTGAAAGATGCTGTTTAAGTATTTGCAATCTACCATGTGTTTTAGGCAGTTTGTTCGATCAAGAACTTTTCCTAAATGGTAAGAGCTAGGACCACAAAATTCAGTGTACAGCTTTCTCTTAGCAGTACAGTTTTGGCTGTGCCCAGAAAATGAGATGTGCCTGGAATGGGATTACTTCTCATAAAATTGAACAGAAAAGAGAGAGAATTACCAAATCAAGTAAACTTATCAAAACTAGCATAACTAAATGAAAGCTGAAAGATATTGAACCAAAATGATCCAGAAACACTAGGTGCCTGGAATAGAATTGCTTCCTAATACACCTTACCAAAAAAAGAGATGAAATGAAGAAATTCGTAGTCACACACTGTTTTGCTCAGCTAAAGCAAGGCATGATTTTGAAAGCTAGAATAAAATGTTGTAGGAAACCAAATTGACTATAGCCCTTTTTTGTTATAACACAGACAGTTTCTAGGGATAAAGGAAAAAAATATATTTGAAGGAATTCCCATTTAAATTTTGATTTTTTTGTTTTTTTTTAATTACTAAGAACGATTTAAAAAGGGAAATATTTTAACAATCCTTTTAAGAAATCCGAAAAAGTTCACTTCATAAAAACCACTTTTTAAAAAATATAAACATTTAAATAAAGCATGTACATTTTTTCTTTTATTTTCAAAAAATCTTAATTGAGGAACCAAGCAACACTGGGTAAATCTGCTAGTCAACAATATAAAGATCTGTGCACTTTATATTCTGTGTTCTAACTGCAATTAGTATACTTAAAAATGTAGAAAACATGAAAAAATATTTAAATAAATGGTATTCTGTTATTGTTTAATAGCATGATTAATCATGCATTACCAGGATGAAAAAATAGAACCATATAGCCTTGTGTAACTCAGAACCGTGAGATATTTTTTAAAAAGGGAAAAAATTCAAGTATGAACAAGTAAACCGGCACGTTCACTGAGATCAGAACATGTAAGACAGAAAACCACATGCCTCAAAGTCACGTCAACTGCTTAAACTTGGTATTATAAAAAACACGCCCATGGGGGACGTTTCATTACATACATTACCATTTTGGGGATCATAGTTATACATCTCTGTTAAATATAGAATACTAGACAATAGAGACCACTGGGTGGATTCCGTATGGCAATTCCTTTTGTCCCATCTTCCTTTACGCACTGGTCCTACACATGGACTAAATTTAACAAATAAAATGGAACTATTCACACATTAAAAATTAAACATTTGCTTCCCATGGATCAGGGACTTGAATAATAAACTAACATAGAAAAGTTAAAGAAGTCTGTGTGTGTGGAAGTTGTATTACTCTGTAATAGCTGTATTACTATTTCTGCAGCTCTGGTCTGGCTTGTGTTTATTTGGATTTCCTCATTTCAAAACAGTTAAACTGGTACATCTAATAAAAGTTTCCTTAAAATAAAATACATCAGTAAAAAAAAACTATGACAGTTTATTTATTTTATGAAGAGTATCTCTTATGATTGCTTTTGAAAACGTGAATTCATTTATTTCTCAGTAAGACAGAAAAACAGAAGGAGGAAGTGAAAATGTTACTGGAATCAAAAAACAAGTGATTTCCCCTTCTGCTCAAAGCTAACACCCCCACTGCCTCCCGGCACTCTACTTACGGACAGCAATCAAGGCTTTCTGAAAACGATGTAATTTGGGGAATCAACAGCTAATATTCAAAATTTATTTACTATAAAATTAATACTAGTGTTATGTAGTATAGTCTAGTACAAACCTAATGATATAAGACAGGATTTCAAAAAGCACTAAGTCACTGATTAATAGGAGCGTACACAAAGCGATTTTTAAAAATACCACTTCTCAGATTTATAATACTATTTCCCAGTCTGACAACAGCATACAAAAATAATAATCAGGAAGATGATCTATGTGGCCTTCAATCTTATCTATATAGTGTAAGGGAAAACACTGTTAGTTACCCCAATATTATTTTGCATAAAGAGTGTTAAATTTACACAAATTTTATGTTCCGTTTATTCCATTTGTTCATAGGTTCAAAAAATAAGCTTATTTCATTATATATTACTCAGTTGTGTATTATAGGATTATAATACCATCCTGAAGTGGTTTATTGGGCAAGGAAAAACTAATTTTGAAGAGTGGTTTCAGAAACCAAAAATATTTTATGATGCGGGGAGCAGAAAAAGCCCAATGTAAACAACTGTAACTACCTTGTACTTAAATATTTGCCTTGTAATTAGTTATGAATTTAAAAAACACACACACACACACACACACACACACACTTTGCACATTAAGTGGCATTGTATGATATTTGGACCTTGTTTTTTCTGTATAATCTGGATGGATTTTTTTTTTTTTTTATTTCTTATTTATTCACAACCAAACAGGTACAAAATTTTGTTATTTCTAATCGTAGCTTGATTAGATACAAACATTTTAATCCCCCCTTGTCATCAATTATTAGTCATTCTTTATAAACATGCAGAAAACGATGGTTGTCATGAGCAGCAGCACTGACAGCCACCATGGGTCCCTGGGCAAGGTGGTGGGAGAGGGAGACGCAGCAGCTCTTCACCGTAGAAGGGGCGAATCCAAAAGCAGAAGGGGAGGGGCCAAGAACAGAGAGCTTTCATGCTGCCCCCACTCACTGACAGACACATGCAGCTGCAGCAGTGCTGCTGTGGCACTTCAATGGAGCCTAGAGATCTGGGCCCCTGTGAAATGCTGGGTTTGGGGGCAACTGGCTCCTTTGACCCCCACCACTGGTGGGCCTGCAGGAAGGGTAATCACTGCCTATAATATAGTAAAATCGCATGTGTAAAGAAAACAAAAAAGTTTAAGAATATACAAATGGCACTTTTGGGGGAATCCTATATTAAAAAATTAAAAATTCTGCATACTTTTTAAAATTCTGCAAAATTCTGCACAGTTTGTCAAAACAACATTGTAAAATTGCATCAGTTTCAATTATTTTGGCAATTAATTTCAAAAGTACCTGTCAGCAACTACGTCTGTACAGGTTGAGCCTCTTTAGTCAGCACCCTTGGGAACTGACTGGTGCCAAACCAGAAGATTTGCCGGAACATGAGGTCAATATTGTCTGGCAGCATTTCCGACACTTCCACTGTTTGCTGGGCTCTTTGAAGATCTTTATGGGTAAATCACAGCTAAACAACAGCACAAAACACTGTGAGCAGAGACTGGTGGCTGTAAACAAACTTGATGGGACCACAGGAAACTTGGCCACACATAAGTGGTTGTCCAGCTAACTAAAACTGTGGTGGATTACATGTTGCTGGGCAAGAGAGGTTCAATCTATAACAATAAAGAATAAATAAAAATTTCCCCAAAAGTAGAGAGAGTTAAAGCAACTTCTATGATAAACCACTTTCTGTTTCTCTGCCCACTCCCAAACAGCCAGGGAAGCCAGGCACTCACACTCCCTTACCCGTGGAACCTATTCCCAGGGTAATTTCGCCTGCAACTCCTCCCGCCTCAGAGCCCAGCTGCAGAGGTAACCCTGAACCTCCTCCCCCGTCCTCTTCTCAGCTTTGCCCAGAACTCCAGAAAAAGTAGTGGCCGGATGATGAAACATGGGTTTCCTGCATGTCGCCTTCTTCCTTTACAGTGCACTAGGAACTCTAGCTCCAGCTCCTTCACCCCCTGGGAAACATGGTTGCTATAGCCACATTTTTTAGAGCCAAAATGTAGCATTCAGCAATGTTAATCACAGAGTATTCCTTTGGGTAATAACCAAGTAGTAACAGTATTAAATTACATTTATACCTGTTTTGGAAAAGCACAATCATGCAGAAAAATAAGTTCACTTACAAATAGTCACTGAGACAAAATGATAATATGTTCCCTTCAGTCATTATTCAGTGTTGCTAAAGTTGCCTGCTAAACCATATCCATATTCTCATTCTTGACTGAGCTTCCACGTGTTACTTGTTGTTATGATATTCTATATAAGCAAAAACAGTTAATTTCCCTTCTCTCCTCTAGGTACTGAAAGAATTTCCTATCACTGATAGGCAGCCAAGTAAAAGGCTATACTTTTTTAAAGGGTTATATGAATACAAGGACGCTTGGGAACAATTTAGCTGAGCTAGGTAATGTGGATGGATATCTCAGAATTTAATATTAAAAAAGCTCACAGATGGGAACAAAGAATCTCACATGCTTTTCATTCTACCACAAGCTACACAGAGAGAACTGGCAAAAAACAGCAAGGAGTAAAGGAATGCTTTCAATGTCCAAGTATTGTGACCATCAGAAGCAGTAACGTGTAACCATAGAATACAAACTCTTCCATTAGTAAAAGGAAGAACAACTGCTAAACAGAAGAATTAAATTGTTGATAAGCGCTTGGGAAGGCTATCGACTGAAGACTCTTCAAAAGGGAGGAGGGATAAAAAGAAGCAACATGTTCTGCCATCCTAATCCACATCAAAAAAAGGGCTTCTTGTATACCTTTTATTGGGAGGTTTCTACCATGGATTTAAATGAGCAGCTCAACTTTTAAATTCATTTGCAGTCTAGAACTCCAAACTGTTTTGAGTTTTGCCCATCACTGCTAAGGAAAAAAATGTAAAAAGCTATCTATATAAATCACACAAAGGATAATCAGAGAATGTATGCAACAGTTTGCAAAGAAAGCCAAGTAGTTAGACATCAAAGAAAACATTAATACAAGAGTCCAAAATATCAGCACAGCTTAGTTTAACCCAGGACCAACAAGAACAAAAATTGTATTAAATAATAAGAAAAAAAATCAGATCAAACTACAAGTTTCTATTGCATTTAACTCTGTTTGTATGTGAATCGTAGAATACTGGGACTGGAAGGGACCTCGAGACGCCATCAAGTCCAGCCCCCTGCCCCAATGGCAGGATCAAGTATGGTCTAAAAAGGTGAAGAAAGAAGGGCCTGGCATTGCAAGAGTTGGAGAGAGTCTCTGGGCCCAGTTAGCTTTGCCCTGCTTTACTTAAGAGGTAAAACAAGGACCCTGGCTCAATTTGGGGCTGACTTGTAGGGAGGTAGTTCAGTGGAACAACCAGAGCCTGCCTGCTCAGCAGCCATGTGAGCCTGTAAGCCCCCTCCCTAGCCCTCTGGGAAAAGGGGAGAACACTTCGATGCACCTGAACTAAAGTGGGATCTGGACTATTGTGACCATACCCCAAACTTAAGGAGTAGCAATGGAGTGGTTCAGGGTCTCTGAGCCAGGACCATAGAGTGCAGGGGGGGTCCAGTACCCCCCTGTTCTGATCTGCCTGCTCAGTAATCCAGCCACTAGATTAACCAGACACATTGTAATATGCCATATAACTGTATCATGGTGCAGGTCACACTAACAAATTCTACCATACAGAAGGATTAATTGTCAAAGTACATTACTTCAATGTTTGTTACAGTTCAATGATTTTCAGATACCTAAAGATTATAGTCCCTTCTTAAACTATTACCTCTTGTAAGAAGAATGGAAGACAAACAGATCACTAGAGGCCAAGTAAAGGTGACATCCTAAACCTGAATAGTTTGAACATGCAATATGGATAAATAAATGGTGGGGTGGCACATGAAGGAGGAGGAGGAGGAGCAGGAAGGAAACATAACCCAACAGACAAGCAAACTGTTCACCAAAGAAAGAGAATATTTTGACAATTTTTTTATAAAAAGTAAAAATACCCTTTACCCAATACAAACAACATAAATTCTTTAAAAAAAAAAAAAAAAGTACGCTTATTATCTCATACCCACTGCCATAAAATTTGAAAAAACTTAAAAACACAATAAAATAGGGTTCATAAGGGAACAATAGCATTACAAAAACAATATGACAATTATGTGTTTAGCATTACCAACCATTACCGAATAAAAGTGCCTAAGAAAGTTCTTATCAAACTGTATGGACTGAGGACTCTCGACAGTAGCATAAAAGATTTTGGGCTGACAATGTGATGAAAATAAAACTAACCCCGCCCCCCCGCATCTACACTGTCACTTATGACTTTAAGAAAATAAATTGCACCACACCATGTACTAAATTAATATTAATACCATCTTGGATTTTTAAAGCTATTTTTAGATATACAAGTATTAACACTCTTTCTTCAACATGAATATGTACAACATACTACACAAGAGGGTGAATTAGCAAGCATCTTGATATTGTACGAGACTTCAGTTATGAACACTAAAAATAGCTCCGTCTACCTTGTTTTCTTAAACCCAAAAAGGAAAGGTTATGTCAATTGCTTACATGTAACAAGTACAACATTTTGACAGTTTTCTAAAGATCAGTTGGAACAAGGTAGTACCTGTTTCTATTTTGCTGGAGAAACCTGCTGCCTGTTTGATTGCTGCTGCTGTTAATGCTAATCCTCGGGTCCTCTTCAAACCATGCTGTAGTACAGCTTCAAACTGAGCACACAAGCAAGTAACTCTGCAACAGAATAAGTCATTAATTAATTAAAGACAACATGGAAAGCATAAAAAAAAAACTTTGTTTAGATTCAGTGGATTCAGACATCTGGAGTAAAGGCAGAACGAGCAGGTACATACAGTTCCCTTGTAAGTAAACGACTGTCCATAACATGTGCTAATCTCTTAATATTTGAAAGCTCTATAAAGCTTTTCATATCCGTAAGGATACAGTAACTATAATAAGCCGCAAGAAACTGCTTGTTAAAAAATGTTATCAGCCAATTTTGAAAAATTAATCCTGGCACTTCGGAGTGTTTTTAATACCCCATTCATTTTTGCTGCTCTGTACAATTACATTTTTCGTAGATACACTTCAAAATTTCCTATCATTTCATGACATTTTGAAATGCTGACAATGTACAATATACAAGTTCTAGGCACTTTTACCAGTTTGTTAGTGCTATTTTTGCTGTTTTTCAGATGTACTGTAATACATCAAATGCAAAGTTTATTTCCATTTGTGCAACTAGAACTGTGCCAAACCCATGACACAAAAAAGCTCAAATTTTGTTGAGAAAAAAAGCCAAATACACAAAACTAGTCAGTATAACATGGACACACCTTCACTCATACCTACATCTTGATCGCAGTTGAAATTATGGATTCTAATTTTTTTGCAATCACCTTAAAAACTTATTCAATACAATTTGCACTGCAAACCTGAGACGCTAACATTAAAATATATGTAGAAACTCCAATCATTGTAGACATTGTAAAATGAAGCAAAATCTGCCTACAAAGTAAGTTACAAATTTTAAAAAATTATTTCAACCTTATTCCTGGATATTTTAGTAAAATTTATTTATTATTGCATGTTCAGAAATTGAATGGACTTCAATTTAATTTTTAAAAAATAAATTTAGTGCTCATACTGAGTTTGGCAAATCACTACATATTGAAGAATACACTGCACGCAGCTAGGTAACAAACGAGAGCTGTTAAGGAGCAATATCAGGACTACTAGCTTCGATGATTGATTCCTTTGCATCTAACCTATAAAGTGGGCTGGACTAAGACAGGAAAAGTCCCTTGAACACAAAAAAATCAAAAACACTTGGGCAAGTTTTAAAAGGAACACACTCTGAAAAAGAAGGCAGTGATTATTTGGGGAACCTACGCTAGCACAGAAGATTACAGGTAGGTATTTCTGAGAAAGTTAAGCCTACCCAGTTACTATCACAAGACAGTAAGTTTTTACATGAAATAGACATGAGCCTAAACAAGCCGTGTATGTGACTTACTCTCTTCTCAAAAAATAAACCACTGAGCATACCTCCAATTCTCAATGGAAAAATGTCATCAGAAATCTCTACATGTAAAATTTTCACATCCTGTTTAAGACTTACGTTGCCTAACTCTACCCCAGATAGCGCAATTCAGGGAGGTGAGCATTCTGCCTGATTCAAAATATTCTTTGTGGGTAAACCACGTCATTTTTCAGCCTAACATTAAACTTATTAAATCCTAGATGCTTGCGCTTGTGAACAACCACAACTCTAATTCTAGAAAAAGTATTTCAGAAATTGAGCAACTTTGCTAAAAGCAGTAGTTTAGACTGGAAGCCTTTACTTGAAACCTAGAGGCATACACTTCCATTTTAATATTAGAGTTCATACACAGGAAGACAGTCCCTGCCACCAGGAGCTTACACAGCAAGACAAGTGTAACCCACACACTTCCTGAGTGTGGTTCACTATCCAATGTAGCGGCACATAAATCACATACACAGAGAAAGAATGAGTGTCCTCCACAGCCTCAGCTGCGAGCCAGCTGGCTTGTCCTCAAAACAGCATAGAGGCTCAGGCAGTAAGCTCCTGAGGACCCAGGTTTACCTGATTAAAATATGAAACCCCTAACAAAACAGGACTAGCTTTAAGACAGCTGTAAGTTACACAGCCATTTTAAAAATAGAAATGTATTGGGGTAAAAAAAATAAAGTCTTTTTTTTTTTAAACTTAGATCCAGACTTCAGAATTCAGCGTTTTGCCTTAAACCTGCCCACACCTTAATTGTTCCTTTGTCTGGAATATGATTTGTGTGTACCAGTATGAAGAATGCACCCAAGAGTTTTGCACATCAACACAAGCATTTTTAAATATCCCACCCCCAGGATCACATTCATTATATAGCATATGTAATCATGACATATAAATTTAAACATGATCCCTAAAGTTTTTTTTTACCTGCTATCACAATCTGAAGCAATTTCCTTTCTTCCTCCAAACCGTATTTGACACTGTAATAAATAAGTTTGAATAACACTAGTGTTAAAAAACTGAAAATTCTTATATACTCTTTTTTTTTTTTTTTTTTAATTAAAAAGGATGCTCACTAACTCAGCATGTAAGTTGCATTTCAAGCATCGTAATAGCCTAGAAGAAGGCAGGGCTGCAAAACAGGGCAGTTAAAAACCTTGCCTGTTGTCAGAAAGCACACTTCAGCACTATCTCCACAGAGCAAGTAGCTTTGAACAGTTCAGCAACTGAGTCAGCAGCATACAATTGCTTCTAAAGAATAACAACAATCCAGGCAATATATACCATACACAGCAGTGATGTAGACTGGCACATACAGTTGTTCCTGTACAGCTTTAAGTTATTAGGAGATCACTTAAAAGTTGGGGGAATTATATAAAGTTCTGTTCTTTACAAAAGAAGCAAAAATTCTGAAAACACAGACTTTCAAAGATACTTTTAAAATACTTTTAATAAGTCAAGTAACTTCTCTGTTACATAGTCTAGTTTTATCAAGATGTTATTCATTTCACAATCCAATCACCAACTCAGGCTTAAATCTGCACAAACTTACGGCTTCTAGGAACAGTATACACACTTCATGCTTGGTCTACATTAGGAGATTAGGCTGAATTTCTAAGGAACCAGTGTTCACACTACAGGGTCCATTCTGTTGACTTTAAGGGCTCCTATGTCCAACTTTTGTACTGCTTTTCGTGAGGAGTAAGGCCAAATTTGACTTTACTTCGTTGACGTTTCTGGTAGTGGAGACGGAGCGCTGTGAAATTAGACATTTTTGGCCTCCTGGAGGTGTCCCACAATGCCCCAGTGTGACCACTCCAGCCACCAGTTTCAGTTCCACTGCTCTCCAGGTGTGCAGGAAGCACCCTGGGGAAAATTTGAATGTCATTTCCTGTTTGGCCAACGTGGCAAGGATAGCAGGCATCACATCTCAGCAGCGCTTCTAGCCATGAATTCCCAGGGTCACAAACATGCTTCAGCATGGAATGTGCAGGGCGTCCAGGATCTCATTGCTGTGTGAGGTGATGAATCTGTGCTGGGAAAACTACAAAGCAGCAAAAGAAACACAGACATATATGACAAGACCTCAGAGGGCATGGGAGAAAAGGAAAAACCAGGATTACCCAGCAGTGGTGCATGCAAAGGATCTCAGGCAGACGTACAAAGAAAGTAGATGTCCTGGATCACTGCTGTGAACATGTTCCTTCTATGGATGGCTGCATGGGATTCAAGGGAATGATCAAACTACTGTTCCCAAACAGTCTGTGCATACCACCGAAGAGATTCCTCAGGAAGCTTCTGGCAACAGCAAGGAGGACATGGTGGATGAGGAAAAGCAGGACAATGACAATGGTCTGTGGGCAAATGGAACAGCTGATCTTGCTGACAGCCAGAAATTTTTGTAACACTGATCTTATCCCCTCCTCTCAGGGCATTCTGCAGCTGGACCCTGGTGGAGAAGAGGGCACCTCTGGTGAGTTCTCATTTTTAATCATGCTACAAATGGGCCAAGGCAACTGGATATGATCTGTGGCGGTCGCTGTATCTACAAAGTCCAGAGCCCCCAAAACAACTTGTTAATGCATCAAGTGACGGAGCGCTGATTCTTCTTGCACGTCTCCAAAAAGCTCTTAGGTACACATTAATCCTTCTCATGAGGTTTCTGGGGAGGTGCGCCTTATTCCAACCTCCTCAATAGGACATCTTTCCACACCAAGCCACCAGTAAGTAGCCTGACACCATGGCATAAGAACGGCCATACTGGGTCAGACCAAAGGTCCATCCAGCCCAGCATCCCATCTGCCGACGGTGGCCAATGCCAGGTGCCCCAGAGAAGGAGAACAGAAGACAATGATCAAGTGATTTATCTCCTGCCATCCATCTCTTGCCCTTGTTCTGAAGGCTAGGGCACCATACTTTATCCCTGGCTAATAGCCATTTATGGACCTAACCTGCAAAAATTTATCAAGCTCTTTTTTAAACCCTAATAGAGTCCTGGCCTTCACAGCCTCCTCGGGCAAGGAGTTCCACAGGTTGACTGTGCGCTGTGTGAAGAAAAATTTCCTTTTATTAGTTTTGAACCTACTACCCATCAATTTCATTTGGTGTCCCCTAGTTCTTGTATTACGGGAAAAGGTAAATAATGTTTCTATATTCACTTTCTCCACACCATTCATGATTTTATATACCTCTATCATATCGCCCCTCAATCGCCTCTTTTCCAAACTGAAAAGTCCCAGTCTCTCTAGCCTCTCCCCATATGGGACCCGTTCCAAGCCCCTAATCATCTTAGTTGCCCTTTTCTGAACCTTTTCTAATGTCAATATATCTTTTTTGAGGTGAGGAGACCACATCTGCACGCAGTACTCAAGATGTGGGCGTACCATAGTTTTATATAGGGGAAGTATGATATCTTTTGTCTTATTATCGATCCCTTTTTTAATAATTCCTAACATCCTATTTGCCTTACTAACTGCCGCTGCACACTGCGTGGATGTCTTCAGAGAACTATCCACTATAACTCCAAGATCCCTTTCCTGATCCGTCGTAGCTAAATTTGACCCCATCATGTAGTACGTGTAATTTGGGTTATTTTTTCCAACATGCATTACCTTACACTTACCCACATTAAATTTCATTTGCCATTTTGCTGCCCAATCACTCAGTTTGCTGAGATCTTTTTGTAGTTCTTCACAATCCCTTTTGCTTTTGACTGTCCTGAACAACTTGGTGTCATCTGCAAACTTGGCCACCTCACTGCTTACCTCATTTTCTAGATCATTGATGAACAAGTTGAACAGGATCGGTCCCAGGACTGACCCCTGGGGAACACCACTAGTTACCCTCCTCCATTGTGAAAATTTACCATTTATTCCAACCCTTTGTTTTCTGTCTTTTAACCAATTCCCGATCCATGAAAGGATCTTTCCTCCTATCCCATGACCACCTAATTTACATAAAAGCCTTTGGTGTGGGACCGTGTCAAAGGCTTTCTGGAAATCTAGGTATATTATGTCCACTGGGTGCCCCTTGTCCGCATGTTTATTAACCCCTTCAAAGAATTCTAATAGATTAGTTAGACACGACTTCCCTCTGCAGAAACCATGCTGACTTTTGCCCAACAATTCGTGCTCTTCTACGTGCCTTGCAATTTTATTCTTTACTAGTGTTTCTACTAATTTGCCTGGTACTGATGTTAAACTTATTGGTCTATAATTGCCAGGGTCTCCTCTTGAGGCTTTTTTAAATATTGGCGTTATATTGGCCGTCTTCCAGTCATTTGGTACCAAAGTGGATTTAAAAGGATAGGTTACAAACCACTGTTAATAACTCCGCAATTTCACATTTGAGTTCTTTCAGAACCCTTGGGTGAATGCCGTCTGGTCCTGGAGACTTGTTACTATTCAGCTTATCAATTAACTCCAAAACCTCCTCTAATGTCACTTCAATCTGAATGAGTTCCTCAGATTTGTCACCTAAAAAGGCACACCACAGAGCAGTACCACACAATGACCAGTCTTGGGCCAAGATTCATTCAGCATCTGCTCATGAGTGTTTGTTACCCTAAGGAGACTAATATCTGTTTTTGCAACCTAGAGGAAGCAGGGGAAGGAGCAGTAAGCTACACAAGATGCTCCACCATGCCTGGATCAGCCCCTCCCTTCCCCAGGTTGCTGGGGTAAAAGGAAATTTTCCCTCTCCCAAACAAGGGAGGGGGGACACCACACAGTGACAGACCCAGACACACACAGTGACCACCATTGCCACAGCCCCTAGCACCTTCTTGTCCCATGAGCTTGCAGTGCGCACAGCCGCAAAAACTGCTTTTGCAATCACAGGCTTGAACGTATGCCCCATATCTGCACCTTACCCTGACTGGAAGCGAACCTTGTCAGTCAGGTCCCTTAAGCTCTCTCTGTAGTACCTGCTGCACAGAGGATGCTTAAAACCCAAAATATATTGTTGCATGGAATGCATCCCCATTGTCTTTCACAGAAGTTCATTCATGAGATTCCTTCATGTGTTGTTACATTTACTGTAGATAAATTTATATCCTTAAGTCTGACCTTCACTTATGTTTTGTTGCAGTGTGCTTCACAGCAGGCTCCTTGACCACTGCTCCCCTCCCATCCCCGCTGCCCCAGCTGTTAGACTGGCACAGAGCTGCAGGAGAAAACGAATGCAGGAATATATGTTCATAAAGCAAACAGAAGCCTCTCGCACAGAGAGGGAACAGTTAAATGCATGGAGGAGAACAACAGTGGAGGAGAAATAGGCTGATCAGGAAAAAAGAGAGAGCACAGAGAATGTGAACTGGAGATCCAGGAGATGTTGCAGCTGTTGAGGCAGCACACAGAACTCCTGTAGCACCCGGTACAGGACCACAGACCTCCACTGCAGCCCACATGCCATCCTCACCATGTTTCCTAACCTCCCCTCCTCAGCACCCCAGAATACAGTGAGGAAGTCAAGGGCAGCCTTGTAGTCTACTCCCAGGGACATTTGTGAGAGCAGAATACTGACACTCCCCCACCTGAGATGGCAAAATGCCCTTGCTTACCCACCTCCAAAGCCCCGGCCATGAACTCTTTTAGTGTTCCCTGAATAAAAACAATTAAAGCTCAAAACAACATCTATTGATTGTGTTGCACCGTGGGGTGGGCAGAGGGGCAGGCATGCACACATCGTTTGGGGGGGACCTCCTTAACAGCAACAGTCATGACTGTCATGTTGCTGTCTGGTCATTATAAAGCCATTTTTCAAAGCCTCCCCAATTAGCAGTGCCCTTTGATGTGCTCTCATTGTCCAGGTGTCTGGCTGCTAATAATTACTGACCTGATGATCTGCCTCTGCCCTCCAGCCTCACATTAAGTTTTTCCCTTGCTCTCACACAAGTTAAGAAGCACAAAACAGCTGCCATCATGAGGGGAACGTTGCCTTCGCTGAGGTCTAACCAAGTCAGGAGGCTCCTGAACCTGGCTTTTAAATGGCCAAATGCACGTTCTACCACCATTCTGCTGTTGCCCAGCCTGTAGCTGAACTGCTCCTGACTGTGGTCCAGGCTCCCTGAGTATGGTTTCAGGAGCCAAGGGAATAAGGGGTAAGTAGGGTCACCCAGAATCACTATGGGCATCTCCATGTCCCCATTGGTGATTTTTCTGGCCTGGGAAGGAAGTCCCATTGTACAGCTTTCTAAACAGACCTGAGTTCCTACAGATGCATGTGTAATATGCCTTTCCCCAACCATCCCACTTAGATGTCAGTGAAACAAACCTTGTGATCCTCCCACACCTGCACACCTTGGAGAAGTACCCTTTGTGGTTTATGTACTCTGTGGCAAGGTGGTCCAGTGCCAAGATAGAGCTGTGTGTTCCATCCATCACAACACTGGAGTAAGAAAATCCCCTTGCTCCAAAACCATCCACTATGTCCTGCGCATTTCCCAGAGTCTCTATCTTTCATAGCAGAAAGATATTGGCTACCTGGAACACAGCAGCCTCCACTGTAGATTTGCCCACTCCAAACTGATTGCCCACTGACCCTTAGCTGTCTGGCATTGCAAGCTTCCACACAGTCATAGCTGCACGCTTCTGTACTCTCAGAACAGGTCTCATTTTGGTATTGCAGCACTTCAAGGCAGGGAAAAGCAATTCACAAAGTTCCAAGAAAGTGGCCTTAAGCATGAGGAAATTTTGTAGCCACTGCTGATCATCCCATACCCGTAGAACAATGCAGTCCCACCAGTCTCAGCTTGTTTCACAGTACCAGAACCAGCACCCCACTGTGTATAAAGCATCAAGTGCAGTCAGCACCTCCCCATTCGTCCACTTCAGCATCCCACTTTCGTATCTATCCATGTCCTCCTTGGAGTCTTCATCGCTCTCACAGCTGCTTAGACTCTGCACATACCGCAGCACAGTGCGTGAGATTGCTCACAACAATTGCCCTCAACAGTTTTAAGCTGTACAGGTTCCATGCTAGCCTTGCAATGGCAACTGCACAGATATAAAAATTAAAAATAAAATAGGGCACAAAAACACTTTTTGCCATTGCTTTCCAAAGGGAAGGGGAGGAGAGAAGGGCATCACTGGATGCTGACAACACACACCCACAACCACACACAGCCACAACCACACACAGCACAGTTTTGTCCCATCAGGCACCGGAATAGAAACTCACAATGCAACGCAGCACCCACAGTACATAGCTGACAAAGTCAAAGCTGACTAATGGAGACACACTTTATTTGCCAGCATGAACATGTATGCTTGACGTGGTAAAATCCAGTGTTACAAAATCAACTTAATTTCCTCCAGCATCAACTACAGTCCCTGGGTGACTTAATACACCAGACACCTCCATCACCACCATCAGCAGCGTAACGGGCTAGAAGGGCTTCCAAATGCTACTTCCAAGCCAGTGCCAGCATGACTCGGTGGTCCAGGGGAAGCGTGTGCAGAGCCATCCCCCCCATAGGTATAAGCTGTGCAACTACTGACTCATTTTGTGAAACTGACTTGCCATCAGTGATGCCAACAATCCTGATTTGATTGCAAGCCTCCTGATAATTGAGACTTTTTTCTTCCTAGAAAGCACCAGCCACATTATTAGAATTAAGTCAACCAATGCACTGTTATCAATTGCGATCACTCTAATTTAGTAGATTATGCTTGTTTGTTGATGCCTGGTATTAGAAGAGAATCCTAGCCTTCAGAGGAAGACTTTAGGTCTCATGGTGTGTGGACAGAAAGCTAGTAAACGGGCCCCATGCTCAAATACCAGATATCAAAAAAAATCCCCCAAAAGTATTTGTCTCTGTGATTTTAATAAGACGGTCTCTTTTCTAGGGGCTGTGGGGGCTGATCCATGAGTTTTGAATTCTTGGGGTTGGTGATACAGTACATGCTGCACAAGTTGCTAGTGTGTCCAGGAGCCCAGACAGAAACCAGGATCCAACAAAAGACATGAAACTGAGTCCTCACCCCGCCACCCTTATGTCCTCAGATGGAGATGCCCCCCTGCTAACATCCATGCCCTTGTACTGGGATCCCACCTGCCCTCACCTGCCACTAACATCCATATCTTCACATTGGGATCATATCTCCCCAACCCTTGCTACCATCCACATCCTCACACTGGGATCCCTCCTGCCCCCACCCACAATAACACCACCGTCCTCATACTGGGACCTCCGGCCCATGTCCATGATAAACAAAAGGGAAACCCACCAGCCCCACCCCACCGGCTAATAATTCACTATGCACTCAAAACAGAGCAGCAGAAATGTAGCACTTTAGAGACTAACAAAACGATTTATTCAGTGATGAGCTTTCATGGGACACTATGCATTGCTTACCTATTCCACTCCCAGGTTTTTAAAGGACTTCCTTCACTTGTGTGCCACACGCTTAGGCAGCTCCATAAACCAGCACAGGTCACACTGCAACGGAGGCATCCCATGTGGCTTCCCAGACCAAGCAGCACTTCTTCAACCAGGACTATGTGGGTGCTGAGGGCTTGCAGGTTGCTAGGAACTGTGTGCACAGGTGAGTCTCCACCCACCGTCTGCCCTCTTACCCCCACGCTGGCAGCCACATGAACCGGATTAAATAACTTTTTGAAAATATTTTGCAATCCAGACTGGGGAGATGCTTGGGCTGTCGATCTAGATCATCCAAGCATTTCCCCAGTCTGGATTGCTTAGCTACCCTGACAGTCAGGAAATTCTTCTTCGTGTCCAATGAAAAAGCTCCATTGCTGCAATTTATGCCCACTGCTTCTTGTCCTATCATCAGAGGTGAGGGCAACAGTACATTCTAGCCCTTAAAAATCTATCATGTTCTGGCTTTATAACACTTGGGTTACGTCTACATTAGCCAAAAATTTCAAAATGGCCATGCAAACAGCCATTTTGAAGTTTACTAATGAAGGGCTGAAATACATATTCAGCGCCTCATTAGAATGTGGGCGGCCGCCGCGCTTCGAAATTGACACAGCTCACTACCGCGTGGCTCATCCAGATGGGGCTCCTTTTCGAAAGGACCCCGGCTACTTTGAAGTCCCCTTATTCTTATCTGCTAGTGTAAACATGGCCTTAGTTAAACATAAATTTATGGGGTGGAGGAAGGCATTTTAACTGTGTAGCTAGAATGATGTTAAAATCATATGCAGACAAGGCAAACTGTAGTTCCAACAACATCTTAAATGGTAAAGGTAAGCGCTAAGCTCACTGTTAGGGTTCATCTCAACCATAACTTGCCTTGTCTGCTCTGGGATTTTAATACTTCAGCTAACACACCTTTCTTCCCCACTTACTGAAGTTAAGACCTGAGAAAATGTCTTAAGAAGAGTAAGTTTTCCCATGCTCCATCTACGGAAGAGGACACAGAGGAATATCACAGCTGCTCTTGACAGTAATGTCAATTCCGCATTTACGCGCACGCACACACACGCACACAAAAAGATTTTGAGAATTGGGGTAGACTTGTATTTGATTTTTACCTGTTTAACCGCATCCAATAGTCGCTCTAGTAGAAATTGTCTTTTGGTGTCATGGTTCTGCGATCCTAAAAATTCAACAAGAATATATTAGTCCCAAATCTGGGAGGGGGGGAACTACACACACACGCAACCTTTCCTCATGTGTACTCGTCATCCCACTGAGGTCAACAGAATTTTTTCTATGAAAAGGTTCCAGAATCAGACTTCTGGTTTTGGTTTTGGTTTTTTTTTTCCAGATACCCTTTATTTAACATGCAGAAACAATTTAGAACATCAGTCTGATTTTATTAAGTTATTCATTGTTGTGGAATCAGCAAAAAATTACTCCAGAGTTCTTAAAACATTAACATAGGTGGTGATCACAGAGAAAACTATCAGGTAACGTTCTATAGAAACTTCAAGCAAGCAAGCAAGCAAGCGCCCCCCCCCCCCCCCCACACACACACCATTTAACTTTTAATCTAATTAACTCCAATATGCTGTGTCAGTTTTCAAACCTTGATTGCCTGAACACCTTTTCTAAACATCTGTGGCTGCACAAAGCTTTCTGCTTAATTAGGCTAATTCACTATGCATTCAAAACAAAGCAGCAGAAATGTAGCTCTTTAAAGACTAACAAAATGATTTATTCGGTGATGAGCTTTCATGGGACACTATGCATTGCTTACCTATTCCACTCTCAGGTTTTGAAAGGACTTCCCTCACTTGTGTGCCACTATTCTTAAAGCGTCAGGCCTTGAGTTATATGCAGTGTTGTAGCTATACTGGTTCAGGAATGTTAAAAGACACCAGGTGGATGAGGTAATACAGTAGATCCACGAGTTACGTGAGGGTTGTGTTCCTGGGCAACCTCACATAACTCAAATATTGCACAAGTCGGGGGGAGCCTAAAATGAGACAGCAGCCTGCCTCCCAGCAGATGGAAGCTGGCAGCCAAGCTGCCACCTGGTCCCCAGCACCCCACCATTCCCAGAAAAAGGGAAACCACACCTGTCAGCCTCTCAGCTGGGGGAGATGGGCAGGCAAACAACCGCAGCAGAGCAGCTTCTCCCTGGCTTTCCCCAGCTGGGGGAACCAGGGGCTGGAGTGGGGAACTCGCGGAGGAGCTGCACTCCCACTGGATCCTGGGAACCCCAGTATTTCAGCTTCCATTAACACAAGTTAAGCACAAGTCACAATCACGTATATCGGGGTTTACTGTATCTTTTATCGGACCAGCTTTTGTGAGGAGAGAAAGAAGCCTTTACGCTTCCGGGGACCTGAAGAAGAGCTCTGTGTAACCTCAAGAACTCATCTCTTTCACCAACGGAAGTTAGTACAAAGAGATATTCACCCATCCTATTACTGTAGAGCAGGGGTCAGCAATCCCCGGCACAGGTGCAAAGAGCGACGCACAAGCTGATTTGCATCAGCATGCAAAGCAGGATTTTAGCCCTGCCCTTCCTCTCCCATGCAGCTGGGAGCTTGTTCAAAGCCATGTCACCAACCACCAGCTAAAAGGTAAAACTCTGAATCTTAATTCATCTATTAACGAAGCTGTTGTAAGGAGAACTATTAGTCACTTTAAAAAGTGCCCCGGCACTCAGATCATGGAGGTCAAAAGGTCAAATGTCAGCACTCTGCCTTGGAAAGATTGCTGGCCCCAGTTCTAGACCTTAAATTAAACTATTCTGTGCCCACGCTTGTCTTCTTGTTTCTCCTCCTCCCATAAATCTTTCGGCTTCATATAAAATTCTGACCTTTGTATCAGAATTCTACTTCGACAAGATTTCCCTCACCATCTCGCAAAACCTACTGCCCAAACAGGGTTGACGAACTGGAAAAAGTCTAAGGGATGGAAAATATTTCACTCTCCTTCTTGGAGCTGATCAACCTGGAGAGCCACTGCACTCTCTCATGTGCATACTACTCCTGCACAAATACATCTCAAACCTACCCCAGCTGGAGGACAGGTTTTACTGTACTGTTCTACTCAAGTCACACCGGGGTTGCACTCCTCACAACCCCCATGTAACTCAAATTTCATATAAATCAGGGGAGCGGGACCACTCCCGCCTCCTCCAAGCCCTGGGAGCCTGCAGCTGGGCGCTGAAGCATCTGGCCACTTTCCAGGCTCCCGCTCAGCAGCAGGAAGCCAAGAGCTAGGCTCTGCTTGCACAGTTACCACTTGCTTTTAATGGAGTTTCCCAACTCCGAGTACAAAAAAAAAGTCCAGAATATTGTTTTAAGGTTTCTAAGAGGTATCAAATAGTACTGAGAGATTACAGTAGACCCCCTGAGTTGTGCAAGGGTTGTGCTGCTGGGCACCCTCACATAACTCGAATTTCATGCAAGTCTGTGTAGACCTATAATAGATACTGTAGACTTACAGTATTGTAGTTTTGTACTGTTATAGACTCTTAAGACTTTCTGCTAGGTAACAAACATTTTTTCATCTATAGTCCTCAACTCAAACCCCTACAATTCATCATTAAAAATCTACAACCAATTCTGGATCAGGATGCTGCACTCCAGAAGGCTCTAGGAGACAGGCCTGGGCTTTCCTATAAGCAACCTCCTAACCCATAAAAGATTCTCACCAGCAGTCACAGGCTACACCACAGTAATACTAATCCTGGAACTTTTCCTTGCAACGAACCCTGCTGCCAACTTTGTCCATATATTTATTCTGGGGATACCATTACTGGACCTAACCGTGTTAGTTACAAGATCAAAGGCACTTTCTCATGCACTTTCAGCAACATCATACATGCTATTAAGTGCCAACAATGCCTTGATACTATGTACATTGGACAGACTGGGCAAAACCTTCGCCGAAGAACAAATTGACACAGAGCAGACATCAACAGACTCAATACACATAAGCCGGTCAGTGAACACTTCAATGGAGTGGGCCATTCTGTTAAAGACCTGAGAATTTGTGTCCTGGAACATAGAGAATTTAACACAGATTAGAGAGAGAGATTTATGAGTTAACGTTCATATTCAAATTCGACACATTAACACATGGCATGAACAGAGACGTCAATTTCTTCACGCGTTACAAGGACTGCTTCCCTGCCTTTGGTGCTCATAATTATCTCAGACAGGACAATTAACATCCCCCCCACCTCTCACCCCCTTCCTGCAATCCTATTTGATTTGTCAGTTTTTATTGCAATTTTTTTTTCTTTTTTTGGTCCTCTGGACTTATAAATGTCAGTCTGTATTGGAAATTAGATTGATCTGATAAAGCGGATCTGTCCCATGAAAGCTCATAACCAAAGAAATCATTTTGTTAGTCTTTAAAGTGCTACATTTCCGCTGCTTTGTTTTGTTGGAGTACAGACTAACAGAGCTCCCTCTCTGTTACTCTGCAACATGTTCATCTGTAACACACATTCTTTATACTTGCCACGCCGCAGTTATGTAAATGTGTGCCTGTGTCTGTGTGTGAATGACAGAAAGAATGGACATGAAAGGACCTTCAATACCCAAAGGATCAGAGATGGGGACTAGGACTCGGAGCAAACGAAAATAAGGCAGATTGACTGCCTCAAAGCTGAAGGCAGGCACCCCCTTTTGATGAAGAACGGATAAGGGACTTTCCCAAGAGACCCATACCTTCAGACCATCAGCATGCAAAGCAACACCCAGATGAGTTTGCACCCAGGGCTGCTGGAAATGCTGGAAACTGTTGGGCTGTTTGAAATGCTAAGTAATTGAGTAAAGCCTGATAAAGTGAAACACATGAGCTGGGTTTCCAGTTGCCCCCAACTTCGAAGGGGGGATGGTAATCAGGGAGACAGGAGATTACTAATGAAGCGCTGCGGTGAAAACGCACCACTTCATTAGGCTAATTCTCCCCTGCGGCAACTTCAAACCATCAAAGTGCCGGGTATGCGCTTTGAGGAGTAAAGGGACTTCAGAGTGCCCACGGCTACACACAAGCCAGCACTTCGAAGTCTGATGCTTTGAAGTTGCCATGGGGGAAAATTAGCCTAAAGAAGTGGTATGTATTCGCTGCAGGAATTTATTAGTAATCTCCCATGGCCCTGATCACCACACCCCTTTCCAAGCCAGGGCAAATATAGACAAGCCCATGGACTTGTATGAGGGAAAAACCCTATTAAAAAGTGTGGTGTCCTGTCTTAGTCTTTGGGTTCCATCCTGCTACAACATGGAGCACCAGTCCTGACAGAAGGAACTTGGCTCAACCCCGCTCCCCCCATTCCTGATCTATCTAGCCAGTAGGTAAGGGTGGGCAACAGACTGGTAACTGTAACATCAGCAGGCTGGATGGGTGAGTGTGTGAGAAAGAGAGAAAGCATATACTGCTTTGCCTATATTGTTTAATAAATGTGGCATGGTGCCTTATCCCCCTGAAAAAGATCCCAGGCCTCTTTTAAGCATAATATTTGGGGGGGTAGAGGAGGGAGCCGGGTGGGCAGACAGCCATGGCTGAGCAGCTTCTCCCTGGCTTCCCACAGCTGGGGTGCTGGAGCGGGATGCTGCTCTTTTCTATTTGTGAGTTAAGCGCAAATCAAAATTGTGCTTACCATGGGCTTACTGTATTGTCTATAGTAGCACCCATAATATGGGACCATTTAAGAAGTATGCTTTTTGCCCCCAAAACTTTATACTCAACGGGTGTGGGGAACTCCCAGCCTGTGATCCAGATCCAGACCACAACATGTCTGGATCTGTACCCCAAAGCTTGGGGCTCCCCTACATAGCAGGCAGCCTGCAGCAAGGAAAAAGGTTTGGAGGCCTGAGCCTCGTGGGCCTGATCAGGCAAGCTGGGGCTGGATTCAGACCACAGATCTGCTGAGGGCAGGGGAGTCGGAAGCAGCTGTGGGCTCTGATGCCAATTGCTGCTGTTCTCCCAGAGGGTGAAGGGGAGGGGAGGAGCAGCAGCGCTGCCCAGAGACTTCATGGTGCTGTTCTGATTGGTGGCAATTCTGGCCAATCAGAGCCGTGGAAGGCAGTGCCTGAGAGTAGAGGAAGGGGGTGCAGAACCAGGTGTGTCCAGGGGTGAGAAAGCAAGCTGCACACCCACCTCCCAGACCCCACACCCCTCAAGCACTCCAATGCCCGCCCATCCAGACCACACTCCAACCCCTTGCCTGTGCCCTCTGTTCTACCCCATCTCGCCTTCCCAGACCCCCACCCTGACCCCTCCTTCCCAGATCCCCACTCCTACCCACTCTTTCTGCCCAAATCCCCCACCTGCAGCCTGCTCCTGCACCCCATTCCGGTCCAGATCACCCATCCCCAGGCCACTCCTGCACCCTCCCTCCCCCCCCAGACCGCAGAGCCCTGGCCCCTCTACAGTCACAGACCACATCAGTGAGGGTTTTGAAGGATTTTTTTTTGTTTCTCATCCCAACTCATTTGTCTACAGGTCAATGGCCCCTGATCAAAATAAGGTTCCCCACCCCTGCTCAGCAAAGATTAAGAGAAGGGGAAAAAAAAAAAAAAAAAAAAAAAAACATCGATGTGCTCTCCAACCAAGCCATTATTAGCCAGGTTGATGGGCCAAGAGCTGAAATATGTAAAGGGGACCATATTTGGCTCCTTGGTAACTATAATGTCATAAAAGAAGTTGTTTTGTTACTGATTTGGTGAATCTGAAAGGATAAAGCCAGTTTGGCAGGGATTGTCTGCCCTATTCCTTACACTCTCCCCTGAATATAGCATCTTCAGTGTGGTCTATACATGCACTTAGGCACAAGGGGATACTGATTCCCAGAGGTGGAAAAAGTAACCAAAAAGTTACTTAGGTAAAAGTGCAGCTGCTTTTGTGTGGGGGTTTTGAAGTACTAGTTACCAATGTCCCTCTGCAAAACTACTTGATGAAAAAGTGTGTAAATGCACGAGTGCAGGTGCGCGCGCACGCACGCACACACGCACACACACACGCACACACAGAGTTCACATCTCAATTGTACTCAAGCATCCAGAAGGGAAAACAGCTGCACTTTTACTCGAGTAACTGTTTGGGTACTTTTTTCCACCTCTGCCCATTAGAAGGCATCTACTGCATTCCATTTCATAGTTTATATTATACACTGATGAAGTTATTGCGATGCCCAGTCCTAAAACTGTGTGGTTAAACTGTTCATTTTGTAAATTCAGATAGGACTAAACTTGCAACACCATATATATTTAATATAAAAAATAATCTCACACTGGGTGAAGGAAGCTAATTATATTTAGATTATTATTTTTAAAAATGTCCATGCAGAAGTCTAAAAATGACCATGAAAACATAAGTTTAAAGAAGAAAAAAAACTAAAATGCATGAAGAGACTCTTTCCGTTTAAGAGAACTCAGTTTCAAAAAATGAGCTAAAATTAGTTTCAGGTACTGCACCTGCCTCTGCGTTGCCTTCCATTTTTGGTGGCTTCATAGTCGCACTTTTCTATTTTTAAAGTGTTTTTCCTCTCTCCATTGTACGAGAAATACCCAAGAGTAGAAACTGATAACACAAGTGAAAAAAAATTTCATCTAAGCATTCTAAGTTACAGTGATCTTGAAAACTATTTGTAGCCAGTGTAATTAAAATAATTCAGACAAATGTGATTTTAAATTGACTGTGTCCATTTAACTAATCATAAGGCACCCACCTACAGATGCAAAGAAAATTAAATTCAAAAAAGGAGCAAGAACCAGCTTTTAAAAACTGTATTTGAATTTAGTGATCAGTGGTGTTACCTTGAATTAGCCATGCTTCAGAAGGCTTTAGTACCTAGCTCTGTCAATACAACTAATTCTTTTCAGGTCATGCTACTACTTTTGAGTCATCATCCTCTCTTTTATGAGGACAATTACAGAAAAGACTCTGGTTCACAAACAGAGCTTAAAATTAAACCCTTCAGGTTCTTGTTTCCTTGTAACTCAAGTCAGGATTAGTTTTAGGAAGTTAAAGTCAAAGATGCTTCTTTGCTGCACTACCGAAGCACATCAAATCATCCTGAGTAAGTGACAAGTTAAGTACTTTATTGGCATTAAGACTAAGTACATTACATCTGTTGTACCACATCACCTACAGCATCTTGAAATCATATTAAAAGGTTTGCCAAGTCAGTCAATTGACCAGTTAAATAATATCATTTTACCAGCCAGCTGAATCACCTCTGATTTGACCAGTCAAATACCTTAAGATATTCCACCAAAAATGCCTTGATGTAGACAGAAATCAAAACGGTACACATCATTGTGCCACCTGTTAGCAAGCTTACTTCAATGTATTGATCACTCAATTTAAACAACAAAAACAACCAACCACACAGACACAAGGTGTCTTGTGACACCTTAAATATGTTGGCTGTAACCCACTTCATCAGATGCATCTGACAAAGTGGGTTCCAGACCATGAAGTTCATGTTCTGTCATGAATGAATGCCCGTAAAACAGCATTTAGGCTGCTGCTACACTATCACTCTCCCATCGGAGATGCCATGGTAATGAGGCAATTCAAAGCAGGCTAATGAGGTGCTAACATGCATATTCAATGCCTCATTGGCATGCTGGTGGCCACGCAAGTTTTGAAGTGCAGACTTTTAATTGAAGATTGACAGTGAAGACGGAGCAGCTTCGAAATAAGCACCCCACTTCGACATTCCCTTACTCCAATCTAGTTCTCTGGGAGTAAGGGAATGTCAAAATGGGGCACTTACTTCAAAGCTGCCCCCATATTCACTGTCACTCTGCAATGCAAAGTCTGTTTGCATGGCCATCATTGTGCTAACGAAACACTGAATATGCACGTTAGCGCCTCATTAGCCTGTTTCGAACTGCCTCATTACCTTGGCTACTCCAACGGGAGCGTGGTCGTGTAGCAACAGCCAAAGTGTGGTACACATACCACTGGTGGTACTCTAAAGGATTTCAAAGGGTATGTTGTAAAAAATATATTGCTAATAATCAAGAAATAAGCACTGGGAGAAGGTGTATGCCAATAAACCAAAGTCTTGAAAGGGGGATGCGAATGTTTTTAGTGTGAGAAACACTGATGTAAAAGGATAAACCCAGAGTGTTCTGGGTTTTTTGTTCTTGGTGGTTTTTGGTATTTTTTTGCCCCCGCTGGCAAGCATCCAGCTTGGCTGTGTGGCATTAGAGACCATAACATCTTACACTTTTTGCTACTAGCCTAATAAATTAGTACTTTAAAATATCTGACAAATTATTTTTGGACCACTCAAATGCAAGAAACAAACATTCACACCTACTTTAGCCAAAGTCAACTTTGTCAAACCACTTCTACATCTAAAAATAGGTTAGGTCCTCTGATGTGAATCATTCAAGAGCCTCCAATTCACCTGAATAAGTCTCCCTATTCCTTTAATAAAACTGGATTCTGTCACACAATAACCTAAGAAATTCCACAGTGTGCGGACTCCAATATGCAAAGTTTGGTAATTACAGACAGCACATTTAGAGAGTCAGTTATCTATGTGAATATCCTTGACAGTTTTAGCTATTTAATGCTGTGTATGGCAAATCCAAACTGCTATGGACAACCCCACAGCTAAATATAGTTAGGGCAAGTATTAGTTAGGGTTGTCATCTTACACACAAAAACAATAGACAATACATCTTTATTGACTTAATTAATAGCTATCAGACATACATATAAGGCAGTATTTCATACAAGCAAAGTTCCACATTCTGTTAAAGGATATTATAGGGCTTGTCCACACTACCTTCCTACTTCCAAGGGGGAATGGTAAGTAGGGTGTTGGGAGTTTATTAATGAAGTGCTGCAGTGCATATGTAGCACTTCATTAAGCAAACTCTCCCCCCACCAACATCAAAGTGTTAAACTTCGAAGTGCCGGCTCGCGTGTAACCGTGGCTAACCCGCCAGTATTTCGAAGTGCCCAGTGTACTTCGAAGTCCCTTTACTCCTCAAAATTTAGCTGTGGCTAAATGCAAGCCACCACTTAGAACGTTAACACTTCGAAGTTGCCGTGCGGGGGGAGATTTGCTTAACGAAGTGTGGCATATGCACCGCAGCACTTCATTAATGGACACCCAACACCCTACTTACCATCCTCCCTTTGAAGTAGTGCCATAATGTTTCATCTCAAAATACTAAGAGTTAGTTTTAATAATCTGTTGCCTTAGTAACAAACTTACCAGTCTAATTACACTTTTAACTTTTCTGTAATGATGCATTTCAATTTGAAAAAAAGTGATCAGAGGCCATTCCTGATTCTCACACAGAAACTAGACTTTTAGATCTCATAACATCATAGAAAAATGATTAAGGACATAAGTTTTAACTGACTTGTTTAACACATGTAAATTGTCCTATTTGTCTTTTAGTTTTAAGACTAAGATTTTCCACTAAATATAAAGAGTAGTGCAAAATCTTAGTCTTAAAACAAAAAGATGGAGAGAAAAATTCAAATGCATTTGTCAGGTGAACCCTTCTACAATATTATGAACTCTAAAAGTATAATGCTATTGTACAACTATAAATGACAAGGTCCCATCCTTAAAAAGGGACATAGTTTATATTGATCATGTTGAGTTTGTCTAATTCTGTACCTAAAGAGAAATACGATTATGATGCCTATTTTTTTCTTTTCCCTTCTTTTCTGTTCTGTGAGGTCCAAATTTTTATTCCCACGACCCCTACAGGAAAGAGTAACAATATATGTTTCACTTTCTTATCTACTTCAACTCACTGGAAAAGGCATATAAATCTTGGCAAGATTTGCAAGCTTATAAAGGCAGTTCAAACATTTGGCCTGCTATCTTTAATAACGCTGCTTTATGCACAATCCAGTCTCAGATAACTACGCATTTCAATTTAGAGAGACTTCTACCGGTATCATACATATCTTGCCCTTGATTAAAAATAGATGGAGGCTATAAATAAAGATTGGATAGTTCATAAACAAATTGACATAACTGCTGCCAATAAAAAAGCTTTCAAAGTATTTTGTGCAGATCTCAACTATTCCTTTTAATTGTAAAAGGAAATCCCTTTGTTCAAGCCAGCAAAGACTACTACCCAAAAACCTAGGTCATGATCTTGCACATGGATAGTCCCCTGCAACCACGCTGAGCTCACTATAGGACTAGAGCCACAACTAAAAAGCACATAAAGGTCCCTAGAGGTTAAAAACAGTAGTTTCGAAGTTTAAATTTATTTAGTGGCAAAAGCTGAAATAAAGATGAATATCTTAGAAAAGGTTTTGTTTGTGTTTTGAAAAATTCGAACATTATCTGTGTGTCACATAATACAAACAATATTTACAATGGATCTGTGATCATGCTTTCTAGTCAAAATTATTTTGCTAAATAACTTTTCTAAATACAAATGCTAGATAAACTCAGAGAAAATGTTACTGAGATGCTTTCACTTTCATTTGTTGTATAGTTTATTTTTTATAGCCTGTGTCACTCATGAATCCACAAGGAGTTTAGCTACCTCAGTTAAGACTTTAAATATCAAAATTATACTTTTCATCAATGAGGGTTAAAAATTTTGGTAGTAAGACCAAATTCAATGATACAGAAAAAAAACAACAATAATTTCAGAGTCAGGAAGGATTTCCCTCAGCATACTATTTGTGTTTTACAAGCAACTCCGACAAACTTTATTGCAAGACAAATTTTATAATTGACACCCTATTCAAATGAAATGAAAAATGTGTCAACTTGCATTTTGAAGTTACATTTAAAATATCACTCAGTTATGCATCCCAATATAAGATAACTATTTTTTTTTACAATAACCACCGGTGCTGGTACTAAAAATTGTCTGACTAACACTCAGCCTACCTTCCACTTTTAAGGTTAGCTTCCATGCTGATTCTCCCAGTTTCCCTGCAAGGACAGCATTGCCCTAGGCCAGGGGTCAGCAACCTTTCCAAGATGGAGTGCCTACATTTGATCTTTTGATTTCTACATATGATCCAAGTTCTGGTGATACTTTTAAAAGTTACTAACAGTCTTACAACAGCTTTGTTAATAAATAAATTCAGATGCAGAGCTTTACCATTTAAAGGGTGATTGGCAGCATTAGCTGGTCTTTTGTAAATCCACAGACAGCATGGCTTTGAGCAAGCTCCCAGCTGCATCAGGGAGGAGGGGTGAGGATGAACTCCCACCTCACCTGCTGGTAAAAAATCGGCTCACGTGCCACTCTTGGCACCTGTGCTGGGGGTTGCTGACCCTTGCCCTAGGCCCAATATTTATGAAATAAACACGCAGTTCAAGCAGAACTGAAACCTATGCAAAAGGGTTCAGTTCTTTCATTATAGTCTTAAGATTCAATGAATACCATTTTGCCTCACTTGACCTTAAATACTCTGCAGTTAATGGCGTGTAGAAGGAAAAACGGGAGGTGTCCAGAACTGGTGTCTGTATTTCAAGAGTAGCGATCACAGATTTCACTTTAGACAAAACCTATGTTATCAGCAAGTAAGTTGCTCTGCTCTGGTTACTACCCGCCCCCCACACCCCTCAGTACAGCCAGTCAAGTAAGAATATTACGGCATTTTTGCGGTTCACTTTCTGCACTTTGCTCAGCTTAGGCAACCCCGAGGCCAAAGGAGGCAGCTGGACAGGTGTCTGCAGTATGTGTCTCACGGGGCTCGGCGCCGCACGGTCCGACATTTCACGCGATGCTACTGAGCGTTACACAATAAAAACGAAGGAGAAGAGGGGCTACGCGCCAGTCAGGGCTCTGGGACTGAGGGGAAACTAACCCCCAGCGCCCAGGAACTCGGTCACCCCTCGAGCGCCCCAGCCTGCTCCCCGCGGGGGGCGACACCCTCAGCAAGCCGGTGGGCACTGGCTGCGCCAGGATCCCCGACCAGGCAGCACCACTGCACCACAGAGTGCGGGTACTCGGGGTCCAGCTCCGCCGGGCACTCACCGCTCATGATGCCGGAGTCCGATCGCGCCCCCGGCGCTGCCGCTAACCCCCACCCCGTTCCCGTTGAGACGGCCCCAAGAGGGAAGCCGGGCCAGGGCCACACACAGCGGACACCCCGCCCCGGAACTAAGGCCCCGCCGACCCGGAAGATAAACACTTGGACCTGGCCGACGCCAGAAAATGCCCTGGCCGCCGCGTGCGCTTCCCCAACCGCCGACTGGGGCGCTACTAGGAGCCCGGCCGGAGGCACCTTGTGCTATGATGGCCCCGCCCCTTGTGGGCGTGGCTATGGGTAGCTCCAGGGTGGGCTCTTGTCTGCGCCACGCGCTGGCCAGCTTCAGAGGACTGGGGTTATTCGATTTTTTGGGGACCCCTAGGCACTGAGTGGGGCCAAAAATTAGATGCTCAATGAGCGGGAGGGGACTGCCGGTTGAGGCCGGCAGGTGCATGCTGTGTGCTTACCTGTGACAGGTCTCATTTGGTGTTCGGCTGGGGCTGAGGCATTTGGGGTGCAACCGGTGCAGACTGTGGTAAAGTGATTTGGAGTATAGGAGAGGGCTGGGGACACAGTGTCTGTGTCATAGCTGAGTCTCCACTTTGGCACGTCCAGTACAGGTAAGGGGGGACAGCTAACCAAATAAAA
Organism: Carettochelys insculpta; assembly: GCF_033958435.1. Taxonomy (NCBI): domain Eukaryota; kingdom Metazoa; phylum Chordata; order Testudines; family Carettochelyidae; genus Carettochelys; species Carettochelys insculpta. The sequence goes on from NC_134152.1 coordinate 18,393,957, forward strand.
CACTGCTAGAGCCTGTCTCTGCAGTTCCCTGAGACAGAAAAGGTTTAGTTTTTCCTGAAAGTAATCAGTTACTGCACCACCAAGTGTCCAAGTCGTCTTTCCCAGAATGAATCACTCGGAACCCCTCAATCGAGAGCATCCCCCAAAACCTTGCAGGGCACTATGAGCTCTCTGGTAATGTGCAGGACACAAAGGATCAATCTGTGCATATTAGCACAGAAAAAGCACTTTTATTACCAAAATAAGACTATCTTGCAAACGTAAATGGCTTTTAGAAACAATGAATTAAAGCAAAACACAGGGATTTTCCCTAGGTCAGATTCTTGGTTACAGGAGAGAACAAAAGGAGCTAATAACCAGCTCAGACGTGATTTCCCAGCCTCCAAATAAAACAATAAATCTTACGTGACTACCCAAACTTCTCCCTATTCCCACTTTCTGATGTGCCCGCGGGATCCGTTCTGGAAGAGCTCATTTCTTCCCATCTTTTCTCTATTTTTCTGTTGTGTAATAAAGGGAAAGATGCTACAGTGATTCAATTTCAGGTTTGAATTTTTCCCCTCGTTCCAATTGGCTTTATGCCACTTTTCTAGCTTAACCCTTTCCTAGTTCTTGAAGTAAGTTTAGTCTTCCCTGTGCAGCCCTCACTCATAATAGTCTGGGCAGGCATTTGGGCACAGGAGGAGATTCAAGGTGTGTGATGTGGGAGGGGGTTAGGGACTAAGGCTGTGGGAGAGGATGGGTGCAGAATCTGAGAGTGAATAAGGTACAGGAGGTTAGGATGTGAGCAGCTACCTGTGGCCACTCCCATTTGGTGTTGTGGGAGAAGAGGTGGTTCTGTGAAGCCTGTTCTTGCTGGCAGGCACACCCTGTCATTCCCATTGCATGGAAATCACTGTCAATGGAAGCTGCAGGGGTGGAGCCTGCACATCAGGGTGGTGCAGGGACAACTTCCTGGTGCAGTGTTCATCACGATGACAGGAGGAAGGGAGAGGGATGGCAGCACTGCCTTCCCACTGCAGCCAAGCAAAGCCAGCCCAGGCACAGCACACAAGGTCTTTAATGCCTGCAGCCCAAGGCCCCAGGCTAAAGGGGTCACCTCTTAGCCCAAGGCCCTGGGCTGCAGCCTTTAATATCGCTTCATTAATCTGGACCTGGCTGGCGAAAGAGCCCTGTTCATCAGACTCCAGCAATGTTATTTGGGTTCCCCATGATGCATAGCTAGGGCAAAATTTTCAGACTTCTGAGGTTAGAATTAGACATCTAAATCTGTAATTAGATGGCTACATATGTGGCCCATGTGTCAGAGGTATAGAGTGTGATGTTCAGCAAGTTTCCTAATCTTTTTCCTTTTAGTTTCTCAATTTCCCCATCTTAAGATGTGGTTGATTCCTGTGTTATGAGTCTTAATTCACACATGGTTGCTTGTTCACTCTGATCCTTGGATGGACAATGCTCTAGTGGTACAAAGGTGATTATCATTGATCAACAACAGCCTTCATTGACTTCAGTTGTAACTAAGAATGTGTCTACACCATGAGATAAGTTTGAATTTAAAGCAGTTAGCTCAATATTACCATGTAACTGTCTTCACTACAAATACCATTAGCTCAACTTAGGGAGCACTAATATCGATATCGTAATATCGTCCGTACCTGCTGGGTATAGCATCAAGCTCGAATTCAAAGTTCAGTTAAAGGCCAGTGTGAAAGCGCCACATCTTAAAATCAAATTTATTAACCTCCAGAGGTGTCCCCTGTGTAATCCACAATGCCTATCCGTGCTCCACTCTGGCCACTGCTCTCCAAGTGCATAGGAAGACTACGAATTTCAAATCTGGACCAGGAAGCCTGTGGCTGTGGGGTCAAGTTTGTATGAGAGCCTGAGAAACGTCTGTCTTTCTTTGCTATTAGTGCTGTGAGCGCACCTACCAGTTACAAATAGCCCCAGCATCGAGTTTGTGGTTCTGCCTCTACACTTGTTATTTTTTAATGTGCAGCCTGGCGCCAGCCGCTGCCCCACCACACCATGTGGCAGCAAGGCTGTTGTGGGGGTCATGATTGCATAAGAGGCTGAGAAACTTCTCAGGGCTTTACATTTGTATGTACCTCCCCCATCCCCACAGGCGCCACGCAGTTGGGGTCCTTACTGCACTCAGCCACATCATGTGGGTAGCCCCCAGCCTAATAAAAGGACATGCCTGCTGTTTGGTGCTGACCATGTCCTGGTTTGCATGTGGTTAGGGTTCCAAGGGCGGGAAAAAATTTCAGTGGCTTGCTGCCACCTGGAGAACTACTTCAGCTGGCTCCCCTACCAAAAATATTTTCTGGACCTTTCTGCCGCTGGGGTGAAGTCTCTCCCAGAGGCAAAGATATTTGGGGGCACTACTTCAACTGCCCCCCCCACCCTAAATATACATTCGGGGCCTTTGTGCTGCATGGGGGCACTACTTCAACTGGCATCTAATTGAAACCCCACCATGCTCCAGCAGGGATGCAGGGGACTTGCTGCCGCCAGCTGGAAGTCTCCCCTGTGGCTGTGATATTTGTGGGCCTGCTGCCACTGGAAGGAATCTCCCCCAGTGGCTAAGATTTTCATGGGCAGTGGAACATTTCAATCAGCTCTGCAACTGCAAATCACAACACATCCCCCCACCAAAAATATTTTCAGGGGCTTGCTGCCTATCACAGACACCTGCTGCTTTTTGCAAAATCTTTGATATTTCAGTTATAACATCTTTTTCCTAACCTTTCCCATTCTCTTTCTTTATGCTTTGACGCCCACCCTGCCCCGCCCACCAAAAAGACTACGGGGAACAGTGGGTGGAGGGCCAATTGAGATTCCTGTTTCTATTGTAAGTTCAGTGTATGAGAATTCATTGACATTCCCCATGTTGGCAATGTCTGTGCAGTGCAGAGGGAGGACAAAATCTTTTTTCCTAGCCATTTCTATCCTTTCAACTTTTTATCCTTTTCACTTTGCACCCCTTCACACAGGGAAGAGTGGGTGGAGGGCCAACTGAGAACACAGACTGTGCATAGAAGCTGTATAATGAACTGGGAAGCCAAATACCCACCCCTTAACAACTCTCTTTTTTTAGAAACTTTACTATCAACTCTGTCTTCAAGCATTTCATTGTCCCTGTGTTATTTTCAGGGATCAGCAGCAGCCATGGTAGGGGCATAGTCAGTGGATGGCCAGTTGAAAAGACACACACCTACTGATTTTTATGAAATCTTTGATAATTCAGTTACAGAAAAAAGAGATTTCTTTTAATTTTGCCATCTTTTTTGATGCCCTACTTTTCCTTCCTTCTAACTGGAAAAATGAATGTTTGCTTAACATGGGAGGGGAATCAGGAAAATGCAATGTGGGAAGGTGATGTCAAAGACCAGCAAACATCCCATAAATGCTATGGGGATGAGAGAATTGTGGGATAGGTTCCCACCATGAACTAGTGCAAGAGTCGATGTTTGCCATTTGAGTGTGGCAGCAATAAGTTAACTTTGTGAAGAGCACATGGGGAGTGAGGATAGTCAAAACTGGATTTATAAATTCCAGAGTTACAAAAATGATATTAATAAATTCAATTTTATCTCATACTGTAGACACAGACTGAAAGCGCTCAGGAGCTATGAAACCAGAACACCTAAGCATGCCTAACTTTAGAGTGAATATTTTGCAACTAGCTATTTGACACTACTAGTAAATCTCTACTAAATACAAATAATTCATTATGAAATCCATCCAAAATTGACTTTACATTTTTTGAAAATGTTTGCTCCATAAAAGAAAATGCTGTACCCTCAAAATCCAGACTGGCACTTTGAGTTTTGGCACTACTATATCCTCTTCTAGGGATGTAACATCTTGTTTGATTAGTTAACTGGTTAAACATTAAATGGGCAATTTAATGGGTCATCACAGATGAGGGCTGGAGCTTGCCTGCCTGACACGTTCATAGGCCAGGTCTGCCAAGGACAAGGACTGCTCTGGCATGGCTGGAGCACCCCACACCTGAGGCAAGCCCCATGGGGCTGCAGCAGCTCCCTGCCCATCGCAGGTGGGTGGCTGCTCTAGCCAGCGCAAGTTAACCATAGCTGGTAAGCTTCATTCTTTTAACATCCCTATCCTCTTCCAGTATAGCTCATGCTGTTATTTTAACTGCATAGTCCATAAATATATCCAGTATTAAGCATATTTTGTACAAGAATTACCAATTTAATTGAGCCCCCAAAGTTAAACATAGTGATGCATATCTTTTTTTTCCCCTTTTCATACCTCTTAATACTACAAAAACATTTTAGTACAAGATTTGTGTGACAGTCATTAAACATATATTTGAGATTGCTTATTGATGGCATTTGTGCACATCAAACCATTTGACTAGTAAATATAGTCTTTAATGACAATGCAGAAAAATTTCCCCTACATAGAAATTCTTGTCGCTTATACATTCCAGTAAATAGTTTCCATAAAAGACTAAAATTAGAAATGATGTAGTACTCACAAAAGTTGAATGCAAGAGCTATAAAGATACTGCATGTACTATCCCTCTCTACTCACAGCAAATAAGATTTATGGGCATACATACACTGAGGCCATGGCTACGCTCCCCTCCCTTTCAGAAGGGTCATGTAAATATGGCCTTTTGAAAATGCTAATAAGATGCTGATTTAAATACCTCATGCCTCATTAGCATACTCCCATGTAATGCAAGCAGCCACGTAGCCAGGGTTCCCTTGAAAGGAAACCCTGATTTCTAAAGCACCCTTCTTCCCAATTATTTTTATTTCCCAATTATTTTGGGGAAGAAGGGTGCTTTTGAAATCGGGGTTTCCTTTCGAGGGAACCCTGGCTACACAGCTGCTTGCATTACAAAAGCAGCCCTTTCAAAAGCTATATCCTGCAGAAGTATGCTAGTGAGGTATGAAATATTTAAATCCACGCCTTATTAGTATTTTTGAACTGCTGTATTTACATGACCCTTCCAAAAGGGAGGGGCAGTGTAGCCACTGCCTGAGCAAGCTGATTGGTTACTATGTAGTTAAATAATGCTTCCTTCCCTCTATCACAGAATCATCACAGCATCTGGAATATAGCTGCAATATTCAGAAGTTTTTGTAGTGACCAGAACAGTGGCTCCTTCCTCTGTAACTGGTAATGGGAATGAAGCATCAAGGCCATTTTGGACTTTAACCAAGCCACAGTCCACACAAGTGCATTCCTCCACTGTATACATCAGTGATGTCTCACTTTGGAGGGAATCTTCACTTATATCTGTGTTCACACTAGTTTCAATATCTGTCTTGAGTATAACATTCAAGTCCATTATAGATTCTGTGAAGACATGAAAAGGTACTTTAGTTCACATAATCTTAATCAGTGAAACCAAGTCATAGAATCTACTAAATATGTCCCTTGCTCTCACATTTAGGAAGGGCATGTATGAAGCCTATTATGTATATATATCATATTATATTTTAGTATATTAAGCTTGTAATTAACAAGCATCTTTTATATAATTTAGATATGAAAAGGTCAAAAAATAAAGATGGGTTGACTCAGATCAATTCCTTTACAAGCTGTGAGGCTAATCTTCAAGTTTTATTCTCCAGCCAGGTAAAATTCTCTTTGACTTCAATGGCAGAAGGATTGGGCCTTTAATAAAGAAATTCTGTTAAGATTTTATAGACAATTTTCCAATGCAAAATAAGATAACCAAGTTAAAAATACATATTGACATTAAATAACAAAATATTATGAAACCAAGACGAGAGGGTTTCTACCTATTTTTGGCTATAATGTGATAACCTTACCCCTGCTGGGAAGTACAGGTTGAACCTCTCTAATCTCAAACTCTCACCTCCAGCAATATCCATAATCCAGCATAAATTTAGTTAGCTGGATGACCACATATCATGGGCATGGCCAAGTTTCCCATGGTCCCATAAAGTTTGCTTCCAGTCACCAGTCCTGGCTCTCAGTGTTTTGTGTGGTTATTTAACTCTAATTAACTCCTGAATGTCTTCTAAGAGACAAGTAAAGGAAGCGTTTATTATGCTGCTAGACAATATTGACCTCCTGTGGTCCAGCAAATTCTCTCGTCCTGCACTAATAAAGTCCTGAGGGTGCTGGATTAGAGAGGTTCAACCTGTACTTTTTTCTACAGTTAGTTCCATTAATTTCAGTGGTCCATCTGTGGAATAACATACTCTTCACTACAAATAAAACTATCAAAATCTGGCAATGTAAGCCATATTCTAAATTATCATTTCAAAAAACATAGCAGAAATTCACAACAGACTGAAAATATTTTACAGGAAATTGTATTTATTAGCAATCGTATTTTTGTACCTGCATTTTTCAGTTCTTCCTTCAAATGTTTTGGGTACTTCCTTTTAAATAATGCCATTAATATGAACACTGTCAATGTTAAAATCACTCCTATTCCCAGACTGATCCAAAGAATTCTATCTGATACCTTTAGTTGACCTGTAGCATCTTAAAAATAAAGAAGACATATTATATACATTTAAAATATCAATTATTAATAAATACATGCATTAATCTATAAATCTCTCACATCTGTGAGGAATCTTTTCTTTTTCTGCTGAATGACGCCTTGATACCTTGAAAAATTTACTCTCCTAACACAGTTCAGTTGATAAATAGAATGCTGAGTTTAGGTCTTCAATCTTTTACAGATTTTATACTTGTTTTTGTAAATTTTAGTGTCATTCTTCTTGTGTTATGTTTAGAATAAATGAAAAGTACAAATGAAAAAAGGCCCAGCACAGCACAAACAAATAATGTTAAAGAATTAGTACTTACTCTCATTACAATAGCTCTGACATGAAAAAGGCGGTTTACTGGAACATCGAAGGTGACAAGGCGTACAAGATTGCAGCAAGCTGTCAAAATACTCATTTTTGTTGCAGCATTGAGCCATCAGGGTTAATAATTAGTGAACTAAGAAGCCACAGAAATTGTTAAAGAATAAGGACAAGTGAAGGAAGAAAAATGTTTCTAGTTCTCACTTTGTACAAACAGTTGTGTGTGTGGCCAGCAACAGCAGCTAACTATCAAGGGTCTTCTTTAAAAGAGTTTATTAAGTAACAGGGATTTCACCCTAATACCTCTCAAGGGACTGTGGCTGCTCATTTGAATAGCAAGTACAGATTTAAGTTTCTAGAAGGACCTCCAGATGGATGGAAGTAATTTTCAATGTAAATTCTGTGTGAAACAAAAACTGATTATTTATAGAGGACATTTCTCAAACAGGTGCTAAACACTACAGAAGATAGAAAATGTGTGAGGATTCCCAAACAAGCACTCTCATTAAGAGGTAGTCCCCGTTTTTAAAAATTTATTGAATTCTTTCTCTCAGGCTTATGGATCTGCAGCAATTATATTTCATTCTAACTGGCAGACTTCTCCATGAAGCATTGGTTTAATTTTTATTCTCTTCTGTTCCACTGCCATCACCAAACATACTGTATTGTAGATGAACTGAGGATAAAAATAAAAAGAGAAGAAAAAGAGGCTGTGTTGTCTAGTGGATAGAGACAGTGACAACATCAGTAGAACTGCAGAGTACGTGCTTGTTGAGGCAGAAGCTGTACCGTCTTCTCCTCTTGGATCCTTCACTTCCCATTGGATGGGTTGGGGGAGTGGGTGGGCTGTTTTGGGGGTTTTTTCAAGTTCCCTTCCTGGCCACATTTTAAACTCCTCCTCAGCTTTTCAAGATGTCCTGCTCTTCCTCCTTTTACTTGCAGTACAAGAGCTATGTTGTCAGAGGCGGATGTTGCAGATCTGATTTGTTGCTGTTTTGGGATCAGGATGGACTTTTTCCCAATAGGCCAAACTAGCCAAGATCTGCTGTTTTGGGAGTGGGATAACTTTCTTTGCTTCTTTGCTGCATCACAAAGGCAAAGTAGCATTAAAAGAAATAGGACCTGAAAGTATAATAAGACATTTATGACTGTTTAGCTCAGTGGAACTTGCAGCTGGTGCCCATTATGGGTAAATAGTAAAAGGACCAATTCCCAGAGGTAAATGGGGTCTGGGACTTCGCTGGTGAATTTTGTATCTGCTTGAGAAATGGGAACTTAACATCCTTATGGAATTATGGAGTCTGTAATATTTTTACGCTCTGCAATTCTCTACCTACCACCTTGGCATTGCTACACATTGGGGTAAAAGAATTCAATTTTCTTTCTAAGACATGAAAAATCCAGCTATATAGTTGAAACATACCACTCCTAGAATTGTCTTGGACTGAAATCAACACATTAGTAGAGGTCACCTTACACACACGTATGAAATCCAAAAGACAAAACTAACATCAAGCTGCAGAGGCAGTTGAACATGTGAATATAGCACAGTTGTGTACAGAGAGCTGAAAGATATCAAGTGGCTGTATTATGAGCTCTGAGTTGTCAGACACAGGCTTTCACTTAGGAATAAGACAACGGATGAGACAGAGAAATGAAGCAAAGATGGTTTCTGCAGATGTTACCTACCAGCTCTGTGTCTGTGGGGAACCAGGGCATAGTATCCAGCTGGTATGACTTACAAAAGACCTCTTCTTGCCCTAGCCCAGGGGTCAGCAGCCAAAATAGCTAGAAGAGCCTTTTTTTTTCAGATTCAGTAAACGTAATAATTCAAGAGCCGCAATGCATATGAATATGAGACAGTCCTTAATAAATAACATTAAACCATAATTTTTGTAACCCCTATTTTAAGAACAGGGCACACAACATGATTGTAATTCGACACAAACTTTTTACCCATTCTGTTTCTTCAAACTTTACATATGTGTGTGTTTACCATGACCCTCCTAACTTTCACTCCTGAACCTTCTCTCTCTCTGGAGGACATGAGATGTCATCTGCTTCCATCTGTCAAATACAGGGGGGAGTTATCCAACATTTGAAGATCACATATCGTTTGCTATTTAGGTATGAGTTGTTCATTGTTGGGCTTCAAGACGTTTACTGAAAATAATCAGGAGGGTTTTATTTTTAACATTTCAATTACAGAGTTGGGAGCAACAAAGAAGTCCTTAAAGAGCTACTTTCAGCTCCAGAGCTGCAGATTGCAGACCCCTACCCTGACCTCTGCTTGAACGAAAGCCAATCAGAATAAAGACTTAGAAAATCAATGAAAAGGCAGGGGAAGACACTCCTAAACCCCTCCCGTAAAGGGTGAGAAGATTAAGCAAATGCCCCTAGCCTCATTTGCATCAAAGGTGGGACAGAAAGGTATCTCCGTTAGAATACAGAATGGAGAATAGAAATTCCAAAACAAGACTCCCACTGAACTATGGGACATGAAAACCAGAGAAGAACTGCATGAGGGGAAATCTCTGCTTAAGATTTTAATGAACTTAAACCTGCACATACCCAGTTCAGCAATTATCAGACTAATTCTACTAATCCTCTGTTTGGTATTCAAAATACTGCCTGCTTAATTGAATTATGAGCTCCCAAGAAGGAACACTACCCATCACCAGAAATGATTAATTCTATTGCCCACCCTGAACAAGGAGACAAACAAGACAAAGATGGTATCAACGAAAGATGGCGAGAACACTTTAGCAACCTCCTTAGCAGACCATCGACCGTGAATAATAACATCCTCAGTGAAATTCCACAACAACCCATCCTGACAGATCTTGACTTTCCGCCCACTACAGATGAGATTAAGAAAGCTGTTAGCCAGATGAGTTCAGGAAAAGCTCCTGGAAAACATGGGATACCAGCAGAGATATATAAAGCGGCAAGTCCAGCAGCACTAGCAGCATTCCATAGCGTGATCATCAGCATCTGGGAGGATGAAAACATACCACAGGACCTCCGTGATGCTATTATTGTCTCCCTTTTCAAGAATAAAGGCAGCAAAGCAGAATGTGGAAACTATGAAGGCATATCCCTCCTCTCTGTTGGAGGGAAGATCATCGCCCGCATCATCTTGAACCGCCTAATAGCCAGTATTTCCGAGGCAAATCTACCTGAAAGTCAATGCAGTTTTCGACCTGGCCGGAGCACAGCCGATATGGTGTTTGCTGCCAGACAAATACAACAGAAGTGTATTGAACAGAACATACACCTGTATGCTGTCTTCATAGATCTGGCAAAGACATTTGATACCATCAACAGGGAAGCCCTTTGGACCATTCTAATACGACTTGGCTTCCCAAGAAAATTTGTCCAGATTATAAGCCTTTTCCATGACGACATGACAGGCGAAGTACTGTCTGATGGAGCCACATCAGCCCCCTTCAACATCACCAATGGCGTGAAACAAGGATGTGTTCTCGCTCCTGTCTTATTTAACCTGTTCTTTGCATGCGTCCTTAACCATGCAATGAAAGATCTGGACCGAGGTATATACTTGAAATACCGGCATGATGGTTCACTTTTTGACCTCCGTTGCCTGAATGCAAAGACTAAGATAGTGCAGAAACTCCTTTCTGAAGCACTGTTTGCTGACGACTGTGCCCTTATGGCTCACACTGAAAACAATCTTCAGCACATTGTCAACAAGTTTGCTGAGGCCTCGCAACTTTTTGGACTAACTATCAGCCTCAGAAAGACAGAAGTTCTCCATCAACCTGCACCTGGATCAAATGCTCCTGTCCCGAGTATCTCCATTGACAGCACTCAGCTTAAAGTAGTGGAGAACTTTAAATACCTGGGTAGTGTCATATCCAGTGATGGATCACTGGATAATGAGATCAGCACGTGAATATCCAAAGGGAGCCAGGCACTTGGCTGTCTGCGTGGCAAAGTTCTAAACCACCATAACATTCAGATGTCAACAAAACTGCTTGTGTACAGAGCTGTTGTTCTCTCATCTCTTTTGTACGGGTGCGAAACATGGACACTATATAGGTGTCACATCAAGCAGCTCAAAGCATTCCATATGCGCTGCCTCCATAACATCATGAAGATCTGTTGGCAAGACAAAGTGCCCAATCTTGAGGTCCTCGAGACAGCCCAGATGACAAGCATCGAAATGATGATTATGAAGTCACAACTCCATTGGACCAGTCATGTCAGCCACATGGATGCCAACAGAATCCCTCGCCAGCTCCTGTATGGTGAACTCTCCCAGGGCATCCAGCATATAGGTCATCCACGGAAACGCTACAAGGATACCATCAAAGCCAATCTGCAATACAGCAGTATCAAACCTAGGGACCCTGAGGATGCCGCCAGTGACAGAACACAGTGGCGTGCAACAATCAGAAATACCTGTATTGCCTTTGAGGAAGACCGCTGCTGGCGTCTACAAGAGGCATGTGAACAACGTCACAGAGCATCAGCAATGCACAACCCACAGATTGCAAACTTCCCATGCACCACCTGTGGCAAAATGTGCACCTCTAGAATTGGCTTATACAGTCGCCAGAGGGCACACCGTGAGACCAATAACAGATGGTCTGCACAGATTTGTCATCATCAGATCGATGGACTACCATTATATTACCTTGAACAAAACAACTTTGGTATACACCCTTGAATCATCAATCCACCCATACACAAATTTAATGCTCTCCCTTATACCACTGTGTTTTCCCTACAAAAACCCCTGCCCATGCTCAAGTAAGAGTTCCAATGCTTGGATCCAAATTCTGCATCTGTTCCACTGGGACTTCATCTTTTCCTGACTGATTGGTCAGGGGGCTCTATGGGTCTCCCGCTCTCTGGACCCTCAGTTACCAATGCCAGCTTGGGAACCCAGATCAGTTCAAGCTTCACAAAGTGATGATATCCAGCTCTCTCTCTACGTATAGCCTCCTGACCCTGCCTTATGTGATCAGTTGTGGTTTGCTAGCTCTAACTTTGCCATCAGAGTTAATTTAATATTGTAACTCTTTTGTTTGTTTGGCTGTCTTTGTACAGTTACTACCTGGAAATAAATAACTTTCATGGTTAAGCTGCTTGCTTCTATCTTTCTCTTTCCCCTTCCGCTCTCACTGGTATTTTTGGCTTTCCCATTCAGGCTGTAGCAATGTTTCCTGTACCTAAGCTATCGAACCCTGAAGTGCCCAAAAATCCTGTAGAGTTTGATCATCAAGTCAATTATGAGCAGAATGGTTGTGGTGTGAATGTGGGATAGGTACATGTTGAACCTGGGGGCATATGATGATGGCAGCTTAAAAAGTGCCATTTAGCCCTGCCCAGTGAGTCCATGGGCATATGAGGATAACAAGTTAAAATTGTTCAACCCAACCTGCTGAGTCCAGGGACATATAAGGGGTCTGGCTGTGAGTGCTGATTAACTGGTCTTCTCAGATGTGCTCGGTTAATGTGTATGTGTATTCATCTGATTCTAAGGTGGGACAAACCTGCCCTGGGGAAAGAGAAGTTACTCACCGTAGTAACGGTGGTTCTTCGAGATGTGTCCCTGTGGATGCTCCACAATAGGTGTCGGGCTCGCCTGGCGCCGCAGATCGGAAATCTTCCAGCAGCTTCTCCTGGATTGCGTATGCGCCGGCGCACGCCGCTCCCCTGCGCGCCCCCGGCCACGTGCGCGATCCGGTCCCCGCCAGTTCCTTGACCAACCGCCTCGAATGCTCCTGAAAAACACTAGACAGAGATCCGAAGTGGGGAGAATGGGTGGGTGGTGGAGCACCCATGGGGACACATCTCGAAGAACCACCGTTACTATGGTGAGTAACTTCTCTTTCTTCATCGAGTGTCCCCGTGGGTGCTCCACAATAGGTGACTACCCAGCAGTAACCCAAGAAAGGAGGTGGGTAATCAGTTTATGTGCAGCTTGCCCCCGAAAGGACTGCTGTCGACAGACGGGTATCCTCTTGGAATACTCGATGTAGGGCATAATGCTTGGCGAAGGTGTCGTAGGATGACCAGGTCGCCACTCTACAGATGTCTTTCAAGGCGGTGCCCTTGAAGAAGGCTGTTGACGCCGCCACCGCCCTGGTGGAGTGAGCCCTAGGCGGGGCCAGCAAAGGAGTCTTTCAAAGCTCGTAGCACATTTTTATACAGGACACAATGTGCTTTGAAATTGTCTGTGAAGAGAGGCCTTCCCCTTTTGACCTGGGAGCGAGAGACACTAGGAGTCTGTCCGTTTTCCGGAAGGATTTAGTTCTGTCTATGTAGAAGGCCAACGTCCTCCTCACGTCCAGGAGGTGCAGGTGTGCCTCTTTGCTGGAGCTGTGAGGCTTCGGGTAAAATGAGGGTAAAACTATTGGTTCGTTAAGATGGAACTCTGAAGAGACTTTTGGAACAAAGGCTGGGTGCAGCCGTAAGGTTACCGCCTCCTTTGAGAATACTGTGCAGAGCGGCATTGCCATAACTGCTGCGAGCTCACTGACCCTGCGAGCTGACGTAATTGCAAGGAGGAAGGTTGTTTTTATCTTAAGGAGACGTAGGGAAACTGTGGCTAATGGTTCAAAAGGTGGACCCGTTAGCGTGCTGAGCACCGAGTCCAAGTTCCACGATGGTGGAAGCAGTTTCTGAGGAGGGTACAGGTTTACCAACCCCTTCAAGAACCTGGTAACTATAGGATGGGCGAATACTGTGGGCCCCTCCTCTGTATGCCGAAAGGCTGATATAGCGGCGAGGTGGACTTTTAGCGAGCATAAGGAAAGCCCGCCCCTCTTGAGGTCCAATAAGTATTCTAGTATTATCGGTATAGGAACGTCAAGGGGAGCTAACTGCTTGGCGGAACACCAGGCTGTGAATCAAGTCCATTTCTGCTAGTAAGTCTTCCTGGTGGAGGTCCTTCGGCTACTTTCCAGGACTTGTTGTACTCCCTCCGTACATGTGCTTTCTAAGGAGCTGAGCCATGGATTAGACATGCTTGTAGGTGCAGGCCCTGAGGGTGTGGGTGCACTATGGACCCCTGAGCCTGCGTGAGTAGGTCGGGAGCCGCCAGTAGAGGGAGCAGTGGGCGGTCCGACATGCGCAGCAGCAAGGGAAACCATTGCTGCCGATCCCACGTTGGGACTACTAGTATCATGCGAGCTCTCTCCCTTCTGGTTTTCTGCAAGACCTTGTGGATAAGCGCTGTGGGGGGGAACGCGTAAAGTAGGGGGCCCTTCCATGAAATCATGAATGCGTCCCCCAGGAACCCCCGCCCCACTCCTGCCCTGGAGCAGTACTGGGGACACTTCTTGTTGTGCTGGGTGGCAAACAGATCGATCTGGGGAAACCCCCATGTATGAAAGATTGGTCGTAGCAGATCGGAGCGGATCTGCCACTCGTGCGTGAGTGTGAAGCGCCTGCTCAGCTGATCTGCTTTCACATTGTGAGCACCCGGCAAGTACGAGGCTTTCAACGTTATGTTGTTGGTGATGCACCAGTTCCACAGTCAGACTGCTTCCGCACATAGGGCACGGGATCGGGCTCCTCCTTGTCGATTTATGTAAAACATTGTGGAGGTATTGTCTGTATTGATCCCGACTACTTTGCCATATACGTGGTCTCGAAAATGTTTGCAGGCGTTGAACACTGCTCTGAGCTCCAGTATGTTTATGTGCAGTGTCTGTTCCGCAGGGGACCATAGCCCTTACGTCACCTTGTCGCTGATGTGCGCTCCCCATCCTATGTGGGAGGCGTCGGTAGTAACAAAAATAGAAATTTGTGGTTGGTGGAAAGGCACCCCCACTAGCAGGTTCTTGGGGTTTACCCACCACGCCAGGGATCTGCGCACCTCTGTCGTGGGCGACACCACCCTGTGGACAGTGTGGGATGCCGGTTTGTAGACGCTCACCAGCCAATGCTGCAGGCTTCACATGTGCAATCTGGCATTTTGTACCACAAATGTTGCTGCCACCATGTGGCCCAGCAGCTGTAAGCACGTTAAGACCGGCACCGTGGGGCCGTATGTGATGACTTGCACCAGCGAACTGATGGCACGGAAGCGGGTGTCGAGTAGGTACACCCTTGCTGTGATAGAGTTTATGCATGCCCCTATGAACTCTATGTCTTGTGTGGGGTCGGTCTTTGACTTCGCGAGGTTGATGACTAAGCCCAGCGAAGAAAACGTGTCCGCTGTGACGCGGATCATGCGTAGGACCTCTACCTTCGAGGCCCCTTTCAGTAGGCAGTTGTCCAGGTATGGGAATATAAACACCCCCTGTCTGTGCAGGTAGGCTGACACCACGGCCAGGGTTTTGGTAAAGACTCTGGGGGCCGAGGAGAGGCCGAACGGAAGAACCCTGTACTGGAAATGCTCCTTGCCGACCATGAAGCGGAGGAAGCGCCTGTGTGCTGGGTGGATCATTATATGAAAGTAAGCATCTTGTAAGTCGAGGGCTGCAAACCAATCTCCATCGTCCAGTGCTGTGAGTATGGAGGCGACTGTAATCATCCGACAACGTTGCTTGCGTAAGTAGCGGTTGAGGCCCCGAAGATCTAAGATGGGCCTCCAGCCTCCTGTTTTCTTCTCTGTGAGGAAGTAGCGTGGATAAAAACCTTTCCCCTGGAATTGTTCCGGCCCTCTTTCCACCGCCCCTATGAACATAAGGTGGTCCACCTCCTGCTTGAGCCTCACCTCGTGGGTAGCGTCCCGGAGGTGAGGCCTGGAAGGAGGCTTCGTCGGTGGGAGCGACTGGAAGGGGATCACGTAACCCGTGGCTATGATCTCCAGCACCCATTTGTCTGCGGTGATCTTTTGCCGTTGGGAGTGAAACGGTCTGAGGCGATGATGGAACATGAGATGATAGTGGCATTGCGCGATGGTAGTGATAGTGCAGCCCTAGACATGCCCGTCAAACTTGTTGCCTTTGGGCCTGTCCCGAGGGTGTACGGCTTTATTGAGAACGTCATCTGGGAGTTCTGTACTGTTGCTGTTGTTGATGTCACCCTTGGTCGTAGCCCTGTTGATACTGCGCACGCTGTGGTTGGTACGGGTAGCGTCTTTGCTGAGGGTAAAAATTTTTCTTCCTATATGGAGGAGTATAAATACCCAGGGTTCTAAGTGTAGCTCTCAAGTCCTTACTAGAGTGGAGGACCGAGTCGGTTGAGTCTGCAAACAACTTTTGCGTGTCAAAGGGAAGATCCACGATCTTCGCCTGTAGGTCCCTCGGGATACCCGATGTCTGCAGCCAAGATTCTCTACGCATGACCACTGCTGTAGCCGTTGAGCGTGCCGCCGTATCTGCCACATCCAGGGCGATCTGGACTCCCGTTCTTGAAGCTGCGTAGCCCTCTTGCACAATTGCCTTTAACACCGGCTTCTTATCTTCCAGAAGTGAATCCATGAGAGAAGTAAGCCTGGAGTAATTATCAAAATTATGGTTCGCTAGGTGTGCCGCATAATTTGCCATTCTCAGTAGCAGGGTGGAAGAGGAATATACCTTCCTGCCAAACAGCTCTAGCTTCTTGGCATCTTTGTCTGATCCCCCCGATTTGTACTGAGAAGTCTTTGACCTCTGCTGCGACGACTCGACCACCAAAGAATTTGGTTGTGGGTGACTGAAGAGGAACTCCATGCCCTTTACCGGGACGAAGTACTTCTTATCCGCTCTCTTGTTCATAGGCGGAGCGGAGGCCGGAGTCTGCCATATGGTAGTGGCTGACTCCATAATGGCTTCGTCCAGTGGGATAGCAATTCTGGATGAAGCTGGGAGTCTCAAATTTTTCAGGAGTTTGTGATGTTTCTCCTGCACTTCTGCCATTTGAATGCCTTGCGTGAAAGCCACCCTTTTAAACAGCTCCTGGAACTGTTTGAGGTCATCCGGGGGAGCGACATCCCCAGGGGCCATGGCCTCATCTGGGGAGGATGAGGATGAACCACTAAGATAAACCTCCCTCAAACTCTCAGGTTCCTGCGGCCAATGATACACCTGCTCGCTGGAGGATTGCGAAGGAAAGTCTCGGGGTTCTGAAATTAACTCCCCTTGAGATAACTGTGTTTCCATCCCCGATCGAGAGTGTCCACGGGGGTATTGGATGGCCGGGGGGGACCTGCCCCTGGCGTAGGCCTAGGGTGTCTGTGTCCAGCATGATAAGAACGACCATGGCAGCATGGGCACGGGTCCGGGGATGGAGACCTGGACCACTCTCGGGGTGTGTACCCGCAATGTCTGGGAGAGCGAGACCTCCGCGATGACACAGATAGCAGTGAAACTGGTTTGTGGTAGTACTCCAGGGGATCCAATCCCAGAAAAGGTGAAGGTGGCCCAAGCCTTGGTGACATTGGTTGGAGGAACGGAGAAGGAGGTTCTGGATAGGCCAGTGGAGACCCAGGCCTTCTGGGCGGCGTGTGTAGCACAGGGGGAGGGCTTGTTGTCAGTAGCAGCGCAGCTCTGTCCGGAGAAGGGCTGAGGTGCCGGGCTTTTGTTCTTGCCTTTCCCCTCCCCTGCGGGGCTGGCACCGCCCCCTCCCGTGCCGGGGATCTCGGCCCCGCTGTCAGCGCCACGCTCGGCCCACTCAGCTGCGGCGCCGCATGGGTAACGTCCTCCAGTGCCTGCAGGCTCTGTGCCTGTTGGCCCTGCACCGTTGGTGCCGTGGGGGTCGGTGCCGCCTACGGCGGTGCCGCCAGTTCCGGCGCTTGCCTGGCTGATGCTCTAGGTGCCGCACGTGCCGGCTGTTTTGTAACTGGAGGCTCAGCCTCTGCCACGTGCACTGCCGCGCTGCCACTTGCCTGAGTATGCGGCTGGGGGCTGCGTGCTCCGCCCGTCCCACTCGCTGAAACCACTGGCAAGGATCGAGCTGGGGAGAGCTTCCTCCTTTTCTGCACCGAGGGGGTCAAAGAAGCTGCCTTCCTCTTGTGGAACCCAGAGGGCCCTTCTGGTTGAGGCCTCTCCGGCAAGTCTGGCTGGAGGGCCTTGTCAAACAAGAGCATTTTAAGACGCATTTCTCTGTCTTTCCTGGCCCTGGCTGTGAGCTTAGCACAGTGGGAACACTTCTGGGTAACGTGTGATTCCCCCAGGCATCGGATACATTCACTATGCCCATCAGAGGCTGGCATAGTTTCACGGCAAGACTCACACTTTTTAAAACCTGAAGAGGCCATCGCGGTGAGTCTTTTACTGTTAATAGGGTACTTAGCACTTAATCCGTGCCTGTTTACCCAAATCGCGGACACCGGCCTGCAGGGCAGTGGGCGGCCTACTGGCCTTACATCCACTCTTCTTCTCCGCTCCTCTCTCTCTTTTTATTTTATATATATATATATATATATATATATATTTTATATTCTCTTTGTCCTCTTTTTTTTTTTTCTTTACCAGAAAAATACAACAATTTACATGTAGAAACACTATCTAATCTGACTCTGGCTGTAGCCTGAGCGGATTCCGTCTGCAGCCGATGGCGGTTGAGAAGGAACTGGCAGGGACCGGATCACGCACGTGGCCGGGGGCGCGCAGGGGAGCGGCGCGCGCTGGCGCATGTGCGATCCAGGAGAAACTGCTGGAAGATTTCTGATCTGTGGTGCTGGGCGAGCCCGACACCTATTGTGGAACACCCACGGGGACACTCGATGAAGAAGCTAAGTCCTGCAGTATAGCTCCGTTGGGAGGAATTGACATAAGGGAGGAATAGTGCTCTTTATGAAAGCACCAAGGAGACAAACAGCACATTGACAGAAGTATCAGTACACCGCCTCCAGCGAGGAATAACCCTAATAAATGAGATCCAGCTCTGGAGCGAGAGGGACTGATCTGCCAGATAGTGTGGGATACCAGGGACATTGTAGTGCTGGAGCAAGGAAGTCTGAACGAAGGGAGCTAAGGCCTGAGTAAACCCCAGGATGAGGCCCACCAAGAGGGTCTCAGGGAAGTACTGGGGCTGCTGGGGAGCAGCCAGGGCAGGAATGTGTAGCAGGTCCAACCACCACTTGCCAATGATGAGTGGCAATTTCAGGCTGCAGTTTACCCCGGGGCAGGGGCTACATGATGACTGGCAGTGGTTCATGGAGGCAAGGTTGGTTTACAGGACTGGGTTTCCGTGGGAGGGGAGGACCCCAGAGTATGGGGCACTGCCAGGGACCTGGTAGGAAAGGGCACTACAAGCTGGAAGGGATGAGGGTTCACACGAGTAGTGGATAATGCATAAAAAGGTGATAGTGGGCAAGACACTGCCAGGAGAACGTGCTCAGAGGCTGGCCAGAGCTAATTCCCATTGTGACCAGTGGGAGGTGCTGTGTCAGTGAGTCACCAACTACTACACAGTCCTTAATTCATCTGCATATATTGATCAACAAAATTCCTTTCTTGGGTACAAATGGCAAGTACTATGATTTGGTGAAAATACTGGCATTTTAAAATACTTATAATCAGCACTCCTTTTTCTAAAAAAAGAGGAGCAGGTACTTAGCCAACTCCCCACCCCCTCTTCCACAGCCAATGCCCCAGCTGGGGCTGCAAAGGTGCCTGTCGTCAGCACTGGCAAGTACCAGCACCCAAAAAAACCCAAAAAATCCACTGCTTATAATAATTCATTTCTGCAGCTATAAAATGTGATAAAAATATGTGTATACAGCACACATTCATGCTGAACGATAGACAGGAACCTAAAAGCTCTCCTACCATCCTTTCCCACACACCAGAGCTAGGACAGCATAATTTAGCCTTTCATTTTAATACGCTACCATAAAGATGTTTTGTAATTCTTTACATAATTGGTTCACAAATGCAAGTCTTGAGCACATCCAGCAGCACTGTATTCTCTCTAACAGAATCCTGAAACTAAGACAGGTTCAGTAGTCTACACAGCAGATTAAATCTTTTCATCGTCCCTACAGGGAACAAAGGTGAGTCCTCATCTCAAACCCGGCACACAGTGGTCTAGGAATTCACCTGGCAAAAGCCCATGTTCTCAATAATGACCATGAGATTTCAAGAGAGTTTCCCACACCTGAAGAAGTTTTGTGTAGATCTGAAAGCTTGTATCTCTCACTATCAGAAGATGATCCAATAAAAGGTACTAACTCACCTACTCTGTCTAACATCCTTTGACCAACACCATTATGACCTGCCATGCTTTATGAAAATTCTTATGAATATGTATGTGCATAACTCAAACACACTTTATGCAAAGTACATCACGTGGCACATCATTTTAAAAGTTGTAATCCACTGAATTGGTATATCTATGTGTGTGCATGTATCTTTCTTGCATGTGAAGTTAGAAATATTAAGTGGGAACCTGTTTTATTAGTCCAGATATTCTAATAAAAGCCAGTAAGTCAACAACCTGTGAATGGTTTTGTTTTTCTTGTACGCCCAAACTGTGGTTGATCCTGAAAAAGCATGTGACCATGCCACCTGGTGCTGGAATCCATCTTGAATCTGTTTTTTTCCTGGGGATAGGGAGTGTTAAACAAAGGGTTCTTGCCCTAGAAAACGTTTATTTAAGGAATCGGACGAAGCAAGTCTTTGCCCATGAAAGTCTATAAGGTGCCACAGGACTTCTTGTTTTTGAAGATACAGACTAACTTGGCTACTCCTCTGATATTTAAGGAATGGAAAGCAGGCGGTCTTTTGTCTTCAGATGGTTTTTGAAGTTGTCACCTGACTTTAAAAATGTACACGTGAAGAAAGCTGAAAACAAAGAACTCTAATGATACAGAGCTGTGGATCTAGGCCAGAGAAAAAAATCAACACTGCCCTGAAGCATTTTACCTGATACAGGAGAAGGGGTGTAGAATGTACTTTGCAATGCGTCAAGTTTCTTAGGCTGTGTCTACACTACCTCCCTATTTCGAAGGAAGGATGGTAAGTAGTGTGTTGGGAGATTATTAATGAAGTGCTGTGCTGCATATGCAGCACTTCATTAAGCAAATTCCCCCCCACGGCAACTTCAAAGTGTTAAATTTTGAAGTGCTGGCTCGCACGTAGCCACGGCTAAACCACGGTACTTCAATGTGCCTAGGGTAAAGGGACTTCAAAGTTGCCCAGGCACTTTGAAGTACTGGCGGGTTAGCAGATCAGATCAGAGTTAGTTACTAAGCTAAAATAAACAAAACACGCCAGCTAATCCTAATACACTTCTTTCTAAGTAGGGTGGTAGTGTAGACAAGCCCTAAATGTATTCGGATTAGCTGGCGTTTTGTTTATTTTATCTTAGTAACTAACTCTGATCTGTCTGTGTTCACTTGCAATCACTTAAATCCTAGTTTTATATTTAATAAAAACACTTTTGTTTATTATCAAGCCCAGTGTAAATAATTGTTATCTGGGAAGGAGAAACCACTGTGTATATCTCTCATTGATAAAGAGAAACATTTATAAGCTTTCTCTGTGTAAAACTTTTATACAAATTCAGATGGATTTATCTGAGGGTTTAGTCCTCTTTTGGGGGCTGAGTTCCTGTACGTTATCAGCAGCTTTAAAGCTGAACTGGTTCAGTGTCTGTGTTGCTCTGCTGGAGATTGTTTCCCCAACCCGGGGCTTTTGCTTTGGAAGACCTCTGTCCAGGATGGTAGGCAGTGTTCCCTCTATTTTTTTCCATCCATGGGAGGAATACATTTTGATATGTACACCAAGGCACATGCAGCTGTGCACCACCAACAGAAACACAAGCTGTCTGCGGTGGGTGCTCTGCTAATCATCTGGTGACACTTGAATTTCTCCAGGGTGGCAGCCCAAGAACTCAGTTTACAGGGAACGCTGATATTGGGGCATCTCAGAGGGTAGGCTGATTCACTCAGTGGTGTGACCAACACACTGGGTGACAATCCCTAAGTGTCCCTGTGATTCACTCCATCACAAAACTATGACGTGATATTTCAGGTCAGGTCAGTCCAGAAAATCTACTGTCCACATGAACACGGAAGTCACTCAAGACAATAGGCCTGTATGTATTTTAATAAAATATTTGTATCCCCAATTATTCCAGAAATGGCCACTGATTCTGAGTGTTTCTGTTTGTGAAGTTATCTGGTGACACAACAATTAAAACTTCCAAAATCAGTTTTGAAACTATTGGTCTAAAACTTGAAAACTACACTAAACAGCTTAGAATTAAACTTAAAATAAGGAATCTCCTGCTTTTGAAACCGTACCCCATCCTCCTCTTGTTTTGCACCACATATCCATCTAGAGCTGTGGTTCTCAATCAGGGCATGCGTACCCTTGGGGTAGGCAGAGGTCTTCTGAGAGAGTATGTCAACTCATCTAGTTTTACAACCAGCTATGTAAAAAGCACTAGCTAACTCATTATAAACTAAAATCTAATACAGAAAATGACATTTTATGCCGATCTATATACTATATTATATGATAAAATCATATGCACTGTATTAAACATGTGGTTTATGTTCCTTACTGATACATGCAAGCACAGTAATGAGGTTTGGTATCAGAGAGGTAGCCATGTTAGTCTGTATCTTCAAAAACAAGAAGAAGTAACAAGAAGGTGCCACAGGAGTATCTGTTAGTCTATGAGATGCCACAGGACTTCTTGTTGTAGTAATGAGGCTGAAATTGTCAGATTCAGAATGTTAGTGTCACAGCTTTTCATGGACACATTTCCAACATTCAGTTTGCTGTGTATCTGAAGTAGGCAAACTGAGCATACCACACTCAGAAGGGATGACTGATCACAAACGTGAATATAAGCCATCAGATGAGCTTCTCCACTAATAATCCATGAACTCATCAATCAGAAGGACACATGTTTTTTCCATTTTAAGTTTCGCTGCAAGTGGAGGAAGGATATCTTCAGTTATTTCTTCAATTCTATAACACACAGTGTCATTTCATAGGAGCGCTTTCTTGAGTATCAGCTGCTTTTTTATGAAGCATGTTTCTGTAAACATCATAGCAGGCAGAATACAATAGTCTGCAATTGTGTATGGCTTTGATTTTGCTACAAAAAGGGAGACAGCATAAGAAGCTTTGAGCACTTTTGTAAAATAGTTGAAGCTATTTTTATTATACTCTACTAAATCTGGACCTTAGAAAGCTTTCTCTGAAAAAATTCTTCTGTCTTCTCTTCATTCACAGGCTGTTCTGCCTTCAAATGTCATTGAATGCAAACGTATAGGTTTCATACTCTTTGTGGGATAGAGTTTCTCCACAGAGGAACACAAATGTTGAGGTGGATCCCTATTTGTAGATATGTGAATCCAAAATCAATGTATTTCTTGCAGAATTGATTATATCTGAGTCATTTTCAATTTCTTTCAGTTTTCAATATCCTTACTATTGCCAGTTCAAAGTGATGGCTTTCAATTTTTTACTGCCTGGCCAAGTTTCAAAGGTTTTGGAGGGGGAGGGTATAGGGCATACCTCTCTAGTTCTGTTTGTTTATGTAGTGATATGGTGGCCCACAGAGAAAATCTTTGAACAAGAACTGATAAGCTTATCATAGACCATTTATAAATTTAAGGCTACTAATTTGAAACTGAGGCTAAAAGTGTGTGTAGTTTCAAAACAAAGTAATTTACCTTGGGCACATAGAGAGGAGGGAGTTTCCAATGTCAAAAATAAAATTAAGGCCATGCAGAACTGTCCAACTTCTCAGAGACTCAGACACCTGCAGAGTTTTGTAGGGCTCTGCTCCTCCTATACAACGTTTATCTGTGGAATTGCCACTATTGCAAAACCATTGCACAGGTTGGGTGAGAAAGGGAAACTGCTTTAGTGGTCAACAGCATGTGATGTAGCATTTTCAGAACTGAAAAAAGTTCTTGTGATTGCTACAGTCTTAGCATAAACCCCTTTCATATTAGAAAGATGCTGCAGCTTACTGTTTAGGGGCAGTATTGACGCAAGTATTAGAAAGTAAAATTACTGGAGATTTATTACTGCAAGAGTCTAAAATCTCTGGTGAGAAATTAGTGCATTACCTGAAAGCAACTTTGGTCTGTGGTTAACCCTATAGAAATATTTTACCATTATTTGCATTGGAAGAAGCTTGTGGTCAGGACGTACCATGTATCCCTTCCACAGCGCTTTAGATTTGGGAAAGTTGGCAGGTGGTTGAAAGAATCGTAGGTTGTATGTTCACAGTTATATAGAAGTCTGGGAACAAGTACACTAAGACTGGTGTCATGTCCAAGCGGCCTTCTTGGAAAACTAATTGTAAACACTGCCAGAAGCAGAAAAAAAATTATTTGGTTGCTCAGGAAAATGGGCACGCTCAGAATTAGATGGCTGTCTCTTCCCATTATTTGCAGATGTCCAAATAGTCCTCATTCATCCACTGGAGTGGTAGGTTGGAGTTGCACGAATGGTCTCCAGAGCAGCTAAAAGCTTCTGCAAGAGCGAAGTCTGAACTTAGCATAGTCTGTAACTGGAAAATCATTTGACAAATGCAGCTACCTTAGGATGCAGTATTTCACTCACAATAACACAGTGAAAGCTTCCAAGGCAGATTAGGAAAATTTGGATCTTAAAGATGGAATAATGTATAGAAGATGAGAAAAACCTGATATAGGTATCGGCTGATTTTACCAGCTATTATGAAAAATGAGGTTCTGAGATTGTCATAATTTTAAAAATTATGTACATTTTAGGGTTGCAAAAGTCTTAGCCAAGCTAAGAAAAAATGCAAGAACCTGAATATTGGTGAAGTGCTTGTGTCCAAAGAGGCAACAGTAATTTCATAGTGAAATCTCTGAGACTTTATCTTCTTTGCTGAATGTATGGAATATGTAATTTAAGGAAAATGGGATCATGGATGTAATTATATTTTACAGCAGTGGGTCTCAACCGTAGCACGTGTATCCAGAGGTCTTCCAGGTCTACATATTTCCCTAATTTTACAACAGTTTACATAAAAAGACATAAAAAGCATTAGCAAATTTAGTACAACCTAGAATTTCCTACAGACAATTACTTGTTTGTAATGCTCTATAATAGTATATCATGTGGTAATGTAACATATCACAGAATCATAGGGCTGGAAGGGACCTCAGGAGGTCATCTAGTCCAGCCCCCTGCTTCAAGCAGGATCAACCCCTACGAAGTCATCCCAGCCAGGACCTTGTCAAGCCGGGACTTAAAAACCTCAAGGGATGGAGAATCCACCACCTCTCCAGGCAAAGCATTCCAATGCTTCACCACGCTCCTGGTGAAGAAGTTTTTTCTAATATCTAACCTACATCTCTCCCTCTTCAACTTCTGACCATTACTCCTTGTTCTGCCATCTGACACCACTGAGAACAGTTTCTCACCCTCCTCTTTAGAGCCCCCCTTCAGTAGGCTGAAGGCTGCTATTAAATCACCCCTAAGTCTTCTCTTCTGTAAACTAAATAAGCCCAAATCCCTCAGCTTATCCTCATAGGTCTTGTGCTCCAGCCCCTTAATCATTTTTGTTGCCCTTCGCTGAACCTGCTCCAGCAAATCCACATCCTTTTTATACTGGGGGGCCCAAAACTGGACACAGTATTCCAGATGTGGCCTCAGTAGTGCTGAATAAAGAGGAATAACTACTTCTTTAGATCTGCTCGAAATGCTCCTCCTAATGCACCCGAGTATGCCGTTAGCTTTCTTGGCTACAAGGGCACACTGTTTACTCATATCCAGCCTTTCATCCACCATAACCCCTAGGTCCCTTTCCATCATACTGCTGCTGAGCCAGTCGGTCCCCAGCCTGTAACAATGTTTGGCATTCTTCCGCCTCAGGTGCAGGACTCTACACTTCTCCTTATTGAACCGCATCAGATTTCTTTTGGCCCAGTCCTCCAATTTATCCAGGTCCCTCTGAATTCTCTCTCTACCCTCCAACATATCTACCTCTCCTCCTAGTTTTGTGTCATCCACAAACTTGCTGAGGGTGCAACCCAGTCCCTCATCCAGGTCATTAAAAAAGATGTTGAA
Organism: Carettochelys insculpta; assembly: GCF_033958435.1. Classification (NCBI taxonomy): domain Eukaryota; kingdom Metazoa; phylum Chordata; order Testudines; family Carettochelyidae; genus Carettochelys; species Carettochelys insculpta. The sequence goes on from NC_134152.1 coordinate 18,419,710, forward strand.
TAACACCGGCCCCAGAACTGAGCCTTGAGGCACTCCGCTTGAAACAGACTGCCATCCAGATATTGAGCCATTGACCACTACCCATTGGGCCCGACCATCAAGCCAGCTTTCTATCCATCTTATAGTCCAAGGATCCAATCCATATTTCCTTAACTTATGGACAAGAATGTTGTGGGAGACCATATCAAAAGCCTTGCTGAAGTCAAGGTGTATCACATCCACTGACTTCCTCATGTCCAGAGAGCTTGCTACCTCGTCATAGAAGCTAATCAGATTGGTCAGGAAGGACTTGCCCCTGGTGAATCTATGTTGGCTACTTTTGATCACTTTCCCCTCTTCCAAGTGCTTCAAAATGGATTCCTTGAGGATTCCCTCCATTATTTTCCCAGGGATTGAGGTAAGGCTGACGGGTCTATAGTTCCCTGGATCGTCCTTCTTTCCTTTTTTAAAGATGGGCATATGTTTGCCTTCTTCTAGTCATCTGGTATCTCCCCTGATCTCCAAGAGTCTTCAAGGATAATGGCCAAAGGTTCAGCAATGACCTCTGCCAATTCCCTCAGTACCCTGGGGTGCATTAAATCCAGATCCATGGACTTGTGCACATCTAGTTTTTCTACATAGCTCAGAACTTGTTCCTTCTCCACAGATGGCTGCCCTCCACCTTCCCATACTGCATCATCTAGGACCGTCCTGGGGAAGTTGACTTTGTCCGTGAAGACTGAGGCAAAAAAAGCATTGGGTACTTCAGCTTTTCCTGCATCTTCTGTCACTAGGTTACCTCCCTCATCCAGTAATGGCCTCACACCTTCTCTGATAACCCGTTTATTGTTCACATGCCTGTAGAAACCCTTCTTGTTACTCTTCACATCCCTTGCCAGCTGCAGTTCCAATTGTGCTTTCGCTTTCCTGATTACTGCCCGGCATTCTCCAGCCGTATGTTTATACGCCTCCTTAGTCAACTGTCCTCGTTTCCATTTCTTGTATGCATCCTTTCTGAGTTTAAGCTGACTAAGGATTTCCCTGTTAAGCCAAGCTGGTTGCCTACCATGTTTGCATTTCTTACTACGCAGCAGGATTGTTTGTTCCTGTGCCTTCAGTAAGACTTCTTTAAAATACTTCCAGATACAGACTGTACTAGACATGCATTTATGTAATTTACTAATGCAAGGATCAGTGTTCAGCTCACGCTTGCTGTCGGTACCTGGCCCAAGCTAATGATCCAACCAGCAGACCAAATTTGTTGATGAATCCCTGTCACATGCCACCTGAATCACATTCTGTATATGCTAATAAGGTATGTGCAAGCACATTAATGAGGCTAAAATTGTGCTGGTATGTACGTAATTGCTATGTGAAACTAGATTTTTAAAACGGAGCTAGAAATTGCAATAGTGGGAAAAAAGGAGTGGAGTAGGATGGGGTGGGCAGGAGCAGGGTCTGCCCTGGGCTTTGCCCCGGGCTCCATGCTTTTGGCACTGGAGGTGTATTGTCCCAGGCCCTATGCACCCCTTAGTGATGGCCCTGGCAGTGAGCCTGCTCCCTTTATCAGTGTCACCTCCCCTGAACTGCTTCAATTTTTTCTAATAGTGGGGAGGCAGACACCGATATCTATATGTGCCAGCCTCCTGCTCAGTATGGCTCAGAGTGCCCAGAAGCATCATGTAGGAGCAGCAGTTTGAGCAACATTTGTCATCCACTGTGTGCTTCCAGATCCCTGCAGAGATCTCAGCTGCTTGTATTCCAAGCAGCAGCAGAGGGCTGCCTCACCTAAAACCAGCCACCAAATCCACAGCAAGTAAGCTGGCTGGCAGGCAGGCAGCCACCATGTGGAGGAAATCATGAAGGAAAATATGTGCAGTCAATCACAGCAGTTCAGGGCCACAACTTTGGAACTCCTGCTCTGGCAGGACACTGCCACATGCCATGAGCTCCATTAAGCACAAGACTGGTCTTCAGGGATCCCTATTTCTGCCTCCTCCAGTGCAGCAATCATGATATCAGGCACATTTTTGCCATTTGCAAACAGTTTGTGACACTGTGATTTTCTCAGTGCCTCTGGACTCAGGGCACGCTTGTACACTGCAAACCAACTGCCTATAAATCATTTGCTTCACCTGGGTCACATCTTTAGGAGTAATTTCCACACTGAATTTGTGAGATGCCTTTCCTGGCATTTATTATACAGTTATGAGGCAGAAATTAAAGACATAATGAAATTTGCTCATCTCCTATCTCAGCTATCCAGACTTCTTGTTCAAATTCCAGAGATCCAGTTTTTAAGCCCTATTTTCTCACTGTTGAGTGGGTGCTTGTTCCCCAGCCACTGTGTACATTTCAGATCATTTAGAGGGTTCTGCATTGGCTCCCTTGCTCTCTAGAATGTTTACCATGTCTGATCTAAGAGTTTTTATGTTTGATTCAGAGTCCACTATTCCTGGGCATTTCACAAATACTATTATACTTTCCATAGCTAAATTCCCATTATTGTTGTTTAACTGCCCAAATCTAAACAAAAACTGTGCAAGCAATCAGTGTATCTCCAAGCTTGTGTCTTCTTCATCTTGATGATTTTGTCCAATCTCCTGCATTGCATTATTAATTCCTTTGCAAATCAAGACTGTCATTTACAAGAGCAGACACACCAGTGATTTATTCTTTGCCTGTTTTATCGTGAAAAGCTTGTTGGTCTGAGCACTTTTAATAAATTAAAATGACAAGGTGCTCAGGGTACTGGCCCCAGTTATTATAAGGTATTTAAAAAAGCTTCACTATTTCTTTTTGGTCACATCTATACTAGAATTTTTAAGTCAAGGAACACAATTACAACACAGACTTAAGTGTGGGGGTAGAAGTGTTTATTTCAACAAAAACAACTAGGAGTCCTGCAGCATCTTAAAGACTTACAAAATTTTTGGCATAAGCTTTCATGGGTGGAACACTTTAGTGCCACATGACTCCTTGTTGTAATGGTAACACAGCTCTTCTTGAATCTGGTACAACACAGATAAAGTGTAAAAAAGTTGGATGGTGCTTACCCATCGCCCAGAACTAAATTAAAAGTTCAAGGATTTACTCTGGTTTCAGAGGCCCATATAGGTCCAATCTGCACTTAACAGTGTTGTACTTGTGTCTCCTGGATCATTAGTAATCATACTACAGGTGGTGTCTTACCTGAAGTCCAAATCCCTGAGGTCCAAAGCTCGTTTTCATTTAGGCAAATTCCTGTTCTCCAAATAGAAGTTCTGTATGAGTAAAACATGCAGGAACAAGCTTATAGTCTAAAGTAATTTCTTTTCTGTGTTCAGTTCCTGTCAACTTTATTCAATTCCTGATGTTCTATGCAAGCTGAAGATCAACAGAAAATTCATTTTACTTACAGGGTTCTTTTAAATCTGTGTAAGTAGATGCTCTTTTTTCATTCCTAAAATGTTTCCTACCGTAATATTTTCAAATCACCATGTTCTATTGCAAAATTATGACTATATTAATTTATATGGATTATTTTTTTCAAATTGCATTGGAATGTGGTAATGCAATTTTAAAATGCATTTGCTTTTCTGATTACAAGGCTTCTAGAAACTTACAACAGCAAGTATGTGCTGTGAATAAAATGGATCCCTTCTGACAAAATTTGTAAGAGTATATTCATAACATGAATGGTACCATTTCAGTATAAAGTTAAATTTACTAATTTATAGTTTCCTGATCTATTTTTAAATAAATCTGAACTCAAACACAGTGTTTTATTTCCAGAGTTATTTTCATTTTAAAGTTTAAATTGATCAAAAAAAATTGACAGTGTATATTCTGCTGTTTGAAATTACCACCATCATTTTTCACTTCCAACTAGTTAAGAATAATTAGGAGGAATGATACAGTATGACACAGGACAGTTTTTAAGTTTTAGATGTAGAAGAAAAGAATTACCTGCACTGATTAAGACTCTTTGGTTGCTTTCATAATGAAACCATGAATCCTGTGGCAAGGACTGTGGAAAGGCAAAATTTAGAAGAAAAATTCCATAATCTTGAGGTTATGGAGTTTCTGCAGCATTGACCTGCAAGGGTCAGGATACAGATAAAGCAAGAGAGTAGTCATCAGTCGCTCACGGTCTCGCTGGAAGGGCATATCAAGTGTGGTCCCACAAGAATCAGTTCTGGATCTGTTTCTGTTCATTATCTCCATCAGTGATTTAGGTAATGGCATAATAAAGACTATGGCTACGGCTATTGTCAGAGAAGTTTGGGAGGAGTTGTCAGAGAAGAAACCATGAAATCTAGTTGTTACTTTTCAGAGAAAAAAATTGTGCCAAGGCGGTGGTGCAGACAAGTGTCATAGATACCAGGCTTGTTCCGCTAATGGTCACAGAAACAAGGGTTACCATGTAAAAAAGAGGACAGCCCTGAGAGTGTATCTGTATCAGTATTTACCAACTCATGTTGTGTTTATGTCTTATAATACATCTAGTAGATTAATACAATGTGATTTGGAGATACTGATATGGATACACTCACTCTTAGGGGCGTCCTCTTTTTGAAAGTTCAAATACCCTACAGAAATCAGTCACATGATGAAAGCAAATAAAGGAGATGGACAAATGGAAGCAGAGTCCGGGCTGGAGGGAGTGAATGTTGCAGCTAGTGGATATGACAATTATTCAGGATTATGAAGTCATTTTTCGAAGTGCAAGGTCATTAGTAACTTAAGCATACTATAGTAACAGCAAAGGAGCCGTGCTAGTCTATATACTATCAAAACAAAAAGCAGTCAAGTAGCACTTTAAAGACTAGCAAAAGAATTTATTAGGTGAGCTTTCGTGGGACAGACCCACTAGATGGTATGGCTATGGTCTGAAGAAGTGGGTCTGTCCCACGAAAGCTCACCTAATAAACTATTTTGCTAGTCTTTAAAGTGCTACTTGACTGCTTTTTGTTTTAACCATACTATGTTTAGTTAACTTGGTTAATCAAGTATCCGTATCTGGAAGGATGTAGCAATTAGACAAACCCTATAGAGGCAAAAACAATGAGGAATCCTGGAGCACTTTAGAGGTTAACAGATTTATTAAGGCATAAGCTTTCCTGGGTAAAACCCACTTCATTAGATGGAAGGAAGCTGAAATAAAGACGTAAGCATATATGTAAGAAAATTTCTGCAAAAAAAACCTTACGATTCATTGTAAATTAGGGTGATCAGTCAGGGTGATTGTGGCCATTCAGTGTCGGTGAGGGGGAGATGTGAATGTTCACCAAGGGAAAGTTGCCTCTGTGGAGTGATAACCAATGAAAATCCTTATTGAGGTCTAATTGTATAGTACTGAATTTGCAAATGAGCTCCATTTCAGCCGTTTCCCTTTGCAAGGGAGTCATGACTTTGTTTTGGAGAAGGAATGCTCCTTTTAAATCCATTACTGAATGTCAAGGGAGGTTAAAGTGCTCCCCTAAAGGATTACGTGTGTTCCCTTTCTTGATGTCCGATTTCTGCCCATTTAGCCTGTGGCACAGAGACTGTCTGCTGCAGAGGGCATTAGGAAATGATACTACTGGGTATAGTGCCTGTGCCTCCATCCCTGCACAATGCTAGCCCTGCTTGCTTGGCCACACTGTCTCTGATTCAGACCTGCTCAATCCGAAGCCTTTCAAAAACCCTCTTTAGGCATAAGAGTCCAAATACAAGCATACTCATCTCTGTGCAAATACTTGCAGACATCCCATCTAAAGATCCCTATGCAATGGGTCACAACTGCATCATACAGCTATGAAATACCACCCCAGAACTGTTCACTTCCCTAGGTGAACTTTGTACAGATTATGCACCATCCATAAGAAAATGAAGAAAACCTATCATCCTATGTGAACATGTATCTCCTATATTTGTTTAATAAGTCTTTTACCGTAAATTGTGAGAGGGTCACACCACAAAAACAAACCTATAATTTCTGCCCATAGAGCAGCTTTAAAATGATGATATTTTTTGATACATTCCTCATTTGCAGAGTGCTTCTGAAATGCATACTCCCCATATGTCTCCACAGCAGAACTGCTCTGACGCAATTGTACCTCTAACCCCAGGGCACCTTTCTTTTTAAATATTTTTAAAAGCACTACAAATATCGCAGAGTTCATTCTCAAAAGCAATTGTTACTATTCTGGGACAAGTCATCTCTTATAAGTAGAGTTTAGGGATAAAAGAAAGTTAATTTTCTTGGTTGGATATTCTGTAGGGGGTCTCCACACCTTTTCCAAGAAAGGTTACATTTTGAAAATGGTGCCTGCAAAGCAGTATCATAGAATCATAGGGCTGGAAGGGATCTCAGGAGGTCATCTAGTCCAGCCCCCTGCTTCAAGCAGGATCAACCCCAGCTAAGTCATCCGAGTCAGGATCTTGTCAAGCCAGGACATAAAAACCTCCAGGGATGGAGAACCCACCACTTTTCTAGGCAACATATTCCAGTGCTTCACCACCCTCCTGGTGAAGTAGTTTTTTCTAATATCCAACCTATTGCTTCTGTAACTTCAGACCATTACTCCTTGTTCTGCCATCTGTCACCACTGATAACAGTTTTTCTCCATCCTCTTTAGATCACCCCTTCATGAAATTGAAGGCTGCTATTAAATCACCATCAGTCTGTACTCATTGGTCATGTGCTCCAGCCCCTTAATCATTTTTGTTGCCCTCCGCTGAACCCGCTCCAGCACATCCATCTCCTTTTTATACCAGGAGGCCCAAAACTGGAAACAATATTCCAGATGTGGCCTCACCAGTGCCAAATAGAGGGGACCAACCACTTCTCTAGATCTGCTTGCAATGCTCCTCCTAATGCACCCAAATATGCTGTTAACCTTCTTGGCTACAAGGGCACGCTGTTTACTTATATCCAGCCTTTCATCCACCATAACCCCTACGTCCTTTTCTGCTGTACTGCTGCTTAGCCATTCAGTCCCCAGCCTACAACAATGCTTGGGATTCTTCCTTCCCAAGTGCAGGACTCTACACCTCTTGTTGAATTGCATCAAGGAATGGCCTAATCCTCCAATTTATCCAGGTCGCTCTGGATCCTATTGCTACCCTCCAAAGTAGCTACCTCTCCCCCTAGCTTAGTGTCATCTGCAAACTTGCAATCCAGTCCCTCATCCAGGTCATTAATAAAGATGTTGAACAACACTGGCCCTAGAACTGAGCCTTGGGGCACTCCACTTGAAACCAACCGCCATCCGTATACTGAGCCACTGACCACTACCTGTTGGGCCCAACCACCAAGCCAGCTTTCTATCCATCTTATAGTCCATTGATCCAATCCATACTTCCTCAATTTATGGGCAAGAATGCTGTGGGAGACTGTATCAAAAGCTTTGCTGAATTCAAGGTATCCATTGACTTCCCCATGTCCACAGAGCCTGTTACCTCTTCACAGAAGCTAATCAGATTGGTCAGGCATGACTTGCCCTTGGTGAATACCTGTTGACTACTCTTGATCACATTCCGCTCTTCCTTGTGCTCCAAAAGGGGTTCCTTGAGGATCCCCTCCATTATTTTCCCAGGGATTGAGGTAAGGCTAACCTGTCTATAGTTCCCTGGATTGTCCTTCTTTCCTTTTTTAAAGATGGGCACTGCATTTGCCTTTTTGCAGTCATCTGGAATCTCTCCCAAACTCCAAGTCTTCAAAGATAATGGCCAAAGGCTCAGCAATGACATCTGCCAATTCCCTCAGTACCCTTGGGTGCATTAAATACAGACCCATGGATTTGTGTACATCTAGTTTTTCTAGGTAGCTCTTAACTCATTCCTTCCCCACCAATGTCTGCCCTCCACCTTTCCATACTGCGTTGTCTAGCACTGTAGCATGGGAGTTTTCTTTGTCCAATTGATGAAGTGAGGGGGTTGAGTTAAAAATCCCCCCTTTTCAACATAATTATTTTTATGGCATAACTGTTGTGCTTAGACTAGTAGTATTTTGAGACTGGAGATAAGTTATATGAAATCTGGGTTTACTGATTTTAATACTTTGGGAACCTTCAGGATAGTGTATACTCAACACAATAGGGCTACATATACACAGCAGCATTATTTCAAAATAATCCACTCTGGAACACCTATTGCCAAATATTGTACTTTGAAATAACACAGCTACATACAAGGACTACACCTACACTACAGTAATCTTTCAAAAGGCGTTTTTCTGGAAGATCTCTTCTGAAAAAGCTTTTCTAAAGAGCATACCCACACAAAAAAGCAGATTGAAAGACTGATCCATTCTTTCAACACACAGCATCCACACAGCCCCCAACTCTTTCAAAATAAGGGACCAAGGATCAGAAAATCCAGCGCCACGAGGACTGCTCTTTTTAAAAAAGGAACCGGGGAGCATTTACACAAGCTTTTTTCAAAAGAAGGTGCCCTTCCTAATCCAGGAGAGGAAGAGAGCTTCTGGAAGAAGACCTGCATTCTTTCAATTTCAGAGAGCATTTTGTATGTAGACACTCTACATGTTCTTTCGAAAAAGGGCTGCATTTTCAGAAAGAACTTGCTAGTGTAGATGCAGCCAAAAATGCATTTTGACATAACACCCAGCTATTTTAAAATAGCATGTCTGGACACATAGTGCCTAGGTAAAATTAGTGCCATTGGACACCATTATGACTTATTTCGAAATAGTGCTATTACGTGTCAAAACAGCACCTATTTCAAAATAGACACTATTCCTCCTGCAATAAGGTTTACAAAATTCAAAGTAACATGCCTCTATCTCAAATTTAGTTCAAAATAGTATGTGGTTAGTGTAGATGCTCACAAAGTTATTTTGAAATAATAGCTGTTATTGCAAAATGACATTGCTCTGTAGACGTAACCTGTTGAGTGCCAATAACTGAACCAATGAAATACAAGATAAATAATTACATCAGCCGAGGGAATGCTCATTATCTGATCATACCTAGGAGTATGGCACCATTACCTAGTAAATTCAGATAAGCACAGTGATTAATGTAATGCATTGTGACCCATTTAATTACTTAAAGAGCTATATCACATCATAGCTATGTCTACACGTGTATGCTACATCGAAATAGCTTATTTCGATGTAGCGACATCGAAATAAGCTATTTCGATGAATAGCATCTACACGTCCTCCAGGGCTGGTGCCGTCGATGTTCAACGTCGACGTTGGGCAGCACCACATCGAAGTAGGCGCTGCAGGGGAGCGTCTACATGCCAAAGCGGCACGCATCGAAATAAGGGTGCCAGGAACAGCTGCAGACAGGGTCACAGGGCAGACTAGCACTTCCAGGGCAACACCTAGATGCTCCCTTAAAGGGCCCCTCCCAGACACACACAGCCTGCACAGCACGCGGTCTGCAGAGCCACAGGCACGCACACCTTGTCGAAGCAATATGGACCCCAGCAGCAGCAGCAGCAGCAGCAGCAGCAGCAGCAGCAGCAGCAGCCAGAGGTCCACACACCCGCCCCTGCAGGAGCAGTGCTTGCCCTGCTCAATGCTATGCAGGAGGCAGCTGACCACCTTTTATTCACAGAAGAGGAGCTGCCCCCAGGGGAGGAGGAAGCAGCCCCAGACCCTGCTGTCCTCTCCCCCCCCGCCCCCGCTGCACACGCCGCCGGCTGTGGAGCTACCCCACGAGCACCGACTGGTGGGAGCAGCTAGTGCTCGGCGAGTAAGACAACGACCGCTGGCTCCAGAACTTTTGCATGAGCCGGCAGACATTCCTGGAGCTCTGCCAGTGGCTCACCCCTGCACTGAGGCACCAGGACACCTTCATGCGGCGTGCCCTCTCGGTCGAGAAACGGGTCGGCATCGCTGTCTGGAAGCTGGCCAGACAGCTACCGATCCGTGGGGCAGCAGTTTGGCATGGGCAAGGCCACCGTCGGGGCTGTCCTCATGGAGGTAAGAGGACCCACGGCGGGGGGGACCCCTGGAGGGGAGGGCAGCCCTGGGGGGGAGGGAGCCCTAGGGGTAGAGGGAGCCCTGGGAGGGGGAGGGCCAGACACACCCTGCACACCCCTCACTGGTGCTCTCCCATGTCCTTCCCCTGCAGGTCGTGCACGCCATCAATGCCCTGCTCCTCCACAGGCTCGTGCAGCTTGGGGACCCGGATGCCGCCATCATGGGGTTTTCCAGCCTGGGCTTCCCAAATTGCTTTGGGGCTCTGGATGGGACCCATATCCCCATCCATGCTCCAGAGCACAGCGGAGGACGCTTCCTGAACAGGAAGGGCTACCATTCTGTGGTCCTCCAGGCCTTGGTGGACAGCCGGGGCTGCTTCCTGGACATTTATGTTGGGTGGCCTGGCAGCACCCACGACGCCCGGGTGTTCAGGAATTCGGGCCTGTGCCGCCGGCTGGAGGTGGGGACCTACATCCCCCAGTGGGAGATCCCTGTGGGGGACACCACCATGCCCCTCTGCATCGTCGCAGACGTGGCATACCCCCTCCAGCCCTGGCTCATGCACCCTTACACGGGCCATCTGTCAGCCAGCCAGAAGCGCTTCAACATGCGCCTGAACCATGCGCGCCAGGTGGTTGAGTGCACTTTTGGCCGCCTCAAAGGGAGCTGGAGGTGTCTCCTCACCCGCCTTAATGCAGGCCCCACCAACATCCCCCAGATTGTGGGTACGTGCAGCGCACTCCACAACCTGGTCGAGAGCAAGGGGTAGGCATTCTTTCAGGGCTGGGGTGTGGAGGCTGGCAGGGCTGACATGCAGCCACCCGCTGCCCCCAGTCACCAGGTGGACCCCGAGGGGATCCGTGTCTGGGAGGCCCTGCGGGCCCATTTCAACCAGACCACGGGGTGAACACTGGCAGGCCCCCCACTGTACCCCCTATCCTCCACATCACTCCCTGCCCCCATGCCCACACCACAGAGAACCCAAGAGCACCCCCCCCCACTTTTCTTGAAAATAAAAGTGGAGCTGTTGTTTTTGAAACCAAAAAAAACCAGTGAATTCTCTTATATTAATACTAACAATATATATATATATATAGCAAGAACCAAAGGGGGGAACTATTTACATGGGGGGGCAGGTATCATAAAAGAACAGGGGTCTAACACAAACTATATACACAAATATATGATGGGGGATATGTACAAAGGGGGAGGGGGGCCATGTCCTGGGCCCCGCACCCCTCTACTGTCCGGCGCCCGGGGTTGGCGGGCACGACCCTCGCCTCAGCCTCAGCCCTGGCCAAGTTGGACAGCTTGCGACCCGACAGGTGCGGGTAACCCGTTGAACCCCATTCGTGATGGGGATCGGGGATTGCAATTATTCCCCATGAACGAGGAATTCCCAGTAAGTGCGGGTCATAAGCTCGCGTTGATTAAGTCCCTGCCCTTTGTACACACCGCCCGTCGCTACTACCGATTGGATGGTTTAGTGAGGTCCTCGGATTGGCCCTGCCAGGGTCGGTCACGGCTCTGGTGGAGCGCCGAGAAGACGGTCGAACTTGACTATCTAGAGGAAGTAAAAGTCGTAACAAGGTTTCCATAGGTGAACCTGCGGAAGGATCATTAACGGGGTTGCGCTCGGCCGGCTCGGGTCCCCAACGGCGGTGCGGCCACCCCCATGCGCTCGTCACGTGATGAACGAGGCCTCGGACACCTCCCCACGTGCAGGATGGGGCCCCGGCGGCGGGACCCCGGGCACGGGGAGGGCCGGGCGCCCCCTTCCCCCCACCGTGCGCTTGCTCTGTCCTCCACCCCAGGCGGCTGTGGTTGGGGGGGCCGGAGGGCGAAGCCGACCCAGCGGGGAAGGGACTCCTCCTCACGGTGCCGGGCCCCTGCCGGGGCCGTCCCTCGGTGCCCACTCCTGCCCCCCTGTGCATGTACCCGAGCCGTACCTCGAGAGACTGATCTGCCCGCCAGGGCCATACGCCCGCCCTTTCCCAAGCGCCTTCCCCTCCCTGCTCCACGCCAAAACCCGGTCACCCGGACCACGCTTCATGCCGCTTCGGCTCGCGTGAGGGCGCGGGGAACCGAGAGACCGGGTAAGGGCGTGTGTGTCATGGGGGTGGGGGGCTGGGAAGGGAGACGTGCGGTGCGGGCGACCCCTCGTGGACGAGGATGCATTCGCCGGAGGCGCGCGGCCGGGATGGCGACCAGGACAGGAGGGGCAGGTTTGCCCTGGGTGGCCCCACTTGCGTCCGCCTCTCGGGCGTGCCGGGAACAGAGGGAAACCTCGGATCCCCGGGAGAGGACGAGACCGTGGCAGGCAGCCGTGTGGCACACCTTCTGGGACGGTGCCCCTTCGAGGCGCGCGGAGCCGGCTGGCGGGAGCCGGGCAGCACTCCGCGGGCCGTCCCGTCGCCGCTCCGCCCTCAGCCTGGCTGTACGGCGGGCGTCGGCGTTGGGCATCGGGGATGCCCCAGAGGGGTTGGAACCGTTTCCCTCGCCCCAGGAGCCAGGTACCTAGCGCTCTCTGCGGGCCGCGGGGCCCGTGGAAGGTGGCGGTTCAAAGACTTGTGTGGCCTGAGTCGGCCCGAGGGCGCCCGAGGGGCGTGGGGTGCCGCATGGCCTCGCGGCCATGGCGGAGGGCGGCGTGCTGAGCAGCGGAAGGATGTCTGAGGATGCCCATGCCCCCTCGTTGCCACCGCACTCCCTTCCAGCAGACCCACCCCCTAGCCCTTGGGAAGTCCAGGACGGAGAGGGGCTACCCTGCCTCCCCGCTCCGTGGAGGGACCGAAAGGCCCATGGCCCGTCTGCTGGCGTCCCGTTTCGCTCGAAACACCCCCTTCCCCACGCTCCGGCGTGAGGGCGGGGCGGGAAAAGGGCGGGGTGGGTTCGT